>NC_139560.1:57197062-58397062 GCF_965112155.1 Podarcis liolepis | reverse complement strand
TTAAAAACAGAAACAGAAACAGAATGGCCAGCAGCATTTTCAGGAATTTCATTTGGCTTCATCCAATGCATTCAGCAAGAAATGACTAGACATTCTCTCTCTCCCTCCATCCCCAATACTGATAGGAGTTGTCAAGACCCCTCACTGTGTTTCCTTTCCAGTACCTTTTTCAATCCAGTTGTTTTGTGACCAAGAAAATTTATACGTAATTTAAGCTCTAGCTATATTCACTGTGGGTATTTTTTATTCTCTTCACACCTGATACTCATTTCACCACCGACCTCTGGCCTCAGTGACCATTTGCAGAGATTTGCTGTTTTCAGAAGGTAATGAGTTCCCCTCCTTTTTCCTCCTCCTAAGCTCTCCTTCCTCCCAAACATTTCCCAGAAGCATCTTCAGTTCTTCAGAACAGACAACTACATAATTAAGAACCGTAAAACCAACAAGCAAATATAATTGAACCTTCTAGATGAAGAAAGGGGGAAGAAAGCTTGATAAGTATGGGACATATTCTTTCAAATAATGGAGCTGGGATTTCTCTCCCTCTATCTTTCACACTTAATTTTTGCTTATGAACAAAAGATTTTCTCAGCGCTGGAAAACGGTGATGAGCTCTATCAAATTTGCATTTTCTGTTCATTAATGGGTTGCGTTTTCTTGAATATAAAAAGATCGCCTGACTTTCAAATGGGGAAAAAAAAACTTGGGGGGAAATTCAAGCTTTTAAAAGTAAATTTAATTAATTTCCTGAAGCCTGACTGTGATATCCAGGGGTTAGTGGAAAAAATGCTAAGTCCTCATTTAAAGGTGTTCTTTCCGATCTATGAAGCCTACTTTTAAGCTATGGGCAAGAAAACACATTGAAGTATTTCCATTTGAAATAAAAACATTTTGGATCTGCCTCCCTTTTTTGTAGGTTACAGAAGCTTTCTAGCTGTCTCAGTGTGTCTCTTCATGTGACAATCTTACTTGTCTTGGGTATATCAATGTTTCCTGCAGTGCATAGATGTAAAGAAAAAGTGAATGAAAAGATATATACACCCTTAAATACTCAGGCACAGGTGTCAGGGAGCCACCAGGGGTGCACTTAGATAATTATAGATTTTGGGCTTTACTTTATTGAAACCTTTCTATCCCACCCTTCTTGTGCAAAAACACTGCCAAGGGTGGCTTACAACATACAACATTACAAGTTCATAAAACATTTACTGTGGGGAAGAAATGTGCTTTTCATTTTAATGAGGAACTACCTTATTCACACTTCTCAAATCAATTCTGCTGCTTCTGCTGCTGCTGCTACTACTACTACTACTATTATTATTATTATTATTATTATTATTATTATTATTATTATTATTATTATTATTATTATCTGCCCATCTGAGTTGCTCCAGCCACGTTGGGCAGCTTTTACATATATAAGAACTCATTATATAGCTTTGGGTGAATGCTGAAGACACACCTCTTCACCCTGGCTTCTGAAACCTGATATGCAGTGCTATTTTTTATTTTTTATTTTGAAAAATAGGTGCCAAGACTCACAATGAACACCTCCCTTGTTCTCTTATAATGGCAACGGCACCCACCTGAGAGGTGCCGGAACTGAGTTCTGGTGAGTTCCAGCTTCAAAAAAAAGCCCTGATGAGATGTTTATTTTTAATGGCATATCGTTCATTTTTCAAACTGCCCACTGCTTAGAGATTTTTGGAACTTTAAGTGCTTAAAAATAAAGAAAATGGGGGGGGGGTTATCCTGCTCTATACTATAATGAAGCACATCCAGGTGGCAGCAAGGGAAGGCAGGACAAGGGTTAGTCTGTGCTCCAGGACCACAGAACTCTGATGTTGTTCCAGTAAGAAACAGAGATGGGGAGGTGCAGAGCAACAGCAGGAGCAGCAACTGCATCCTAATCGTTAGCTCTGCCCATACTGGAAAGTGCTGCTTTAATTAAACGGGTCCAGCCCTCTCCAGTGGTCTAATACTGTGAAGAAGCAGAGGAGGAGTCTCTGATCTACCTCAGCCTTCTGCAGTGGAGTCCTCGAAGACCAAGGATGGCAGTGCCATATTCTTAGGCTGGAGGGGTTTTGACCCATAGGCTTGTCGGGTAGCAGCACTTCTGGGGTTGGTCTTTTGGTCCATCACCTGAAAAACGTGAGCCTATGACTCCTGGTCCCTGACATTTCCCTGTCTACATTCTGGTCCATCTGCAGCTTCTGGTGGGAGCAGGGAAAGGAAATTCAGAGTGTGGTGATGACATTGTGTCCTACATTTTAGAGCTCTGCTCACAGGGATTCTGGATCCAAGTCAGTGTGCTTCAACATGAGAAGGAATTTACCTTGGTAGCTTTAGTTCAAAATTGGTTTTTAAGTGGCCGTTCCAATTTCTCCTCTCCTCCCCGCTTTAATTACTAGAAGTGGTTTCTAAGTATCTGGAAGAACTTTTGATACAACCTGATTTTGAATGCATTCCAAGTCCCAGATAGACACCTATTTTAAAAGGCACAGCATGCTTGGTGCGGCATCTTGCCAGTCAAACAGTTGCCATTTACTAGACAGCTCTAAACTATGTCTGCTACCTTCCTTTTGCTGTCAGTTTGACTGATGGGACTAGCTGGGCTGTTTTTTCTTAATTCCACTGCCCAGCACCACCATGGCCAAAAAGACAAGAGAAAATTTAGCAATGGATGCTAAGACGATGCTAGAATAACAGGAATTGAATGAAGCTACTCAAGATGGATTAGAGTAGATTAGATAGCATAATACCTAGAATCATCTGCTTTACATTCCTAAAGACAGAGAAAGCCTCTTTTGTGTGCTCTGTTTTACTGCAAGCAGGTCGAAAGATGCACGCAATTGCCAAAATAGAAATATGGTTCGGATCTCTGCTACTGTGGAGTTTGTACAAAATAATGCAGTCTGCCAGGGCAGACTTGGGTAATATGGCACTCTGAGTGAGGACAAAATCTGCCCACTGCCACCAGTATTTCTTATTTGCTTAGTAATTCCATTTGGTATAGGACAACAAATAGCTGGTCCAGGCAGTCTGACTCAGATCAGAAGCATGGCCTAGGAGGAGGAGCATTTGTTGTTTTGCCTCCACCATAGTCCCAATCCAAATCCAGGTCTCCCCACACCTGCTCTCTGCAATAGGGGGAAGCACCCATTGGTCCTGGGTTCAGCTCTGGGTTGTGCTGGGGGCAGGGGGTTAAAATTCTGCCCTCAGCACCATGGCCCAGATCCAGTTCAGAAGACCAGTGCTAGTTAACTGCTTTTAAAAATTCACACAAGGCCAAACAATAAGAACCATGGGTTGTAGCCAATGGCAGTCTTACTCACAGTTGACCCATTAAAGCTAATAAACAGGACTACCCACTTCTATGCTGAGTAGGACTAGCACTGCATGCAAAACCTTATCTTTTCTGGTTTGGCCCTAAGCTGAAACAAGCACCGTGAACTAATAACCAAACCAAAAAACTTTCAGCTCAAATTTGGGAGGCAGGTAAAAATCACCAAACTGTGTGGTGGATTTTTAATAAGGAACCTGTTGGTCTCGCCATTAAAAGAAGCAGAGCTGATTGTTCCTTTATTTTGTAAAGCCTATTTTCCCCCTGAAGACGGCGGCAAAGCAGCACCTGCCATTAACCCTGTAGGCTTTTTCTCTCCTGGACATGGTGTTGTTCCAGAACATTATGAGGAATGAAAATGGCAGCCAACACAAAAAAGGCTCCCTCAAGTGAGGTGGCAAATGTGAGGTGGATTTCCCAGCAGCTCTAAATAACGTTATTTGGGGGAGCAAAAGTATTGTCATCCTGAGTCCTATCAAAGGTCTTTCAAGATCACCATTCCAGATAGGCAGGTAGTTCAGAGCTTAACATTTAACTAGTTTGGAACATTTCCCATTTAACTGAAATGCATGAGTGATGACTACTTTAGATGAATGAGAACATAATAACATTAATAAAGAAATAAAGAAAAGCTTTACTAAAGAGGCAGATGGCTTAATTACTTGCAGTTTTCAGTAATACTTCCTATTGGCATTCTTAAAAACCCAGCACAAGGGAATTGTATCTAAATTCTATCATCATAATGTTTCCCCTCTGAATAAAGCAAGAACGAACTACAGAGGAGAGGTCGGTGGTACATTGCTATGAAGTAAACTTGTTTCCCATTCAATTGCCTGGTCAACATCTCAATGGCTCAGTTCAGAGGAAACTGGAAACCATGGTTTTAACCTTACAAGAACATGCCACTGGCAGAGTCTCTTAATCCTACATGCATGCAGTGGCAGTAGCTGTTAGAAAAACTACAACTCCCAAGAGCCATTGGGAGAGCTTACTAGAGAGGAAGGGGACCAAGAGATCCAATCTGTTTTCATCTCTTATCATGGCTAGAATAGTTGCTGCTATTCCCACTACACTGCCCAGTAACAATGATTTAAAAAGAAGGCAAAGAGTTTTGAGGGGAATAGGGTGTTTCTGTTAGTATTCTTCTCCAGCACAATTTTAATCTGAATTTGAGAAGAATTTGAGGGTTTTATAAAGCTCATCTCTCATTTGAGAGGTTCATAAAGCTTTCCCCCTCCCTTATATCCCAGCTGAAGATCAGAGATCTTCACCAGGATCTGTAATTGAAAATGTTATTAACACCCTGTCTTTCACAACGCTTTTTGAGATATATGTGTATTTTCATAACTTCCATAACCACCCCTCCTTGAAATTCATTTCTTGGGGTTATTTACACATGTTTTTCCAAGGAACTTGGTTGTAGCAGAGCCAAAACATTTGCCTGTAGTTCTTTAAATCCCTCCTCACAAGTAAAGCACTTCAAAAACTCTTGATAATTCTTTGTCATTTCTCTGAACTCCCTCCAGCCATTCAATATCTTTCTGGTAATGAGGTGTTTAGAAAGAAATGAAATATACCAAGTCTGGACTTATCGCAGTCTTTGAAAAGAATTTTGAGCATTTCATATCGAGTAGTAATGTGTTTGCGCAGTGATAAGATACAATATGACTTGCCGCACAAAGTCGTTTTTGGAAGTGGGTGGTGGCGATGGTGGAATTGCTATTTCAAAGTAATCAAGAAGCTCATATAAAATTGTTATTTTCCAATTCCAGGATTAGTGGTGCTTTGGGATAAGACTAATCTCCTGACCCCTTGGTTTACATGGCAAAGCAAGTTAAAGTGGGAGGTAAGGGCCATGTCACCAACACACAGCAATGAGTCAAGATATCACTCTGGTTTGGCCATGTGAGATGGTGCACAGCAGCAGGGATCTCTTGAGCTTCTCATGAAGCAGGAAGCTAGGGCAGTTTCATTCATCCTTGGGTCCCCAGGTGTTGCTGAACTACAACTCCCATCCTCCCTGACCATCAGCTAGGCTGCTTGGGGCTGCTGGGCATTGTGGTCCAGCAACATCTGGGAACCCAAGGGTGAAAAACATCAGAGTACTAGAATCCCATTAATATGCTGATGACACCCAGATCTTTTTTCCCTTTAACACAGAATGAAGGTGAAAATGTGGACAGTCCAAACAGAAGTCTGGAGTCCATCACAGGCTGGAAACGGAGCAATAATCTCAGTCTCATTTCAAATAAGACAAAGGCACTATCCAACTGGTTATAGGATTGATTGGGACAGTGTTCTTCAACATTTGTTGCTCTGCTTCTTGTCCTGCCCACCATTGCCACCACCCAATAGAAGATTGCAAAGAAGGGAATGCGGCCCTTGGCATTCCCCACCTCAGTCTGAAGTGTCAGTGGCAATGGAATAGATTTTTATTAAAAGCTCGCTACAGCCCACAGAGCTACCATGGAGCACAGAGGCCATGTCGTGAGGAAGCAGCCCCCACATAGCAAACTGACTTAAGGAGATGCTGCCAGAAGCATGTCTATAAAAGGAAACAAATACAAGGACAGCAAATGGGTTGAAATGAAAGACTCACACAGCCAACATATGCTGCTCCTGATCAATGGCACCCTCAGCTTCTGCACACATTGCCACTGTGTTAGAGCACTAGCTCCCCTGAGTAAATGGTTTGCCCATTATAGGCATAACAGTTCTCACCCATGACATTTATGCACCTTTGAACCTAGTTATGCATACATGTGAATGTTGTAGAGTAGAATGCAAGAGGGGGCAACTACTACATCCCAAGCAGATTTCTGTTAGGGTTGATTTTACATTCCAATTTCATAAATGTGAAATGCAAAGCAAATTCAGTTTCATGTATGAAAACTGCACATCATATTTTGCGTATGGGAGAGGTTGCTCAGATCTCTCAAAGTCAACCTTAGTTCAGACAGTGGTGTGTTTTCCTTAATCCTGGTAAAGATTAAGCTTTCTGCCCTAGTTTGACTACCTGTACACAAACCTTCCTTTTGGATGACTGATCAGTGCCCAGTAATGACCAGACATATTCTAACCCCTATGCAGTGGTGGCACCAGAACAAAATTTCAAAAGGGAATGTGCAGAAAGAGCAAAGTATATTTCCAGGTGGGTGAGTTGTAAGATATTGAGGGGAGGGGGGAATAACAGTGTACGTTAATGGCAGGAGTCCAGCAATGGGGGACAGGCAACCAGAAATCCCTTGTGGAGGAGCAACAGTTAGTTGCCTCCTCTTTCACCCCCAAAATCTGAAGGTGCACAGAACAAGTCAACATCCAGAAAAGAAAGTGATGAATGCTCATGTGTTTATCTTGGTGGGGTTTTTTGTGTGTTTTCAGACCCTCCTTTTAGAAAAAAAAGCCACACAAAGCACAACACACAGGATCCAGAAGCCAGCATCAACTTGAACTGAGCAAGGAAGGGAAAGAAGCCAAACATTTACTACTAAACATTCTGGTGCCAGGAGCCATGGGCATCAAGATGTCTGTCTGCTTCAATCACAGTTTACAATTCACTGTCATCCACACCAGCCTAAGAAAAAGGAGCGGAGCTTTGGGAGTGTAAGTGCTGGAAAATATCACAGGAGGAGGGGTTGGTGGGGGCGACAAGTGGGGAGGAATCATGGCCTCAGGAAGAAAGAATGCCTGAGATTGCATGTGAAACGTCCATCACGCACATTGGCTTGGCTGAGTTGCAGGACTGATGCAGGGAGAAGGAGAGATAGGAGCTTACACCAACCCCAGCACTGCGGCTGGCCGTAATTAATGAGCTGCGATTGGGGTAGCAGACATGAGCAGATCCATGGCAAACAGATTTTCGTTGTTCATTAAAAGTTTGAAAAGGCTCTGCTTAGAAACCGGCTAGTTGTGTCCAAGAAACTGTCAGCTGGCCTTATCAGTATTGCCTCTCAAGTCTTGACCCGTTGCCCAGAAGTCCACAGGGTGACCTTGATCTCAGTGGCTTGCACTGGTGCAATAATATCTATAAATAATGCATTAAAAATGGCTTTAATATGCTGGCACAATCCCATTTGACAAACTGTTTCCAGTCTCCTAAATTATTTTATTTTATTTTGCAGTCTCCGCCTGGTTTGGTGCACTTTTTAAAATTCGAAACAACGTCTTTGACAAAGGTTCCTTTCTTCCACTAAACATATTCGATTTTTACTATTAGATGTTATTTCAGTCATTTAATTGGTAAAAACAGCTGAGGACTGAAATCCCAAATATGGTGAAGATTATTGCTCACCAACAGAAGCATCTTTAGCTACATTTGCTTTAAACGTTGTTTACTGCATATTGTGTCTTAATGGTACTTTTAATGTAACCCAGTGTTCAAAGTACTTTACAAAGCATTTAATTACATACACAAGAATACAGTTGTATACAATTATGTGCAAGGGGTGTGATGTCTAGCTGGTAAACCAAGCAACCATTATATTTTTAGATTGTTTTTCCTCATTCCACTTCAAGATTAATGTTACTTTAGGTGCATTCCTCATTTTGCTTTTATTCCAAAGTCTGAGTTGCCACTTCTGTACGCATTCCCTATATTAATCAGTCTAGTCAATGATAGCATTTTTTTCAACAATAGCACTCACTAATTTAAAGTGCCTCGACTTACGATATATTAGAGCTCAGCTGATTTGTGTGTGAGAGTATGTGAATTTTGATTTCCGTGTCAAAATTTACATGTTCAGTGAGGGAGAACATTTCATCCGACAGCTCAGCAAATCTCAAGAAATTGAATGTGTTGAAGCCCTGAACAGAAATCACATCTCAGACAGAACTGTGCAAACACTCCCAAAGGCTGCTTACAGGGCAGAACCCAGAAAAATCCCCAAACCTTGAAGAAAAGGGAGTTGTGAAAACTCAGCTTGTCTTGCCAAGCTTGCAGAAACATCCTGTTTCAAATGACCTAAAGCTTAGGAGATGCCCTTTATAAACTCTTTGAAAGCATACCTCAGTCCATGTGACTCTACTTAGGGGGTATAGCTAGTGTGGGGCTCTTACCAGTCAGATAGGGGGAGGCATACTAACAGTATATAAAAGGGACTCTGCGTAAGTTTTGGTTCAGATGTGGGGAACCTTCAGCCCTTTAGGTGTTAGAATCATAGAACTGGAAGTGTCCCTGAGGATCATCTAGCCCAACCCTCAGCAATGCAAGAATATGCAGCTGTCTCTTATGGGGATCGAACCTGCAACCTTGGCATTATCAGCACCACACTCTAATCAGCTGGACTATCCAGGTCTCTAACTCCCATAAGCCCCAACAAGAATGGCCAGTGGTCAGCAATGAACTGCTAGGTTGGCAGAAGCTGGGACCGAGCAATGGGAGTTCACCCTGCCGCAGGGATTCAAATCTCCGACCTTCTGATCAGCAAGCCCTAGGCTCTGTGGTTTAACCCACAGCGCCACCCGCGTCCGCGTCTATTAGTATACTATTAGTATGCTAGTCTACTAATGTGCTAATATGGTCACAAGCAATATGCTTTCAAATACCAGATGCTGGAGGCAGTGCTCTTGCACTTGGGTCATACTTGTGGACTTCCCACAAGCATCTAGTTGGCCACTGCGAGAACAGGATGGCAGACTGCATGGGCCATTGGCCTGTTCCAGCAGTGCTCTTGTTATGTTCCCTCCTCTAGAGAAAATGGACTTTGTAAAGGCTGCCAGGAAGTTCCTATCAGTTCAGTTCAAATTTATTTAAATTCCACAGACCTTCCACCATTCCTATCATTTAAAGAAGAGGAGCGCAAAACAAAATATAACAATTTAATTGTTTACCATTGTTTTATTCTCCTTTATTTGTCCTTATTCTGTTCGTTTGGGTATTAAAGTTGGCAAATTCAGATTATTATGTTCATGCTTTTACAAATGTCCAAAAGAGATTAAGCAGTCTGCCCAAGGTCAACCAGAACTACTCCTGCAGAGGTCGTAGATATCCAGAGGAGAGCCTGAATTGTACAGTAGAAAAATACCCCCTTCTGCCAATGTTTTTCAAAAGAAACTGCCAAACTCTGATGGCAGCTCTTCATGCCACAGTAAATTTGGCTGGGCAGTCCACAATCTCATTTATCCTAATGACCTGGGAGACCTGCAAAACAGTGCATCTATCAATTTGAATAAATTGACTAGCTATTTCCATCAGGTTGCATTGACCCAGCAACCCGTTTTGAAGTTGAACCGCAGAATTTGGGAAACTGACACTGGAGGCAGGCAATGGCTCTTAAGAGAGTAGAAAATAGTATGATAAGAGGCATTTTCTCCCCAAGGTTATTTCCCCACTTATTTCATTTCAAATGAATCCCTAAAGGCCAAGGAAGGCTTTTTGGACATTATTATTATTATTATTATTATTATTATTATTATTATTATTATTATTATCATTATCATTATTATCATTATTTAAATTTGTATACTACCCTTCATCTAAAGATCCCAGGGCAGTTCACAACAGAAAAAAACGCAACTTGTCTAAGCTGAAGTAAAATCTCTCTGAATCGTGCACTGGGTTATTTGAATGCTTAAAAAATTAAGCAGTGTTTCTGCAAAAAAGTAAAATACAGTATTTCCTAAAATTCAGGTGGAAAGAGCCACACACTTCTATGAGCAAATGTGGGACTTCTCTAACTTTTTAAGAAAATAAGATTCCCTCAAAGAAAAACCCTGCAATTGCCTCATTCAGCTAAAAAGGTAAATTGCTGAGCTAAATGGACAAATGTGACCCCCTTCAGCTGGTTCCTTTTAAATTGAATTTTCTAACTGAGAAATTTCGCCCACAACTTGCCCTTTCTGAGGAGATCTTCACTTCTCTCCAGCTCCATATGTCCAGCACTCCCTCAAATGGCTGAAAAAAAATGTTGTGCAAAAGTGTGGCACAGTGAGGGGTTTTTTGGGGGGAAGGGGTTAGCAAGTAGAAAGTGAGAAGAGGAGGTGTTATTCCTTTTACCAGATATAACTGCACAGCTCGACACTCACAGATGATCTATCAAACTGATATTTGCCATCAGGTAAGTTTTCAGAAGTCTTCTGAGCAATTTCATCATATGGGTGGGTTTCCCTTCCAATTCCTTGCCATTTGCCTCTTCTGCCAAACAAGAAGCTGGCAAGAGACATGTCACCCAGATGACGTCAACACAAAGTAGCATCAATAGGCCCCACTCCATTTCTGTCCTGAGCCTTCCCTTGACAGAGCAACCAACCAATTGGCTTCTTAGGGAAAATAAAAACCTAGTTGACATTGGTCAGTCAGAGAATCCCCACTTGTGCACACACCACATGAAGCCTGTAAAAATCTGCAATGGTGCATATAGGGGTTTGTGACTCAGTTTGCAGAGGAGGACATATGGAACTACATTGCTGACCTTCCATGGCACTGCATCTTAATTTTTTTAGATATATAAAAAAAATCCTTCATAAAAGGAAGAATATTTGGCTTTAAAAAAATATCATTTGCAAAATGAAGCAGCTTATTCAGCTTTTCTGAATAAGCCACATGCAGCAACATACAAAGCCATTTGTATTTCCTCCGTGTGTTTATAGCAAAGGAAATTGGGGGAAGGGAGGCCGCTGAACAAGCAGGCTCACAAGCTGAGCTGTTACTGCCATCTAGTGAAGCATCTATTGGCCAGAAGACATGGATCTCTACATGTGTTCCAGGAAATCAGATCCAGAGCTGGCGGGGGTGGGGGGAATATCCAGCTTCAGAATACCAGAGGGAAGCTAGGACTTTTGAGGAGCATGCATCTGCTGTCTGGGATGTAAATACTGTATTTAATGAACATGATTATCGAGCACACAATTCCAGGATAAAGAAGTACAGATGTAAGGGACCAATGTGAAGAAAATATTGCTGTGGTGGCCACTCCATAGTCTCAGGTTTGGGCCCAGAAATCTCAAGGAATGGCTGTTCCTAACCTGGCAACCTCCTTCTGAATTTCCTTCAGAGAAGAGCCTCAGGTGAAGACTGGATTAAGGTCTGGATAGGCTCGTCTGCACAGGACTGTGTGGCGAATGTGAGAATAGTGCATAATTCTATGCACATTTACCTGGCAGTCAATATGCCCATTTGATTTCATGGAACTTAACTTCTAAATAAATATGCAGAGGCTTCAGCTCCACAGTTATGTTGGTTGGAAAGAAAGAACAAAAGCAGAACGCTCTGTCCTTATCTCTCTCCCCTACACGTGTACACTGAATTCCTCCATGTCACCACTAAAAGTATAGCACAACATACAGAGCCAGTGTAGAAAACAGTATTTTCCACATATAGAGCTAATGTAGAATAGCAGCTAGACACCTTTTCAAATCTTGTCTGCCAATGAACTCAGTTTATAACCCTAACTGAGCAAATATCTATCATCCCACCTAATTCGACTTGCAGGGAATTCAAAAGGTTTACTGAGATAGAAATATATAGATATTTAGAAATGTGGCTACTCTGGTAAGGAATAATGGTTGGCAAATGAAATAAGTAGTCTTGGGACCAAGATTGTGTTGGCCTTTGGGGGTGCCTTCAGATGGTCACTGTTTTGCAGAAGGGATTCAAAGTGCATACCAAAGACTTAGGTTTGCACCATTAAAGTGCTCTGTTACTCTAGTGCAACAAATCTACTGTAAAAAAAAAACCCTGGACTATCTGCAGTTAGGAAAGTGACAGTGGAATGCACAGAAAAGTGTAGGATGAAAGAATGATTAATGAGAGAGAAATGTCTGCAAGCAAATCAGGATAAATGCTCATTATTCTATAACCACCCCACAAACAACTCCAAACAAACTTTCAGTAAAGACCAAACAAGTTTTCAATGTAAGTTTTGTTCATGTAAATCAGGATGAATGCTCAAGAAGTAGTACTTGGTTTGAAGAATGCAATCTTAACCTGTAAAAGTTTATAAGAAGTGGAGACATTCAAGTAGCAGGCTTAATATGTGAGGAGAATTTATTTATATTCCAGGAAAACTATCCTTGCAGCTTAGCTATTGCCGTCACCCCTGTGGGGATCCTTTGCAAGATCAATATTTTTTAGGTTTCTTTTGCTTCCTAGGAAGAAATATGAAAATCTATATCACAGAAAAGCACAAGGGCTAACTGTGGAAGGCAGGAAATTGAGAATAATAAACACTAGTAGAAGAAACGAAAGCTTCCTGCTGCTATTAAAAGACAATTTGTATCCTACCTATTTCAGTTTTCTTTTATGTGCAACTCTGAAACGTGTGTGTGTGTGTGTGTGTGTGTGTGTAGACCGGGGCTATTTATTACCTTGGGTGCTGTGAATATTGGATTCCTCAGACCTCAAATTATCATCCTGTGGAAAGTGGAAATATATCTGTTCCTCCAAATACAACAAAAAATCATCTCCATGTCCCACTCACTCCTGGGTTCTTTCTGAGGGAAATCTCTTTCTGGCCCAGAGTGACTGAGGAGAGCTGATCTTCCCCACATGGCTGCCAGTTTGATACTTTTTGACATTTCCAAACAACTCATCCCCTCTCTGCCAACTCCCTGCTGTTTCTTTAAAGCTTTTCAAATCTAGGAGTAGGCAAACCAATCTACAGAGAGCGGGTGGGTGGGGGACAAGGCATGGCCTGTCAGCCAAGCTGGAAATGTCACAGCAGTGGAAATGATAAATATATATGCTGCAGAGAAGGATGAGTTGAGGAAGAAGAAAGGGACACACACACACACACACACACACACACACACACACACACAAGCAAATATGCCTTCAACAGAAGGAGGCGCTGTGAAAAGAAAGCCAAGCACTGTCACTCATTAAGGTTATCTGTTGTACAGACAGATTCAGCATATCGGCCGGGAGCATTATGTAATGTCTACAGAGGGGAGGAGGGGCTTGATGGCAGTCACTGTGGAGATGGTTTCCTATGCAATGCAAAGCTTACAGTGTTTGGGGATTATATATACAGTGGTACCTCTGGTTACGTACTTAATCATTCCGGAGGTCCATTCTTAACCTGAAACTGTTCTTACCCTGAAGCACCACTTTAGCTAATGGGGCCTCCTGCTGCCGCCACCACGCAATATCTGTTCTCATCCTGAAGCAAAGTTCTTAACCCGAGGTACTATTTCTGGGTTAGCGGAGTCTGTAACCTGAAGCGTATGTAACCCGAGGTATCACTGTGTGTGTGTGTGTATTCTAATAGTTGTTTTGAGTAGCTTACCGAAGACTAGGTTGTACCCAAATAAGGCCCCATCTGCACTTTACATTCAAAGCAGTATCATACCACTTTCATTAGCCATGGTTTTTCAACAAAGAATCTTGGGAACCGTAGTTTGTTAAGAGTGCTGCAAGTTTTGAGGAGAGCACCAATTCCTCTCAGGGCAGCTACCGTTCTCAGAGAAGTTTAACAACTGATCCATTTTCCGAGGCAGTTCTGTGAGGGAAACAGGTGCACCTGCGTTACTGAGCAACAGGCAAGGGTTCAAATGTGTGTCTTTATTATTGCTCCTTCATCTGTACCACAGCTGAGCTGAAAAATTAAGTGCTGTGCCTATCCCAGTACTTAATATGTAAACATTCTTGATTAAGCAGAATTTTTTAACCCAATTCCTCATATTACGAATTGGATGAACTCTCGGGAAGGTCAAGCTATCAACCATTTATATAAGAGCCCAGTCGTGGTAGTTCTCATTCAGCTTCTCTTTCATTAGTCCTTGATGATGCTCATATACGTAAAAGGTAAAGGTAAAGGACACCTGGATGGCTAAGTCCAGTCAAAGGCAACTATGGGGTTACGGCGCTCATCTCGCTTTCAGGCTGAGGGAGCCAGCGTTTGTCCACAGACAGCTTTCCAGGTCATGTGGCCAGCAGGACTAAACTGCTTCTGGCACAATGGAACACTGTGACGGAAACCAGAGTGCACAGAAACACTGTTTACCTTCCCAGCGCAGTGGTACCTATTTATCTACTTGCACTGGCATGCTTTCAAACTGCTATGTTGGCAGGAGCAGGGACAGAGCAATGGGAGCTCACCCTGTCACGGGGATTTGAACCACAGACCTTCTGAGTGGCAGGCCCAAGAGGCTCAGTGGTTTAAACCACAGCGCCACCAGTGTCACATGCTTTGGGCTACTGAACTGCTGTCCCACTGTATCTTCTGTTAAATGCTTGAACAAATAGTTGTGTACCCCAATGTATGCCACATACTCTGAGGAAGTGAGCAAAAAGGAGCTGCAAAACCTGAGGACATGTATGAAATGGATTCATGCAAGATCAGAAACAGCCTCCCTCCAAACAAGAACATAACTCAGTTGGTTAGAGCATGGTGTGGATAACACCAAGGTCACAGGTTTGATCCCCATATGGGACAGCTGCATATTCCTGTGTCGCCAGTGGTTGGATAGATGATCCTCACAGTGATGTGAGTGTCAAACACCTGGCATCATTATGTCCCACCCACCTTAAACTTGGTCCATGGTGGTGGTGGGGAGATAAGGGTCTGGTCCACCAGGTAGACTCAGTTCCTCACCCTTCTGCTAAATGTTCATCATTCACATCTCTCCACCATTAACTCCATCACGGTATGGATGATCAATCTGAATTTTCCCACATCTTATTTGTTTAACAACCAGATGGCTGATAAATTGAAAAGCTGCCAAGAAATACAAATGTTATATTGTTAATTCGGTTGGATAACATCCTAGACTACACTCTTGAAAACTGTTTCATGCTTATCTTCGAGAACCAGACAGGACAATTTCTCGCAAAGCAAAAATTTCCTGGCTTGCATGGTCTCTATAAATGAGCAGGGATGTCTCCAAGCCTAGGAGAAAATTAATAAAGGAACAAGGAACAAGGAAATCATTACGAGCATCATGTTTTCCTTTCAAATAAAGCCCCTAACTTCCATTATGCTTTTCTATTGGAGGGAGGGGGTAAATCACAATTTTATTGCAAGCTTTGGGAATTCATATTGCAAGCTACTTTAAAGCTTGTAATAAAAGCTTTGCAGAAGCAGATTCCATGTTAAAGGCTGCTGTGATAAACCTTCTTGAATGTTATCCAAAGAAAAACTTGTGGCTTTGATCAAGATCCTTGCTTTGCAGCATTCCACCTTTTACCTGCTCCAAGCAGAAAGAGTCTGTAGATTTGACTCATTGCATAAACTGTTGTAGCAATCTCTGCAATCCAAGCAGACCAAGTGGTACGTGTATACACTGTATGTTCAGAATTGTACTAGTAATTTCTACTACTTCCACCCAAAAGATATATATAATAATGCTCCTTCCCATTGCCCATGTTTTTAAATGTGTTTCTTTTTATTTCCATAGTACTTACATGGCAGCACAATCATGACACTCAAATGACAGCCCGAGTCAACAGTGCCACAAGCTAGCCTGGTACCTAGGGATCCCATTCTTCCAGAGGTCTCTCTCTCCACGGCTACTGCTGCCCCATCATCATTGGCATCAGCTGGTCCACTTATTTACTATGATCAGAATTGAGAGGATGCGCAGGGGGGTGGGATCTCATGAACATAATAGGGACCCTGTTTGATCCTACCATCTAGTGCAGCAACCTGTTATCACAGTGGCCAACCAGACCCCCAGGCGTAAGCAGAACCCGAGTGCAAGAGGTGGTTTCCAGCAACGGGTGTGCAGAAGCACTACTGTCTCTGACAGTGGCGGGGGAACATAACCATCCATGTTAGTAGTCACTTATACTCAATGAATTTATCTAGTCCTCTTTCAAAGCCACCTGGGTTGGAGAATGCCATAGTTATAACTATGTGCTGTTTGAATGAGTACTTTCTTTTGCAGAGCAAAATTGTGAAGTATTTGTACCATGGTTCCTAGCAGACATGTTTCTGAATTGAAATACCCATTTATGACCCTGGTCTAGTCAGTGCAGATCAGATAATGATTTGTGACCCACGGGGATGTGGTGCTTTTTCGTTTATTAAATTATATGTTATTATGTGATTTTATCAATCTCTCAAAAACCATCCCTACTGAGGTTTTGTTAATATGCAAATCTATTTAAACAAAATTGGTAACAGGCAGATTATAAATCATCATCATAAAAATCCTTAATCAGTGACAGCCCAAAATACAATATGTAAATATGAAAATGTGTGTTGTGAGTTTTGGGGAAATGTATGTATTTTTTTAGAAATTCTAAAAGTACTTTTTGTGTGAACAGTACCATTAAATTCTATGTTAGAGGTCTTGGCTCCAATTTGGCCATGAATGCACTGATTCATTTTAAAATAGGGTACCTATTTTTCCTCTGATCAGTACATAATATTTATGTTTGCATACATACACACAATAGAAACTACCTAATGACTATGTATGATGCTGTAACATGTTGTAAGAATATCATCATCATCATTGTAAAGAAACTACCTACTGACACCATATGGGTGGAACTGTATATTATCCAGAACAATGGGGACATTGCGGAAAAATGTACATCACAATCATGTGGAGTCATGTGAGATCAGATTTATAGCAGAAGAGAATGTGTGGTTGCTGTTTTGGTGCATAATGCTTAATTCGCCCCTTGCAAAGGACATGCCAGGTCACGCTTTAAACTGTATCTCCTTCCCCAAGTGCCCAAAGTGTTTTGCCAAAGAAATAGAGCTACAGAGAAGACACGATCAAATTATTTGACAAAAGCTGAAACGTTTAGGTAGTTAATGCCTCTTTACAGATAACCGTCTTGAAAGACAGCCAAAATAGCACGGAACCATTATTTGAATTCCTGGATGTTATAATGCTACAAATACAATAATATAATCCAAACCAATTAGTCATTTCAGAAAGAGATAGATATTAACGCACCCCCTTATCTTAGAATGTGCCATTTTCATTATTCAGTTTAATGAAACACAAATTCATCAGGGCAGTAACATTCATGGGGGGGGGGGGGAATACATATTTACAAGGGGAAATGGAAATTGCTAATGTGATGATTAAGTTATTTGAGCAGTAATTATCTAGCTAAAGGGACCTGATTTCCATAATGTGCTTCCAATGCACCAATGGTCCCCACAGGTCTTTATATTGCACCCATTAAGGTAGTATTTAACACACACACACCCAAAGAGATGTGTGTGATGTTAAAGCTTATGGGATTTTCTTTGTCTCTTCCAGTATTGCTGACATTGCCCCCTCCCCAGCAAAAACAAAAACATTGGAAATATAGAATAAAAGCTATCTGTAAGGCACCATATTTGCAAAGGCTGGTCCAGTGTTTATGTGTCCTCATGGGCAATAGAAGTTGGCTTCTGGTCATGACTCCCCAAATGTCATGAGCTGGTTGGATACAGATGAATGATGGGAAGCAGTAGCTGGGGAACCACCACCAAGGGAAGAAGACTCTGAGCGGTGGTGGGACACTGATGAGTGGTCAGAGGGAGGAGGAGGAAGAAGACTGGGAAGAGAAGGTATCAGAAGTGGAAGAGCTAACAAGGCTTAGTGAGTTGGGAGAGTTGGTGGCAGAGATAAGTCCAGAATCAGAGGCTGAAGCAGGAGATTGGGAGGAGGAAGAGATGAGTCAGGCTGGTGAAGAGTCATGGGTGACTTCACCTCCTGCTGCAACAAGCTCTCTCCCCCCCCCCCCCCGCCTTTGTCTCCCAGAACCAGGAGAAGCAGGAATAGGGTGGAGGAGAGGTTGGCTGCACAGCAGGTATAATCTCTAGTTGCTTGTAAAAAGCCCTGGAGAGGAGGGGCTTAGACAGCTGTGGGAAATCAGAGACTTTCAGTCTTGGAAACTGATTTTCATGGAGTAAGGACACCGGGAATGAGTTGTTCTGCTCATTAGGCCTAACACTCAACCAAGTTTGTGGGGATCATGTCTTTATCAATAAATAGTTAACTGCAACTTGGTATTGTGTGATTGCTGACCAACCCGCTCCTGTGGCACCTGACTTTTGGTAGGTTGTGTCACTGATGCTTACCAGCAGGTAGAAGGAAAGGTGGTGGGAGTGCAAATATCATTTGCGCCAACCTCCCCAGCACCTCACTCCTCCCCTTCTACCTCCTGGCAAGCTGCAACCAACCAACTGGAGGTCAGGTGAGCGGTGGCACCCCACTGCACCTTCCACTGCTGTTGGCTGCTCAGGAGGAGGCGGATCTTGCAGTGCCAGCAACAACTAGAAAGGCAGAGAATGTGCACAGAGGGAGTGAGAAGATTAGAACCACACTTTTTGCTGCTCATTTCTTATATCTGTGCAAGAAACAAAAGAGAAGGGCTGCATCAATTTCCAGGAAACCAAAAGAAATTGCAACCTTCCTATAGTGAGAATTAATTTTTGTATTATTTCACTTCTAGAAAAAAATATCACCAGACAACATCCTTAAGAGAATCATATTTCTAAAGCACAGGAGTCACTTCCATGTGCATAGTGAGCCATCATCATAATTTGTTTGTAGAAAATGTGTGGGGAGATCAGACGATGCCCACTTTTCACTGAACATTAATTCTGATTTGTTTGCAGGGAGGTTATACACTGGTATGTCAGACAATTATTATCCCACTCTTTCCAGTGCACACTTTCTGTCTTCACTTTCCTTATTACAAAATGTTCAGTTGGAGTGGAGAGCGGATTTGTTGCACAAGAGCACCAGATCAGTTTTAATTGCTCAACCTGAATTTGTCAGTATATGACTGAATCCAATCCAAAAATAGCAATAATCTGGAAGCACCCAAGATCTAGAGAGAAATACTTTCTGAAAAAATTGCACACAACACATTATTTAGACCATTGGGAATAAATGATCTCTTTCATTTCTTCAAAGAAAACAGCTATATCCCACCTTTCTGCCTGATGCAACAGGCCCCCAAGATGGCTTATTATGAAAGGAAATGAACACACAGCAAGCATAAGACCATGGAATAAGTAAGCAGCACATCCTCTGAGGCAATTTAGCAGTTTGCAGTTCTGGCTCTTCCCAACAGCAGGAGTGAGAGAAGCATGTGAACAGGGGGAGCAAGGATACTATTAACTGTCTCAGCCTTTACTACCACCTTGCCCTTCATATTTTCTTCCTTCTTAATCACAAGTGCTATTTTTTCTAGAAAAAGAGGTACACCTCCCTCATTTTCTTAGAATGGCAATGGCGTCCACCTGAGAGGTGCCAGAACTGAGCTCTGGTAAGTTCCAGCTGGGCGGGGGGGTAAGTTCCGGCTGGGGTTAACCTCTATCGTCATCTCTGAGAATCATAGGAATCTCTATTTTTTCCAAAATGGAGGTCTCATTTGTTTAATTGTTGCTACAATATTTGCATATACAGTGGTACCTCAGTTTTCGAACGTCTCTGTTGATGAACAGTTTTCGAATGCCATAAACCCGGAAGGAAATGCTTCGGTTTTCGAACGTGTCTCAGAAGTTGAAAATGCCACGCACCTTCCGCTGAGTGCAAGATCCTGAGGCCTACCTGGCGGCTATTGAGTTTTCGGTTTTCAAATGTTTCAGAATTCGAACGGTCTTCCAGAATGGATTACATTTGAAAACCGAGGTACCACTGTATCTAGCAAGAGACCAAAGTACAAGAAGTTACTGGAGACATTTATCATTATTATTAATATGATGCATTATGCATGTACATTCTGTTTTACTGAATGATGGAAGCAAGTCTGTATAGCTCAGTTGGTTAGAGCATGGTGCTGATGATGGCAAGCTTACAGGTTTGATCTCTGTATGGGACAGCTGCATATTCCTGCATTAGATGGTCCTCAGGGTCCCTTACAATTCTACAATTGTGATCTATGAACCTCATAGATCTATGAACCTCAAATTCCTGGGACTCTACCCAGACTGCCTATGCAGTGCTGCAACCTCCTTCCCCTTCCAAATCTAGCTTCAAACCACATTGGCTTGGGCTTAACACCTCAGTCCTTGTCCCAACTGCAGGATGGAAAAGCTGGTGCAACATTTGTTCACACTGACCCACCGTGGAGTTTTCCTTCTCCAGACAAAATTGAAATTGTAATCTTCTAAGGTGAGCAGGGATGTCAGAGAATCTGGAGAGGGGGAAAACAGAATTGGAAGCAGAAAATGCTACACAGATAGAATCATAGAATCATAGAATCATAGAGTTGGAAGAGACCACAAGGGCCATCGAGTCCAACCCCCTGCCAAGCAGGAAACACCATCAGAGCACTCCTGACATATGGTTGTCAAGCCTCTGCTTAAAGACCTCCAAAGTAGGAGACTCCACCACATTCCTTGGCAGCAAATTCCACTGTCGAACAGCTCTTACTGTCAGGAAGTTCTTCCTAATGTTTAGGTGGAATCTTCTTTCTTGTAGTTTGGATCCATTGCTCCGTGTCCGCTTCTCTGGAGCAGCAGAAAACAACCTTTCTCCCTCCTCTATGTGACATCCTTTTATATATTTGAACATGGCTATCATATCACCCCTTAACCTCCTCTTCTCCAGGCTAAACATGCCCAGCTCCCTTAGCCGTTCCTCATAAGGCATCGTTTCCAGGCCTTTGACCATTTTGGTTGCCCTCCTCTGGACACGTTCCAGTTTGTCAGTGTCCTTCTTGAATTGTGGTGCCCAGAACTGGACACAGTACTCCAGGTGTGGTCTGACCAGAGCAGAATACAGTGGCACTATTACTTCCCTTGATCTAGATGCTATACTCCTATTGATGCAGCCCAGAATTGCATTGGCTTTTTTAGCTGCCGCGTCACACTGTTGGCTCATGTCAAGTTTGTGGTCAACCAAGACTCCTAGATCCTTTTCACATGTACTGCTCTCAAGCCAGGTGGTACTGTATAACCCATAACAATTGCAGCAGAAACAAAAGAGACGTCCCTGCCCCAAGGAATTTGCACACTACATTTGATAATCGGGGGGGGGGGGGGTTGATAATAAAAGGGGTGGAGCAATGGGGAGAAAGGAAGATGCAAGGATTTTAAGTGAGGACTTGCCTGTTGCTTTACTTATTGTATTGGATCTAACAGACTTGTCATCAAACAGAAAATATTTTGTTCGGCAAGATTTGTGAGGAAAGGCAGCAGTGGTGAAAGGCTGCTTCTAGCCTATAGCTGCTGCTATGATAGATTGTCTTTGGTTGGGAAAGGACGGAGGGGGATATGTGAAACAGAAGATACACTATCAGACACTGGAGGGTGTTAAGCATACAAGGCATGTCAACCGTATCTTGGAAACTGTCTAGAGTTATATATCAAATTCTATATAATCTTTAAGACTAACAGCAGTAAACTTTACTACACAGTGTTGAAGGAATGCTCAACTCATGAATTTTTAAGGTCCTGATTTAAATGCAAGTCGTTCAATAAAAATGCCACCATAAATAAACCTTTGCATTTTTATACTTCTGTCTGAAAAGCAGGGTGTTCCCCAGGCAGGCCCCGTGGTCTCTGAAGCCCTCAATGGTGCTTTCTCTCCTCATTCCGTTTTTGAATCCTGATAAAGAGGGAGAAGAAATTTTGCACCTTTAACAATTAAAAACAGCATAATCCATGACTTCGTTGGGTCAGGTAGGCCATGGTGGCTGATGGGAAGCATGAACCAGTGGCTTCTCCAGGGGATGGGGATGCAATGGCCGAGGTGGGAATGGGCACAGTGGTGGTGACGAGGTTGGGGGGTCTTTGGGGAGACCAGTGGTACTGCAAGTGCACTCACCTTGGGAGGTTTTGCCACAACCCCAGAGCTCTCTTCACCCCATACCTATCCCCATGAACTGTCACAGGGAAGACACCACTGCCTCTGCCCCCCACCACTGACTAATTTAATCCCATTGATTTCCTAGTCTAACTGCAAGCATCTCTAACAGACCCTCCAAGTGTCCCTATTTTCCAGGGACAGTCCTAGATTTACAGAAGCAGTCCTGGTTTCTGATTTGATCCTGGAATGTCACACTTTTCCTTAAGATGGCCCCATTTTTATTGGAAAATTTTGGAGGGTGTGGAGTTACCGTATTTTTCACTCTATAGGACGCATTTTCCCCCCTCCAAAAATTAAGGGGAAATGTGTGTGCGTCCTATGGAGCGAATGCAGGCTCCTTGGCTTCAGCAATAGCAACGCGAAGCTTCCGAAGCGCAGAGGGAGCGCTCCTTCCGCGCTCCTTCCACGCTCTGGAGGCTTTGCACTGCTTTTGCTGAAGCCTGGAGAGTGAAAGGAGTCGGTACGCACCGACCCCTCTTGCTCTCCAGGCTTCAGGGATAGCCACCTGAAGCCTTTGGAGTGCAGCAGGAACTCGCACTGCACTCCGAAGGATTTGGGTTCCTTTTGCTGAAGCCAGGAGAGCAAGACTCTCCTGGCTTCAGCAGAGAGGGAGAGCTGTGCAGCGCCCCTTCAGCTAAGCGGGAGGAGAAATGGAAGGGGCTCCGTTTCTCCTGCCGCTTCGCTGAAGGGGCACTGAGCAGAGAGGGGGAGAATTTCTTTTTCTTGTTCTCCCCTTCTAAAACAAGGTGTGCCCTATGGTCGGGTGCATCCTATAGAGCAAAAAATAAGGTATGCATCCCCCCAAGCCAAGGAGATATACGAAGACATCTGAAGGCATCCCTGTAACTTTTTTTAAACCTTAATGTTTTATTCTGTTTTTATATGCATTGGAAGCCACAGAGTGGCTGGGTAACCCAGACAGATGGGCAGGGTATAAAATAATAATAATTATTATTATTGAATAGGACATCCCTATTTTCATCGGAGAAATATTGCAAGGTATGGTCTAAGGTTGGATCCACCCCCAGATTGCTGCTAATCTGCAGCTTAACAGATGCATTGGCCAAAACCTTTCAGGTACCCTTTCGAATCCAGACCCAAACTTCAAATTGGTGTGCATAAGCATCTGACTTAGAGCAGGGATGGGGAACCTGTGACTGTCCAGTCATCTCTACCCTTGACCTTGCTAACTGGGGTTGACAGAGTTAAATGGCATCGGGAGGGCCACAGATTTTCCCAAACGAGTATCATGCAACTAAGTAACAGCCAGCTGTTAGAGTGGAGTTCAAATTCAGCACTAATGCGATCATTCCATCAGCACAAGCATTTCGGCTTGCCTGATGGAATGATCTCTCCTTTCCTTCCCACCCTGCTATATACTGTTCTGGGGGATCTCCCAACCCTCCAGAGTGGATTGGGGGCAGCATGGATTGAGGGAGGTGAGAGGGCAAAGTCCTGCTGTGCTAGCAGAAGTCCTTGCACTGGCTTCTGCTACTGAAACAGGGTATTTGAAGCCAGTCCTTAGTTTTCAAACTTAATCCTTCACATAAACCCACATACACTCTAATACACTGTATATAAAACAAACCCTGTCTCAGTAAGCACACTTTAAAAGGGGGTTTCTCCACGCAGATCTTAGAGGTGAAATGAAAGGGATGACAAATGAATAACACACACACAAAAATAATGAACAAATTCTTTTTTCTCAAAGTGACTTAAGTGCAAGCATCTTAAACATTACCATAATTACAAACTCAAGAATTATCATTTGTTTTTCACCATCATCTAACATGTTTGATTTTTCTACAATAGTGTCGCCAAGGACTTATATTCTGTTCATGCCAAGTTTTATCTAGTCAAGTTCCAAGTGCGATCTGTAAAATTAACCTGTTTTCAATGTAGGTTAATTATTTCTGTCCGTACATGATTAATTACAGAACTCACCCAAATATCTCACCCAAAATCAATTCACTGTGTATTATGTGAGTTCAGGTTAAAAAAAAAATTAAAAAATTCTATACTGTGAGGATACTAAGTCCAAATACATTTTTCCCGAGGAAGAAAATCAATAAGCTAAAGTCTGCTTTATGTAATTAAGAGGGTACTGCTACCCTCCAATAACTGCTACATGAATGGGGGGTGGGAAACATGCTTTAGACTGCAATCCTAACATCACTTACCTGGGAGTAAGCTGCACTGAACTTCACAGGACTTACTTCTGACTTGACATGGTTAGAATACACTGTAAATCTTCTTGTACTGGCACAACTGAAAGCATGGGGCACAAAAGTGGGAAGCAATGGAGATGTTTCCTTTCCACCATCCCAGCATCAGAAATGCTCTTGTATGTACAGTGGTACCTTGGTTCTCAAACTTAATCCATTCTGGAAGTTCGTTCCAAAACCAAAGCGTTCCAAAACCAAGGCACGCTTTCCCATAGAAAGTAATGCAAAATGGATTAATCCATTCCAGACTTTTAAAAACAACCCCTAAAACAGCCATTTAGCATGGATTTTACTATCTAACGAGACCATTGATCCATAAAATGAAAGCAATAATCAATGTACTGCAGTCACACAGTCAATCAATCAGTAGCTGAACTGCGTTCCACACAGTCACAAAAACAAAACAAAAAGAGCTGCAAAAACAAAAACGTAAAATAAATAGCAAAAACAGACAGACCTCAGTGTAACACTCAAAATGGAAGTGTGGCACTCAAATTGGAAATGCAACACTCAAAACAGAGCACATTCGGCTTCCGAAAAATATTCGCAAACCGGAACACTCACTTCCCGGTTTGCAGTGTTTGGGTTCCAAGTTGTTTGAGTACCAAGGCGTTTGAGAACCAAGGTACCACTGTACACAGTATCATGCATAGAAAACATGACTATTAAGCCAACAGTTATAACACCTCCACATTTGGAGGCATCGGGGCTTCTGAATACCAGCAGCTGGAAAGCACAAGAGAGGAGGTTGCTCCTGTTCTCACAGGTTTCCCACAAGCATCTGGTTGGCCACTGTGAGAAAAGAATGCTGGACTAATGAGCCATTTGGCTTTTCTTCTTAATTCAAGGCAAACTGGGTTTTAGAGCATCTCTCTCTCTCTCTCTCTCTCTCTCTCTCTCTCTCTCTCTCTCTCTCTCGCTTATGCTCACAAAGCTGTTCAGGTTGGGGAAATGGAATGGTGACTAACTCAGTAGCCAAATAAAACACAGCCACACCGGGCACATACAAATTGTAGCAAGGGAAGACATCTCACACTGGAGTATGGCTGAACTGCCAAGCAGATGGAAACACACAGTAATAATCCCAAAAGGAAAGCTTGGGAAACTTTCCTGACCCATTTAGCCCTGTTTCTTTAATGTATTGCACAGAAAAGGTTATGGTAAGAGTGTTTCATGATAGTTTGTTTGGCAGCTTCTCCGGAGAAACGTGTATGGTTGGATGCAACCCAAAATGGCTTTCTAAAAAAGAAGAAGTCACTTGCATTATATTATACTGTTATGAGTTTTCAGGGGGTTAGGCTGAATGCCTGGGCCTCCTTCTAATTCCTGGAACAGCCATGCTAGCTTCCTGGTGAGGTGATAGAACATTAAGGGGAACAAAGGAAGTGGATCTGTGCGAGGTGGAAAATAGGTGGGGGTCGCTCCCCAACTCTCTGATACTTGGAAGGACAAAGCCAGAACTGAGAGCAGAGAGTCTGGAGTGGTGTGAGCTAAAAGAAAAGTAGCAAACTGGGAACCGAAATAGGCAGAGCGATGCTTGGTTTCTGTTTTAATCCAAATCTGCAGCTATGGGGGAAGCAAGGCCCTCTTGGGGTGTTAATGCTGTGAACCCCTCCATCATAGGCTCAGGTTGTATATCTGTGTAAATAAACCATAAAAATACCATAGTCTCCGCTGTTCCTTATTCCAAAGGAAACACAAGCCCTTGGAATCTTTCAGTGTTTGGAGATTGGGTTGGTGTGCAACAATACATTTGGAAACTGATATTCCTTGCAGGCGTTCCAATTTGAATAAAATATGGGGGGTCCAGGTAGGCCCTGCCCCATATAATCAATCACACAACTTGATGTGCACCCACCATTTGAATGGCAATACCCTTCAACTTGGAGGGGGGAATCCCCCTCAAGTATTTTATGGGGGAGCCCAAAGCCCCCTCGGCCCCTAGGAGTTGGCTCCTATGATTCCTTGTTACACTTTCCCATATATTTAGTAGCAGAGAAGGGAAGGTGGACTCTGGGGGGTTGTTTTGTATATTAAAACTGTGTATAATCCATTGTGAAAGGATGTGTATTTATATGCTGACAGGGTTAGGGAGGGGAAGGTTCCTGATTTTTTTAAATAAAGGACAAGAGCATGAAGCTTTGACCAGATAATAATTTCTCCTATGTCCACTCTCATGCCATTAATACTGTTCCACATGGCTATTTTGTGCCAGGGGACTCTAGGAACTGTTATTTTTCCAAGACAACCAAGTCCTTTTTCTGGACATCAGTTGCCCTGGAAACCGCATGTTCCGGGACTCCTGGCACCAGTTCATGTTAGAGTTCCCAAGATCCCTGCTGTTTGGAACACTGCTGTGGCAGTATTTTAGAAGGTGCCAGGGAGAAAGGGAGTCTGGAACGCCTCTGCTCAGACCTCCCTGCTACCACTTTACTCATGCTGCCAGTGGCTCCATTCACCAAGCCAAGTAAGCGAGGAAAGGCTGGCAGGGCAGGATAGAGATTCAGATTTACTTCTAACTAGGACACGATTTTAGGGGACCATTGGCATGTGGGTTTTGTCAGCATCTGAACTTCAGATGCTCCACAGCGACAGTGCTGGTCTCTACACACAGGGATATGGGGAGGAGGGGAGAACTAGACTTGGTGCCTGTTTAAAGGCAAATCTACAGAATTCTCATTTCCTGATACAAAATGCAGTGTAATGCAGTTCTCCAACCAAGCAATGGGTACAAAAATGCATATACTAGGGATGCATATACAGCGATGAGGAAGCCCATCAGTTTTTCCCATTTGGCCCACAACACCGTTTCCCCCAAACCACAGCCTGGCCCATGGGGTGTGAAGTGGGGAGACTCATCAGGCCGAAAAAGGTTCCCTAACCTCTGAGATAAAATGTGCATTTAAAATGCACATACGAGTGAAAATAACATACAAAAATTCATTACATTGGGGGGAATGGAATATAGAAAGTATATTGTTAGGATAAATTTGCCTTGAAATTCTGACAGATTTTCAGGAGAACTTTTTTTTTAAAAAAAAAAAGGATTCACAAACTGATGTGGAAATGTGAAGAATTAAACTTAAGACTGGGAAAATGAGAAACTGGAGAGGAGCAAAATTAACAGATTTGCCCATCCCTATCTCCAATTCCTACTAGCCCATAACATAGACTGGGCTGTTGCATGTGTGATGCAGAAATGTTGCACAGTTAAGAACTGCAGGAGGAAATTTCACATAGGGCATTACTCAAGTATCTGTTTCCCCTGTTCCAAGGAAACAAAACAAAACAAAAAACAGGTACAGGTTTTTTGGGGGGGAGGCAAACTGCTGCTGACTGCGGTATTCCAGATATATATGGGAAATCCCGGACATATGGCAACCCTAGGTATGACCACATGCTTAGTTGAAGCCAGCATATAAAAGTTCATGCTTTTAAATCACTGCTCAAGTTCTATTTTGCCCTTAGCAAAGTCAATGGTGGTAATATAATCTTCAGCAACAGGGGGAAGGCTAATTCCTTGAATCAGAAGGCTTGTTCATCCATAACAGGAGTTGTTATTAAATGGACTGTATGCACCCAGCTGAAAAATCTCTGCATATATTGTTTAAACTCTTAATGCCCGAATTCTTTTTAAATCTAACTATGTTGCCCATCTCCTCCTCCCTGGACAGTTGCAGATTTGGTCAGACCCATCACTCGGCTAAGTACACGGAAAAGCTTTCTTTGCTTGGCAAGTCGGAAAGCTGGAAAGCTGGTTTTGAAGTGCAAAGCTTGTATACCTCCTTAAGTGTTGACGCCTGAAGGGGTGGGCTGGAGGAAACTGTGCAAGACATGATAATTAGAAAGTACTTAGCATAGTAAGCACAACAACATTGTAATCGTCCAAGGGTTTCAACAATTTGGACTGATTTTCTATAGTATATAATTTACAGCAAAGACTGAATGGGGGGAATGTGCTTTCCTTGCCTTGCGATCTCTTTTATCCTCGTAGCTGCGGATCACCAAGCTAAAAAGACAAGTATTCAGATTCTAATTTGATCTAATGGAAGGGCAGCATCTGCAAAAAAGAAAAAGAAAAAAATTTAGAGACATTTTCACATTGTTATCTGGATATGGTTTTGCTCTTTGGAATAGTTAATGCAGTATAAACACAACAGGAGCTTCATGGGATCAATCGGGTAAAGCAAAAGCATACAAGATATTTATGATGGGGAGAGTGGCAGTGGGATCTGCAGTCAGAGTGGCTCGCCACTGTTCAGTCTGCTCTATCTGGCAGGAGGGTGAGAGATGACCGAAAATGGGCATCATCTGCCATTGTCTCTCTCTTGTGGACCACCCACAAGGGAACACAAGAGATGCAACTGTGAAGGCAGGTCTTGTGCAACATCTGCCCTATATAAAGGGTGGGCCTTGGGAGATGGATACATAGTTAGCTCAGAGTGCTACATATCGCAGGTGAGCCAGAGAAAACTAAGAAAAGGTGAAGAATATTTGGGCACCAGGGAAAGGGGGGGAGGCAACAGATAACCGATTCTGAAATTTCACTGATGCAACCCAGACATTATACTTTCTCTCAACAGCTTCAAGGATTCCAAAAATGCTTTATTTTTTAAGTATAAGAGAAGGCGACATTCTCACATTACTGCCTGCCCAATTATGGTGCTCCATATATAGTCCCGGCCTGGAATCCTGGAGAGAGATGCTGCCATTCAGAATAGATGGACCAATGGCCTGTCCTGGTGCAAGGCGTGTCCCTATCATGTGATCAAATTCTTCTTCCCCTGTCCAACACTGTGATTGCCGGAACTAGTCTCTAGGCCAGTTCTGCTCTTCGAGTGCTACAAGAGAGTCCTGTTCAGAAGAAAAAACCCAAAACAAAAGAATTGGTAAGTGGCCGAATGTAGCGAGAACTCGAGAAATGCTCTGTGCAATTTTAACCAGAAAATAATAATAATTAAAATGCATTCTTTCTACAAACACATATGAGAAATCGCTCCGTGATGAAGGCTAAGTACAAAAGGTCTCGGCAGTTGCTGCTCCTAATAGGTTCTCATTTCCAATGGCCATTAAAAGCAACCATTACAGATACAAGTGCTCCTAGCTTAGTTAGGAAGGCTTTCATTTCAAAGATCTATTGTACATTGTATTATTCACTGGAGTGTTGGGAAAGAGGAAGGCCACAATGCAATGCAGTGTCAGCACAATTGACCTGAAAGCAATAAAAAGCTCAATCTTTCCTTTTAAGCTTTTGTTCCACTGCTACCACCTTGCTGTTGGAAATGATTGATCAAAAATAAATCAAAAGGCCAAGCAGGTTGGGCGCTGAAGCTAACAAACACCGGTTCGCAGCTTGGCGCCACACTAAATGGAGATCATGATTTGCATGCATATTTATATTTGTCACCGGGAGTTGTCGTGACTATAGATCAGCGGTGCCACAGCAAGCTCAGATTGCTCTGAAGCTCTAGAGTGAATAGCAGAGCAATGCATTTGCCTTGCATTGCTCACAGCGCACTCCGATTCATGTCTAGCAGCCAGCGGTAAGCCGCACTGAGTTCAATCAGACCTGCTCCCAGATAGTCTCAGTAGGAGTGGCAGAGAAAATGTGACTGCTCCACTGAAAACTCAAAAAAAAGGGGGGGTCATGACAACTGCCAAGGCATCATCTCCAGCAAGGTCTAAGGCATGGATTCAAGTCATGCATATTCAAAGCAAATACCCAATTCTAAATCAGGCAGGTAGCTCTCCCACAACAATGACAAAACCACCCAACAACATCACCAACTCCTACCCAAAACGTTTCCTTCTCCGTAAATGAAACACCTTGTGGGTTGTTCTATGATACATCTCATTTTCTAGGGCAAAGTTAGTGTCCCACAAGCCTCTATTTCTTTTTTAGCATTTTACTGTTGTAAATTGTAGCTACCTTTTTAAAGGGTTTCTATTATCTTGACAACTAGAGCCTCTGTTTTAAAACAACTTGATTGTTACATGTCAGCCTCAAAAGGGTAAAGCGGAGAACAATCCCTGTGCGAGGCAGATTGTGTGAAAAGAAATGTTTTATGGGATACACTTTTTCTGCATAATTTCCACAGACCCAGCTCTCTTGTTTAATACTTAATTTCAAGTCTTCTTGAGGCAGAGACTATTTTAAGCGTACTTTTATAACAAATACATAGCACACATCGGGGATCCTGAAAATAATTTATTTGAATGACACATTTGCAGCTCTTGGAGAGCTGGCAAAAATGCACTTCCGGTGGTAGATCTAGATCTAGTAGTATCGCTTGGAGATATAAATAATGCAGCTCTACCAGCTATTTTCAAGTTGAAAGCGGAGGTTCAAATAAATTATTTCTAAGCAGTGTATATTGATACATATCCCAGCCAGAGTTTTGGCTCTCTAATCTTCAGTTGCTGAACTAGGCATGGGAGGAGAAGGAAGGAGCAAGATGCTGGCTGGGGTTGATGAGTGCTTCGGCCCAAAATACTGGGAGTGGGCTACGTTGGAAGAAGCTTTGTTAGATATATAAACTGCTGAAGGAGAAGAACACATACCTAAGGAATTCAGCAAGATATTTCCTTGGTGAAGAACACATACCTAAGGAATTCACCAAGCCTAGTCTGGCTCCTGAAGTGGCCCGGTTGGACCAGTAGTGGTTGAACTGGGGCTCTGTGAGCTGTTAACCAACCAGGATGTTAGTCAGCAAGTCGGTCTGTTAACCAACCATAAACAGCCATCAATATGCATGGGGCACTTAGGAAGTCAGAACCAGCACAAGTTTCTCCTGCATTGCCCTAGCCTTTCCTATTACCTAGCACTAGCGCCAAGTGACCAGGGCCATGCAATGGATGGCGGAGAAATGATGGAGCCATGAGTCATGCACTTCACCCCATCTACCATGCACTGTCAGGCATCTCTTGCCCAAGGCGCTCTTTTCAACTGAAGAGCTGAATCTACACCTCCTTACTGAGACTGAGACTCAGAACCAGTCCTACCATTAGGCAAAGCAAAGTTGACACCTTAGGTAGCAAATGCTGGGTTGTGGCAATAGCAACATCCAATCCCTTGCGCCCAAGTAGAGCTATGCAAGTAATTCCTCATGCAGCAAAATAGTGAGCATGCATAAAATCATAGGTTGTACATTATTTATTTATTGCACTTATAGCCCACCCTTTTCTCCAAGAAGCTCAAGGTTCTTCCTCTCTTCCTTTAATCTGCACAACAACACAGTGTGAGGTAGGTTAGGCAAAGGAGCAGTGACTGGCCCAAGGCCACCCAGTGAGTTTCATGGCCAAGTGATTATTTGAATGTTGGTCTCCCATGTTATAGTTCAACACTCTAACCACTACACCAGATTGGCTTTATCGCTGGTCCTATGTCAGGTTTTGTTTTTGTTTAGTTTTGGGAGGCCAGGACGCGGGTGGCACTGTGGTCTAAACCACAGAGCCTAGGTCTTGCCGATCAGAAGGTTGGTGGTTCGAATCCCCGCAACAGGGTGAGTTCCTGTTGCTCAGTCCCAGCTCCTGCAAAACCTAGTAGTTCAAAAACATGTCACAGTGCAAGTAGATAAATAAGTACCGCTCCAGCAGGAAGGTAAATGGCGTTTCCATGCACTACTCTGGTTCGCCAGAAGCAGCTTAGTCATGCTGGCCACATGACCCAGAAGCTGTACACCGGCTCCTTCGGCCAATAAAGCGAGATGAGCGCCGCAACCCCAGAGTCATCCGCGACTGGACTAAATGGTCAGGGGTCCCTTTACCTTTACCTATCTTCAGCAATATAGAAAAAGTAGGCAAGCTGGTAACAGAGTAGTGTGGGTTATGGCTGCCCTATCTACTGATCTGAAATTAAATGCCCCTTTAAAATAAATTCCGTGCATGTTCAGAGGTACTATGCACCTTCGCTTCATGGCAGGGCATTTTCTCCTCAGGCAACAAAATAGCTTGTATTGACCTTGTTGCTGATGGATGGTGGGCTGTTGCTTTTAGGTAAAATCCATCCTTTGAATATGAGGTACATTAGCACGTTGGTTCAGTGCTAGTGTGCTCCTTTGGAAGTACTCTCGGAAACAGTAGGGCTTAGACTTTATCAGCAGAGCTGTGGCTTTAAATCCAATTCTGGAAATCTGGAAGTAAGGGTTAGGCCACACTTTGATGGTCAGAACATAAATACCTCTGGGATTCACAGAAACTATTTCTGAACGGCAAAACAGAAACGGTTGGCTAGAAAATCCCTCCTAATTGCAGCTTCTCCTATAATTCCCTTAATTGCTGCTAAGAATATAAGATTACTTCCCAGTGAGGAGAATGGAAAGGGGAGACTCCATGGCCTATAGGGGTTAATTTTATGATGAGAGATTCCAAGAGGTGGAGCACACAACAGACAGGCGTTACTGCTGGGCAAGAGCCCAGGGACATGACCCAGCAACAGGTACATGGGAACTGTAGAGTTGGAAGGGACTACGGGGGTCATCTATTCTAGTCCAACACCCTGCAATGCAATAATCTTTTGCCCAAAGTGGGGTTTGAACCCACAACCTTGAGATTAAGTGCCATGCTCTACCACCTGAGCCATCGCTAATGGTCAGAGCATTGATCCCTCTAGCTCAAAGTTGGCACCAGCTCTTCAGGATTTCAGACAGGAGTCTTTTCCAGCCCTTCCTGGATACACCAGGGACTGAACGTGAAAAGCAGGTGCTCTACCTCTGTATACTTTTTTGTAGCCAACTAAAGCACAGCCTCACTTGCATTTAACCTCACAGACATCTGAACCCCATCCCACCCTCAGTGCAGTGACTGTTTCTAGCAAGACTTTAAAGCAAGGTTAGGAGAAGGGAGGTGATCTGGTAGTTTAAGGTATGCTGCCCATGCTCTCTCCATCACAGTCACAGGCCAAAAACACTGCTCCAATCCCTGGAGCAAGAGCACCAATGGTTGCCATTGCCCCCTGCTCTCAACAGTAAACCACAGCTCTCAAAACCTGCCCTAGGGGCTTGCTGCATGCACCTGATTGGCCACTGGGCATGGGCATTTGGCCTGGTCCAGGAAGCTGCTTTATACCGGTTAGCTCATTGGTCCACCTAGCTCAGTATTGTCTAATTAATTAGCGGTGGTAATGTCTGCTTTATAAACTGCCTGATGCCAAAATGGGCTTCTGGGTTGCCTACAGAGCATAAAAACCAGTTACATAAACATATAAATATCCATAATCAAAACATACAATAAAACAATCCCATCGTAAGAGCATAAGAAGAATTTGCTGGATCAAGCCATTGGCCCATCTAGTGCAGAAACCTGTTCTCACAATGGCCACCCAGATGCTTGAGGGAAACCTGCTGTCATAGCTCCATCCAAGTCCCATTGTTGAGCAAGCAGGGGCCAGGAGTCTCTGGGGAACACTTGCCTGAAAGCAGAATCCACATAGAGTCAGACAGTCCAGAGGGAACCCAGATGAACCCAGAGCCAATGGTCCGGATAGAGAGCAGGAAGCAGCAGGGTAGCGCCAGGACCCACAGGTGTTGTTTTCAGCATCTGACTGCTGCTGAGAGCTCTGCTTAAGAAGGCCAGAGCCAGCTGGTTCTCTTCAGTGCCTTCTCCTCTGATGAGCTGCAGATGGAGTCACTCCCCCTTCAGGCTGCTGTTCATCTGGCAAAGCGGACTCCTGGCCCATGTCACCTGCCACTGGAGCCAACTCCAGGGGGGCGTGGGTGCTTTGGCACCCACAATGATATATTTGTGGGGGCTAGGCCCCCACAAAGTCAGTGGGCAAAGTTGAAGCCCTCCGTTGAAGGAAACCCACAATCTTGGGCATGAGATGGTACCTATGGCACCTGCAAGCAGAAGTTGAGTCCCTCCTGCAATTTCTGGCCAATGGTTTTCAGAAGTATGATCATGGAGGCTGAGCCTAATAACCATCATAGCTAAGATCAAATGGTGAAGTAGAAACATCCATAATTAAAACAATCCCATTAAAGCAGTGCAGCAATTAAAATAGGAGGCTCAGGTTGAGAGATCAAGGGAATGCCTGTGTGAACAGGTGCATCTTCAAAAGCCTACAGAACGCCAGTGTAGATGGGTCCTCTTGTATTTCAGCAGTGAGTGCATTTCATAACACCGGTGCTACCAGGGGAAAAGTATGTACAGTGGTACCTCGGGTTACAGACACTTCAGGTTACAGATGCTTCAGGTTACAGACTCTGCTAACCCAGAAATAGTACCTCGAGTTAAGAACTTTTGCTTCAGGATGAGAACAGAAATTGTGTTGCGGCGGCGCGGCGGCAGTGGGAGGCCCCATTAGCTAAAGTGGTACCTCAGGTTAAGAACAGTTTCAGGTTGAGAATGGACCTCCAGAACAAATTAAGTTCTTAACCCGAGGTACCACTGTATCCATGTCACCAGAGTGTCTACACTTACTGGAAGCAATTCTCCAGGGTTTGAAACCATAGTCCGTCCGTCCCCCAGGGTTGTTGGAGATGCCAGGAATTCAACCTAGGACCTTTTGCATGGAGACCACCAATGAGCCACAGCTCTGACAGACTTCTTGTTGACATTGGAGGCCCAGTAATTGCTACAATGCTGCTGCTGCTGCTGCTGTAAATCATCAGAACATATAAACGGCTGTTAGTTTAGCAAAGAGCAGACTTTTCCTCAAAGATCAGACTGGTCACCAGGCTAATTTCATTTCATTTCATTTATTGAATTTATATACCGCCCTATACCCAGAAGTCTCAGGGAGGTTCACCCCCCCCAAAAAATTGCAATATATAAAATAAAAACAAAAACAAAAATCTAATAACACCCCCCCCAAAAAAAGAGCCACATTTTAACGGCTGGTGAACCAGAAGGATCATTTTCCTGACAAGAAATGGAAAGGAAAACGAACTTCAAATTATGTCATGCTTTCTAGTCAATAATAGAGAGGTGTAGATTTTTCTTTCCTATTTTAAACCTGATTTTTCCTGTTTTGAAACGAGATTCTGGTATAATGAGTTGCATCAAGTGCATATCAGCACTGGGAATATAACAACTCAGTAGATAGTTCACATCTCTATTCAATACCTTTCAGCTCCTTATTTCTTTCTGAAGGTATATAAAGGCACCAGGTAATTTTGCTCATAACACTTGAAATGAATGAAAAGTATAGTTGGTGGGGAAAATGACTGTCTAGTCCCTATTACATCTACTGTCCTCTGATGCAAACCAATCTGAAGAGTTTTAAATTCTTCATTTATTTTATTTGTTACAGCACAAATCAGTTCCATCTGAATTGTCACAGAATCGCCCTCTCCCTATTGCAACAATATGGGTCCCTGAATCGGGTCCACGGTCTTGATGGTCTCTGTAAACTTTACAGTGTAAAGGGATATTTTGAAATTAAGAGCTTTTTATAGGGGAAAGAAAGAAAGAAAGAAAGAAAGAAAGAAAGAAAGAAAGAAAGAAAGAACTGTCTACTTCAAGCTGAACTGTTCTGAAATAATCTGGGCATTTGAAAATTTTCCTTACTGAATAAGGAAAGCAATTTCTGCTGCTGCTTCTTTTTTTACTTCCACTTCATAACTAATTTCCTGAAGGTGAAGGCTACATACCATATAGCTTTCATGATATGCTGAAGCATCAGCCTGACGGTTGCCACCTGAGATATAGATATTTTAGAACCCACCCTATTCTTTGTTTTAAACCATTTTTAACATTGGAACAGGAACGCAACATTCAGATGTACTGAACTGTGCAGGGATTTTTACATGTAGAATCTGATTGCTTCCTGGAGATCAACTTGCTGTGTTAACACACCCCTTTATCAAGAAAGGCTATCAGTGCCCTTGCACTTGATTCAGTTAACATGTTTTTAGCAATTCACCATATGTCAGGGTCCCTTCCAACTCTACAAGTCTATGTTTCTATGTCATGTGATGCAATGCAATGGATACACTAAGGTTTTAAGAAGAGATAGACCCTCTTGGTGGTTCCACTGCCCTTGGAAGCTTAGGGATAGCAGTTGAAAATGAGCTGTGGAAGCTCCTAGGTTGTGGAATTTCTTCCCCACCAAGGTGGGTCTGATACTTTTATATGACATGGCTTTTATCATATGCTCAAGACACACCTCTTTACTCCGGTCATTGACACCTGAGACACATATATTTTAGAATGCAGCCTACTCCTGTGACTATAATTTTAAAAAACAAAAAAACCCCTGTTTTTAAAGCTGTCTGTCTACATTTTTATAACCCACTCTGGGACCTTATAGTAGAGGCAAGGAGCAACCTCTCAGGCATCAGATGATGGGCAGACTGATACAGGAAAAGGCAGCTCAACATAAATCATGTTCCTAAGCTATGTAGGGCATTGAAAACCAGCACTCTGAATTGAGCCCTTCCATTCTGTGGGCTTCTGTACTAGTAAATGCAATATGATTTCTAATCCTGGAAACACCTTCCATGTTGAAAAGGCTCAAAGTAACAGAGGAAAGTCAAGAAAGTGATGGCTGAATATGGCATGAAGGACCAGTGTTATGTTTTAGGCAGGTGGAAGACATTATAAATTGCATGAATTCTGGAAGTAAGTAAATAGGATATTTCTTGCTCTCATACACAGACACAAGCTAGTATAAGCCTATACATGTCTACTCGGAAAGTAAGTCTTCCTGAATTCAATGGGTATTACTCCCAAGTCAGCAGGAAGAGGATGTCCTAAGTGCAGTGGCGTAGCGTGGGGGGTGCAGGGGGGGCCGGCCGCACCGGGCACAACATCTGGGGGGCGCGCACTCGCACTCGCAGCTCTCTGCCCCTACCTGGCTCACTCACTCTCTCTCACTGCAGTGCTGGCTGTGCGAATCCGATCCGAGCCGCTGGGTGGCCGCCCACTGTGGAGGGGGTGGGTGCCAGGCGTGCAGTGCGGAGAGAGAGCGAGGGACTATCTGGGGGAGGGACAGTGCAGCGGCTGCCCAGCGCAACGCAGCGCTGAGCGCGGGAGAGAACCACACCAGACCAGACCAGGCAGCAGCAAGAAGCTGGCAGCGGCGGCAGGTTAGGGGTTAGGGGGCGCAAATTACTTGCCTTGCCCTGAGTTAGGGGGCGTAAATTACTTGCCTTGCCCCGGGTTAGGGGGCGCAAATTACTTGCCTTGCCCCGGGTGCTGACAACCCACGCTACGCCGCTGCCTAAGTGTTAGACATGAAAGGGTTTTATAATTCTCTGTGTGTGGCCAAGGGTGTAAAGGAAGTACCAGATGTAGCAAATTAGAATAAAATTTCCCCCACCCCTTCTCCTTATGTGAATCCATGCTGCAGAAGCCAGCTGAAATGGTTGAAAATCTGTTTGCTAGCAATTACAACACCGTGGCAGCCTGCATCAAACTGGGGAAATGGATATATGTTCATTCTTCCATGTCAATCTGGCTTGACTATATTCTGCTGTGCAATTTGGTTGAAAACCGAGAAGAACATGTAGCACATTGTATTTGCTTGTCATTGTTGCATTTACTTGTATTATATGAGAAAACGTGTACCTCTGGTTTTCAGGCTTTGGATTGTGTGTGTGTTCCAAGTGACTTTTCAGGTGGCAGTTACAGTAATTCAGTCTGGCAAAGACATGTGTAATAACTACAGCAGCTACCAGAAGTAGGTCACGGAGCCAAAGAATGCTGCCGTTGGAGACCGTTGGGAATTGTTCTTGAGCATAGAGTCACGCTGTGTTTGGGGGCTTCAGGAGCTTCAAAAGTTCACCCATGCCATACTCCTGCATCACAGCATCTGCCAGAATCTATTTTTAACCACCCCAAGACCTTGCAAAACTAACTGGGATGAAAACTTGATGAATGGTAAGCACAAAAGCACCTGACATTAGTTTTAAAAAACTGTAGTTCTGGAGCTGGCAGTCCAGGCAAATATCAACAGTTGGGGCTGCTCTCACACCATGGGAAAATAAAGATTTTTTTCCCCACCCCAAAATATACCCCTTTGAGAAATGTTTTGACACTGGAAGTGGAGATAAATGTCCGCAAACATACATGTCCGCAAGCTGAAATTATCCACAGTTTATGGGTACGTGTTTTCCACATATTTGCATGCATGCATCTAACGTCACATTTTGGTGCAGGTGGCCACAGGCAATTGCCAAAGCTTGTGGGTTTGAAGGGCACCAGGCTTAGGGGATGCTTGTCATAGATGCTGTACTCAGTTATAACTTCATAGCTGAAACAAAAAGGTATACACTTCTATGCACATATAACAAGGATGGCACACAAGGACTACCAAGTTGTCCATTAAAAACAAATGGAGATGCCACGAATATTCATTTCTTGAGATGTCATTTATTTTATTTTATTCTTTTTATTATTATTAAAATATGTATAAAGCTCCCTTTCTTATATAAAAAACTATCAGACTACAGGATCCTGGACTCAACCCCAAAGTCTGCAGCTAATGGAGCCACTAGTTCCCTCCTCTATTAAAACAATTTATAATCTAGAGACCTCCCCTTAGTATTATGAATCTGGTAACTCAAGGAGCTAAAAATCACATGACCCAGGCAGCTCCAAATAGCTGAAGTATGACTTAGAGGCCCCAGAGAATAAAAGTATTTCAAGTCATTCCTCATTCTTCTAATCCGTTTGTGGGTCCAGACAAATGTCACTGCTCTGCCCAATGTATGGTGAGGAATGTCAAATCACCCACATTCTTCCAGAGCTGGCTCACAATAGTCTCAGAGCTATTGTACTCATAATTTCTGAGCCTGGCAGGTATAACTTCATTTGGCACTGATACGAAAACATGCAATTATTCCAGTGTTTCTCAAATGTCTACTACTATGTTTCAACACTTCTCACTGTTCATTTTTCCCTTGGAAAAAGAAACAGAATTTATTTCATATTTTAAATATCTGCCCATTGAAATCTTACACTTCTATCCGAGATACAAACCAATCAGACAAGGAGAACGAGTGAAACACTTGTGTGCTTCCTATTTGCCCATGCCATTTCCATAGAAATATTGATTTCTTCTGCTCTCCTCCTTGTCCCCATCCACCTTTGCTTGTCATTTCTGATGGACTATGGAACCTAACTGGAAGACGGAAAGGCGGTGGATCCTGTACAAAGAAGTCCATTGTATATTACAGCACATTGCACTACTTGCAAAAGAGAAAGAAAGAAAGCAGTTAATCTGCAAGGCTCAAGAGAAGCAAGTGTGCAGAAGATTCTGTTCCACATGTGTGAGATGTTTTAGCAGAATGATTGATCTCCCTGGTATAATGGGTGACCCTTTGCACCAGCAATTCTATATGTGTTGCTGAAGAAAGATTGCTTTTCTTCCCCCTAGCACACACATTATTCTGCGCTTGTCTCTAGAGTTTAACTGTTTCCTAATGTAGGACAAGCCATGAAGGACAAAAAAAAAAAAAGACTGAACCTCCCCCTCCGCTTTTGCAAACAGCCATCTCCAGAACTAATGACAGCAATGGTACCATCTACTTGGTAACAGTTTGGAGTATGAGATTTCCCACTGAATCAGCACCACAAGGTAACCATTTCTCCTTTTTCTGTCTACACCAACCAGCAGAAAACATGCCATTTCAATATGCATATTGTCACTGCCAGCTGGAGGAAAAGAGAGAAGAGAAATCTGCATTAATTTCAATGTAGCGGGACACAGAAAGGCCTGCACATAGAATTGCACATAAAGGCCTGAACATAGATTAGTGGAACTGAATGCATCTGTTTGCTTTTCATTCCTAAGCAGTGAAAATGCCCATCATTATGACAGGCAGGGGGTTATGGAGGAAATGACTCTCGACTGCAGAGGCTCTTGAGAGGGCTGTAATGAGTCTTCGTGTGTTGTTTGCAAAGACACTCATCCCACGCCTCCATCTCAGTGAAGTGAAGGTACCCAGTGTCACAGGCTGAGTGGCAGGTTTTGCCTCTAATGCAGTGTTTTCTCTAAATGCAGTGGCTGTCCTTTCCTGTATGAATTGAATAACGGATGCCATCCCCTTGTAAGGGAGAAAGTCAAAGGGCACTATCAATTGGACTAAACTTTGGTATGTGTGTGCTGTGAGCTGTGGGTAAGAGTTTATTTCCTCTTAATGGTGTTCCCAACTGCAACCTGTTAATGTTTTCTCATAGAAAACCGCCCCGCCCCCCCAGCATTGTCATGGAACAAGTTGGCTGACCTCAGATGTGGGACATGCATGCTGTACACACACCATACTGATAAAGCACGTTGCCCCCAAAGAATCCTGGGAACTGTAGTTTATTCCTTACTAAACTATAATTTCCAGCACCCTTAACAAACTATGGACCCCCAGGATGATTGGGGGTATGCCCTTTAAATGCATGGTGTGTACACAGTCCCACTGTCACTGGTGAACACCTGAAGACATTATGATGCTGAAATGGGGATTCCTTACATTTGCCTTGAGGGCTCTGGGGTTAATGGATGGGGAAATGAACCCCTTGGGGGCTTGAGAGGTTCACACATCCAGAATCCAAAAAGACCTTCTGTCATTCCTTCCACAAGGAACCGCTGACAAAGTGAAGATAAGGACTAGAGTTGCCACCAAATTTTCCCCTAAAGTGAAATTTCAAGGGGAATTTCAGAAAGACTTTTCAGAAAGATGACTAAAAAAATTCCCCTTGGGAGTTATGCGTATCTTTAACAGCTCTCCTATGTCAAAGATCTGACTGCACGACACTGCTTCACATACCCTGTAAGTACAAAACAGAAAACCTGTCTTCTCAAATGACAAGCAGAATGAATACAAAGCAAAGTATGCAACCCTGGAGACATGTTACAGCAGTGCAGAAGAACAAGACGTGTGCATGTCTAATTCCACAAAATCAGCATACCTGCCCTTAGGCTCTAGGTCAGTTCTGTTGTGGAAACCAAGAGGAAATCCCTGTTTTTAGCTGTAGTTTGGTAGCCAATGAAGCAACACTATATCTAGTCCTTTTAGGGTATGCCCTTGTGCTTTTCCTCCTTTTCCACAGAGCATATAATTGGTTAGATCCAGGGCTTTTTTCCAGTCGGAACTTGCTGGAACTCACTTCTGGCACCTCTCAGGAGGGTGCCACTGCCATTATAAGAGAACAAGGGAGGTGTTCATGAGGAGTTCGGGCATCTCTTTTTCTAGAAAAATAACACTGGTTGGATCAATAGATATAGAGAGGTATATGGACATAGATATGGTAGGCATCAATAAACTTGTAGATCTGTGCCAAATGATTTTATTACTTAGGTCAAGAGAAGAGGATTCATCAAACGGCAACCCTAATCAATCACATATCAGTCTTTGAGTGGGATGATATCACAGTGCTGGACACTCAGTCTAATTTAGTTATGTTGTGGTGTTCCAGCCAAGAAACCAAGTGTACTGAGTGGGAGAATGATACCTGAATGATGACACTGAGCTAGGGCCGCCAGTGAACAGGGTGGCTTAAAATTGCGATCTCTTCATTTCTTTCTTTTGAATTATTTTTAATTCTGTATGTCAACCTGACAACCTGAGCTAACTTTGGCTTGATCTGAACTGAGCCCAAATCAGCTCATTTTTAGAAGAGCACATCAAAGCAACGGTCCCTTGCCCAACATTCATCCTCGCTCTCAGGGCCACAGCCTGTGCAATCCTGCAACGAGGGAGAAGGCAACTCACCTGCCCTCTCTGACACAGGTGGGGTGGATTGGGCCAAAGGGAGAGGGAATTAGTGGTGACAAAGACTAAAAGGAACACAAGCAGCATCAGGAATGTTCTGAATGCAAGTGAAAACTCTGTCAAGTTCCTGACCAAACCAACCCCTGACCCTGGCCTGCCTGTCCTAATAATATGACAGGCATTATGTTTATAATGTCAGCATTCTGTTCTCTGGTCCAACAGAGAAAATCAAGAAGTATGGAAGGACACCTCACAGCTTTCTATAAATAGACAACATAGTATACATTTATTTCATTTCTTTCTAGTGGTAATAAACCCCACTTTTATCCTTCCCTCCACCACAGTAAAATTGCTACCTTTCGTCTCTAGCCTGAGGAGGATGTATTAAAAAGAGACCTGATGAGAATGGCAGCCGGAAGCAAGGGCATATATAAAAGATAATTGCTGCTTAGATTATGACTATCAGCTTTCTATTGACATGAACAACAACAACAACAACAACAACAACATCTCTTAGAGATATTATATAAGTATTGTCTTTCACAATGAAGCATGACAGGACCAAATTTAACTCTCAGTGGCTTGTGGAATCAAATTATATGGGCTGTTCTTTCAGCAGAGAAAATTGTGAATCTGGAAATTAGAAGATATGCAAATCTTATTCACATGAGGCAAATGAGGGCTGCATTATTTCCCTTTCTAGGGAGGATGGAACACAACCCTAAGGCTAAAAGCAAACGAACACAGCACAGCAGAGAGCAACGAGAGAGTGCCATCATTTGTCACAGATGCCCTTGTTGACGCAGAGCCACACGGACTACTTGCCTGTGATGATTCTGAGTGTTAACCCTTTCATGAAAAATTGGATGGGCACAATGGACTCACGCATCTTTTTCAGCACCTCTTCGGTGACATCCAAAATGGTGGCATGTGCATCTCCCCATGTTGGTCTCCCACTATGGGGCACCTTCCTAGGGAGAGAGGTTTGTGAGCCCTCGTTCCTAACAGTATCCACACAGGACATGTGCATCACATTCAAGAACACAATGGTAACCGCACTGCCCTATGGGAAACAAATTAACTCTTTAAAACCTTGGCTCAAACAGTAACTATACCACTCTAAACAGTAAGTGTCCCTAGCATAGACCAGACCAGTCTAATATACCAACACAGGCAAACTTTAAGTGACAGAATTATTAAAGTGAACAAATTTCATATTTGCCCACTTATTAAAAAGTAGATATTCTGTAAAGAGTCAGTTAAAGGCAGTATGTACATGCAAAGTTATAATTATTTTGTAACTTCAATACTTCTGAAATAAGGGCAAACTGTCCCATCTCTCTGGAGTTTTCTGGTTTCACAATTATTGCTGACTGTATTGAATGTCTGAGTTTAAGTCATAATTTTTCAAGAGCTCTCTCCTTCTGTATAGGTCTATTCACTCACCCGTCAGCATCAGCAGATACAATGGAACAAGTATGCCAATCAAATAGCATTCAGCAGCATTATCTGTTACCATGCCACGAGGAATGTAGCCCCAGACAAGGTACTTCAAATTGTTTGCTACATAATGCTTACCTGATTTTGAATTTTGATGGAGCGGATGTGGAAGCATTAAGTGACAGATACACAAGTACCCAATTACATTGTGTTTTATCACTACCAGGAGGGAAGATTAAAAAAATAATTTACCGTGCTCAACCATTTCAATAGAGGCTTGATTTCATAGCCCTTATATGGGTATAAACCCCTCTATAACAATACAGTTATTGCTTGAGAACGGAAGAGTAACTGTACCCACATCTAGGTATCCAAAAACACTTGATAATGACCTGTGAAATTACTGAATGGAACGTACATCTTGATTTTACTAACCTAAAAGGATGTTCCATTTGAATTCAAATGGAGCATACAAAGCATGCTTTTAAAAGAATGTATGTATTCTGTTCTTCAGTTAACAAAATGTGTTTGATATACGCGACTGAAGAAATATTAGATTAGGCACACGAGGGAAACAGACTGTAAAATTGACTATAATCACCTGTAATAAAATTAGAAATAAGAAGTCCAAATCATGAACTGATATTATACAGGGAACTTGGGTTTATTAATGAAGTTTAAGATTGATGATGTTTAAATCATTTGAAGGCACAATGTAAAGACTAGTATGGCCAGGGAGTCCTACTTGCCAAGAAACCATTGGGAGTCCTGGTTGCTCCTGTTATAAGCCACTTAGAGGTTTTACTACAATCAAGTGGTATAGCTATTATGCTACATAAATAAATGGGTGGCATTTGGAGGGGGAAGTGGTCATCGTTTGGAGCAAGCAGCCTCATGGGCCAAATTGCTGGGCCTTGTCCTTAATGTGTTTGGATGTCCTTTGAGAGGAACGGTGTGATAGAAATGATCTAATGTGGCCTACCAACCAGACCACTGTAAGCTTTACAGAGAGCAACTGAAATTTTCAGGTGTACCCTTTTGTTAACTGATCCAAAATGACCAATATTTTCACTTTTTTATAAATCAACCAGATTTTACAGTGCTAATGTTTTGTCTCCTTGTTATTGATTCTTAAAGTATTCACTGGTGAACAGCTGTGGGGAAATACAATTGTTTGGTCCATATGGATATATCCTGGAAATGCAACTTCTTCTGCTGTAACAAGAGAATCCTACACTTTAAAACACACACCCACACACACACCTTTCACATATGGGAGGTTAACTTTAGAACATAATTCATCATTCTTAAACACCAAACTGAATTTAGAGGTTATTAAGGGACTGAGCGCTCACTGGAAGGACAGATCCTGAAGCTGAGACTCCAATACTTTGGCCACCTCATGAGAAGAGAAGGCTCCCTGGAAATGAACCTGATGTTGGGAAAGATGGAGGGCACAAGGAGAAGGGGACGACAGGGGATGAGATGGTTGGACAGTGTTCTTGAAGCTACCAGCATGAGTTTGACCAAACTGCAGGAGGCAGTGGAAGACAGGAGTGCCTGGCGTGCTCTGCTCCATGGGGTCACGAAGAGTCGGACATGACTAAATGACTAAACAACAACAAAGGGACTGAGCATATCAGCCTCAATCACAATGGGACTTACTGTAACAGGGCTATTCATTCACTGTGCACCTCTAGCTTATTAAGAAGAGTCACTCAACCTAAAGAAAACAGCAGACCTGAAAGGGGGAAACATTGACAATAAAAGTATGGAAAATTAACTTGCTTGAGCTCAGTAGAAAGAAGCAAGATGCCACACAAAAAAGTCAAAGCTCCCTTAATGACTTGCCAATAGTGTGACAACAGAGACCTGACCTGAACAAAAATAACCAACAGAGGTGAGAAGATCAGAGGGTCTCCATGGTCATTCTTCCTTTGTCTCCTTTTATCAAGCTTAGGTGCCAATTATTGTCAAGTATGAAAGCATCATCTGCCAATCTGTTCCTGGGGAATGGTCTAGGGCCACTGCTCTCATTCAGTAGCCAGCAGATGATAATGGCCTTGGTTGTTCACTACCAACCTAGGCTAGATTTAGACAACTGACCTAAAGGTGAAGGGTTCCTTATCACATTCAGTCCTCCTCAAATTGTGCCATTGATTAGAGAAGTTCATGCTGGTCCTATCAGATAGATAGATAGATAGATAGATAGATAGATAGATAGACAGACAGATAGAGGCCTTCTGTGCTGGAGTCCTTTAAATTAATAAAGCTTAGTTGAGTCCTGTCAGGAAGAAATAAAAAAGTTGTCCAAGTTTTCACTTTATACTAATTGTACAGAGCAGTGCACTTAAGGGCTTTCCCTATTCATATGTCTCATATACTCTTTCATATACCCCACAGCAAAATATATAATGTGTGGAAATGAGATAGTATAAGTTCTCTCTTGACAAGTCAAATAAAGAGCCGTTCTCAAGGTCACCAGTCACTCAATCTAATGGCAGATAGGTAGCCGTGTTGGTCTGCCATGGTCAAAATAATAATAAAAAAATTTAAAAAATAAAAAAAAACACACCCACACCTTCCAGTGTATCTGAAGAAGTGTGCATGCACACGAAAGCTCATACCAAGAACTAACTTAGTTGGTCTTTAAGGTGCTACTGGAAGGAATTTTTTTATTTCAATCTAATGGGAAACACAGGTGGTGAGCGTCACAGATTACAGCCAAAACAGAGCCACTGGGAAATAAGAATTTGTCAGTTTTGGTTTCTCTCAGTTTCCCATTATTCCTGTCTTAAGTTCTCCACATTTCCACATCAGTTCGTTAATTATTATTTTTTTAAGTCCTTACAAAAAAAAAATTAGCATTTTAGTGTGAATTTCTCCTCATATATAAGTTTTGGCAATCAGTTTTTCCTAATAGTATGCATTTTCACCCACCAATATATGCATTTATATGCACCCTTCAGCCTAGTATATGCATCCTTGTACTTAGCTGGAGAACTATATCGCAAAATTCAGAGAACTGTGAATTTCCAATGGACAGATGTGTTTTGGTTCACAGATATTTTTTGGAAAGTGCAAAATAGGTATGTTCACTTTTAAATGTGGCCTGAACTTATTTTCTTCCCCATCTCTAGATGTATCCATGTGCTTGGGGGAATTCTGAGGTTTGCAGCAATACTTAAAAAAAAAACAAAACTATAGGGACAATGAGAACTGAGCATGCTTAGTCACTACTAAAAAGGGGGGGGGTGAAGCATGAGGTGGAGAAGGGAAGAAAATATCTGCCTGGACCCATAAACAGGAATACTATTTTTTTAGGAAGGAGGATACACTGCAACATTTAGATGCAGTTGCCACTTAATTATATTTTTCAGTCATAATAATTCTTCTCGTAAATAATAACTGCCTATTTCTCTCAGCCTTGTAGTGTGAAATGAAAACATACTGTGGTAAGGTATGTCCATTACTTGCCATGTTCTTTCCCCAGACCAAAATTAAACAAATGGAAACAGTGCTGATTTACGTTCATCGTAATGCATTTGTTTATTTTTTTGAAAAAATGTTCTTAAGAGGTGGACATAATGGGACGAATCCAGACTAAGGCTTCAGTCCTCTACACGTTTTGCCTTGAGGTAAGCCCCCTGCATTCAACATGATGTTTGGAAAAGTGAGCCCCCAGTTGCACAGGTGGATTTGCTTAGGCATTCCATGCAATCAAGACCCTTGCATGGTCAGGGTGTGAGACATACAGGTAAATGCAAGCGGGTGTCCTTCTGCAGTCATCATGCTGAATGTGCATTCAACAAGGTGGGGACAGTGGAACACTGGATGTATGGGTGGGTCTATTGTATTATTTTTATTTTTATTATTATTCATTTTCACTTTTAACAATTATCATCATACATAAATCATAATCATTTTACAAATAGGCTTCTCAGAATCCCAGAACTTCCCTCCATCCCTCCATAGTTTCCCTAGATATTCTTTTCAAACTGCATTGTATCATATTCTCCGTATTTTCTTAAAACTTACCATAGTTCTCGCTTCATTGCAGGTGTTGTTTTTTAAATCCTGCCAATGTTTTTAATTGTTTACAGTGTTCTTTCAAGTAACTTATAACATTTTCCCATTCTTTATTAAATTTATTGACTTCCTAATCTCTGATTTTTCCGGTCATTTTCACCATTTTGAAATAGTTCATCATCTTTATCAACCATTCTTCTTTTGTAGGTAGTTTGTCCTCCTTCCATCTTTGGGCAAGTAGCATCCGCACAGCTGTTGTAGGGATGGGACCATTGTAGCTGAGGAGAAGGTTGAAATACAGGTAACTATGTGTAACATTGCACCACTTCCAATTGGACTTAGGTATGCATAATCTTGCTCAACTGTGAGTCTTATTTTGTTGCCTCTATCTTCCCTTCCATATTACTATGTTTCTTAACCATTCATGAAGGGTCACGTCAGAGAATCCTTTTTCACAAGTTGAAGACAACATGACAAGTTTATTTCCGCTGTTGCCGCCCCACCCCAGTGTGCTACATTTTGGTGGTTATGAACACAGGTTTGTGAAAGCTCTAATCGAATGCCAGATTGCAACTTGCAACATCTTGGTTCAACCAACTTTGCATGCCTTGCTGTTTCATCTTTGTTTTCACATATAGGTTACACTGACTACTTTTACAAAGCAAAATGGATTTTCCTCATTAAAGTTTGCTTCAACGTGGCATTTAAAACAGACATAGCCAATTTAAAACACACAGTAGAATCTCACACATGCAGGACTATAAAAATTAATTTAATAGTGATAAGAGAAAAAGCAATCTCCATCCACAGGAATCAAAGGCAGGATTTGAGGCCAGATTAAAGGTATGGTTGCCATATGTCCTCTTTTTCCAGGGCACTTCCTCTTTTTCATGGGTATGTAAAATGAGAGTTGTCATAGCGAACCATAGTTAGATCCATAGATCCTATGCCAGGTAGAATTCGGCAAATGTGTCCTCTTTTTTTGCTCTTCAAAATATGGCAACCCTAGTTGCACACACACCTGGTAAACTTAAGCTATAAAGAAGTTGATACAATATGATACAGCACAATACAAGGGTTTCTATTTCTATGAAAGCCCTCCACAAACCTTTATTGATTTAGGTTAAACATTTTGGTTTCTAGCTTACTGTCAAATGTAATGCATTTTGACACACATTGATTTTTACAGTACAAAAGAAATGGACCAGGCCATTGTGAAAAGTAGAATTTCACTCAGTAGGGAAGAACAGTCTTTAGCAGTAGCACTACTGCAAAAGTATGGAAACAATCTTTAGGAGCTGAAGTAACTCATCTCTTTATAGGGATTTTAAAAAGAAATAACAAGACTGCATGACCTGCACTGATATACAGCCTACACATCTGTTATAGAAGCTGCCTCCTGCTCTGGGTCTCTGTCAATGAGACCAGGGTGTAGGATCATTTTAAGGGGGAGTAAAGAAGAAATAGCACAGTTCTCTCCCATGACTGTATCACTACCAATGATTTGGTGACAGCCAGTTGTGTCGTGGCAAATTGCGAAGTAGTGAAATTCATCATGGCAGACCCTTACCTGAATCCCCAAGAAGAATTCAAAAGGTCAGGCAGCAATCCTCAATTTACTAGGATTTGCCTGATTGCGCTCCTATGCACACTCAACTGCCAAGCATTCTAAGCAAACCTATGCACAAGAACCTGGGGTAAACTGAATGGGCTTAAGATCCAGGCTAAGTCTTCCTCCTCTAGTCCTGCCTTCACCAAGCCCCCAGAATGCCTCTATCTATCTATCTATCTATCTATCTATCTATCTATCTATCTATCATCTATCTATCTCTATCTATCCCCTTTAGAACTTGTGTTATGTAGAAAAAGATTAAACAGCCAATTTGGTAGCCATTTCCTTTACTAGTCCCGTCCCCCCCCCCCCCCCGCGCGCGAGAGTGAGCAAATTGGCTTATATATACAAACGCTGCTGGCATGGGGAGGGAAATTACTGCAAAACACCACTACTGTGCTGATTTGAGTACCAGTAAAAAATGTAAATGTTGCATGAGAAAATGACGACTGTTTTCCATAAAAATTATCGGCGCTATTCATAGCTTTAAGCCACATACCTCATCTACAGGAGACAATGGATAATACGGTCAATTTAGCAGATGGCATGCATTTTAATAAAGCAAATATATATCTAGTCCTCCTAATGCCACCCCAGCTGAGGATTTGCTAACTGTCAATAAAGCAAAAGTTAAAAGGGGGCATTCAATATTTAAATAAAAGCCTAACAACTGTAATATAACTTACTAACTTCTGCTACTTGCACTGTGATTACGTGATTTCTCGCTATTTGTGTCGGTGCAGCTGCTACAGCCTAGTGTGCACACACTCACACTTTTATTGTCTGCCAGATGTCTAGGTTTGTAATACTTGGTAGTATATTTTAAGGTCACTCAAAGTTCAGATGTATTTACAAAGCATTGGGGGGGGTAGTGCATCAGATAGGAATACTGTACAAGATGTTGGCATTGTACCGAAGTTTTGTTATGCCAAAGGTTTTTAATGATGACTTGGGAGTTTTTTGGGTGAGTGGGGGTCTAAATCATGAGGATAATTTCTTATTCAGTAGTCAGAAGGGGCAAAGAATTCCAAGCTCATATGACTTGAGAGTATTTGCTGTGGTTATTTTATGTATTTTAATAACTCATAATAACTCCAGCAAGAACCCAGTGAAGAAAGTAGTCAGGACTGGAGAGGAACACTGCAGGAAAAAAGTGGAGTTGCAGAAAAACATTGATCCCATATTCATTACTAAGCAAATTGGCCTCTGAATGGACCATCCGTCAGCCTGAGAAAACAGTTTGGGTAGAAGCACACACCTATCCAGACTTTCCTGTGGTTGTTTGAAGCCTATATGCCCAAAAAGAAGGCAGAAATGAATTAGAACATTCCCATTATTCTCTGAAGGTAACACCAACTGATCTGACAGAACTCTGTTTCTTCTAGTTTCCAACCATTTCTTTGTTTCAGTATTTTAAAATGGTAACATGTGCTGTATAGCTTGGAAGAAAGGAGGTGTCAGGGAGATGAGTAACTATATACCCTTTATTTTTATTTTTTTATAATATATTTTTATTAGTTTTCACATATATAACAAACTTATACACTCCATACATCTTAATAACATCTTATTTCTCTTTTTTGACTTCCCCCAATTTGCCTGAAAATCCTTCATATTTTAACCTTTTACACAATTCTTCCCATTATTTCTATTATTATTGTATTTCTCACTTCATTTTTACATAATTATTTTAACATTTTCCCTCACAGAGCTTCGTTAAAACTTACAAATGTAATTTGGTTATCACTCCAATTTTGAATATAATGAATAACTTTTTCCCAATCTTCTGTAAATCTTTGATCTCGTCGATTCTGGATCCTTCCTGTCATTCTATCCAATTCTGCATAGTCCAGCATTTTAGTTCTCCATTCTTCTATCATGGGTAGTTCCTCCTGTTTCCATTTCTGGGCCATCAATATTCTTGCTGCTGTCACTGCATATAAAAATAACTTTTTTTCTTTCTTGTTTATCTCATTAACTGTAATGCCTGGTAAGAATGCTTCTGGTTTTTTAACAAATGTATATTTCAACATCTTTTTCAGTTCATTGTAAATCATTTCCCAGAAGCACTTTACCTTTTTACATTCCCACCACATGTGAAAAAAGTACCTTCCTTTTCTTTACATTTCCAACATTTGTTACTTATTTTATACATTTTTGCTAATTTTACCGGAGTTACATACCATCGGTACATCATTTTCATAACATTTTCTTTTATAGTTGTGCATGCAGTGAATCTTAAACCCTCTTTCCAAAACTTTTCCCAATCCTCCAATTGTATATTATGTCCTATATCTTTGGCCCAATAACTATATACCCTTTAGAAGACATCTGAATCATTAATGTGTAATGCTTCATTATGTTTTTATATATGATGGAAGCCACCCAGACTGGCTGGGACAACCCAAAAACAGCAGCAGCAGCATTAGACTCTTAATCTCAGTCATGGGTTCAAGACCCAAAATAGGCAAAAAGATTCCTGCATTACAGGGGGTTAGTTTAGATGACCCTCGTCCTCCCTTCCAACTTTACAATTCTATGATTCTATGAATTTTGAAGATCAGGAAAATTGTGCCCTGGGAGAGGGCACTTAACCATTTTCTTCCACATCAGTTTGTGGATTTTTTATTTTGTTAGCTCTCAGGTGGGGAAGGGAGTGAAAAGTGCCAATATATGTTGTTCTGGTCCTTTTTTTTCCCCACCACAGAACTAAATGCAGCTTTGGGGGAGCAGGAGGTATATCCATCAATGAAATGCTCTCAAGTTATTGAGCAAAAACATGGGACAGCCTTGCCACAGGATCAAATTATTCCCTATCTGTTCCACTTTAGATTGGGTGATTGAACACCCCCATATATATATTTTTTTAAAAAACAGACACATGATGCCAGGGGGGATGTACTTTGTTTGAAAACACCAAGCACCACTACACAGAAATCCAGACTGCCCCTTATTTTTTTAGCTGGCTGGTTAATAAGAAATAAAAGTTAAAGGACGCAAACCAGATTGTGATTTACATCTCAGATTGTAAATTTCAGAGGAGTTACATGGGGTCAGAATATTGGCTAGATCCTGCAGATACTGTGCTTTATACTTTCAGGCACAGATATCTGTATCCTAAACAGGGAGTCAAACTGGACAGTGTACCCACACAGAGAATCAAACACCTGTCTGTAATACATCTACTCTTTCCTGTTTAATTAGTGAAGGCCTGTTGTATCTTTTGTTAGGTTTGTTTGTTTTTTCCATCCACACAGAAAGAGGTCTTTTCATTTCCCTTTATCAGTGTTTCCCAAAAGCCAAGACAGGTGCCTGGGGATTAAATCTCTCTCTCTCTCTCTCTCTCCCTCTCTCTCCCTCTCCCTCTCTCTCTCCCTCCCTCCCTCAAAGAAAGAAAGCTGGGGAAATATCAGTCCACAGCAAAGAAGCTAAAATCTGAGAGCTGAGAGCAGGTGCAGCGGCATTCCATGCATCAAGCTCATTGATCCCACCACATCCCAAAGAGGTCCAAATATTAGTCTTTGTACCTCACAGTTACATTGGCAGCACACCCAGCTCCCATTAAACACAAAGGCGAGCCCAATCTGTTTAATGCCGGGATGGCAGCCTTCAAGATTATGGCTACCGTGGTAACCGGCCTGCACTTCTGGATGGATGTCAACAACATGAAAGGAAGAGCCACTTTCTTGCCCTTCCAGTGATTCACACAAGAGGAAAATCCTGCCTGAGCTTATCTTAATGAATTAATCGTTGCTCCACTAGAGGAGAGAAAACTGCAGCTGACACAAGGTGCCAGCTTCCCCCTCAGTTTTCACTGTTCACTTCCTCCCTCGACATGCTACCCACTGCCTTAACAAAAAGCACCTCCCAGTTACGGATAGGGTTTCCAGCATTGTCAGAATGGGATTTGCAGATAATGTAGCCCAATAACAACAACAACAACAACAACAACAACAACAACAACAATTTATTTATACCCCGCACATCTGGCTGGGTTTCCCCAGACACTCTGGGCAGCTTCCAACAAAACACTAAAATACAATAACCTATTAAACATTAAAAGCTTCCCTAAACAGGGCTGCCTTCAGATCTCTTCTAAAAGTTTGGTAGTCATTTTTCTCTTTGATATCTGGTGGGAGGGCGTTCCACAGGGTGGGTGCCACTACCAGGAAGGCCCTCTGTCTGGTTCTAAGTGGATACAATCAGGGCTGCATTAATGGGCTGGACTTATTTTTCATTTCTTCATTTGTAATGTTTGCATGCCACATTTTCCCTCCAAAAGCTGAAGGCAATGCACATTTCACACACCCCTCCTGCCCTACCTCCAATAGTGAAAAAATGAACAGTGACTGCCCCGGTGCAACATTCAGACGCTGGGGCCATTAGAATACTTAAACCCTACAAAAATCTGCTTCAGGACACTACTGAAACAATTTGTGGTGCTGAAACCCACACCTACGTAGGTCCCTCTCCAAGGTACTGATCCTGCCTTGCCTTCCCATCTGTCTGTAACCCTGAGACTACTAGACTCCTCCTTGCTTTGGTCATCACATATCTGTGGGCATCCCTGTGGTTCAGGGAGGTGAGACTTAGCTTAGAGAGTTACTGGGGAGACCTCTTCAGAGACCTCTTCTTCCAACTACTATAGCTCCCAGATTAACTCCCAGACCTGTAGCCTCCAGATTAACACAGAGATTAACTCAGGACTCTGTTCTTTGATATTTGGGTATGGCCACCCATAGCTCCCATCTGGCCCTGGCATTCTTTATGTAAGAACAGGCACCGCATTCTGTCATGAATCTTCAAGGGAGTAGGGCGAATACGTGCTCTGTATTGAGAAGTTCTCAGAAAATGTCAATAGCGTAGAAGCCCCAGCACGACTAGGTCCCTACAGTATTGTATATAGACCATAATGGCTTTTACCAACTGTGGCTTTTTTAAAAACATCTGAGCCCACAAAATATTGTGTTGGTTGTACTGGAGCACTGTATATGTAATTCAATGCTTGCTCATTATAGTTTCACAGAGCATCCCCCATAAAACATCTTTATTTTCCCTTGTGTGCACTTAGAATACCGCAATTCCAAGGCTTTAATAGACTTTATGATTATTCCCTAATGCACCACTACGCTACCATCCACAATATACTAGAGCTGCTTCCCATCGTTACCCATGTAACAGGAGAGCAATACATTTTTCAAATGTCTCCATTGGTGAGATTATGGTCTTGCTAAAACCGGTATAATCAAAACTCAATGCAGACAAACTGATATGTACCCAAAATCAAGCAACCATCAGACCAGTCTTCATCAATAAATCATCTTAGATCCGCTGATTTTCATATATGAGGACCATTTTTCCCACTTAGGAGCTGGCCAGTTATAATTTAGGTGAGATCACCACAAGCCAAGTTCTTAACACTAATACATTAGTAAAGTAATGTATGGGGTGGCTATCAGCTGAACCATGATCCATCAGTCTTGGTGATGCATTTCTTGTAGGCCATCATATTTCAGGTGAATAGCAGTATAGTTTCCAGTAACTGCAGGTTTTGTGAAAAATATATGTTGCCATGGAACATATATTCACATTTTTCAACCTAGTTACTCAAGCTGGCTGAAGGTAACATTTTCTCCATTTCAACAAGCAATAAAATAGTTTCATGAAATTAAAATTCCCAGAAGGCAGAAGGTCTGATACAAAGTTGTCTTCCTTGTGAGTGCTTCTTCATGGATTCCAGTCAAGAGAAATAATGTTACATTCGAAATGGCCATTTGTGTGATAGATGGGAAAATCATCTTTCCAAAAGACTACATGATTCTACTATCTTATCCAGGAATTATTCCCTGCTAAATCCATAGGGATGACTATTTCCACTTCTGACACATATGGTTTTCATATTGTGGCTCTGTAGGAAAGGATCCTAAACTCATATCATGATAGCAAATGGCATGCCACAAGGCCTCCTTTGTCCTCACATCTTATTAGCATTTTGCTCACAGGACACATATTCAACCATGTTCAAGTTAGCATTCATATAGGAATCAGGAAGGGCACAATTGCTCATACACCTTTTTGCCTTTCAAAAATCAACTCTCAACATTTACTCCCAAACCCTTTTTAAAGCAACAGTGAATCACTCTGCAAAATTCAACTGACAAAATTCTCCTTTTTGGTGCTAATTCAGCAGCAGAGCCTCCAATGGAGAACACAATCAAGGTTTTGCAACCTGTTACACTTTAATCCCTGGACAGGTTCTACTTGTTTCGTGAACTTTGTTACTGCATTTTAATGTTTTGGTCTGACAGTTGTTTTATTGCATACTGCTGTCTTTATTATTATGCATCACCTGTATTTTGTTGTATGCTTTTATCTTGTAAGCTGCCTTCAGGGGGCTTCTGTTATTAAATGCAGCCTTAAAACATTTAAAATAAAAGCATAAGAATAACCTATTTCTGAGGAGGGGGAATCACAGGGTGCTCAGTCTCCTTCATTTGCAATACATAAAAACTACGCTGACACAGCAGTATCTCATTTTGCATTTCCCCAGAAGAGTTCATTTTTGTTTTTCCTTAGAGCCCAATTATAGGCCTTGTGGCCATGACCTTAGACCTACCAAGAGGTTTCTGTTCATAGAGCGATGACTGGTTGTGGACTTAGCCTTTGCTCATGCCTGCTTTTTCTTAGGGCATGTATTTGATTTGTGGGCTTTATATTTAGGGACTTTTTGCTACGGTCCTAGAGATTATTTCCTTTTGCTGCAGGGTTTGGAATGATGCTTGCATTGTTCAGTATCATTCTCCCTTTACTACATCCCCAAACACTGCAAATAGATGGGGAAATATTCATTCATTCATTCTGGACGGAAAGGATGAGAATGAATGAGAAGTGGCAAAGACCCTCAGAGATTCCCAGATCTTTGAATGGACCAAGCCAAGCCAGCCTGCTTCCCCCACCTCCTCCCACCTCTTGTTTTAAGATAGGAGCAGAAGGCTACTCACAGCTCTAATAATTTTCTTGACGTCTATGGGCAAACCAAAATTTTACTTTCATCTGTAATACATGCCCTAGCTGGACTAAATGCATTGCTAAAAGTCACCGGCCTTTAGCAACACACTTGTCTTTCAGCAGTACCAGGTGTCTGGGGTGATAATAGTGTGCTTGCTTATTTGATTTTCTAACTAGGAAAGTTTGAAGTCCTCGCCCACTTTGGTGCATTTTAGCTAGTCATGTGCTTGCTCATATATGCCTCTAAACACTTTCACTAAAAACGTTGTCTCTATTTCAGCCGCTGAGCGTGGCATCCACAATGGAGCAACACATTTTTCTGCTGCTGCTGCTGCTGCTGCTGCTGCTGCTACTGCTGCAGTCCAAGCACAGCTGGGCAGTTGAGACCAATCATTTCATAATTTTGATAGATGACTTCATAAAGCAGCTATCAGATATTGATGATTAGCTGAAAACACCTGCTTTACTGGCACCACAATAATCTCCTCAGCCCAGGACATCACTCACCACTCCTCATTAGCAAGTATTTAAACTTAGCTAATGGTTAACTTTTAACTCATCCTTCCATGTGCTTACTGAGTAGGGAAAGATGACAGGTGGTACTTTATTTAAACCACCTGCCTGCAAGCAAAAGCCAATATTTGCTCAAAGGAGGTATCACCTCCCCACAAGGCTCCCAAACAAGCCCTAAAAATGCATGGGAGCTATGCAGGAACAAAGTAGGACTCTTTGTTGCTGGTCTCATGCATTTCAATTAGGCTTGTGAGGGACAGCATGCAGATTTCTCTGGGTATTTACTGAACCTACCATGGCCATCTGCTGCTCCCATTCATTTCAATGGGGGTTGTGCAGGGATATACCTTTATACAGAGTCAGGCCATGAATCCATTAGCTCTGTCTTCTCTCCAGTGATGGGCAAGTAGATGGTGTTGAGGGTTTCAGACAGGGTTCTCTAGCCTTCGTTGAATATGCCAGGGATTGAATTGGGAATCTTTTGCATGCAAAGCTTGACTTAAGAACATACAAAGATCACTGCTAAATCAGCTCAAAGGCTCATCTAGTCCAACATCCTGTCCTCACCATGCCCAGCCTGGTGCCAATGGGAAGCTCAAAAGCAAGGCATGAGAGCCACAGTGCTTGCTCCTACTTGGGGTTCTCAGCAGTTGGCATGGAGAGGCCTACCACCTCCAACAATTACGGGGGTCACGTCTAACAAAAATGAAAATGAAAGCGGAAATTGTTCATGTTCGCTTATTTGTTCCATGTTTGGAAGGGAAATCAAATCCAGCAAATGGGTTCGGTGTTTGCTGCTGCTGCTGCTGCTTTTATTCCACAAACAATATGTAATTGATTGCATTCCCACCCCCGCAATATTTGCATTGAAATGAATGTGGTGAAATAACATAATGACAGTGTAATTTACACAACTTACCTAAGGAATGTAATTAATTATGTAAATTACATGATTACACCACAGTGGACAGGGAGACAATATAGTTTGGGGTAGAATATGAACTGCGGTGGGACAAAAACAGTGCTGCAAGCAACAAACATAGAACAGAATGGAAAACAACGTCTGCTTACATCCCTGTTGACAGTGGAACAAGAGCATAGTTTTATTGTTGATGATGTTTTTGTGTTTTATTTTTTCCAAATGTTTTCAGCAATTTTAAAACGCTTTTTTAAAATACATATTTATTTTAATAGTGTTTTTATGACAGAAGGGTTGCTGCCTTTGGCTCTTTTGGAAGGAAGGGTGTGATATAAATTTGATAAATAAATAAATTTGTCTGATGCTCAGCATTTTGTCACTGAGCTATAAGCCATCCTGATCAGATTGTACCAAGGGATACAGAAAGTCCCGTGAGATACAGAAAGTTCAATTGCAGGATTTTCAAGGGGTATCTATCATGCCATTTGATTGCTTGCTTGTTTGACTAATTGACTGTTGTTGTTTAGTTGTTTAGTTGTGTCCGACTCTTTGTGAGCCCAGGGACCACCAGGCACGCCTGTCTTCCACTGCCTCCCGCAGTTTGGTCAGACTCATGCTGGTCGCTTCGAGAACACTGTCCCACCATCTCGTCCTCTGCCATCCCCTCCTCCTTGAGCCCTCAATCTTTCCCAACATCAGGGTCTTTTCCAGGGAGTTGATTGCTTGATAGGATAGGTATTTACTTCTGCCATCTTCTGTTAGTAGACACAATCTCCAAGAAATCTCTATTTATTACCCAAGAGCACAGATGAGTAAAAAGGCTTCTCTGTGTGTGAAATGATTGTACTTGAGAGTAACAAAAGATGCCCTTGCCACGATCCCATGTGCTATCCATATGTTGCCTGGCAAAGGTTGAGAGGATAATTAAGGGTTTGGAAGGGGTTACTGGGCAGCAAGTTACAGTCAGCTAGGCACAAGCCATACTAAAAGAAGAAGAAGAAAAGATGCATTCCATTTGGCAACCATCAGAGTTTCTAATGACTAAATGGCTCAATGGAATACAGTTTGGGTTTTGTTTTTGATTTCTCTGTCGCAAATAACGGAATTACAGCCAGATTATATAAGCCATGACCTGGGTAGCTTCAAACAGAGCAGCAAGATTCAATAAATGTCTCTTCACAGATTGCTCTTTCCTAGAAATGCTAAATGAATTAAAGGGAGGGGGCAGGTGCTGGATGTCAAAAGTCTACCAGCATCAGACCACTTGCTTTTGTCTTTGACCCAGCAACTGGTCTTGCATAGATGACTGCTGTGATCTCTGGTAGTAGTTTTCCTCCCTGCTACTGGCTGTGCCTGCCAACCAGATATCATCATCAACATCTTGCATTGGGTAATTCATCACTGCTCCATGGATGGTTTTTAAAGTTGTGACAAGCAATATATTGATTGTGACTAGCTCCCCCCCATCCTTTTTTTGGAAACTGTCTCAACCTTCTTCTTTTTTTAAAGCTTTCAAGTGGGGGAAATTTAGTGAGAGCAGAGGAGCATGGAAAGCTGCCTCACAGCAAGTCAGACCATTGGTCAATCTAGCGCAGTGCTGTCTTCTCTGACCGACAACAGCTCTCTGGAGTTTCAGGAAAGAAGCCCTTCCCAGCTCTACCTAGAGATGTTGGGGATTGAACCTGAGCTACTGACTTTCTTGGACACGGGTGGCGCTGTGGGTTAAACCATAGAGCCTAGGACTTGCCGATCAGAAGGTCGGCGGTTTGAATCCCCGCAACGGGGTGAGCTCCCGTTTCTCAATCCCTGCTCCTGCCAACCTAGCAGTTCAAAAGCATGTCAAAGTACAAGTAGATAAATAGGTACCACTCCAGCGGGAAGGTAAACGGCGTTTCCGTGCGCTGCTCTGGTTCACCAGAAGCGGCTTAGTCATGCTGGCCACATGACCCGGAAGCTGTACGCCAGCTCCCTCGGCCAGTAAAGCGAGATGAGCGCCGCAACCCCAGAGTAGGCCACGACTGGACCTAATGGTCAGGGGTCCCCTTACCTTTACCTTTACTGACTTTCTTATAATGTTAGAAGACTGTTGTCTTTGCTGCTGCAGTTGATATTCACATCATGCTCAGAAAATGAGGAAATTGCTGCAAATCTTTTACTCATTAAGAGACCCCTGAGCTTCAGTAGTTCTGCTCTGAACCATTAAACCATCACTGCATTGACTGCAGCAAGGTTCATTTTTCCAATTCGAATCAATAAACAGCTATTTGGAGCACTCCCCCACTAGAAGCATGGGGGGAACTGGAAGAAGGAAATAAGGGGCTTTTATCCCATGGTACACCGGCTGCCAAAATGCTACTGGGCCATGTTTAAAATTCTGCTGTTAGCATATAAAATCATTTAACAACTTGCAGCCAGGTGCATCTTGTTGGACCATCTTATCTTATGTAATCTTGCTCGGTCATTCGAACTTTAGGAGAGAGATGTTCTAAAAAAGGGTTGCATGCTGCCAAGAGTCATCTCATGTCCACAAAAAAAGGCTTTTCCTGCTATTTAGGTAGAGACAGACCATTGCCAAGTGTCATGAAAGAGCAGCAAATTAATGAACCAACATTATTATTTAATAGTATGTATTTACTTCCAGGGAAGGGGCAAGCCACTTGTGGAATCTTCTGCCTCAGATACCAAAATAACTCCAGCAGCTTTGGGTACTATGAGTATCTTACTCAGAGTAGACCCACTGCAGTTAATAGCCATAACTTAGTCTTCTTAATTGATTTCAGTGTGTCTACTCTGAGCAAAACTTAGTTGAATACCACCTTATATGACCCTTTACTTGCTGGGAGAGTGAACATCACTGGCTGCTCTGCCTCAGGTAACAAAATGGCTTGGACTGGATTTGTGTATGGAATACACAAATTAAAAACCCGGTCCCACTTTTCAGTTTGAGTTAAAGGCAGGTCACAAATCCAGAAAGATTGAAGACTGAAGCTGCAGTCCAGGAATGGGAAGACCCTTCTAGGTGTCATTGGACGGCCGACTCCAGTCCATCCCAGGCAGCTTGGCCAATGACAGGGATTATGGGGGGGTGCTGTCTAGCAGTATCTAGAGGCCCACAAGCTCTCCATCCCTTAATCCACATACTCTGACTGACCTAGTTCTCTGTCATGAAGGAGCTGGAGTTTACGGCTCTCATTTTGCCCTACTAGCCTCAAAAGCATTCCCAGTGAGCCTTTCAGGCTGTGTCATCATGGGCCTGATAGACTTGGGTTGCTAGGAGACCATCCATTAGAGCCCAATAGCACACAAGTCTATAGCATCACCCAAGGTTTCATTTTGAAGAATGCATGGCTATGGCATCCAAACATTTATGTTTCAATGCTATATATAAAAACAACCTCTCCACAGGGTTCTCTCCACAGACCTAGTGCAGCCGTCCATTTCCTAATGAATTCTGCTTAGCTCTGTTGGATTGCGCTGAAATGCTTGGGGGACATTTGTTGCTGAGTTGAAAATCCGAAATGCTCCTTCCTTGTGTGTGATGTATCGGCTTGTTTGCACACATGCCAGTGTCTATCTTCCTAGAAAGAGTGTCAAACCTTTTCAATTATTTACACATTAAACCCCTCTAGGTTTTAACTGGCTGGAATTGTGCATCTGCTTCATCATATCATTTAGAAGAGGGTTGTTTTGTTTCGCTTTCTTTTGTTTTGTAGCCAAAGGTTATAAATTCTGTTTTTCCGACTAAGAAAGAGAGCGGGTGGCAATGGTATCTCTCTATATGTTATGTGTAGATTGCAAAAAACAAAACAAAACATAAAAATAATAAAAAATCTTCTCATCTGAGCTTCTGAGGTTTCCAGCTGAGCTTTCATTTTTGCTGATGAGGGAGGGAAACTGCATTAAAATTTATTTTTCCATTCCAACTTCACTATTGAAGAGCTCATGTTGCCTGTGCTAGTCAGCATAGATCTTAGGAGAGTGGACTAAAAGGTCACCTGGTTGAAAAGGCAGGCTCTTCCTTCCACATGCAAGTCAGGACATAACACAACAAAACAAAAAAACTCTGGAGCACAAGCCCCTTGTGTAAATGGAGAGCCCTGCGTCAGGCCAGCCATATTGCCAGGATGCAAGTACCTGAGGCCCTCAGCTCTTCCCATTATGATACACTTCTTAGAGTGGTAACAGAAATCTTGGAATCCAGTGCTACTGAGGTTCTTGGAACAGTTGGCACTCTGCATATGCCCTGGAGCTACTGTACATGGCTCCTTTAGCTTTGCTCTGTGGTGTGATACATTGAAATGGTACACAGGATGCAAATATGGATGTGGACCAGGGGTAGGCAACCTAAGGCCCGGGGACCAGATGCGGCCCAATCACCACCTCAATCAGGCCTGTGGATGGTCTGGGAATCAGCATGTTTTTACATGAGTAGAATGTGTGCTTTTATTTAAAATGCATCTCTGGGTTACTTGTGGGGCATAGGAATTTGTTCATTTATTTTATTTTTCAAAATATAGTCCCACCCACCATATGGTCTGATGGACGATAGACTGGACCACGGCTGAAAAAGGTTGCTGACCCCTGATGTAGACTAGCTGGTCTCATGGACAGCACACGACTTGTCCTCATTGGAACTGAGAGGGGCAAGAATGCTGGCTGTATGCCAATGGCTATTTATGCCCCTGAGCTATTTGCCAAGACAAGCTTCTGTTTGGTTTCTGTTAGCCCTGGTGAAAACAAAAGCATCCTTTCAACTGGCACTGCCCCACTGGTAGCCGTTTGGATCCCCTAAAACCAATCCCCTATTAACTCTTTTTCCCACGTGGCAACATACCTATCACCCAAGTCCAAATCTGATATAAACTTGAGACACTTCTAATTGGCTCTTGTCCCTCACCTTTGCCTGTTGGACAGCCCAAACAGTCTGTAGCAGGAAATGTGTATTTGGGGCCATATTCAAAACGGTGCAGTTGGAGCAACCGCATGCCCTTCCGACATCCTGCTGATCAAAATCGCAGTGCTCATTTTTGGGTCCCAAGTTTTCACAAGAGCCAGCTGATTCATGCAAGAGCATGAGACAAAAAGAAAAACAAAAGAAAAAAAGGTTCTTTTGGTCCGGCTCTCTGCCACGAACCAGTTGATTCATGCAAGAGCGCAATACCCCAAAACAGGATATTCTATGATACACTCCAGAAGGCCCAGACTCTGAACTTCATTTTTAAAAAAAACTCTTTAGCCCTTCTAGAAATAAAGCTATGAATGATAAATGTGCAGGCAACCTTCCTACCTTTCAGTGTTTTTAGCCAATGAGTGAAGTCATAGAAGAAGAAGAAGAAGAAGAAGAAGAAGAAGAAGAAGAAGAGGAGGAGGAGGAGGAGGAGGAGGAGGAGGAGGAGTTTGGATTAGATATCCCACTTTATCACTACCCGAAGGAGTCTCAAAGCGGCTAATAATCTCCTTTCCCTTCCTCTCCCACAACAAACACTCTATGAGGTGAGTGGGGCTGAGAGACTTCAAAGAAGTGTGACTAGCCCAAGGTCACCCAGCAGCTGCGTGTGAAGGAGCGGAGACGCGAACCCGGTTCCCCAGATTACGAGTCTACTGCTCTTAACCACTACACCACACTGGCACCACATAGCTGCGATTGAAGACTGAATTGTTTGGACACCAGGCTATAGGAATCCTTGGAGTCCTCAAGAGCTGTGGTTCTCTCAACCCCTTTGTGGACTTTTGTTTGCTGCTTCTGTATCAGGTCTCAGCTGCACTGTACATTTAAAGAAGTACCATGCTACTATCCCCCACAGAATCCAGGGAGCTACAGTTTGTTAAGGGTGCTGAGATTTGCTAGGAGACTCCTATTCCCTTCACAATCATTGGGAAGACGAGTTTAGTTGTCACACCATTCTGAGAATTGTAGCTTGTTGCTAGGCTTTTCACAACATCTTTTCACACAGTGCCATAACCTCAGATTTGAGTTAGCATCTTGGGTGACAGATGGGCTGGATTCCTGAAGGCCAAGAGCACCGTGGGAAGATCTAGTGGCCTCCATCAAAGATAGGTTGCCCAGATTGGAGAGTGATACTGGATTGGCTCCCTTGTACCACCTGACTTTCCAGGCCAGGAAGATTACAGGTTATTAGTGCAGGGAACCAGGACTGAAATTCTAGTTCAAACCCTTCAGAGTCTGATGCACAGAAACATTAGATATATCAGGTAGCCCAATGAACTGATATAATTAATATATATAGAGTAGGTTTTTGGGATGGTTTCCTGGCTTCCTGGGTGCATTTTCAAGCACACTATGGCCGGCGGCTGATTCCATTCCTCCTTAAAAAAAATTTAAAAACATATTATGCATTTGTTTGAGTTATTTCTCCACAGCTCTTCAAGCCAAAGCCTCTCAGAGCAGTTTACATAAATTAACATCGACTGCCGAAGGAGAAGAATTAGGTTAATGCCCATTATTACTCAAAATCCCAGCTGGCATCTCTAAAAAGGTTTCTTCCCACCCCTCTGCAATTTCCCCCCTGTATGGAATTAAAGAGAGTAAGCAGGCAAATATTCTTCTCCATACCAGCCACTTCAGCTATCTGAATTTCTAAGACAGGGAAGGGGGAAGAGGCAGGGCACAGGTTGCTCGAAGCAATACTTCTCAGTTCCATTGTGTTAAAATGTCAAAATAAGATTTTTGCCGCTGACATAAACATTCTCAGGAAGCTCCAGGGGACATGCATAGGGTGGTATGTGTCTTTGTTGTGCATGAGTGTATGTGTGTGCGCACGCACAGAGATTTTTTCATTGCAACATAGAGGGGTACTATCATAAATGATTATGAAGCTGAGTGGGCTGTCAAGCCTTCCAAGATTCTCAGCGTTATCTTTTCTCTTTCCCCTCCCCCCCCCCTCGCACCCATCCCCAATAAGAAGCAAAGCTCAAGCTCAGCACTCAGCTTTTATATCTGTGTGACTCACAAAGGGGCTGACGCCCGTCCCTTCCTCTTCCCCTCCTCCTCCTCCTCCTCTCCCCAGCCCCCATCCTCTATAGCATTTGTAATCTCGTGAACAGAGCTCCCGAGTGACAAAAGACAGTTGCACACAAAGAAACGTGATAGATCACAGCAATACTGGGAAGAATTCAAGGTCTGATCCATTTTAATAAAAAGATGTCATTGGGGACTTGTGTGTGCTGTGTGAACTTACATGAGTGAAATGGTGGCAATTACGTTATATAGGATATTAAATCAAGGAGACACCAAATGCCTGCAAGACTCTGAGGCTGCCCTCCTCTTGATCCTCACTTGTATCTTTACTAGTCTAGAAAATGCCTAGTGTTAAAGGACAATGATATATCCAGAGAGGAAGACTTAGAGGGGTGAAGAACACCAAGGGCATTTTCACTCAAATATCCTGCATTTGTGAGTTGTCTGGTAATGCACCACAGATCAGGCCATAAATTCAGGTTGCTTTAATTAAAAAAAAATCTATTCTCTGTGATGGTTTAAAAGCATACAGAAATTATGCAACCATTTTTACACTGTTTAAAATAAAATCAGACTACTTTTTTGTCTTCATACTTGGCTCTGTTCTCCGAGCTATACCTACTAAAGTGTCTTTTTACATTTGACTTCTTTGTCGCCAATTGCATATGAGGGTAAGATTTTGTGCATCTGATGTAGTAGGTTGCAGCCCATGAACTTGTTGGCCGATCTGATAAATCTGTTGGTATTTAAGGCTCCACTTCCACAGGACACTTGGCTGCTGTTGTTTTGCTGAAATGAACTTATGAAGCTAACCCTACGGAATGCGAAAGCAAGTTATTCTTTTTCATTCCTTCACTGAATGTCAGCCTTTTAGCTCAACATCAGATCCCACCAGGATCACGCCTAAACAAAATGCACAGAAGGAGCTATTTGGTAGGCAACTCCAGCTTCTTTACAGCAAGATGACATTTAAAGATATTGAAATCCAGCTCTCATGGACTAAATGGCTCATGTCATATTGTTTTGATGGAACTGAGCCTTTCCAATGGTCTATTGGCTCAGCATACATAGCAGAGCAATGTAAAAAAAACAAAAAAAAGCCTCAGGTCATACCATGAGATTCCACAATTTGCCTGTGGCATACTTTTGTGTGAGATGAGCCCTGAGCCACCTCCTGGCTAAAAATGGAAAAGCTCTGGCTAGATATTACAGTACTTCAAGTCAAGATCCTGGTATAAAGCTGGAGCAGCTATATAGGAATATGACAAGAACTATTCTAGAAAAGCATCTACAAGTTCAAGGGGGGGGGTGGGAATCACACAGAGGGCCAGTATTCAACTAACTCATCCCATCAGCGCAAATAATTTCAGCTTGTGCAAAAGAACTTTCTCCTTCTCTCCTCTCACACACATTGCACCTTCCCCAAATCTGCTCCAGAGGGAACCTCCAGAACAGATTTAGGTTGGCACATAAGAGTAGGAGAGGGGGATAATTTCAATGTACAAGTGGAAACACACTGAAGGATTGAGTTAGCCACCCCTCCCAGTTTGGTGTCATCTGCAAATTTGATCAGGATGCCCTTGAGTCCATCATCCAAGTCGTTGATAAAGATGTTGAATAAGACTGGGCCCAAGACAGAACCCTGTGGCACCCCACTAGTCACTCTTCTCCAGGATGAAGAGGAACCATTGATGAGCACCCTTTGGGTTCGGTCAGTCAGCCAGTTACAAATCCACTGAGTGGTAGCATAGTCAAGACCGCATTTTACCAGCTTCTTTACAAGAATATCATGGGGCACCTTGTTGAATGCCTTGCTGAAATCAAGGTAAGCTACATCCACTGCGTTCCCTTCATCTACCAGGCTTGTAATTCTGTCAAAAAACGAGATCAGGTTAGTCTGACATGACTTATTTTTCAGAAATCCATGCTGACTATTGGTGATCACAGCATTCCTTTCTAGGTGCTCACAGACTGCCTCCAGCTCCCTTCTAAACAAGGGCTTTGTTCCCTCACTTTTACCTCAATTCCATGACCACACCCATATTTCTGAGGGAAGCAGCACATCCAAGGGCCTAAGCCCTCAGCTGAGCCACCAGGCTCCGACGGACACCATGGCATGCTCCTTTATATTTACATTGTGTTTCTCTGTAGTTAACATACAGTAATTGATTTTGTTGTCGTTAAAAATGCAGCCCTTATCTAAACAACCTGAATGTTACATTTTTTTTCCATTTTGTTTATTATTATTATTATTGAAAAGAAAAGCATTTTCCCTCTCAGTGCAACAGTTTGGTGAGAGACCGTCGCAAGCTGAAAAGCAAATACAGCTATCTGATTAATTGACTCTGACCTCATAAATATTATACTTCAGGGGCTCTAATGGAAGTTCCTCAGGGTAAATTGCACAGCTCACCTCATTCATTTATATCTCTGGCTGACAGATGTACCTTATGAAATGTCACTGAATATGCTTGGTAATAAATGAGGTATAACATTAGCATCTTGATTCTGTTTTCCTGAAGGAACACTTTTTGCTAAATGACTCCAACACACTAAAAGCAGTATTCACCACCATATACTCTTGCTTTCTGTTTCAATCAGTCTCAAAGAAATGCACAGTAGCCTTCCCAAAGGAGGGGGGAACTTGGCAAATTAATAAAATAGGCTGCTCTTTTCTTATATGTGCTTCCATTGTAGAATGACCATATTGTTGCCAAATATTAGTCAATGCCAGGCATTTGATAGTGCGGCCGCTATGCTGCTGCTATGCTTATTATCTCTATGACCAGGCCATTAAATGAAGTTAATTAAATCAGAGTGGAAAAGCATTGCCCTACACCACAAAATAAAGAAGGAGAGAAGCTATAAATTGTTGGCTATAGTCAACACTCAGTATCTCTGTGACTCTTTGCCTTTCTTTAGATAGAAAATATATACATATTGCCTTCTTGAGAAAGATAGTATTTTTCATTCAGGCTCGGATAAGAGTCCCAAATAAATGCACATATTGTGTTTGAATGAACTATGCTGTTGTGTGCTGTACAAAGCCCTTGATTCTAATCGTGAACAGGGAAGACAGAATTGCAAACATGTTTTTCTTTCTTTCTAGTAGGTAACTCAGGTACTTACATGAAGACCTATGAGACTGCTCAGTGATAAGCCCCACCCTTCTTGTTTGTTGACCCTGGCACCATGAAGTTACGCTAAATGTAAAACTGAAAAGGCTCAAGATAAGGAGTGAATTGTCCCTAAATATTGACACAAGGTGTGTGGATGAGCACTTCAAAATTGTAAGGTTTTGGAAGCAGATGCAACCTTACCTACAAGCTGGGGCTAGCAAACATCTATATCAGCATCCCCAAACTCGGCCCTCCAGGTGTTTTGGGACTACAACTCCCATCATCCCTAGATAACAGGACCAGTAGTCTGGGATGGTGGGAGTTGTAGTCCCAAAGCATCTGGAGGTCCAAGTTTGGGGGTGCCTGATCTATATCTTAGGCAAACTCTGAAACGGGTTGTAGAAAAGTTTAGATGAAAACCTTAGCAGAGAATGTATTAATGTATTGAGCTGAAACACATCCACTATTCAGCAAACAGTAAATCCCTTTGCTTTTAATGTGATTTATTCAAATACAGCTTAGGACAGGGCTGCAGCCCAAGCTATTCGGCCTGTTTTAAGTTTAGAGTGATTCAGCTATAGGTTCACATTTCATCAAGATTCTGTACCCTCAGTCCACTTCCCACAAAGCACAAAAAAAGAAATGCAGAACGACTCTCGATCAAATTGATGCCCACCTACCTTATTCCTTCAGCTGTATCAAATTGCTACAACAACTGGTACGTCAAGAAGAGAGGAAGAACTATGACTGCATTGCAGAACTATGACTGCTTGAGGTGTCAGTCTTGCACATATCTGCTTGTACATGTGTGGTGTAGTTACTAGACTGTTGCACTTGAGCATGGAAGACACGACTGCAAGTCCTCATTCAGCCACAAAGCTTGCTGTGTTTCCTTTCACAATGTCTTCTCGGTCTAGCCAACCTCCCAGGGAGGTCGTAAAGGTAATATACCTCCCTGGACATTTTGGAGGAAGAGTAGGATACCAATAGAATTCATTATTTTCTTCACACCTTTAAAATACAATTCCATCCAAATAAAATGTATTCAGTGTCCATCAATGTATTTTCATGCAAAACAAATGAGAGGGAATTTCAAGCCCATCTTGTGTTGTAAAATACAGCAAATGTTTGTCAGGGATGTTAGAATACGCAGGCCAGCATATTACTGATTTTTCTGTGGCACATAATACAAGCCTAGTTTGGAAGGCGATGGATACTAACCAATGCATATTTGCACTTTATGCTTTAGGGCTTGTTTTGTTTTGTTGTTTTTTTAAAAAAAGTATTCCTAGTTTATTTTTATATAGCTTTTTTTAAAAAATAAAAGTATCTGTGTGGGTTTTATTTTAAAATGTAATGATTTGCTCACCCACTGTAGCATAGCTTGGGATAAGGCTGCCCTCCTGTGGAATTCTGAACTGCAACTGGATATTATTCATGCAATACTGGCATAATTATTCCTTCAGAACTAAACCACAGAGAGGCAGCAGAGAGGAAAATATATATTTCACTGCCTTCAGTGTCACCGTGCTATGTATTAACTGATCTCAAAATTTAATATGACGCCCAACATAGTAAAAATAATAATAATGTCCAAGCATACTAGCATTATTTAGGATGCTATCAAATGCATCAGCACGGGTCTTCCTAGGATGCTGTACTGTACCTCGTCAAACAGATATGATTGTGTGGACATGCAGTTGTATCAATGCAACATCACAGGCCACACCGCCATGCGCAGGATTCATCTTCCTTAGGATTAGTGTCCAGGCACATGTTCTGCATGCTGAAGGTGGCAGGTTCAATCCCTTACTTCTCCGGGTGGTGCTGGAAAGGGCACCTACTTGAAATCCTGCCAGTCAATATCAAACTAGATAGACCAATGGTCTGACTCAATATAAGGCAACTGTGGTCAGTTGGAAATGGAAGCAAATGCTTCTGATCTCTTTGTAGCTACACCCGAGGAGAGGAAGAGGCATAGCAGTTTCATGCATGAAACACCAAACACTGGTTTAATGTTACAGTGGTACCTTGGGTTACATATGCTTCAGGTTACATACGCTTCAGGTTACAGACTCCACTAACCCAGAAATAGTGCTTCAGGTTAAGAACTTTGCTTCAGGATAAGAACAGAAATTGTGCTCCAGCAGCGTGGCAGCAGCAGGAGGCTCCATTAGCTAAAGTGGTGCTTCAGGTTAAGAACAGTTTCAGGTTAAGAACGGACCTCTGGAACAAATTAAGAACTTAACCCGAGGTACCACTGTACATCACAACCAGACTGTTCTCATCACGATAAAGCATGGTCTCTTTTTTTTTTTTTTACATCTGACTGCAACATCTCTGGATGCTTTAGAAAAATACGCAACCTCTTCACGGAGCCTCTGGAGAACACAAACCCTCCACCTGCACAGTTTAGCCTACAACTGATAAAAAAATCAATCAATCAATCAATAGTAAAGTTTCTAAGTTTCAAAACACAAAGTTTTGTTTGTGGAATTAATGTGATAGATCTTAAGAGGTACATTTCACAGTTGACTAAAAGCCTGGAAAGAGAACATAAAAGGGCAAGATCATTGAAATGCCTCTGGCTAAGTATGTTAGCATCTTATGTCAGTGAGGCTTGTTTGTCAATATCTATGTCTAGACAGTAAAGACTGCAAGTGCAGGTCTCACCCTCAGACATAAGACACTTGGAATCATCAGTCAAAAGCCCCTGATTATATGGCACATCATGTCACGAACTCACAAAATAACTGCCACATACTTCTCAGCCTGCCAAAGATGATGTTTTGAGTACAGTGTGGCGCTAAAGCTCCAAAAACGAGAAGAATGATCAGTCATTCACATTGACCCTGAAAATGCTGTTAAGCTTACATACCTTTTAGTGCAAGTAATTACTACTACAGTTTCAAATACTTGATTGCTGGTTACCAAAGCAGTTATTATTGCTGCCGTTTTTACAGCAACTTTAATACCTGCCAGTGTCGTTGCTATATGCAGTGTGTGTGTGTGTGTGTGTGTGTGTGTGTGTGTTCCTTCCAAAAATGCAATTACATGTCAATCTGACTTGCTCACAGGACACGGGTTTGTGAACAGGATACATTTACCATCATTCGCAAATGCATATACCACAGAATATTCAGCTGCATAGAATTAACAAGGCAACCTGTATTTTCAGGAGTAACACTTTTTAAGGACTACCAATAAATGGGCAAGATGATTCGGTACTTTAAAAAAAAAAACAGGTATAGCTTTCTACATTTAAAAATAGATTTTTTAATAGTTTTTTTTTTTACTTTTTTAAATGTGTTCTGCTAATGTGGTATGGGAAGGGGCCACAGTTAGAGAACATCCTTTGCACACCAAAGGTTGCAGCCTTAATCTCAGGCATCTCTAGTTGAAAGGATTAGGCAGGCAATTGGAAAGACCTCTTTGTGCCTGAGATCCCAAGGAAGCTACTGGCATGACAGTGCAAACAACAGAGGGCAAGATGGGCAAATACGGTAATCTGACCTCATATAAGGCAGCACCTTATACAGTGGTACCTCAGGTTAAGTACTTAATTCGTTCCGGAGGTCTGTTCTTAACCTGAAACTGTTCTTAACATGAAGCACCACTTTAGCTAATGGGGCCTCCTGCTGCCGCTGTGCCACCGCTGCACAATTTCTGTTCTCATCCTGAAGCAAAGTTCTTAACCCAAGGTAATATTTCTGGGTTAGCGGAGTCTGTAACCTGGAGCGTATGTAACCTGAAGCGTATGTAACCTGAGGTACCACTGTATTCCAGTCCTGCAGACATTCACAAGTCATTCCTGGCACCTCAGATTCAGCTAATTCTTTTGTACTAAGCAATTGATTAACCTTATGATTCTCCAGATTTCCTCTGAGTTCATGTTAGGATACTAAAACTGAGAACAGAAGGCTTGTGTCTCCTGCCATGAAAAGCAGTCAATTTTGTGCTAAATACAATTGTGTGGGATTGTGTGTGCTCTGTGTTCGTCTGTCCGGTATTCCTGATGACTGATTTCATATGCTAGCGTGGATTCTAGCAACTAATGGATATATATATCCATATCCTTCAATGCCTGCTGCTTGGGGAAAATGTATGTGCATGCATGTACTTATAGCTGCTTATTTCCATTTAATAAAATAAAATGTTGCCTGATGAAACACCTCTCTGTTATTTTGAGGACACTTTTAGGAAATGTCTTTCTGCAGTAATGTCCTATCAACCATGTTTAATTAGTGTGAAAATAAGCACATAGTGTTGCTACAAAAATATGACTGCATCATATCCTATGAAAAGTTGGCCTTTTCTTTAGGCTTTTGCATTACTTGCTTACCCACTTCATAACTGGTGGCTACTGGAAGCATCTCTCTGCTTAAAGAGTAGTAAAGATAATACTGTATGTACCTGACTGAAAAAGAAGGAAGTTTGGGTTTTTGCAGTTTGCTATACCAATGGGTTGCTAGTGGGGAGCAGACATCTTCCAAAGCAATTAAAGCTATTGGCTTGCACTTAACGTCTTTAGGATGTTGGTCCTGACTTTATGGTACCAAAGGAATCCCAGTTCCCTTTGCTTTCCAACCCAGGGTGCAGCTCTATTAATTTCAGCAAGACAAGAGCAACTGTTTGAAGATTAGGATGCTCATGGTTATCACTAACGGACCACAATGCCAATTCATTGCCACTTTCTCCCTGCCCCAGACTGGCCAATGTTAGTTGTGCCACTTTATTTAATGGGCTGAAGTGTGTGCACAAGTAATTTCCGTTCTCCTCCAGGAGGTTATTTTAATGCACCACAAAAATCTCATTCCATGTAAAAAATAATAATATGGAGGCAGGATAGAATTGAATAGAATTCAGATCCCATTAGTTTTCCCTGGAGAACTAATTTGCAGAAAGTACCAAAGATAAATGTTAAAGGCCACTGCATCTCAGTTGCTGTCTAATTGCTGTCTAATGCAGGGCTCAGTAGCATTAGCAATGCAGTGTCCTTATTTTTCTTCGAGGGACACAAATAAACATGGATGTCTCTCCTAGATACAAAGACGTACGACATTCACCTTTGCTGCTACGATAGAAGGGTATATTGCAAACACGATGTTGGAACCAGACCTGGCCATTTTAATCCAGCCTAAAGAGTAGACAGTGTTGGTGTGGAGAAACTAAAAGTATGTATGACTAAATTTATTCAAAAAGAAGCCACAATAACCAGCAGTCTGAAGAGAGAGGGCCATGGCGGTGATACTTCATTAGGATTGTAATGGTTTTGTGGGAATAGGAGGACCCCCTAATCTTAATGGAGAAGGGCTGCCATAAGGTAAAGGTAATAGACCACTGGATGGTTAAGTCCAGTCGAATTTGACTATGGGGTATGGCACTCATCTCCGCTTTCAGGCAAAGGGAGCCTACGTTGTCCATTGACAGCTTTTCCAGGTCGTGTGGCCAGCATGACTAAACCACTTCTGGAACAGCAGGATACCATGACGAGTGCCAGAGCTCACAGAAACGCCGTTTACTTTCCTGCTGCAGCAGTACCTATTTATCTACCCATACTGGCATGCTTTTGGCTGTGCAGTGCATGTTCCATAGCTGGAGGATGGCTAACAGAGTCCAGTGTGAACCAACAATGTTATTAACTAGCAATGGATGCTGCTCGCTACTCTTACAGAGATTACACCATGCAATACTTGCCTGTCCTTTTCCTCTGCTGCTGGCAAGCAGCTTCCTCCAGTGATATCAGGGGGCCCATCATGATTCACCATACAGCTGATGAATAGTGCTTCTCTCAGCACGCGCACACGCGCGCGCGCACACACACACACACACACACACACACACGAGACTGTCTTCAGAGCAGCTCTCAGTTGCATTGGATTCCAATGTAGCTTTGCCCTTCATTGGGGAGGCAGGGAATCCTTGCACGTTTCATGGCACATACACCTTTTTCCTCTCACATTTGTATGTTAGGAGCATTGGAGTGTTGGGCAATGGCCCAGGAAAGCCAAGCTGACATCTCCAATCAGCCGCCATCTTACAGGGAGTCACTGATTCTCAAGCTAACTTCCTCACGGCAAGGATAAAATGGAGGGGAGAGGAAGCGTCTAAGAGCAGTCCTGAGCTTCATGAAGAAAGAATGAGAGAGAAACGTAAGAAATATAAACAAGTACTGAAATGCCTGGGAGGGAGTGAAAAACAAACTGCAAGAGATAGCAGGATGCTGTGCCATTTTATTTCACAAATAAAAAAATATGAGAGTCACCGGTTTTGGTTTTATTTGAGTTTCCACCATCTGGGAATCTGATTTGTAGTAGCATAGGCACCCTTTAGTTTTTTTAAACCTTTTATGAAATATTACCTAGTACTTGTTTATTTTGAATAACAAGGATAAGGAAACTGTAAGAAGAATACTGTTACACGCCACCCCAGAGGTTCTAGACGCACTTTACCCAGGGTCCCTGTTTCCTTTTGTAAAATGAGGCACAGCGGAAACTGTGGTGTATTTAGGAAATGTGGTTTATTTACACATATACACAACCTGAACCTACCATGGAGGGGTTCACAGCATTCACACCCTAAGAGGTTCTGGCTTCTCTCCTTGGACTTTAGCAGACCCCAATCATTGCTCTCAGACGTTGCTCTCTCCAACCTGCTGCATACTATCTCCATTGAACTCCTAAACCTAAAGCACTTTCCTTGTATTTTAAACTAACTCTCAGCAGAGGAAAGGAGGGAGCTCATTCATTTGCAAATGAGATTTGACCTTCATCCTTAATGGCTCATCCCCTGGCTATCCCCTCAAAAGAAAATTAGCCTGACTTAATTAGCTTTTAACGCATGTTGATTCCCAGGGATTAAAAAGCTGTTGGACACACAGTTTAATACACACGGGTCTTGATTAGATTCTAACACGTGAGGGTCTGATATACAGTTTTAACACACAAGCCTTAATTAGATTCTAACACTAGCTCGATCCGGAATATCGGGGGTCTTGTACCCACCAACTCAAAACAATACAAATAGTGGCAATCATCATCCAGAAATTTGGGCAGCCATGGAATTGTTTGGGGGGTGGGGAACTGCTGACACTCTAAATAGAGAGGCTGAAGGCTTGAGCAGTCAGATCAAGTGCAGAGCAGGAATGAGACTCTTTGTGGAGGTAAATCTCTCCATGATCCTATATAGAAATGCTGGTAACCATGAAATGGGGATATGCTCTTCTGCTGGGGGTCTGCTTGCAGGTTTCCTACAAGCATCTGAAAACAGGATGCTGGACTAGACGGGCCATTGGCCTGATCCAGCAAATTCTTCTTTTGTTTATTTGCTTATTTATTTCATAAAATTTATATGCCACTTGATTGTAAAAAACAAAACAAAGCCCCGGGGTCAGTACGGGAATAGTGACCATGCTGAGTGGATAAATGGACTTTGCACTTTTGGTAGGCTTGAGATTTAAGTACCAAGCCCAATTTACGAGCACACAGCCTTCAGTTTTAAGAGACCTGGCATGCTCCATACCGGGTATAAGATACCAGCCCCAAGAACTAAGCACCTTTCACTTCCCCCTGGTTCACCCCCATAAACCCACCTTTCCCCTATAAATCTATTTCCCCAAGTGTTGCTCTTGATTTCCTCCGTTGGCACAGGCTCTCCCTGGCAGTTAATCATACCTAATGCCTTTGTATATCTCTTTCCTTGCTAGTTCCAGGCATATTTATCACAGCCAATAATGTATTCTTGTCAGGCTACAGCCCAGCAGCAGATAGTTTGTCTCCTTGAAATGTTATTTTGCTTCCAAGGAACTGGCATCGTTCCCTGCCTAGTTTTAATCCTGACTCTGTTGAAGCCCTTATGTGAACCTTTCAATGCATCCTTGTTTGTGCCATTCTTCCCCCCCCCCAACCCAACCCCCCAAAAAGAAGCCAACTATGTACACATCAGCATATGCCCATAAACTAACTATTGTCTGTTCCCAAATTCTAAGAAAAAAGACTTAAGAGGTTCTGAGTGGCCAATTTGGTATGATAATTTCACAAGCTAAAAGGCACTGGAGGTAAATGGTTTCCTCATTATCAGGGTTTAGCAATCAGAATTGCTGAAAGCAGCTACCTCCAAAAGCTAAGAAACAGCTGACATTTCCATTGTTCGCTTTTCTTAATAAATACTAATCTGTGCCCCCTAGCTAGAGCCGGTCCCACCAGAAGGCAAAATGAAGCGGTCACCTCGGGCAGCTGATTTTCAGTGTCATACGAGGGCAGCAAAGTAAGCTATTAAACTTATTCTGATTGTATTTTACTGATATGGAGATGTGATTTTTCTGCTTCAAGCAGTGCCATGGGGTAGGGGAAGACAAAAGTCTGCATTGCCACCAGCCCAGTCCCTGATTGTGAACTCCAAACTGTAAACTGCACCCTCAAAGTAAATAGAGGAAGGAAGCCACACACCCTGAAAAATTCCTACAGAAAGCCTTTTACAATACTTTCCGATCAAATGCACCTTACAAGTTTCAAAGTACAATAAAGATCAGGTTGGATTTTTAAAATCAGATCCTTTCACTTTTGAAATTCAACTTTGAGGGATACTTATAAAAGAAAACATTTAAATAATAAAAAGAAATGTTTAAGACGTGTTAAGCGTCAAGTCTCTAAATCCAAGAGGGGGAAACTTGCAAATCCAATCATTGTCTGTGATGGATTGCATGCAGGGATGGGGCACTTTCTAACTCAAATAATGTGGTTTTTTAAATCACATTTGTATACCACCTATCAGCCGAAGAGCTCAGGGCGGTTTGAATATTTGTGAACAAGTCTTGAAGATTTTTGTCTGCAAATTCCAATTTGGATGAGCCCTGCACAGGGTGAGCACGGCACTGGAATATAGCTGACTGCAAGAGTGAAAAGTATTATTCAATTGCCTCCACTAAGTCAGGTACAGCAAGTGGATCTGAGGGACAGGTCCTTCTTAGAAGTGGCCCCCAATGACAGAATGCACTCCTGCCTGGGGGCACCTACTCTAATGCCAGGCAAGTTTTAGCTTTTATCTTTATTATATTGCTGCTGAGTTTGATTCCCAGCTCTCTTTTCTCCAGTTTGTTCCTTACTTTTATCAGGTGCCATATTTTAGTGCCGTGTTTAATCTTATACAACCAAATGTATTAAAATTGAAAATGACTAGGTTGTGGGTAATGTTGGTTCTATGCAGAGCACGTCTGTTGAGATTAATGGACATGACTTAACTTAAGCCCATAGTCTTTAATGGCTCCGCTTTGTGCAGAACTTTGTATGTTGTGAGCTACCCATGTTTATGTGGCAGCCTGTAAATCATGTAGGCAAAATAAATAAATAAATGGCAATTTGGAACAAAGGGGGGTGGGGAGATATACTTGAGTAACTATTATGTGTTTGCAAAACATTGCGGCAGCGTTTCCCAGACTTCTTCCTTCAGGAAACTTTTTTCATGTCAATTTCCGTGTCAATATATACTATAAACACAGACACGTTTATATCTATAAATCAGATATATTGCTAGGCCAAGAAGTATTTTGGGATTAGCTGCCTGTCCATGCAAACAAACTGCTTATTCCATTCCATTCCTTCATCTTTCTCCTGTGGGATTAATACACACGGCAAATTTAAAACCAAATGGGAAATGCAATAGCAGCACTTAACCTCCTTGTTACGAGTTCTCAAGTTTAACACAGGATTCTTTGAAAAACACTGGAACGAGCGACACTTTCCAAATGCTAAACTCAAATGTCTCAACAAGGGTGAGAAAAACAGGCCTAATGCAGCTTTTAAAAACAAAACAAAAGGCGGTGAAACACGCACGTTATAAGCAGAAAAGGAGCAAGCCAGAAACCATTCCAGATCTGGCTTTGTGATCCTTTAACCTCTTTTCCCTCCTCACAGCAGTATGTTTTAGTTTCAGGGGCAAATTCTCCCTGAACAGGAATAACATTTCAACAACATAATGATGTGTGAATGTCATTTATGTATCCGATATAGCGACATACATACACATAATTAGCCCCACAAGACATATGCGCCTATTCAAACCAGGCCAAACACCTCAGAGCCGCTGCTCAACAAAGCCATCTCTTACACATGATTTTTCCAGAAACCAAGTAAGAGTCTGTCAAGTTGTCACGAAGTTACCAGGGTGAATTATCTCTGCCTGAGCTTTATAGAATGGGTGATCTTCACAGTAATCAACTCCTAACACTTTTTCAGCCATGACTGAACAAATTGACTGTATCAATACACTTGAAATGGACTCTGTCTTTTTTTTTGTGCAACAGGTATTGCATTAATATTAGAGTCCACATAACATATATTATTGAGGATGTTTTTAACCCCAGGACACCTCTGGATCAGTATCCCTAAATTCTTCTTTAGATTCACTGAACTCTTGATTCTGGAAAGTGAGTGAGTTGAGCTGTATATCTCTTTCAGTGAGGTGCACAAAGATAAACAGGTACATACATCCCGCTGACTCAGAGAACAATCTGTTCAGCAGGTCGACTGAGCATTTTCCATTTATTTCAAAGAGGTTTGGATGTGTACTAAACACCAGTAGTGCTGATGTGAGCAGAGGTTCTGAAACACAGCAGGTATTGGTAGATTAGACTTTTTGTTGCAAATTTCACCTTATATTTATCTCCCCAGTTATGCCACAGGTTTTCTGTTTACAGGTCCCTGAGAATATGGATTTTTGAAAATAGATATGCTAAGAAAATTTAAAAAGGAACAATGGTTTCTATAAGAGGCTGTACACAGAGAGAATGTTTATATATTGTTGCAAACCACTGTGATGCGTTTTTATGAATCAGCAGTATATAAATATTTTAATTGATAAATAAGGGCCATCTAGTCCAGCATCCCGTGGCCAACTAGATGCCTGTAGGAAACCTGAGTGCAGCACATTTGCAAAACATACCCAGGTTATTCCTTGGCATTCCTTGGGGCGTGGCATTTACCATCACCACCTCTTTGGAACAGAGCCTAGAAGTAAAATTGGGATGGGGGAAAGATTCGATTCAATTTGCATTTAAAGGCAAACTTACATCCTTTGCACTTTCTGAAATAACATACAAATGGAAGTGTAGCCATTTTTCAAAATGTGCACATTTATTAATTTTGCAGTGCCGTTCTCCTGCCAAGCAATGTGCACACGCAAAATGCATACAATAAAGTCTGCGTATAAATGCACATACTAGTGTAAACAGCATACAAATATGAGTTGTATCAGGGAAACTGCTTTTCAAAAAAATTCATGTATTAGGCAAAAATGGCATATAGAGGCGGGTATATTAGGAGAAATTTGCCCCCAAATGCACATGAGCTTCCATGGTGATTGTGAGGGTTTGATTAGCTGCTTGTGCGTGAAAACGTGCTCCCTCAGAGTTTGTGCGGCTCCACAAACCTCTGTGTGTGACAGAGCTCCTCAAACATGTCTGCTCTAGTCACTCGTAGAGTCCGACAGTGGCTGTCTGCGGAAGCGTTTCCAGCAAAGAAGTTCCTTAACGGAAACGCGTCTCCTGGACTCACGGCGTGACAGTTTCCTGCGAGGTGTGGGTCTCCCTATGGGAGACTCCGATACCTCCCCACTGTTCTCGCTGGAAGCCTCCCTGAGCCCTCCCTCCTGCTCGCATTCCCTCAGAGACCCACTCCTCCCCCTGCTGGTTCCTGCTTCAGCAGTTGAGTCTCTTTCATCCTGCCTGAGTCCCTCCACCACCTGATGCTCTGATGGCAGTTCCCTGACATCCACCTCCCCTCCAGGGCCCCCCTCACCCCCTCCCAATTCCTCCCCCCTGGGAGGTGAAGGGCTAAAACCCCGAAACGAATCTTCCTCATCTTCTGACGTCTCGAACAATTCTCTCCATCGATCGTCGTCCTGGCCAGCTGAATCCTCCTCCTCTTCAGAATCTGGGAACCCCTCCAACTCCTCTTCCTCGTCGGTGGTGGCAAAGTATTCCCTTCGGAACCTCGCTACAGGCTGAGGTTTACGTGGGAACCTCTGATGAAAAGTCTCTATTAAAACCTCGTCATTGACATCCTCTGCCCTAACCCAGGTGTTTTCCGACTCCGGTTCCCCTTCCCACATTACCAAGTACTCTACTTGATCTCCCTTCCACCTGGAATCGAGGATCTCCGCTACATGGTAGCTGTGTTCCTTCTCCTCCATTGCTGGTCCCCTAGTGACCCTCCCCTCACTGTCTCCTCTATACGGTGACAGCAACGACCTGTGAAAAACTGGGTGCAGCTTCATGTGGTTCGGTAACCGGAGCCTGAAAGCCACTGGATTGACCTGCTGTATGACTTCAAACGGACCCAGCCTTTTGGGTCTTAATTTCTTACAACCTCCTTTGAATGGCAACCCTTGGGTTGACAGCCACACCTGGTCCCCCACCCTGATGCTTTCACCTTCCCTTCTGTTTTTGTCTGCCTGCCTCTTATATTCCTCCTTAGCCCTGTTTAAGTTGAGTTGAAGCTGGCGATGGATCGCTTCCATTTCTTCCACGAACTGTTCTGCAGCTGGAACGCTCCAGTTCTCCCCCTCCCCCCCTGGGAAGGCTCTGGGATGGCACCCGTGATTAGCCAAAAAGGGGCTCATCCCCGTGGACACGTTCTCTGCATTGTTGTAGGCAAATTCTGCCAACGCCAACTTCTCCACCCAATCATTCTCTCTGTCATTAACATAACACCTCAAATATTGTTGGAGAACCCCATTTGCTCTTTCCGCCTGCCCGTTGGTTTCAGGATGACGGGCCGTCGAGAAATTAACCTCTACATGCAGTAAGCTCATGAGCTTCCTCCAGAACCTGGAAGTAAATTGTTTCCCTCGGTCTGAAACCACCCTCAAGGGGGCGCCATGCAACCTAAACACATTCTCTACAAACAATTTGGCGGTTTCTTCTGCTGTAACCGCATGTGAGCAGGCTATGAAGTGGGCCATTTTAGTTAACAGGTCTACTACAACCATGATGGCTGTTTTCCCTCTAGACCTTGGCAGATCAGTCATGAAATCTATTGCCACTGCTTCCCACGGTCTCTCAGGTGTGGGCAGTGGTTCTAATAAACCAGCCGGCGCCTGCCTCTCCCCCTTGGCTCTTTGGCATTGTTCACACCCTCTCACATACTCCCGCACATCTTCCCTGACCTTGGGCCACCAAAATTCCCTGGTAACCAGCCACATGGTTTTGTGTTGCCCAAAGTGCCCTGCTGTGGGGCTATCGTGCAGCTGCTTGAGTACCTTCTCCCTCAATTCCCCTTCAGGTATATATAACGCTCCCTTATAATACAATGCCCCATTTCTCTCCTCAAAACCACCGGATTTGTCTTCCTCCCCTCTGAGATCCCTGAGTTTCCCCTGGGCGTATGCATCCTGCACCGTACCCTCTACCAATTCCCTTTGCCCCACCAAAGTCGCCCCACACACCCAGCGGTCCTCTGGAATGATATGGGTTTCTTCGGGTGCTCCCTCCCCCTCCAAATATTCAGGTTTGCGTGAGAGAGCGTCCGCCCTAACATTCTCTGGGCCTGGCACATAACAAATCTCAAAGTTAAATTTGGAGAACTCTTGGGCCCATCTCAACTGCCTTTGGTTGAGCACTCGCGCCGTTCTCCAGTACTCTAGATTTTTATGGTCCGTGCACACTTGCACTTTATGTTGTGCACCAACTAGCAGATGCCTCCATCTCCGGAACGCCTCATGAATAGCAAGCAGTTCTCGGTCGTACACCGTGTAGTTCCTCTCGGATTTGTTCAGCTTCCGTGAGAAGAAGGCACACGGACGCCACTCTGACTCCTCCTTCCCCGGCTGCAGAAGAAGCACCGCCCCTATGGCTCTGTCAGATGCGTCTGTTTCAACCCTTAGCTTCTTTCGTAAATCCACATGCAGAAGTTGTTCTTCAGAGGCGAAGGCCCTTTTCAGTTCCTCAAACGCTCGCTCCGCCTCCGCCGTCCATACAAACTTCTTTTTACTGCTGAGACAGTCAGTGATGGGCGCCGTCAGATGGGCGAAGTTGCGGATGAACTTACGATAAAAGTTTCCAAACCCTAGGAACCTCTGCACATCCTTCTTGGTTTTGGGTGTTTTCCATTCCAGCACTGCCTGTACCTTGCCGGGATCCATGGCCAATCCCTTGTCTGACAGGCGGTACCCCAGGAATTCCACCTCCTTGGTATGGAACCGACACTTCTCCAGTTTGACCCACAGCCTGTTGGCTTGCAGTCTGCTCAACACTTCTCTGACGTCTCTCACATGTTGCTCCTCATTCTCAGAATACACCAACACATCATCTAGAAATGCAACGCAATTCTTGTAGAGCAAAGGGCCCAGCACGTGGTTCATAAAAGATTGAAAACACGCGGAGCCTGCTTGTAATCCAAATGGCATAACGAGGTATTCAAACGCCCCCAAAGGGGTAAACATGGTGGTTTTCCATTCATCCCCTTTCCTTATGCGTATCAGGTTGTACGCCCCCCTTAGATCCAGCTTTGTGAAAATCTTTCCCTTCCTCACCCTGGTCAAAATATCATCAATTCTGGGCATAGGGAACGCCACCGGTTCAGTCACTGCATTCAGCCGCCTAAAATCACATACAAGTCTCGGCTTGTCCGCATTTTTTTTGTCCACAAAGAACACTGGGCTCCCCCCTGCTGCTTTGGACTCTCTGATGAAGCCTCTCTTCAGGTTCTTGTCAATGAACCCTCGCAACTCCTGCATTTCCCTGTCTGACATGGCATACAACTTGCCCACGGGAAGCTGTGCTCCTGGGAGTAAATTGATCTGACAATCAAAGGGTCTATGAGGTGGTAGTTGGTCAGCTTCCTTCTCGCTGAACACGTCGCTGAGATCTGCATACTGTGGTGGTACCTTCACCTTCCCCATTACTTCAGTCCCTGCTAGGGTGGCTTGGGCCCCTGCTGAACCCTTCTCCCCTTTGCAGTGTTCTAGGCAATGTGCTGAACCAAAGGACACCACTCTTTGATGCCAGCCAACCAGCGGATCATGTAGAGCTAGCCAGCTCATTCCCAAAATAATGGGAGCGCCTCCCAGGGTGGCCACATTAAACGCTATCAGTTCTGTGTGCCTTGCCACCCTCATTATCATTGGGACAGTCTGCAAGCGGACTCCTCCTCCCAACAACTCCCTGCCATCAATCGTGGTCACCTGCAGGGGGTTGCTTAAAGGGATGGTCTGTATCTGGTGTTCAGCAGCAAACTCCTTGCTCATAAAATTGCAGGAGCTGCCTGAGTCCAATAGCGCCTTTATTTTTAGGGGGTGCCCATTCTGCAGCTCTAGCGACACTTCAATCACTAGAGCAGGTCGAGGAGCTTCTGGCACGGGCACTTTCACTGCTCTTTGGCCTGGCTGCAGTGCCCCAATTGTGGCAACCAGGCGTTGGCTTTTACCTGCTCCGCTCCCCCTTCTTCTCCCCCCTCAACAGCTCCCACCATCCCTTGCCATTCCTTCCTCTGGGGGCAGACTCTGGCAAAGTGGCCTGGCTGTTGGCAGAGATAGCATTTCCGGGGGCCCTTTCCCTCCTTCTTAGCTCCCTCGCTGGTTTTTGAAAATGCGCGCGCGCGCGCTGTTCCGATTTCCATCGGCTCTGCCGGCGGGAAAGCTGGCTCAGGAATGTCTGGAATGCGGAATTCCTTCCAACGTTCCCCTCTCCCTTCCCGCCTCTCCAAGGCTCTTGCCTCCTGCCGCGCTCCTATGGTCAGCGCAGATTTGGTCAGCTGATCCATAGACTCCGCCCTGGGGCTCCGTGCCAGCTCGTCTTTCACCCCCGAAGAAAGACCTTCTTCAAATAGCATTTGAACGGGTGCCGCCGATAAATCCCAACTCAGTCTGTGAATCAGCATGGTAAACTCAGTCCAATATTCACGGACAGATCGACTTCCCTGCTTACAAGCCATTAGCTGTCTGCGCACCACCCCTTCCTCAATATCGCTGGAAAACATGAGATCCATTGCACGAAAGAACTTCATTGTGTCCTTTAGTATGTCATTGTGCGTTGCCATTAGGGGTCGAACCCAGTCTCTAGCCCCTTTCTCAAGATGCCCAATTACAAAAGCAACTCGCGATTCCTCATCAGGGAACTCATCGAACTGCACATTAAGGGCATATTGCATCTCTGTCCTAAAAGCATGGTAGTCCTTGGGGTCCCCCCCAAATTTCTGCACCAATCCTGGTACCTTTCTGGGGAATTGCGTGGCTCTCCCCTTCTTGTCTGCATCCTGAGCTCTTCTCTCCTCCAACCTCGCCGTCTGCAGGGCCAGTTGAACCTCCAACGCTCGGTATCTATCTTCCAAGCTTGGATCAGCTCCAGCCCCTGCTCCTCCGGTTCCGGTTGGTTCGCTCATGATGCCTTCTCTTGCACAGGCAGCGTACAAAGACTGTCGGACTGCTGTGAGGGTTTGATTAGCTGCTTGTGCGTGAAAACGTGCTCCCTCAGAGTTTGTGCGGCTCCACAAACCTCTGTGTGTGACAGAGCTCCTCAAACATGTCTGCTCTAGTCACTCGTAGAGTCCGACAGTGGCTGTCTGCGGAAGCGTTTCCAGCAAAGAAGTTCCTTAACGGAAACGCGTCTCCTGGACTCACGGCGTGACAGTTTCCTGCGAGGTGTGGGTCTCCCTATGGGAGACTCCGATACCTCCCCACTGTTCTCGCTGGAAGCCTCCCTGAGCCCTCCCTCCTGCTCGCATTCCCTCAGAGACCCACTCCTCCCCCTGCTGGTTCCTGCTTCAGCAGTTGAGTCTCTTTCATCCTGCCTGAGTCCCTCCACCACCTGATGCTCTGATGGCAGTTCCCTGACAGTGATGTTTTTTTCAATGAAACAAAAACATCAAAAACTGATGTGGAAAGTGGAGGTCTGAACTTAAGGTTTGAAGAATGAGAAACCAAGAGAATGCAAAACTGACGTATTTGTACATCCCCTAAGGCAAGGTATGCACAGGTACAGTCATACTCCAGAAGTCAAATGGAATCTGTTCCGGAAGTCCTTTTGACTTCCAAAACATTCGACTTCCAAAGCACGGCTTCTGATTGGCTGCAGGAAGCTCCTGCAACCAATCAGAAGTTGCAGAAGCCCCGTTGGAAGTTCAGCTTCCAAAAGAACATTCAAAAACTGGAACACTCACTTCCGGTTTTCGATCGTTTGGGAGCCAAAACGTATGAGTTCCAGGGCATTTGAGAACCAAGGTACGACTGTATATGCTTATGTTTGCATTATGCTAAGGCTTAGCAGTTGATGGTCATTCCACTAATATGTTGGGAGATGGATCTGGGTAAAGACACTTGAGGGAAAGCTGAAGGGAACTGCATCTACTCTTTCACTCCTCATTTCAAGCTGTCATCCTGATTGTCATACTAAGTACGGCACTTAGCACACGCGCTTCTGGGCTTTCCACTGAAGGCCACCCAAAAACAGCTGACCCAGATGCACGGAGACTCTGGCTCTCCTACTGATGTGGCAGTAAAACACAGGCATATATATATATATGAGGCAGATTACAAGAAGCCACCAAGATAGTTATCATTCTGTATAATGCAGGCCGTTCTTTAACCTTCCTACAGGAAGTTTCATCCTGGTGCTACTCTGCCTACAGAAGGAATTTCCTGAAGATGACCTTTTTATAGGCGGTAGTCATGGGAACCGGTTTCTCACTGCTAAGGGTGCGAGACAGCTTGTGCAGGGGGGGGGGGAATGTTACAGGGATGCTGAGTCTTGATGCTCGTTCACTAAACACAGCAGCAGCATGAATACTCAGCCATTCCAGAGCAGAGCAATCAAAACAGGGGTGCCCAAACTTTTTTCAAAGAGGGCCAGATTTGATGAAGTGAACATGTGTGAGGGCCGACCAAAGTTGTTCAGCTTTTTTTACGTTTGACGTTGCTGAGCTTTTTAAAGGATTTTACCCCAGGACGTATACTGCCACGAATTGGCCAGAATTGGACATGCCTGAATTAAAATATCCTCCTCCCACATTCCCATCCACAAATCTCCACTTCTCCATACATTGGCCATAACTATGAATATAATAATAATAATTTATTATTTGTACCCCGCCCATCTGGCTGGGTTTCCCCAGCCACTCTGGGCGGCTTCCACAGAGACCAAAAATACACTAAAATGTCACACGTTAAAAACTTCCCTGAACAGGGAAAAACCATCCCCTCCCAATAGCTAGCCCCAAAGACTGTATGGCCCAGTCACACATGTGAGCACTGCATCTCCCTCCCTAAGCCAGGAAGAAGCTTCCTGGGCATTGGGAAGGAAGCCCCCCCCCCTTATGTTCTTATTGGAGCTTGAACTCAGCATCAGGCAGGTGAAGGACAACCTGCCTAAGAACGCTGTGAGCCCACAAGGTAGGTCTGGCTGCAAGATTTAATAAAATGCTTTACCCTTTAGGAATAAAACACAAAAAGCCTGCTTTGATGCATAGGCAGCAACCCAACCAAAGCGATAGTGAGCTCCAAAAAGCGAATCCCCAAGGGAACTGTGGGAAAGAGAAAGAGTTCAGAAGAAAGAAAGCTTGAGAACTGGGCCAGCACGACCAAAGCTCTCCTGAGGAGATGGAGGAGGAGAAATGTGACGATGAAAATGATTAGATCACCACCTGTTGGGAGACTGGCTGTCCCTTGTTGCACATTTTCATTTCATTTTCTTCACAAATGGTGAGAGTTAGAAGAGCGGGGTAGGAGAGAGCGAAATAATGAGGAAGCTTTCTCCTATTGTGGTATGATTATGTCCGGAGGGAAAGCGTATGAATGTGCGAGGGAGCCTTGCGAGAAGAGAGAAGAAAACATGCAAAGGATGAGCAAGGAAAAAAATCCCCCTGGTTCCATTGCGGACCTCTCCAAAGCTCCCTTTCCCCTCCTCCCTCCGGCTCATACACAAGCTGCCATTGCCAACCCAGCAGGAGACCATAAAATGGAAAGCAGAAGCTACAGAATCAGGTTGATTGTATCCCCTGGCAGGAACGGCACACACACCCCAACACACACACCCAGGAATCCTGTCTTCTCTAGCCACAAGTGACAAAAAGCATGGGGAAGGCATCTTGACATCGAAATCCTCTACAATTCCTCACTTCTTATTCTCTCCCTGCCTTTTAAAGTCACTTCCAGTGTTGTAAGGAAACACTGTTAACAGCCACACAAAGATCGCCCCACTGAAAAACTCCTTTTCGTTATTATCGCCTGCTCACCGTTTCCATGATTTTGTTAGGCACAACTCAACCAGATACGTAGAATGTTGACAGGTGTTTTAATATGGTTGTTAGCTTATCATTGATTTCAATTTTTTCCTGAATGTTTCAAATAGTTGTTTTTACAGGTAATTTCATGGTTTTATTATTTTGCGAACCAACCCTAGGAATGCTTTCTCAGAAGGAAGCCCCACTGTGACCAGTGGAAAGTGTGCAGAACATGAATTTGCAGCCTGGAAATCAAGCCAATATAGACCCTGGAGGAGTCTTTTCAACCAGGCTATGCTGGGGGGTTCTTTCTCAGAAGGGCAAAGGTGGGGGTAATGGAATAATCCAAACCTTTCAATGCCAAATTCCACAGTGCCTGGTTATTCTCTATTACAGGTGTATGAGTCTGTGCCCTGAATCTTTCTGAGTACCTGGGAACATCCCTGACTTTGAAATTACCCAAGGCAAAACATTAGTGGGTTTTTTTGAAAGGCAGTGGTAATGCCATTTGAAAATGAATAGCCCATTTTAAAATGAACACTCAAGGTGCCACTATAAAAGAGAAATGTTTTGAAACCCTTTCCAACAATGATCCAAGCCCATAAAAGCCTGGACTAATAGCACCATTCCCCACACCGTATAATCTGCTCAATAGGTTTTAAGTTCCATTTCAACGAGTTGCATGGAGTCATATGAAATCTCTGAACTTTCGTCAAGGACACGGAGTCCTCTGCAAAACTCATCAGCTGTACTATTATGCAACCGTTCCTGGAATCAAAAGAGATGTCTTGAGTGCAATGCCAAATAAACAAGAGACTGCACTTGAATTAACAGTGTGAGTCTCCCTTTTGAGTTACATCTACCAGGCAACATAGGATTGTTACTAAACTCCCTTCTGCAAGTAGAGCATAATGCTATTGGGGGGGGGGGAGAGAGAAGGTCAGCATTGAATATGTTGGCATTACTTGCCGTGTAAGACTTTCACTGGCAGGATTCCACCAGCCCAAGAAAGAAAACTGGGCAGAGCTGCATGGAGGAGGGAGAGGAGAAAGCAATTGTTTAACCAGTGCTCACACAGGTCAGTCCTGGCCCAATAAGGGCATAACACGATACCTATAAAAGTAGTGCCCTATATTAAACCCCTTCTATTGAAGTCACGGGAGAACCCCAGAGAACCAGCAGTGCAGACTTCCAGGCAAAAGTCCAGGATCCAAGAGGACTGCTGGGCAGGTGGTTGTGGATGAGTGTCAGTGCTAAAATAGAATGTGCTGTGTCTAGTACCCAAAGCTGGCCACCCCATAATTTTACTTTACAGGGAACGCTCCAGAGGGAAAATAAAAAAGGAGCTCTGACAAGGAGCTTTAAAGAGTGGAGCAAAGTGTTGATAAGCCCTCAGGTGCCATATCTGGCACTGGGGAGCCAATGAGGCTGGCCACCCCACTGCTCTTGCACCCTCATTGATTCTTAAACACCAAAGGTGGCGTCTGATTGGCTGCGCTTCCTGCCACTCTGGGGCCTGGAAATGCAGCGGCAGTGGCAGGAGCGAGCCAGCAGTAAATCGCAGGAAGTAAGTGAAGTTAACTCTTTCTGAGCAAACACAGGACCTGCATTAGAAAGATGTAGCTCTTTACACATTGCAGTGTGGGCAAAGGTGAAGAAATTAGAGGAGACAAGAGAGAAGAAAAAGTCAGGAGAGGAAACAAAGGAGAAGGTAGGGGGAAAGCACAGACTACAATGGAAAGCAGGGTTGGAAGTGGGGGAAAGGGCAGAGAAGGAGAAAATGGGTTCTCAGGCCCCCTGAGGTTATGGATACAAGCAGACACTGGGGAGGAAGTAGCATGTGAAGCTAAACTGGCGAGAGATACTAAGTACAGTGGTACCTCGGATTACAGACGCTTCAGGTTATAGGCTCCGCTAACCCAGAAATAGTACCTCGGGTTAATAACTTTGCTTCAGTATGAGAACAGAAATCGTGTGGTGGCAGTGGGAGGCCCCATTAGCTAAAGTGGTACCTCAGGTTAAGAGCAGTTTCAGGTTAAGAACGGACCTCCGGAACGAATTAAGTTCTTAACCCGAGGTACCACTATAAAAACAAACAATTAAACCATGAGCCTTCATTCTTTTGCATACAGCAGAGTTGAGGAACTTGCATTCCTCTGGATATTGTTGGAATCCGAGTCCTGTCAACCCCAGCCAGCATGGCCAATGGTCAGAGCTGATGGGAGTTTTTAATCCTGACAACAACTGTACACCTGGCACAGAAACGGACCTCTCTGTCCTGCGTAGATGACAGAAAGCCAGTAGTGGCTGGTGATGCCATATCTCACCCTGGAGGGCAAGCAAATGAGTGAGAGACTGCTGGTAGGAATTTTTACAGGATGTACCTCTTGCTTTTTGTGGATGTTTGGCCCCGGTGTTTGCAACCCCGCCCCCCTTTTTAATAGCCATACAGATATTTCAAAAAGCTGCCAGCTGAGATTAAACACTTCATGCATTTGAGGAAGCTTATGCTCTGATAAATCCATTAAGCTTTATGACCACATGACTCCTGTTGGTTTTGTCGCAGTAGAGTAAACACAACTACCTTCCCAGACGGTATTCTGTGGTTTATAATGTCAACTGCTTCTTGGTCATGCTCCAGCATGACTCAGAGATGCACATGCACAGAAAGTAAGACAGGATACTTGATATATTATGCATGATACATGACTTATTATACCATAAGATAGGCAAACAATGGGTTTCTCCAGATTAGCTGTTTGGAAGCTAATTGAAAATGGGTCCTTTCCCAGGATAATCTCAACGGAAGTCTATAAGATCCTCTCAAAAGGGAAGACAAAGTGTCGATGTGCTCAGCTTTCCATCTGGCCAAAAAACTAATTACATACCGGCGTGCATGCGTGTGCGCGCACACACACATCCGAACAATGAATGATGAACTCATTCCTCCTGCTGTTACAAAGACAGAAACTGACATAAGGTGTTTACACCCTTGTATGCAGTGAATGCCAAGATCTAATCACCAGCTTTTGTGCTTGGCTGTGATCAAACTAGCCAGCTGCTACCAACTAGGGATGGACAGCTCTGTCTCTTTCCAGTCCGCATCTAGTTTGCACGTGCTTTTTCCAAAATCTGTACTGTCCCATTTGCACATAAATTTGTCATTTCTTATATGAAAGATCTGAATGAAAATTCATATTTAAATGCACAATATTCAATATATCAATGGACAATATCAATATTTTATATTATTTATTCTTAACATATGTATTTATTAATAATAATACTCTTACCGTATTTACACAAATCTAATGCTCCACTGAATCTAATGAGCACCCTAATTTTCATGATGTAATTTGGCCCAAAAAAGTGCACATTACCCTTGAGTAAATATGTAATATATAAATATAATTATTGAAATCTGTCTTTTATCTTAACATACATATTTCTAATTTTATTCTACCCCTTTTATCCTGCTTTCATGCATCTGGGTACTTCTTTTTAATCTGAGAACTGTATTGCAAAATACAGAAACGTGTAAAATCTGAAGAACAAAAATATATTCCAAATTATGTAGAAATACACAGGTCAGCAAGCCGATGCCCTCCGCCTCATGAGACACCCTGATGCAATTTACAATGTAACAAAAATACATAATTAACACCCCAGAACTGACCCTACTAAACATCTTCCAAGACAGCAATGCCTACTTACACCACAAAGAACTCATAACCCACCTACTTTCAGCAGCCAGAAACACCATAACCAGACACTGGAGAGACCTGTCAGGAGTAAGCATGGACCAATGGTACCAAATAGTATGGGAAACAGCCCTGCTAGAAAAATTAACCAATAAACTGAAACTGACACAGGGACAAACAGAAGAAGATGCCTTTACCCCGATATGGCTCCCCTTTATCACGTACACAGCCCAACAAGACAATGACAAGAATCCACCAACAGCTTACAAATCAATATGGCTAACCTGATCCAAAACACCCACCCACCCCACTCACACACGAAAACAAAGATCACCACAGCCAATCACAAACAAACAACCACACCCTAGGCCAACCCCAGCCTCTCTCACTCAAAATAACAGCAGCACATACATGAAATCAGTTCAAATCCAATACAAGGACCAACTGGGATAAAGATCTCCATTCAGAAGTTTTGTTGAAAAAGGAGCGTCTTCTGCTGGTATCGAAAAGAGAAAAGGCACCTGTCTGATATATAATGAATGGCATTCCAAAGGGCAGGTGCCGCCACACTAAAGGCCCAATTCCCACATGGATGGTATCTGCAGAATGTTCTCTCTTGCAAAACACAGTGATTGGTTGGGTATGTAGGCAATGAGATGGCCTTCTGAGATTAAAACCGATACAAAATAAATATATTCCTACTTTCCTGAGCCCAGTAAGCCAAGCTCTTATCTTAAGCACAGCAGGTCACACTGTTATCTTAATTTAAAGTTGATTCTCCCTTCTCAGCGTTCCCAACTCGCTACTCTATTACCCCGAGCCACTGAAATCCAAAATAAGTAATACTGTAATGGAGTTTGACAGATCCAGCTTTAAAAAAAGAAGAAGACTGCATCTCAACTCAGTGTGTCATAAACTACTTCTAACAAGCTCCTGTGTGCAATACTATTTCCATATAAATGTGGAATTTTACCTTCTACTGCAGTCGGTGGCAAAACCTTTCCATTAAAACTTCAAGAAAGGAGTAATCTTCTGCTGAATATCTGTCTACTTATCTATCTCTAAGTGAAGAGAGATTCTTCTGGATGCAATTAAACCTTAAATGTTTAGGGTTCTCTAGATACAGGTAACCATAAACATTTAGCATTCCCTGTCTTCATTTATTTAAAATTGCTGTGGGGGGAGAAGCAATTGCTTCATCTAACTTACAGTGGTGCCCCGCAAGACGAATGCCTCGCAAGACGGAAAACCCGCTAGACGAAAGGGTTTTCCGTTTTGGAGGTGCTTCGCAAAACGAATTTCCTATGGGCTTGCTTCGCAAGATGAAAATGTCTTGCGAGTTCCTGCGGGTTTTTTTCCCTCCCCCCCTTTTTCCCAAGCCGCTAAGCCGCCTATCAGCTGATCCTAAGCCGCTAAGCCGCTTAACAGCTGATCCGCTAAGCTGCTTATCAGCTGATCCGCTAAGCCGCTTATCAGCTGATCCGCTAAGCCGCTAAACCGCTTATCAGCTGATCCGCTAAGCCCGCTAAGCCGCTAATAGCGCTAATCCGCTAAGCCGCTAATGGGCTTGCTTCGCAAGACGAAAAAACCGCAAGACGAAGAGACTCGCGGAACGGATTCTTTTCGTCTTGCGAGGCACCACTGTACTCAGGATTCCCCCCTCGCCGTTTTGATACCTACACAAGGCCTTTGAGTCTTTGTGCAAATTCAGAGAACCCAAAAATGGATTAGGGTTCTTCCCCAATCTTATTTTCATGCATGCATGCATGAAAATACCCTTCGCTTTGAAATTGGGGGGGGGGGTCAGTGATGCCCTCTAATTAATGAAAGGCCCAGTAAGGCCTCTTCTGTCTCCCTATCCCTTTCATCAAGGATGGAGTTTTGTTTGTTAAGGTATTAAATGTTCGCTAACAGGAGAAATGAACGTTGTGTCAAACCCAGGTCTGATTTTTTTTAAAAAAAATGCCTTGAACTTTTCTGAAATCCAAACTCTCTTGATTTGAACTTTGCCCCCATCACTAGCTGCAGATTTTGATAGCCCAAAATGCTAGTGTTATGTATAATCATGTTGGCATACTCTAGCATGGTTTCTTATGCCTTGGCATTACATGGACACAGGCAGTTCATAAGGTCACATGGGGTCTTGGCTTGCAGTACAGAACACAGCTTTTGTACTCTGGCCTAAGAGAATTTCAGCAGATCAGTTCTGCATCCAGGACAGGACTTTGGGGCAGATGTCCAGAGCTCAAACTACAGAATGTGTTATGTACTGAAGTTCTCCCCCTGGGCCAGCAGGGGGATACTGTAGATAGTTATGCAAATAAGGGATCGAAAGTGACGTTCAGTGATTGGATAGTTTTAGAAAATTGTTACAGTTACATTGTACTGGAGCTCTATATAAGCAGGCTGACTGAACCCTTCAGTTCAGTTCAGTTCAGTTCTGTTTTGGCCTGTGAATAAACAAGAGCTGTTTGAAGAATCACTGTGTCGTCTGATATGTTCACCCACAACTTAACAGAATGTGCAGGGTACTCCCTAAACACTGCTGGATTTTGATGTTATGCATGTTTGAAGAGGCCCAACCCCCACCCCAGTAAGGCCATTTAAGGTAAGTGAAGGAATATTGCAATCTTTATAAGTAGGGGAGTGTAAGAACATGAAGTCCAGAGTCTAAGAGTACCTAAAGGCACTCACCGGGACAGAAAGTTAAATTTGAGGATCACTGTGACCTTTACCAATCCCGCTATTTTACAAGAATTTAATTTCTTTGTGCCAGACGATTGCTCCCATTTAGATGTCATCTATTATGTGCATCCAGAAACAAACAACTTGTCATTTTTTATAATTAAAAAACCACATTTGATTATATAATAATCTTTGCAATTTTATTTGAATTGAGTTATGGAAAAATGTGGCTTGCAATGTTATTCCTGGTTACTAGATGGCGCTAATACAGTGGCTAGAAAGTAAGGCCGCCTGCTGCTGCCTTTGCTGCCGAGATGAGAAAACTTCCATGAGAAAAGTGCACATTATAGTGCTATATATAGCAGCTGACCCTAATGCAGTTATAGAGACCTTGATTTGGTTTGACTGGCAGTATAGATGACTCTCCTTACAACAGTGTTATTGCATAGCAATATATATCATTAGTTCTGGGGTAGATGAGGGCAAACAAAGTAAAACTTATTCCAGACACCACAGAGGTGCTGTTAGTAGGTTTGCACTTCAACAGAAGAACTAGATATGCAGCCTGCAAGGCCTCCTGGATACTGTGCTATCTATTGATGTCTTGGAATGCCTTTTACCAGCTTAGACAGGGTGCCAATTGCAACCTTATCTGGAGAAAACAAAACACCTTCAGTTATGCATCTGGTTGCATCCAGATTAGACTACTGCAATGCTCTCTGCAAATGGCTTCCTTTAAAGTCACCATCAAGATGCTTGTGAGGACTGTGGAGAAATAAATCACCTTTAAAAAATGTGTTTACTGAGACAGGGTTTGTTGATACAAGTTTGCTCTATATGTGGGGTTATATGAAGGGTTAAGTTTAAAACACTAAGTAGTCATTCAGCTAAATCTTTTGTGCTGGTGTTAACCATTAAAAGCCTAAAGATCTGGGGCCAGATTATTTAAACAGCAATTTACAAACCTACCTCAGTCCTGAGCTTGGCCTCAGAGGGCCTGTTCTTGTCGTTGAGATCCATCAAATTGGCAGGTATCAGGGACAGGGTCTTTTTCAGTGGCACCCCCACATTTTTGGAATTCCCTCCACAGAGAAGTATGTATGACCTCTTCAGCAATTACTTTCAGCAATTAACAGCAGAGTTTAGACATTTTTGTCGTGACCCTGGAGTCAGGCTCCCATTTTACAGGAGGTCAACCCAAGATGTACAATACCAACCAGAAACATTTGTGTAAGAAGACTCCATTGTGGCAGTATCTCTTCAGCCCAAGGCTGTGGCATTACTCTCCTCTGACTCAGACAACTCCAGCTCAGATGTCCTAATACTGGAGCTGACCTGTGCTAAAGCAGGTCACCCTCCCCGCTTTTAATGAAGGGGCTCCACTCTGGAAATAACTGCTGCTGAGTCAACACCTGAGCTCTGCTCTTACAGATTCCATCCTGAGCCCTGTGTGGAGCTGTCCAGGGTACCACTGGAGTTTCATCTCAGTCCTGATGAGGCAACTGTTTAAAACTGAGCACATTTCTTTTTCAACATTTTATTGGCTTTGCAAGTTGCTATGCTGATGCAGAAGCTGAGCAAAATGAGGAGTTGGAAAATGAGAAACAAATAAATCCAAATTTACTGATTCATCCATCCCTAGCGTAGGCTATTTGACCTTCAGGCTAATATCCATAATCCACTCTTGAAATACTGTGAAACATGTATTTCACAAACCTCCAGAGAATCTACTTTGCATGTTTAAACCTGCGATCCTTCATAAGAGCTTCACTGGGTGGTCTGAAACAAAAAGCTGGAATCCTTATCAACTTTTGATATACATTTTATCAGCAGGTTAGAGAAACCTCTTGTGACTGGCAAAGTGAAAACAGAATCTACCGTCAATGTAACTTCAGCATAAGCACACAATATGCAGGGAGATACATGGCCAAAATTCAGAGATAACCACAAAGTGTTTTGATATGCCTCAGAAGTGTGCAACGTGACAGCAATGCCCTTCTGTTTGCTGAGCCAGGCCTTACCTTATTAACACTGGAGCCATGTGTTAAAAGCAGAGATAGGAAACATAATTGCGGCATAGCTTTCCATGAATACTTGTTGCTGAAGGACTGTGTTGTTTTTGGAAAGGCTTGTTTTTCACAGACATTCAGGGGAGCGGAGGAGTAAATGAACATTAAACAGTTCCAGGAATAAGAACAACATGTATACAGACTTTTCTCCCCAAATGCAGATAGTGCCAGATGAGTTGGGAAATGCTGAAAATTTGATTGAAACAGAAGTAGGGTGTAAGTGGCGCAATAAAAATGGGGGGTGGGAGTCTAAAGAGGAGAAAGGAAAGGAAAGGGTGCAAAATAGTCACCCCGGGCCAAGGTGTTACTTCATCTTCCACTTACACTAATAAAACTTTTTTTTCTTATAATAAATTGGGGGGAAATGTTGAAATATACATTTATTAAGAAACCAGAAGCCTTTCTACTTGGAATAATAGGTTTGGAATTGCCCAAGAAAGATGTCAGATTGCTTTTGTATGCCACAACTGCAGCTAGAATTTTGTTGGTCAAGAACTGGAAACTACAAGAAGTACCAACAGTAGAAGAATGGCAGATGAAGATGATGGACTTTTCGGAGCTACCCGACCTGACTGGAAGAGTCCGCGACCAGAAGGAGGAGAAGTATCAAGAGGAATGGAAGAAATTTAAAGATTTTAGGGACCCTGACCATTAGGTCCAGTCATGACCGACTCTGGGGTTGCAGTGCTCATCTCACTTTATTGGCCAAGGGAGCCGGCGTACAGCTTCCGGGTCATGTGGCCAGCATGACTAAGCCACTTCTGGCGAACCAAAGCAGTGCACGGAAATGCCATTTACCTTCCCGCCGGAGCGGTACCTATTTATCTACTTGCACTTTGACGTGCTTTCGAACTGCTGGGTTGACAGGAGCAGGGACTGAGCAACAGGAGCTCACCCCATTGCAGGGATTCAAACCACTGACCTTCTGACCAGCAAGTCCTAGGCTCTGTGGTTTAACCCACAGTGCCACCCCCATCCCTTAATTTAAATATTATTTAGTTAAATATGTTAAGATAACCTAAATAGAAATACTTGTGATTAACAGATTGGCCTAGGATTTAAATATGTGAAAGTGTATAATATTAAGGATAGAAGTCAATATGAAAAGAAAGATGTTAATTGACTAAGTAAATTTTATGTGAAAATGGTTTTGGAAAACTGCTGCAATGATTGATATGGAAACTCAGTCGGGGGGATTCAAGGAAGTAATTTAACAATGTTAACAAAAGTGGAATTATTATAGTTAAGATAAATGTATGTTTGTTTGTTTGTATTTGATGTTTTTGTTTTATTTGTCATAAATTTGGAAAACCAATAAAAAACATTGGGGGGAGCTTTTTTTTCTTTTGCAGGGAGATGTGTATAAACCAGAGAATGAGAATGCACAGAGAACCAGGGTATACATTAAAACTAGAGGGGGGCAGAGGCATAGGAAGGGGGAGGTGGGGTGGTTTGCCCCGGGTGTCATCCCAGAGGGGGTGACAAAATCCCCCCCTGGGTGGAACACCCCACCCCCAGGTGCATGGCATGTGCGCCACTCCAGGTGCCCACGCAGCTAGCTCTGCTGCTGGAGGGGGGCAAGTATCCAAAGCATTAACGTAAGGTTAAGGTAGCTCAGTGGTTTCAGCTAGGCATTGCCCATGTTGGCCGAGGCTGATGGGAGCTGGAGTCCAACAACATCTGGACCACAGGTTCCCCATCCCTGAGCTGGAGGTCAAACAGCCTCAGGTGGTTCGTGAGCAGGGCATGGTGGAGGTAGCAATCCTTGAGTGTGAGTATTGCCATAGACAACTTAATCATAATGATGATTCATCTTTTTTCCCTTTGGTTTGATCCACCTTTTTGTTAAGTTTAACTTTACCCAAGCAAATTCCTCTTCTCTTCACCTTTAGTTACTTTATCCCCTTTTGCTGTTGCTGATGCAACGGATTAAGGAACCTCTTTAACAGGATTAAGCTAAGCCAGTGCTTTGATAAAGATGGAGACAGATGGAAATGATCTTTTGAAAAGAAAGGAAGGAAAGGAAGGCTGTGAATGATTCGTTCCAAGGTGGATGCTCTCTACTCCAGGTGGCTTTCTGCCAAAGGTTAGGGCTGCACAACCTTTTTGATATTAATTGCCAGCAGCATAGTTCATTTTGGTTCAAATGGAGCCCATTCCTTTTGTAAAGGTTTGGTTTGTCCCCATGATGTTCTTCAGCGACTAACAAATCTCATCACATTTTATTGGACCCAATGCTGAGATGTGTGTTGAGAGAACAATAACATGGTCTGAAAGAACTTTCTTATGGCCAATTTAAAAAGATATAAGGGAATGAGATCAAGGATGTATGAAGAACTGGTAGAGACATTGGCAGGCTCATTGACGGGGCTTAAATGTATATGGGGAAATGATTTGTGTGGTGTTGGACAAAAGAATGGGGAAATGGTAAATCTGTTAAATTAACTTGTATGAATGGGAGGATGATTGAATCTTTGGGAAGGTGGCTCTGTAATGTCTGCCAAAGACAAAAACGGGTTGCTGTTGGCTAAGAGCAGGAAACCAACATTTCTTGGGAGATGAAACCAATATCAGCTGTAGCTTATTAAGGGCAAAGATTATGACCTTTGCATCTCATAGCCAGAAAAGGTGCTACTTACATTCAGATTTGGATTCATAAGATGAGAGGATCTTGCAATCCCCCCAAACTTTCCAACTTGATCTTGCAGTCCACAGAATATCTTCAGTCAAGACTGTGCCTCATAATCAAAAGAAAGACTGAGCAATCTTTGGGCAAAGATCTCTGCAGCGCCCCAAGGAGCTTCACCATCATCCCACTCCACCATCTCTGCCTCTGCTACTAGGCTGGCCACCTATTAGTCAGAGCAAAAATATCTGCTAAGTGCATCTCTACGGACCATGTGTGACTGTGTCGTTTGACTGAGAGCTCTTGAATAAATGAAAGGAATAAATCATTCTTGAAAGCCTTGGTCTCTGTGATACCTTAGTTTTTCTCCAGTCCCAAGTTGCAGGTTACGTTCATGAAAATGCAAGGTCAACTAAATTTACAAGAATGGTAACAATATATTGTTGGGAATGTTGTGGGCAGGAGGCAGAATTTTTATATAGCTGGTGATCCTAGTCTATGTATTGGAAAAGAATAAAATACACCTTGGATGTTAAACATGGAGTCTGTGCCCAGCATGACAGCCTCAGACACCCATTTGGTACCCACTGAGGCCCTCTGCCCTCTTCAAAAAAATTAATTAGGGAGGGGACTTTTGCATGGGGGGCAGAGCTGCTTAATTTTCCCACGTGCTTTATTTGCTTTCAGGCGTAGGTTTCCCCCCCCCCTCCCCATTGAAGGTAGTGGTTCCAAACGCTACCAGTTTTTCTTCTATGAAAACAATATTTTTGTGGGGTCCACGACATTTTCTTAGACTCTTAAATCTGCCCATGGGCCCAAAAAGATTGGGGATCCCTGGTATATACAGTCAAAAGAATAACACTAGCATTCCTTTCAATGCAATTAATATTCTGTCTGGATATATAGCTAGTAGTATATGACAATTGCATCGTACAATTGTTTGGAGTGTGATACCGGCAGCAAAAGATCTTAATTGCCTCTAAACGGTACAAGCGGCTGAACCATCTGCTAAGCTGTGGTTGCCTAAAAAAAGGGGGGGGGGAATTACTGAAATGGCAAAATGTACTGAGATTGTCCAATTAAGGGAAGGAATCAAAACACACACACACGTGTCTGAAGCAGCTTCGTTACCATTTATTAACTTTTGGGAACATCTATGTAAGCAAAGCAAAGCAGAATTCAATATTTTAGCTTATAATCGTCAACACTGCTTTCCTTGTAGACTGGAAACTAGAAGTTCTTTTTCTCGTCTTATTGTACTTGGTTGTAGTTGTTTATATGTTAAGGAGACAATTGCATTTTGTGCTAAGAATGATTATATATGAATAAGGAAAAGCTGAATAAACAAACAAACAAACAAAATGCTTCCAGTTAGAAGCCAGTCTTATTGAAATCCTGACTGTACGGTGGTACCTCGGGATGTGAACGGGATCCGTTCCAGAGCCCCGTTCGCATCTTGAATAGAACGTAAGACGCGTCTGCGCGTGCGTGGGTCATGTTTCGCCACTTCCGCGCATGCGCGTGATGTCATTTTAACCATCTGCACATGCGCAAGCAGCAAAACCCAGAAGTAACGCGCTCCATTACTTCTGGGTCGCCGAGGAGCGCAACCCGAAAATTCCTATCCTGAAGCATATTTATCCCGAGGTATGACTGTATTCTATTTTAAAACCATAGGACTCAGGCTATTGGTCATCTAGCTCAATATTGTCCACCCTGGCTAGAAACAGCTTTCCAGGGTTTCAGACAGGATACATTTCCAGCTCTCCCTGAAGATGGTTAGGATGGAAACTTTAACTTTCTACATGCAAAGCAGAAGTCCTACTTCTGAGCTACAGCTCTTCCCTTCACCCTTTCACGTAACAATAGATTTTCACTTCTGTGTGTACATACAAGTCTCATTCTGAACTTATAATGTACACAAGTTTTTCTTACACAGGAATGTTATCCATTGTTCCATGAAATTGGGCTGAAAAGTGAAGATCACATCCTGGGCTCCCTGGACCGCTGCATTTATGTAACTGAGCAAATTAACTTCTCGCCAACTTCTCACCAACATGCACAGTAGGTGTTTTGTGGGTCAACTGCCTTCTCCATACAGAAAAAGAACACACATCTACCTCGGTATCTATACCAGGTTTCCCAAACTTGGGTCTCCAGCTGTTTTGGGACTACAACTCCCATCATCCCCAGTTAGCAGGACCAGTGGCCAGGGATGATGGGGGTTGTAGTCCAAAGACAGCTGAAGACCCCCGTTTTGGGAAACCTTGATCTACACTAACTGTAAGCAACTCTCTGGGATTTCAGGCATACATGTCTCCCATCCCTACCTAGAGATCCCGGGCATTGACCCTGGGACCTTCTGCATGCAAAGCAGATGTTCTATCACGGAGTTGTGGCTTCTGCACTTGAGGAATGCCTGGTTAAAACTGTGCTAGGGTCAGTTGCTATAGTGTGGTCTTCAACCAAGATCTAACTCCCTCTCCAGGGTCTCTAGGTGCCAAGCTATATTTGACATTAATCAAGGGGTGGGCCCTTGTCTGATCAATCTCTCTCATCAGTTGCTGGAAACCACAGTGGAGCAGGGAGTGCCCCTGTGCTCAGATCCTGCTTACTGGATCTGGTTGGCAACTGTGAACAGGATGCAGGGCTAGAGGGAACAATGGTCTGATCCATCAGCTTCTTATGTTCTTAGGGACTGAGAGAAGTAGCTCACTTGTGTGCCAAGACCTTGTGACCCTGCAGTTCCCAGGGAGTAAAGAACCAGACAAGGCAACAGCATATAGTTTTGGGGGTCAAAGAGGCCACAACTTTTATCGGTTACAGTTGTGAACAGTTTGGTATAGGCATTGGGTGCAGCCACATTATCCTACCACAGTCCCGCTGCTGGGAGTACATCTAAGGGCAAACCCAACTTGGGAGGGAGGACTATGACCTACATCAAATAGGGGTACCCACCCCAAGGGGTCCCTGTTGGAGGAGTGCTATGGCCCTAGCCCCCACCTGGGTGTCTGACAGAAGCCACTCTTCCCAGATCCCTTTAATAGGATACCCTTAACCAAGGAGGGGCAGGCAGAGGCTACAACCTCGCAAATGTGAGAATAGGACACAGGGCTAGATCTATCAGGCTCTTGTATTCTTAAGAACCGAGAGAAGTAGTTCAATTACTCCACTGCAGAACAAGGAAACTGTAGAGTTAAATTATTGGGGAAAGTTCCAGGGTAGCAAATCATTAATTGAGAACTAGTCAGCAGCGTAAATGCTGCAATGATAGGGACAATTCTTTCTTTCTTTCTTTCTTTCTTTCTTTCTTTCTTTCTTTCTTTCTTTCTTTCTTTCTTGAATTTATATACCACCCTATACCCAGTTCACAAAATAAAATCAAAATATAAAACCACAAAATGCATAATCAAAATAAAAACAGCAACCTAATAACCCTCCCCCCAACCCCCCCCCCCACATTTTTAAAGGGCATAGGATTTAGGTCACAGTCCTAATTGCCTGGGAGTAAACCCCCTTAAATTCAATGCGGCTTCTGGGTAGATATGCATAAACCAGGCTGTTGAATAGTGATAGAAGTTTGGTGCAGGCACCATTCTGACCAAGGCTACCTGATGAGAAATAAGAGAGGATGATCAAAGGGCCTCATTTCATGTTTTTTCTGATGCTGAACGATGTCCAACAGCGCACGTCCGTGCGCGAAATGCTTCCTGCGACTGTCCTGTGCTGCCTGTGAGCAATCACTTCTTCTGTGACATTTCATGGCATTTGATGATTCATTTGAAGTACTTTATTATGCACATTTTTATGAGCTTAGTCATCCGGCATACTTTGGGACGAGGGGAAAGAAAAACTACCTGGTACAATAAATAACTCCACTCATTCTTCAATGTCAATATCATACCGATTCTTCAAAGAGGGTTTTATTCATTTGGGGAATATTAGTTTAGGTGAGTTATTCCTGACGCTTCCAGAGATTGAGTAGTCTTTACTTGAATATATATATATATATATATATATATATATATATATATATATATCCTGAGATGTTGAACAAGACAAAAGAATTTGCGGAGGCTGTTCCATGAGCATGTGGGCATGGAAAAAAAACAACCAGAACTTCCAGGAGGGTAAGATACAGCTATTTTGGGATTATTTATTACATTTCTATCCTACCATTCTTCCATCATGGAACCCTATTATTTATTGTTGTTGCAGTTGTTTAGATTTCTTACTTGCCCTTCACCATGGCAATGTTAAAAACTTATAAAACACAGCTGGCTTGTCACCCATCCAGGCACCAATTTGACCCAAGCCTGCTTAGCTTCAGCGAAGTGGTGACTTAGGGTGCGTTCAGACCAGACCCTATTCTTGGTGGAGGGCCATAATTCAGTGGTGGAGCTCATGCTTTGCAAGCAAAAGGTCAAAGATTCAGTTCCTGGGAGAGAGCTTGGAGAGTTTCTGCTGGTGAATGTTGGCAGTACTGAGCTAGATGGACCAGCCCGGGTAGGGGCAGTGCCATAGTTCTCTGGTTGCATGCAGAAAGTCCCAGATTCAATCTCCAACTTCTCCAGGTAAGATTGAGAAGGGCCCCTGCCAGTTAGGATAGACTGTACTGACCTAGAAGGACCAGTGCTATACAGCACCTTTCCATGTCTGATGGTATAAATAAGGCCATTTCCTATGTTCCTATGAGCCACAAACACCAGTCAAGGAGGAAATCTTAGTTTAAGCCAGAGTCCAGGGATAGTTCCCTGGCAGCTTATTGGTGGGATCCAGACCTTCAACGAACTTCCTATTGGTTGGTTCGTTTTATTATATATTTTGTGTTCTCATTGTGTTTTAATGTTGTGAACTGCCCTGTGATCTTTGAATGAAGGGCAGTATACAAATTTAATAACTAATAATTAATACTAATAATTTGCCGTCCGGTGGCCCTACCCAACGTGGAAATTCACATTTTCTGCTCTTGAGAGCCAGTGTGGTGTAGTGGTTAAGAGCGGTGGACTCGTAATCTGGTGAACCAGGTTCGCTTCCCTGCTCCTCCACATGCAGCTGCTGGGTGACCTTGGGCTAGTCACACTTCTCTGAAGTCTCTCAGCCTCACTCACCTCACAGGGTGTTTGTTGAGGGGGAGGAAGGGAAAGGAGATTGTTAGCCGCTTAGGGTAGTTAGGGTAGACTCCTTAGGGTAGTTATAAAGTGGGGTATCAAATCCAAACTCCTCCTCCTCCTCCTCCTCCTCCTCCTCCTCCTCCTCCTCCTTGTCTGCACTCTGAGCTATTAAAAGCAGGGTTTAGGATGTTGGCTGAAAAGGGGGCATCCTTGCAGTCCGATGCCCTTTCTTCCATACCACCTCACACTGCTGGTGCATGAGACAAAGAGAAGAAAAATCTTGAGCATTTGAAGGCAAGTGTGCCTAATCAGAGTGTGCCAAACAGAGAAATAAATCATCATTCAATTGTTAAATTTTCAGGCAGTGTGTAGGTGCCTTTTTAATTTACATGCTTTTTCCTTCTTTATAATGCACAACGGCAGTCATCCTCTCTCCAAAATGCTTTCCAACCACCTACCATTAATCATTTCTTTTGACAGACAACCCAGTCCCTGGAAATATGTATATCTTATTGATACCTTTGCCATCCGTGCTTGTGAGTCATGATAGCATTTTTTGCATAGACTATTAAACAACACAAACAGTGATCACAAACAGCTGAAAGTACTTAGATTGCACATAGCTGGAAGGGAGACGAATGGAATTACTCTGTTCATTGATGATGAAGCTCAAGGAACAACTTCCCTGCCTATATATATATATATATATATATATATATATATATATATATCAAAGCCATTGCTTTCTTTTGTCATATGTGCTTACTGCATCTCTCTGAATAAGCGCTTGTACATTTGTTTTCCAATACTTTGGCCACCTCATGAGAAGAGAAGACTCCCTGGAAAAGACCCTGATGTTGGGAAACATGGAGGGCACAAAGAGAAGGGGATGACAGAGGACGAGATGGTTGGATAGTGTTCTCGAAGCTACCAGCATGAGTTTGACCAAACAGTGGGAGGCAGTGGAAGACAGGAGTGCCTGGCGTGCTCTGGTCCATGGGGTCACAAAGAGTCGGACACAACTAAACGACTAAACAACAACAACCCATTTGTTTTAGGCAACCTTAAAAGCATAAGCTTCACAAACCAGTTTAAAGTTTATCACACTGAGTAAATCACAGAACACTGTCAAAACTCAATAAAACAATATAATATAAATGCAAACACACACAAAATTACGAAAACCAATACAAGAGAGCCAAAACATCCATGATTCTAGTTAAATCAGAGCAGAGGCTTGGAAGGAATATGTTGAAGAAGGTGCACAGGGCCTAGGCTGTTTAAAAACGGAAGATGAGCCTTCTGGATCAGGCCAATGGCCCTTCCAGCCCTGCATGCTGTTCTCACAGTGGCCACTCAGATGCCTGTGGGAAACCCAGAAGCAGGATTCGGGCACAGGAGCACTCCCCCTTCCTTTGGTTTCCACCAGGGCTTTTTTTCAGCCAGAACTCTGTTCTGGCACCTCTCAGGTGGGTGCCATTGTCATGAAAAGAGGACAAGGGACGTTTTCATGATGAGTTCCTGCACTGTTTCCCCCCAAGAAAAATAGCCCTTGTTTCCACCAAGTGGTATTCAGAAGCATTGTTGCTGCAACTGTAGAAGCAGTGATAGCCGTCTCATGTGCCTCAGACTTAATTCCCTTTCAAAACCAAGTTCTTCACAGTATTTGCCAAGACGTTAAACAACTGAAGATAGATTTCCAAGTATTAACTGACGTATTTTGGGAACCTGTAATTTCCTGGGGTGCCCATTTCTGAAAACACTAATTAAATGCAGCACACGTATCCAGTCGGCAGCAGCATTGCATGGCAAAGATGTATTCATCATAAATAACCGCAGCAGGTAATTTGCAAAGTCATTGCACGGATGTGAAATTATATTAGCCATGATTCTTATGATTATTGCTACTGCTGCAGCCTCACTGTTCAGCAAGCCCTTTCTAAATCGAAAAGCTGGCTAACATGAATGTTACTCATTTAATTGATCGTTTTCATTGGAACTTTTAAACCTATTGCTGCATAACTCCAGTATTTTGGGAATGGTTTGCGCTAGATATCTAAACAGATAAATAAAGCAATGACTGCCTCCTTAGAATGGCAGCAGAAATGCAGTGGGTTTAAAATAGAAATAAACTGTTTTTTTGGGCGGCATGCAACAGTACGCAGTACCACCACCTTTTTGAGGGGAAGGAGACGGGAAGTCTCTCAGACCCCATCAGAGCATCGTGCCTCTTTCCCAAAGCCAAGCAGATGAGGCCTCTGTCACACACTTTGGGGGAGCGGGGGAGGGGATTTAAGCACGTACAGTGGTACCTCTTAATTCGTTCCGGAAGTCTGTTCTTAAGCTGAAACCGTTCTTATCCTGAGGCGCGCTTTCACTAATGGGATCTCCCTCTGGCGCGCTATTCCCATCCGCATCCTGGGGCAAAGTTCGCAACCAGGAGTAACTACTTCCGGGTTACCAGAGCTCGAACCTGAAAAATTCATAACCAGAGGTACCACTGTACAACAGAGTTTCCAAAAAAATAGACCAGAGGCAATTGTACTTCATCCAGCAGAGTTTTTACTGATATTGAAGGCAAATGAGCATAATGGTCACTAATCCAGGACATTCAGGATTAGCACAGTCCATAAAAATCCAGTTGCAGCACTTAAAACTTGCAGTAACTTATAATAAGACTTAACCTTAACACTAAGCATACAGAACAGAACACCAGAACAAAGAGATAGAAAGAGAAAGTGGGTGAGTGAGACCCAGGCTCCTCTTGGCCTTACTATTATAGTCAGCATGACCTTGACAGAAACATAACAGAAACAGTTTAAACCAGCTGTACACAGCTTCCCAGCAGAAATATAACCCAAAGAAAAAACCTTCTTCCTGTTTCTCTCACATAGAAATAAACCTTTCTAGAACACTCCTGAACTAATCAGAATAGGAAAGATCTCTGCACATCAGATCAATACTTTCTGTGCTAAGAAATGAAAACTGGCATCTTCACCTGGACATCAGGGCCCTGGTAGGTGGGTTGGTGGGCAGGGGAGCAACAACTAACCCGCCCTCACTGCCCAGCCTTGGCATCAGGCCATGCCCCTCCCCCTGCACTGGCCCCTCCCCCTGCTGATGGTGAATACCAGCACTTCTTTTCATAGGAAAAAAGTGCTGGAAATAAATAACTGCAATGCTACAGTCACTGTTTCATCAGCTGAGGCACCTTAAGGTAAAGCAGAAGGCTCCCAGCACCACCAGAAATGTCTTCTGCCAAAAAGCAAGATGGCTTCACCAAGTAATTTCCATCGACAGAACCGCCCACAAAAGGGAATGGAATCATGAGTCAATCCAGGAAGGAATGCACCTCTTCTTACCTCAAAGCCCACTCAGTATAAAAACATGCTGATGTAGATAGCAGGGATCTACTAGGAACAGGACCTCATGTAAATAATTTCCCTCGTATCAACAGGTTAAAGTTTCCTCCAAACTTCCCCTCTATCTGCATCCTCCCCTTCCCCAAACTAGGGCCGGTTTGGTTTCTATGGACATTCCACAGTCATAAAGAAAGCTGATCCTAAGACACACTCAGAAATGTGCCTTTAGGATTGCTTGGCCCATTTGGGGAGCAACAGAAGACCTGAAAAATATCAATCGCAGCCCCCTCCTCTAGTACCTAGCAACAAAGCCATTTGTGGTGCAATTCTATGCACGTCTACATTCAGCAAGTCTTCTTTCTCCTGGGTCAGTGTTTTAGGATTGCAGCCAAAGTCTTGTACCCTAATACTTTTGTTTAAATAATGTTTGTAACAAGTAACCACAGTCAGAACACACAAGACAATCAGCATGCTTTGATACATCAGTGAAAACAACCCTGAGTTCCCCACCTGGCCATGAAGCTCACAGGGTGACCTGAGGCCTGTCACTGTCTCTCAGCCTAACCGACCTCACAGGGCTGTGAGGTGAAGGGGGTGAACCATGTACAGTGCACGCTCGGGTTGCAAACGTGATCTGTGTGGGAGGCACGCTCACAACCTGCAGCGCCGCGTCTGCGCACGCGCGGGTTGCAATTTGGCGCTTCTGCACATGCACAAAGTGTGATTTAGCGCGTCTGCTCATGTGCAAGCGCGAAACCCGGAAGTAACCCATTCCGGTACTTCTGGGTTCAGTGCGGTGCACAACCAAAAAATGCACAACCTGAACTGTCTGTAACCTGAAGTATGACTGTACACAAACACCCAAACTCCTTGGAGGAGAAGGTGCTACGTAAATGTTATAATTAAATCAATAAATATTTGTTATTTGATGTAGAATTGGTTGGCGGACTTACTCTATACTTAAATGTAATGGAGGGGAATGGGTTGGGTATCCCCCCCCCCCGAAATATACACAAGGCAATATTGTCATAAAACAAGAACAGGCTTCCACCAAGCAAAGCCCTGCAAAATACAGTACACAAGAATTGTCATGTTATGTCTATGCTGCATCAGGGCAGTATAATCTTGGCAGGTGTGCAGATTTAAAGCCATTTGCAGAATAAAATCCACTAACTCCATTCTACAAGGTACTGACTTTGAAAAAGGATAAAAGCTTCCCACTGCTACTCTTACCTTTCCTTCAAATTTTAGAGAGCAGCATGAGGAATTGCTTACAGGAAAGCTCTCTGCAAGATCATTGCTTTACTAATGGCTGCCTTTTCCCAGCAGGAAACATTTTTACACACACACACATACACACACACACGATGCTGGGAGGAATTGGAGAGAATTCTAAAGTTTTGAAATACATATAGAACTCAAGCTGCGTCTGGATTTGATTGCAAGAAGCTAAATTGCCTCCCAATCTCAGCTGCTCAATTCCAACAATCTCATTTGACAGTCCCGTTAATGGACTCTTCTCTACAAAATTTTATCACTCAAAACCACTTCAGGCAATATTGTCTTAACACAGCCACTATGGCATCCTCTGTTCAAACAGCATTTTACCACCCTGTTTGAAACTGAACACATTTCTTCAGAAGATAATGTTTTGCAAAGGTCAGGAAGGAAAAACAACAAGGCAAAGTGTTGTAGCCAAATCACAGGTTAGGCTAAATGTCTTTCTTTGAATTATGTGATTTTTTTAAATATAAAAAAGCATTACATAGCAGCTGGGAGTGGGGAAAATTGAAATTGTAATTGTGGCATGGGAAGTTAACCCTTTCCTTGCAAAAACGACACATACACATGCATATTTTTATAAGCTTTGGGCATTGTTGGTGTTTGAATTGCTGTGTGAGGCTGTGTTTAACATTGTTCAATTGTCATAAGGACCACACCATGAAAAGAAAAACATGTGCCGTGATCTGGGTTCTGACCCTTCCCACAGGTATTTAATGTCTGTGTCTTATTTAAATCATGCAGTGACACACAACACATTGGAAATGACACGTCATTTGGCCCCTAGAAGTGCAGCATAGCAGAACTGCTCTTGTAACTGCTAAGAAACCTGTTTATGCCTAAGTTGCTGTTCATATCGGAGGTGGTACGGAAGGTTCCAAAACTGGCCCACCTTTCCAGGCCTCTTTGGCAGCTTGGTGGAGCTACTGGCCATGTCAGGAGCAGGAGTCAGGAGCATGTCGGCAACAAATCACATGTCAGGAGGCCAGGCCTTGTGAGCACAGCAATTCACCCCAGTAAATCTATGAGGCAGCTGTGGGGAATGAAAGCCTTCCCACTGTTGCCTAAGTCTCCTCCTCCGGGTCCTTTCCAAGCAATCCGAGACTACACCGATGCACCTATCTCTACTCCTCCTCTTCCCTCATCTCTCTTCTGGTCCTGTGAGACCAGTGAGGAGAGGAGCTGGCCATAGCAGGAGGGGGAGAGGCCCCAACTTCAGCAGCCTGACTCATCTCTGCCTCTTGGCCTCCCTCTACCCGCTCGCCTGCTTCAGCTTCTGCCTCTGGTTCTGGACTTCTCTCTGTCACAGTCTCTTCCTGCTCACGAAGCCCTGTTACCTCTTCAGCTTCTAACACCTCCTCCTCCCTCTTCTCATGCCGCCACCACCAATCCCTTGGCTCTGAGCCTTCTTCCCTTGGGGAAGGCAGATGTCTTTTGGAGGAAATATTGGAAGGAACTAGGAGGAGAAAAGAATCCAACTACAGTGGTACCTCGGGTTAAGTACTTAATTCGTTCCAGAGGTCTGTACTTAACCTGAAACTGTTCTTAACCTAAAGCACCACTTTGGCTAATGGGGCCTCCTGCTGCCGTCGCACTGCCAGAGCCCGATTTCTGTTCTTATCCTGAAGCAATGTTCTTAACCTGAAGCACTATTTCTAGGTTAGTGGAGTGTGTAACCTGAAGCGAATGTAACCTGAGGTACCACTGTAGTAACAACACAAATAATTATAAATCAGCAACCTCAGAGTCTGACGGAGAAGTGAATAGTAACCAGGACAACAAAGACAATTAACTAGATTTGACTAAATAACCTCAAGGGGAAAGAAAGGAAGAACTAGATAATACAGAGCACTCCTACTTGGAACTGTATAATTAAAGTGTTTTAATCAATAAAAATGAAACTGAAAGCCATAACCTGGAATGTAAATGGCTTAAACGACAAAAAAGACACACAAAAAGAGAAACAATGTAGAACAGATACTTGTAAAACAAAAATGGGACTTGATATGTTTACAAGAAACTCATGTAAAGAAAAAGCACAGAAGGGTATTAGTAAACACCAGACTAGGATCAGAATTTATATCCATACACCAATGGTGATTCCATACACCATTACTTTAGAGTAAGTACCAATAAATTCCATGAAAATCTAAGCCAAGAATCTCTACAGTACCTTTTCCCGGGTGCTCTCAGCTTGCATAATGTTTTATTGCTTCAAAAGACCAGGTCACTGATTTGGTAGATTTGTTAACTAGAGCTCCACTTGCAAAGATGCCCTTTACATTTGCTGGGCCTCCCGCCCTCCCGCCCCCCCCCCCAGCCATCTTGCTACGGTATTGCAACAGCCAGACTGGAGTAGGGTGTTAAAACGAGCAAATAAAATTGAGCCAAGCCTGGCCAGAGAAAAGTTGAGGCAACTTAAAGAGAATTATCATATAGGAGTTTGCAGACAACACGGTCCTTTATGATTTGCATAAGATGAAGAGCGATGCTTTGTGTAAGAAACCATGTGGCTGGGCAGAGAATCAGAGCAGACACAACTTAAGCCCAGAGCAATGGGCTCTGGCTGCGAGTGCGTTTCAGCATCTTCAAACCTGTGACTGAACCAGCCGGCATGGGTTGCTATGGAAACCACAAGAAAGATTCTAATGGATGCTACTTAGGACACATGGTGAAAAGCTGCATAAAACCGGTTGACATGAAATCCATTGTGTCAGATGCAATGAAAACTGGTTAACAGCTACATTGAATCTTGATCCTGAAGTAGAAAATGGGAGTGTTTTTCCCCCTCTCTTCCTTCTCTGTCTCCCCTCCCCACCAATTCTTATGTAAGGTGTTTATTTCAGCCACTAACAACTTTGTATGCCAGGCACATATTTCAGTGGTTTTTTCTGGCCTCTGTGAGTTTTTGTTTTGACCCACAGCACTGGATCTTCCAACCTCTAAGAATAATTTTACATCTTTAATGTGCTGTCCAGAATTTCTGTGCAACACATGACATCTTTAGAGACCTATGAGCATTTTCCAGAGTCTTGGTATAATTGTGATGAAGGCACAATTGATCTTGGCTATCTTTCTCTGCTCCAACGTGACACAGAGATTGATAAGATTCAAATGACAACTTGACACAAAGTCCCTCCACTTACTGCTTCACAAGCGCTGGAAAGAGCAGAAGTGATCAAAAGAGGGAAATAATACGACTAAACTAAGTCTTGGCTTTTATGGGTGATGATGATGGTATATTTGGTCATATGGTGATGTAAGTGGGACCGGCAACAAATCTTTCAATCTAGAGTGCTCCTATCCCAGCCAGTCATGTCCAGGATACTCCATTTAATTCTCCTCCTTGGTTTCCCCATTCAATAACTTGGTCCCCTTACAGTTTTCCTTAAATATTTTTCATAATATGAAGCAATATGTTCCAAGAGAGGCAATTTATACAATAATCTGCAAATTAATTAATGTAGAATGACTGAGTGGAGAGATATGGATATTTTAGATCGATGGTTGTGCTCCTTTATAAATCTTTGTTTTCTCCATAATTCCTCCCAGGGCTTGATTGGAGCCACAGCATGGACCTGCTACCTGGCTGCATATCAGACGCACAACCCAGAGCACATAAACATGATAAAGCAATGATTATAGCAAGCATGCCACCAATGCACTAGGGCTTGCACACCCCAGGGAAGTAGCAATAAAGCAGTTTATTAAGCCTTTGGCTTGACAGGCCAGACATAAGGTACAGGACTAAGTTGGAGGCATGAATGACAGTATTTCTGCATATGTAGGTGGGTTATAAAATTGCTCCAAGCCCTGGTGTCCAGGCAGATTTTGTGTGGATAAACCACACCTTGGAGTGCCGAAGGACAGGTCCATGCAATCGTTGCTGGGTTTTTTGTTCACAAAATAGTAAACCTTTTTCAAATATGGCTCATACAATGGGGGACACACATATTCTTCCTTGTCCAACTGTGATTGTTCATACTAATTCAGGAATGGATGCACCAGAATATAGCTGAGGATGTGCATCTGAATTCAGATAAACTGGAAGTAATGGGATGTACAATAGATAGCTACATTTAGGTGCTCATCTCATTTATGTCCACTGTTCAGAGAATGAATTCTGTGCACAGAATATGCTTCCATATGCAGCTCTCATTCAGTGGATTGGGGCAAAAGTGGGAGAGCTGTGCTAGCCAAATCACAAGTCATTCCACTGAGTAATCAGGGCAGCTACCTCCAGATGGTATTGTTTAACCACAACTCACCATGGCCCTTGGCCATGCTGACCACAGCTGATGGGAGCTGGAGTCCAAAAAGATCCGGATGACACTAAGTTGGCTACTCCTGGATTTTAGCATGCGTTGCTTGTAGACAGGCACTGCTTTCAAATAATTAGCAATGTAAGATCAACAATATCATTTTAAAGGTACAATTTGATCCCCACCAACCCAAGCATAAAAAGAAAAATAGGCTTTTCAAATAAAAGACAATCCATAAAGGCACCACTCTAAACGATATCTATTTGTCCCGGTTACTTTTTGCAATTGCCAGAATTGGATATGGAGGGGGCGGGGCTTGGGCAATACAGTATCGGTAGGGGACCCCTCCCCAAGTCAATCTACCCTGTCCCTGTCATGGTTGTCACCTTCTGCTACTCCTGGACTTCATAACCGAGCCAGTGAAAAAGCAGGCAGTGGCAGCTGCTACTCCTCACCATAGCTGCTCACCCACTCTGGGCCAGAGCAAGAAGCAGGTGAACAAGTCAATTGTGATGGTGAAGAGAAGGAGCAGATCCAATCTCATCTTTCCATTTCTAGGCTGTAGAGGGAATCCATCAGAATGTAGGAAGAGCCTCGTTGATTCAGGCTGAAAGGCCCATCTAGTCCAACATTCTGTCCTCACAGTGGCCAAGCAGATGCCTATGGGAAGCCTTGAGGGTCTCAGGGTTCTCCCCATTTGCAGTCCTCAGCAACTGATATTCAGAGGCATCTAATGCACATATTATGAAACTGACTTTTTTATAGCCTGTGACTCTCCTCATATCCTTCCTCTCACTAAAAGTGCCCTTGGTCCAATTATGACTTCAGCTGAAATCATGTTTTCCCTTTGGGGAATACACTGACATTTAAAATTAAAAAACATTCCCGCTAAAGCCTATAAATCTTCCCAATTAACTGGGGAGGATTCTCACTGGGTTAAGAGTTTATATTTAATTTGGCAGTCCTTATCTTGGGAGGTGGGGGAAGAGGCAAGACTGATGTATTTGGAGTCTCACGCCTTATAGCAAGAATGCAAGTTTTGGGCATTAAGCAACACCTGCTCATTTTAGGCAAGTCTGGATGTCAGAGCTGCAACTGGGCAATTAAGAAGTGTAGTGATCCCTGCCTGTCATCCATGCCCCAGGAACAAAAGAAACCTATCCATTTTTTCAATATGAAGATAGAGGTTTGAAATAGTCCAAAAGAGAGGCTGCAATTGATTCCAGTCCAAGGCCAGTCAAATGACTTTTGTAAAGTATTTTGCACGAACTTCCAGAATGAGCACTAAAGACTATGTCCATGCTACCTTTGATTGAAACATTGGGATTGGGAGATAGGCAAGTCTCCCACTTGGATTTCTCCATGTGCCTGGTTTTTAGGCAGAAGGTCCAAGTCAAAAACACTTAATTGCTTAGTCTGAACCATTCATCCTTGGATAAAAATATCCCTGTACTCATTTAGAACAGCAGTGAAGTGTGATGTTTATAAAAGATAAGTTGTGCAACCCCAGGAGCAGGATTGACTAATGTTAGACCAGCTCGGGGAAGGGCTTTTGGTTGAATGCAAACAGAAAGAAACTGGAAGGACTGGTCCCTACCCTGTAAACTTTAGTTTACCTCTAAGAGAGCAGATATGCCGAATGCCAGGATTTTCAAACATGCATAAAAATATAGGGAATATGGGGGGGAAAGTTCAAGCACTGATTTGTATCCAATACACATCCTGCTCAGAGAAGACCCACTGAAATGGGTGGACATGACTAACTTAATTCCAATGGGTCTCCTCTAAATGGGATTTAGCTTACCATTGACTATGTGCAAGTCATTCAACTGTACCTACTGTGTCCTCAGGAATTATTTCTGTACTGGGATCCCAAAGGAGGCAAGTCAAAACATTCAGTCTGTGAAGATAACCCAAGATGCCCACACACTTATGTTCCAGTAGCATCTCTGCTCAAAGAGATTTCAAAGCATAATGGACAGAGATTTTCCAGCAGCTGCCACGTTTTAAGACAGTTTTCAGGTGACACCAACCACTCAACCGGTCTGAGCCCATGCAAATGGATCACCTTTCCTACGTGTCCTAAATGAGCATATGTTAGCCCCAAGGCATAACCTCAATGCACATAGTCAGGCTAAAGCTAAGCAGGTTCTGGCCAGCACCTGAATGAGACTGTCTGAGAACTTCTGTGTATGTTACATTGAGTTCCATCATGGAAGAAAGTCAGGGTATAAAATCACTACATATACCAGTGTGTGTGTATCAGGGGGAACTCACAGGAACTCAGTTCTGGCACCTCTCAGGTGGCCGCCATAGCCATTCTTAGAGGTGTTCATGGCGAGTTCTGGCACCTCTTTCTAGAAAAATAGCACTGATATATAAAATACCTAACTAATATCCAGGTGCTTATCTCTGACTGTTTCAAAACACCAAAAGAAAAGACTGTGATCTCCACAGAGTAATTCATCTGTTAGTGGACAGTTCCTAAAGTTCAAAATCACTTTCTAACGATTTGCCTGGTGTAAGGGCAGATGCACACCATACAATTAAAGCACATGACTTCCTCCAAAGAAACCTGGGAACTGTAGTTTTTATACCTCACAGGGTTACCATTCCCAGCACCCTTAAACTGTGGTTCTCATGATTCTTTGAGGAAAGCTGTGCGCTTTAAATGTACGGCTCTGCCCTGAGTCTGCTTCCCTGTCGTTGAAATCAGTTGGTTTTGATAATGAGTACACTGGGAGCAGAAGATGACTCCCAAGACATTTCATCACGAGAAGCACAGCATATCTAATGTTGATTTAATGCAGCCTTCCCTTCAGAAGCGCAGATTTGCTTATTGAGCTGTAGGAAGAAAAATTACTTGGCATACAAAGGTGCTGTTTTGAGTGTTTAACGGATTCAGTAGGGTTGATTTCAACATCGCTACCCTAAATAAGCCTCCTGAGATATAAACAAATGAACTAGATAGATATAATGAAGGGTGGGTAAGAGATCTTATAAGGCCCCAGGGCAGGTTACAACAATATAATCATACAATTATCAATCGATCATACAATAATAAAAGCAAGTAAAGCAAACATTTATAGGCTGCCTTTCAAGCCAGCTCCCAACAGGTTAAAAAACAAAATAGAACATTTCAAATAATGAAATAGTAATAGCATTATCTAACGCACAGCACCATATTCAAGAATTATCACAGCATTCAACAAAAAAAGTATCGATGGAGAAAAATACCATAAGGTTAAAAGACAACAGAAAAAGTACATTAGGAAGACAAAGGACCAGCATTAATATCAATTAAGAGCAATTTGGAATCTTAACAAAATAAAAAAAAATCCTTCCAGTAGCACCTTAGAGGCCAACTAAGTTAGTTATCGGTATGAGTTTTTGTGTGCACACAAAAGCTCATACCAATAACTAACTTAGTTGGTCTCTAAGGTGCTAGTGGAAGGAATTTTTAAATTTTGTTAATTTTAATTTTGTTTCAACTACAGCAGACCAACACGGCTACTTACCTGTAACCGGAATCTTAACATTCATCATGGTCTATGTTAAAGTCATCAGTGTTGGGGCCAAGCATGCCAGTCTTGGGGCCATCACTGAGAAGGCCCTGTGCCTCCAGCCTAATGATGGTGGGCTCACAAGGAGAGCCTCAAAGATACTCATACAGATTCACATGGTGCTTCAGACCGCCTGGTCCCCAATGGTCTAAAACAGGGGGGGGGAGCTTTTCCAGCCTGAAGGCCATACTCCCTTCCAGACAACATTCTGAGGTGCGCATGGCTACAGGAAAAATGGACAAAGTACTAGATTTACGTAGAGTAGGTTACTTTCTGCACACATTCACAGTCCCCTCTGTATCCTTCATCCAGACAAGCAAGAGGCATTGTCAGAGTTTAAGTTGGGCAAATTCCAGTCAGGATGTAAAGTAAAACCAGTGAGGTGTTGCCTTCATACCAAATGAAACTCATGGAGCTCAGTAGTATCCACACAGATTGGCAGTGGTTGTCAAGGGTCTAGGGCTTTCTCCCAAAAGATGCCACTTGGAGATGCCACATTTGAACCTCGTGGCCTTTCCATGTGCTCTACCACTAAGCTATAGCCTTTACACAAAGCCAAAGCAATTTCTATTGTGCTGGGAAATCGGGCCCTCAGTAATGCAAAACAAGCCCATATTTAAGCACCATAGTGTATGCTTCATCTTCTCTCCCCCCACCACCACCATCACAAAAGACAAATGCAGCGCCTCCCTTTAAATGGGCCACAGGAAGCATTATCAAGAGTATTTGTCTCCTATTTTCAGTGCTTTGATGTTCAGTGTTTCTTTCTCTCCATCAGTGCCCATGGCAACACCCAGACAGAAAGCAACAGGCGCTAGACGGTGACTCCGCAACCCTCTCCTGATGTGAAATCTTGCCAGCAGAGCTGTTGTCCTTTTGAAAATTAGAGTTAATGGCATGGCCCACACAAACAAGGCACGGTGATTTTCCGGTTTTCAATGAACCCCCAGCTGGATGCGCACATGTTCACTAACCACACCGCAGTTCTCCTCAAGAATGCTATCTCCCACCCGCAGGTGTGTGAGGAGGTCTTTGTTTTGAAGAACAAAAGAGGAACAGAGGGTGCAACTGAGATACCAGCCCACCCGTGAGCTAATTGGTGGGATTGCTTCCTTTTGCCAGAAATGATTCTGCTGTATATCTAGAGGAAAACGGCACACGAGAAATAACAAAAATGCAATCTCATTCAGCATTTCTATAGTGGCTGTTAGCATCCAAGGTGCCTTATAAGGTAAAGGTAAAGGGACCCCTGACCATTAGGTCCAGTCGTGGCCGACTCTGGGGTTGTGGCACTCATCTCGCTTTACTGGCCGAGGGAGCTGGCGTACAGCTTCCGGGTCATGTGGCCAGCATGACTAAGCCGCTTCTGGCGAACCAGAGCAGTGCACGGAAACGCCATTTACCTTCCCACTGGAGTGGTACCCATTTATCTACTTGCACTTTGACGTGCTTTCGAACTGCTAGGTAGGCAGGAGCAGGGACTGAGCAATGGGAGCTCACCCTGTTGCAGGGATTCGAACCGCCGACCTTCTGATCGGCAAGTCCTAGGCTCTATGGTTTAACCCACAGCGCCACCTGTGTCCCAAGGTGCCTTATAGTAGGTTTCAAATGTATCCTCCCAACTATCTTTTGCTGGAAGTCATTGATATTCGCCATTATAAAAGATAAGGAAAAAGTAACATCCACATTGTACATTTAAAGCACATTAAATGCACATTTTCTTCCAAAGAATCTTGGGAATGGTTGATTACCCACCACCACTTCCTATGATTCTTTGGGGGGAAGCCATGTGCTTTAAAGGTGCATTAAATGTGCTTTTAAATGTATGGGTGTGGATGCGATCCCAGATGGACAGCCTGGCCCCAATCATGTGCAATTGTAAACAAATCCCACAGAGTCCCAAATGAATATAGCCACAAGGCAGGGCAGGTTTCAGATCAGAATTTTCCTTCTCCTAGATGGGCTACCTTCCCAGACTGATAACCCCCATCTACCCCACAAAAATAAATAAATTAAGATACAGTTAAAGCACATGGCTCCCGCTAAAGAATATGGGGAATTGTAGTTTAAGGGCACTTGGAAATGTGGCCCTGTGCGAAGAAAACTACAGTTCCCATGGTTCTTTGAAGGAAGCTGTGTTTTCAATGCATTTTCCAGGTATGGTGTGGATGTGATTGGGTGGCATGAAGACAAAATAATGCTGATTCTCAGTATACAAGACCAAGCAAACCTGCAGCTACCATAAGAAGACCTAAAGTACAGACTCAGCCCTGCCACTGAAAGATCGCATGAGCAATAGAATGCATTTATGTCAATGGAATTTCAGGGGAGAGAACACCAGAGCTGCAGTTGAGCAGCTGCATGATTATTTTTTAATTCATTATCACTGCAGAATAAATAAGAGATGGTTAGTTGCACATTGCAAGTGCTTCCTTCCAGAAGTGGCAAAAAACTGGAGGACCACAAACTGAGCTGCAGTCCAACTAAATTAGATTAGGAGCAGGAGCAGGTTCACATTAGATGAGTGCAGCCAGCCAAACGTTAGAGGCATTTTCTAGTAGAAAATGTAAGAGCAGGTAGATAATGGAACAGCTAACAAATGTGGAGAGTTGTAGCTAGCTATGGGAGGAGTGTTGAGAAAAGCTAAGCTGCAAATGAGCACCACTATGGGACCAAAGAAAGCAAATTTCAGTTTGTTCCCATGGTTGTCTGAGTAAGTGCATAGGCCAAGAAACAAAACAGAAAGGTTAGGTTTGATACATGAGCAGAAACTGTCAGTATCTCAGCTCGCAGTCAGAGGTAAACTGGCCTCCCCCGGGCAAACTGAGTGAGATACTTGATGACCTTTCCGCTGCGTCTCCCGGCAGGCAAGGTCGTAAATCGGCGATTCTCCCCGTCAGAGAAGAACACACCCTCTGCTACTTCTCTCTCCCTGCTTTCCCCCCCAGGGAGGGGAAATGAGACAGACAGGAGTCCTATTTACATGTCTTTTATTCCTGTCATTCAGCAGTACATAGAAACGTGACTGCACCCTTCAGACTCCAGCAGAAGAGTCAAAGCTCCACCCCTGTACTTCCAGCACAGGTCAGATGACACTCTGAGCTAACATCCGGTGCTCAGTACAGAGACTAGACTCCTCCTTTTTCCCAACAGTACAGTTCGAGACAACAACATCCTGTTTTGCATTCCAGCCACTTGCAGCTGGCTTTTGCATTGGTGCTTTTTCCCAACAGAAACGCCCTGACATTAGGCTAAGAACAAGACAGAAAATCAAAGGAACCACTGAAGAGGTATGATCTGAACTGAAAGTGATTTCTTCCTTCTTAATGGAAGATGATTGTATTAGATACTAGTAGGGCTGATTCCCATACCTTCGTGCACCAGTAAACACGGCCGGCCCACCCATGAGGCCTCAGGTGGCGGGATTCACAGGGACAGCATAACCCAGTGTAGATGTTCACTCACCCCTTCTTCCCTGGCAGGGAGGGAAGCACCATTTTGTGGTTCACCTTAAGTGTCAAAATGTCTTGGACCAGCCCTACCCTGATATTGTGCTAAGCCCCCAAAGGGATCCCTGCATCTACCTGCTTTAAGTGCCCTCAGCTTCTCGTGTACCCAATCTTAAATTCAGCTTTCCACATAAGTTTGTGATTTCCCCCCTTAAGTCCTCATTCGATTTCAACAGCATTTCAGTGCAAATTTCTCCTCTCGTATACACATTCTCATGCACGTTTGCCTAACGTTTTTACAAAGCAATTTCTCTTAATCAAATACATTGCTGTGAGTTATTTTCTCCAACATACGCATTTTAATGCATGAGTTACCTTGGATATATGCTTTTTGGTACACATTGCTTGGCTGAAGAACTACCTTGCAACATTTGGAGAAGTGCAAATTTCAAAGGATAGCTGCATTTTGGTTCATGTAGTGGTTTCGAAGGTGTGAATTGAGTAGATTCACCTTTCGATGAGAAGCGAAATTCCTCTCTCATCCCTTAGGCAAGTGAACACAGTGGGATTTACATCCAGGTAGACATGCAAAGGATCGGACTATGGGAAAAGACTCTGAAACAATAACCAGAGTTTCCCGTGTCAAGCGCTGCATACAGTAAATCTACATCTCAGCTTAGAGTTACTTTAAGCATCCACAACACCTAGAACTTGTATCTTCTCTTCTTCCCCAAAGTCTCATAGGTTAAGACAAAAAGTGTTAAAATGAATTAAATTGAGGGACACAACTTAGGTAAATCAGCCCAGTTCTCTTTCCTGGTGGGAGCAATAATTTATTAGTAGACTGGCACCTTACAAAACTAATCTTTCTGTTGCTGACAAGCAGGAAATTATTCTCACCTTGTGCAGAGAGAAAGAAGTTGAAGGATTAGGTTGCTGAGGCAACCTTAGAGTTGGCCTTCAGCTAAAGCCCAAGGTCACCAAGGGGAAATTTGTACTTCTCTGAATGTTAAGGATGTGCTGAACCTGCTAAACTGGTGTTTAAAATACTGTTAAACCCTATAATTCTGACCTAAGAGCAAGGCCCATTAAACTCAGTGACTCTTACTTCTAAATAAGTTGAGATTCCTGCATTGCATGGAGTTGGGCTAGATGATCTGCGGGGTCCCTTCTAATTCTACAATTCTATGATTCTATGAATAGACAAGTATAGTGGTACCTTGGTTCTCAAACTTAATAGTTCTGGAAGTCTGTTCCAAAACCAAAGCGTTCCAAAACCAAGGCATACTTTCCCATAGAAAGTAATGCAAAATGGATCAATCCATTCCAGACTTTTGAAAATAACCCCTAAAACAGCAATTTAACATGAGTTTTACTATCTAACGATAGCATTGATCCATAAAATGAAAGCAATAATCAATGTTCTGTACTATAAAATAAGACAGTATTGTAGATGATAAAAATGAAAATGTTTTCTTACCTGCACTGATGATAGTCATTGTTTGGAGGGGGGACTTTTATCCATTTCTGCAGTCACACAATCATAAAACGAAAAACAAGCCACAAAAATGAAAAAGCCACACAAACAAAAACACAAAAAATAGCAAAAATACAAGCACCAAATATCACCTCAAAACACTGCAATCAGAAACGGAAGGCTTTAATTACGATAGGGGGAGGGGACTTAAATTAGCTGCTCAAGGGTACAAACGGGATGAAAAAAACCATAATTACGATGGGGGAACTTAAGGGTAAAATGAGAGGGGGAAAGCCTTAATTACTATGTGGGGGACTCAAATGAGCTGTACAACAGTGAAAACGGAAGCTCAGGAGAACGTTCGGCTTCTGGGGCAAAGTTAAAAAACCGGAACACCTACTTCTGGGTTTGCAGCATTCGTGTTCCGAGTTATTCAGGAACTAAGCTGTTCAAAAACTGAGGTACCACTCTATATGACTGAGCAATAAGTGTTTCATTGGGGTCATTGTATTAGTCATGGGCCCCTCCACACATCCTTTCTGTTATGCATTCACAACTATTTGTGCTTGTGATGCTATTGGGGAGGTCGCATGCAATCGCACTTTCAACACCATTTGCACCTGCAAACCTTTCATCTCTTGTAACTTCCTGCTGAAATCCCACCACTTTTTATATCGCAAGCATTCTGGTTTGGTATTTGACCTGCTTTCATTATACTATATCCCCAACGGGCTTAGATAATGTGGTAACATTGGGGAAGGATTAGCAATTAATAAAGCAGAATAAATCTACCACTAGTGCGTGCTCCTTGTGTCAATAACACGTCAATAACACGTTGTGGAATACACCCTCAATAAAACACCAGCCTGGAGGATTTTCTCCAGGGACCTTGAAAAAGACCACACAGTGTAAACAAAGTAAGATCAAATAATTGGAACTTTTTTTGGGGGGTGGGGTCAGGGATCAAACAATGGTGGAAAGCAGCACAAGTTGCATCTTCATCACAAATATGGACAAGGCATGGTAGATGAATATATATTTCAAAGTGATTAAGTCAGTGTTTCCCAAACGTTTTTGGGCAACGGCACACCTGTTTACCGGAAAAAAATCTCGCGGCACACCACCATTAAAGCCCCGCCCCGTGACGTCAGCGCGCAGCGTCACGCCGGGAGGGACGCACAAAAGTTAAAGTTTTTTCCCTCCCCGCGAAGCAACGAAAGAGGGCGCCTCAACACCGGGAGGTGGGCAGGGAGCGGGGGGAGCGGCCAGACGGGCTCCGCTGGGGGACTTTCGGCTGCCGGAGGCGGGGAAGGGGCGGCTGCAGCGGACCCGGAAGTGGTTGCGCCCATCGGGGGCGGTGGGAGCGCGCCGTGCGGGTTGGTGGGTGGGGGAAGGAGAGGAAGAGGAGGGGGCGGCGGCGGCGGCCGGAGGCTGGACGGATCCGCGCAGGGACGGCGCGCGAGCCGGGAGGAGGCGCGAAGAAGGAGGCAAGGCGAGAGCAGCGCGGCTCGGGATGCATTCGGACTGCCGGCTGCTGCGCCCGAGACGCGGGGTATGGTGAGCAGCCCGGAGCGCCCGCTCCCCCGGGGGACCCGGCCGGCGCTGGCCTCCCTCCTCCTCCTCCTGTTGCTGCTCAGGCGGGACGCGGCGGCGCAGAAAGGTGCGTGCGGGAGCCCCGCCGGGAGGGGAGGGACCAGAGCCTTCCCGCCTTTCTTGCTTGGCGCCCACCCAAAAGCCCGCCGGGTTTTCGCGCCTTCCTCCAGTAGGCCGGCCGAAGCGAGCGGCGATGGGATGTGGGAGCTCGCTCGCTCGCCGCCCCGCGTGTGCTCGCCGCCGCCGCCCCGCCTCTCGCCGCCCGACTCGCCCGTCTCCCTCCCACGGAACACAAGGCAATGTTCGGCGGCACACTAGTGTGCCGCGGAACACCGGTTGGGAAACACTGGATTAAGTGGTCCTTTGGGGGGGCAGGGATCTTGCTGCCTAACCACTGCATAAATTGACTGAGGCCATGGGCTACTTTCAGTGGGAACAACCTACAGCCAAGTACCAGTTAGGCAGTACAGATTGTTATTGACATTATGCTGAAATTAAATTATGTAATGCTTTCCTTTCAGTGACTACAGACAGGATAACTGCACGTGACTTCAAGATGGAAGCTGAAAAGCCCACCAGTACCACCAACTTGCCTGTTTATGCACTTAAAGGTGAAAGGGACCCCTAACCATTAGGTCCAGTCGTGACCGACTCTGGGGTTGCAGCGCTCATCTCGCTTTATTGGCCGAGGGAGCCAGCGTACAGCTTCTGGGTCATGTGGCCAGCATGACTAAACCGCTTCTGGCGAACCAGAGCAGCGCACGGAAACACCGTTTACCTTCCCGCTGGAATGGTACCTATTATCTACTTGCACTTTGACGTGCTTTCGAACTGCTAGGTTGGCAGGAGCTGGGACCGAGCAACGGGAGCTCACCCCGTCACAGGATTCGAACCGCCGACTTCTGATCGGCAAGTCCTAGGCTCTGTGGTTTGACCCACAGCACCACCCGCATCCCTTGTTTATCCACTTACTGCATTGATATTATACATACTGCCAAAGCCCTTCAGGTCATTTTGCAATGTCAAAAAAACAGGCAATAACCCCACTATGAAAAGGAAAGGACTGGGAAAAATAAGCAACTGCAAGGAAGACTTGTTTTTAAAAAGCAAATTTGTATTTCTTTGAGAAAACATTAATTAAAATTGAGCTTCATTCTCAACATTTTTTAATGTCTGGTTTAAGGCAGGGGTCAGCAACCTTATTCAGCCATGGGCCGGTCCACCGTCCCTCAGATCATGTGGTGGGCTGGACTATATTTTTTTTGGGGGGGGGAATGGGGGGAGAACGAATTCCTATGCCCCACAAATAACCCAGAGAGGCATTTTAAATAAAAGCACACATTCGACTCATGTAAAAACACGCTGATTCCTGGACCGTCCATGGGCCGGATTGAGAAGGCAATTGGGCCGCATCCGGCCCCTGGGCCTTAGGTTGCCTACCCCTGGTTTAAGGTGTGCTTTTGCAAATCTTCAGATTCCCTCAGGAAAACCCATCAGTTTCTGAGTTTTGCTCCCAGAGCAGCCTTTGGACACCTGATGAGGTTTTAAAAGCCTGCCAGATAATTACCTCCTGTAATCCAATTACCTTGAAGGACTTAATTATCAGATCACAGTAGAAGACTGAGTTCTATCATTAAAGAAATTCAAGGCTTCTTAGACAGTTCTGCCTTCCTCAAGCAGCACTGAAACCTAAATAGGAGGCGCATCAAATAAATATGAAAGGGTTCAACCAGAGGTCCTGGATCTGCACCACCCCATCCCCCATAGCCCATTTTGACAGGAGGTGGGACCACCCATCTGTCAATCACCCGTCTCAAAGCACTAATCTCCTGGTTCTTCCCTTGTAGACTTTACCTGTCCACATCTGATATCACATATGTTGTCAGATGTGGAGTAAATGACTGGTCTGCAGAAAACAGACTTGCAGGAAAATGAAGAAGCCTGCTAAGCCCAGTTAGAATGGGCCAGATGTTCCCCACCATTCACAATCTGCAAACAAGTCAAGGATGCCCTAAAATCTAAAATGTGAGGTGCTTTTTCTGTAAGCTTACATTTTTGGTGTATGAAGGAGGGATAGGACTGCATTATTAGTTTCTAACCATAAGAACATAGGAAGCATACCGAGTCAGACGAATGATTCATCTGTGTCCTGATCCCGTGGCCTACCTGGCTGGCAGGCAGACAGACAGGCTGACGGTGCCAAGACCAAGTCCAAAAGCCGAGGGTTGATCAGCATCCACAAAGTCCACAGTCCAACATCCAAAGCTGAAGGCCAAAAGTCAGGAAACGAGGTTCAGGGTCAAGCCAAGTCCAAAGTCAGGATGCAATCCAGTGTCACACCCAGAGTAGAAACCCGCAAAGGCCCAAGGAATATCCAAGGCAAGTTGAGCAGACACAGCACCTCAGCTCTGCTGCCTTCTTATACTTTGTCTTCTGATTGCAGCATCTGGGCTTGATGAGGCATGTGACCCTCACCTGCTCTCAGCTTGCCCAGCTGAGGAATCACATGCCTCCTTCCCCACCTGGCCAGCTAGTGAACTAGGCTGCAGGCCTGCCTCTGCTTCTTGGTGTGCCCCTCCCGCTGTTCCCTACATCTCAGGACCTGCCATGTTCATGGGGATGGGGGCCTCTCTGGCAAGGGGTCACGCTGCTCATCTTCCTGTGCACTGGCCCCTCATCTTCCCTGTCACCCCATGAATACTACCTATACCAAGCGCAACTTCCTTATCCCCAGCTAGCTCCTGTGTGACCCACTCCCAGCTGCACCCCTCGCCAGGATCCTCTTGCTCCTCTACCTCCTCCCCAAAGTCCTGCCAGTTCATGGCAATCTAGTTCAGTATTGTTGGTGCTGGCTTTGAGTTCCAGTTAGCTTATTGTGGTATTGTCTGTCCATCACTTCTGTGCACCTTATATGAAATGCTTCAAGCAGTTGTTGTTTTTAAATCAAGATCTGGAACAATCCTATGCAATCCTCCTTACACATAACCACCACAAAATTCAATGAAGTTTGTTCTGTTTAGGATTGCACCTTACCTGGAAGCAAGCCGCATTGAACTCAGTGCAACTTTTTTCCCAAATAAGCATATGCAGTATTACACTATAATTCTAGAGCAAGGGTGCTGAATTGCTAGCCCACAGGCTGGGTCCCCCACCACCCTCAAGCATTGTTTTCTTCTGGCTCCCAAGACACCCCCTATCTTTGTGTGGTAGCAGCCAGAAAAACCTTTAGGAAAATCACAACCTGCATCTCCTGGTTGCTGCCCTTTTGATGTGCTTGAAGTAGCACTCTTGCAGGAAGGGGGCAATTTTCTTCCCCATTACTGTGCTGGGCTTTTCTTTTCTATTTTAGCACTGTTTCAAGCAACTGCTCTCAAGCACATTAATGTCTGTAAGTGCCATTATGGGGAGAGAGCATTAATGCTTGATGGGGCTTCACAGCAGGATGTTATTGCTCGGCCTCAGCCGGCTGGTTTGGTGCAACAAGGAAGGAAACACTGGCTGGATCCAGAGAGGGGCTTGAGGACTCTAGAGACCATCCATAAAACAATCCATAGAACCTCTGGACATCCAGATGCTGATGAACTACAACTCCCATCAGCCCTGGCAAGATTGGCCAATGGCAAGGGCTGGTGGGAGTTGTAGTTCAGCAATAGCTGGAAAGCCTCACACCTGCCATAGAGTCTAAGATGGATATCTAAAAAAATAGCTCTCAGAGATCAAATATGGCTAGGAAGTCTTGTTCTCATTTATTTCATCCATTGTATGCTTTTTATGTACACCACTTAGAGACTTCAGCAATTAAGTCATATATAAATACAGTACCTTAAATAAAAATCTCAGTGTATGGATCTAGAAACTCAGTGTGATTTTAAAAAGAAGAGTGTTCCTCTACATATTGCTCAGATGAATTTATCTATTATTACTTAATATATTTCTGTTGCCAGACCAGTCACTGGGAGCAGGCCCTGGCTCAAATTCAATCCTATATGTAATTTATCATAAGGCTGGAGCCTTACCTTGGAGTAAGCCTTATTCAACTAAATAAGACTTACTTCTGAGGAAATGTGCCTAGGATCAGGTTGTAAAACATTAAAACCTAATTGCCAACCGATTCAGAGGATTATGGCTTCAAATGCTTGCTGTATGGATTAGTGTGTCATATTCATGGGTGACAAGACTAATTTAAGGGGTTGAAGGACTGCAGATTATGTGATGCTGTGGTTTGTGAAAACGTATTAATCCTGGTTCTATTTTGGGGGGGGAATCAACTTTTTCAAGGGAGAAAAGTGAGGGCTGATTTTCCATGGCCTAGAAAAAAATGCAACCTTTTATTTTGGACACAGATGAGTCAGCAAGTAGAAAATGGTCCCCAACGGTTCCCAATTATAGCCTCTGGGACGCAGGCAAAAGCCTCCGTCACAAAGGAGTCTGGTGTGTGCATTCCTCAGCACTTTTGAAGGATTAGGAAGAGTGGGAGGAGAGCCAGTTCCTATTAAGGTTCGACTGGCTAACAGGAAACTTTGCAGTTCCATTTATTCATCTGTTTGAATCCCATGGTGCTACAGGCATCACAACCACTTAAACAACGGGGGAAATGGGCTTGGGCTTTTCTTGTCATGCTGGAATTTGAACTGGTTGGTTCAAAGCATCTAATCCGTAAGGGTAAAATGGCAAGTACCTCAGGTGGCAGTACCCCTCACACGCCCGGTGCCATGCATTTTGAGCTGCTCTGCCCCCCTGCTGTCTGCCCATTCAACGCATATGACTTCAAGGAGGGAACCTTCATACATAACCAAAGGTTCCCCCTCCACAGACATTCACACTGAACATCTGGGTGCTAGGGGGCAAGGCTAGGATGTGTGAGCTATTTTTCAGAATGGGGCCTTAAAGAGAGATCTCCCTGTTTCTTCATACTGCACTGAAATGGAAATCCAGTATGACTTGCGATTCGAGGACCCTCCCGCCACGCTTGTGGATAAGAAAGACACAGTGACACAGATTTAAAGGTTAATGGGCTAGAAAAGGCCACAACTTTATTGATTACAGCATGTGAGAGGTATTGGCTTAGGCATTGGAAGAACACCAATGATCGACTCCGCCCCCAGGGAGGGGCAAGTCTAACAGGGGTTAATCACCAGTAGGGGAGCCTGTTGATGCAAATACAACTGTAAGCTCTCCCCTGATGTCACTGGGGGTCGTGCCATGGCCTCCAGCCACAGCAGGGCATCGAACAGGTTCCACGACCGTCGGATTCCTTTAACGGAATAACCATAAGGAAGGGGTAGACGATGGCCACACCTTGCCCTTCCATCCACCAAACACAGATTCCAATGCCTGACCGCCAAATACCGGAAAGTTGTTGTTTGGCAAGTAACGCTAATTAAAGATGCAGGAGTTATTTATTTTCGGTAAATGACACCGTTAAAACAATACTATTTTTAAGAAGTTGTCTCCTCCCTTGAAGTTTTCGCCTCTCTGAATGATTGCATAATGCCCCTTTAAACAGTGTAAACGGCTGCATTTTTAGAGAGCCCTTTGCTTGGCAACAAACTTCCTTTCATAATATTTGCCCTCCGTAGAATTGGCATTCCCTGAGCCATAAAACCCCACAAAGCCTCGGCCTGCTACCAAGGACTTCCTTAATCAATCAAAAACGAGAGGCTGGTATTTCAGGGTTTTCCTGTCTACAAGAACAAACAGTTCTGAAGTATGTCCACAGCCTTCCCATGCCAACTGTCGCAGGACAGCTTTAATTTGGGCTTGATTCCTCCACTGTATTCTCCCCTGGATCATTCGGTACGCCCTTCCTTACGAAGTTTCCTTGAGAAGTCACTGGCCAGGGAACACTGCTATTTATGCACACTCTTGCCATATTGCTTGTCATCCTCTATTGGAACATTTTCCTGAAATCCAGCCAGCTACCTCAAACACAAAGGGGAAAGAGGAGGCGAGGCCGATGAATCTTGGGATATTTAATGTTAAGGTATTTGATGTAAGGTGAATGTTAGGAAAAGGGGATTAGTTAATTTCCTGGTTGGTGATGCCATCAGTGGCCACTAGTCACCAAGACTCCTAGACTAGTTTCAGAAGCTGAGTCAACATGACTCTGGATGCCAGTTGTTGGGGTACAACAATCAGGAAAGACCTTTTGGCGTCTTGTTCTCCTTACATCTGGTTGGCCACTGGTGGAAAATTGGATGCTGGACTAGATAGGCCTTTGTTCTGATCCAGAAGGTTGAATGAGATCCCTTCTTTAAAATAAAATTAAAATTCCAAAAAAAATCTCATTTAGATTCCTAGATGTTGTCAGAGAGGTGGTAGTACTGCAGTACTGTCAAAAGGACTAACAGGGCTATCCTATAATGTTTATTCAGAAGTAAGTCCCCCTGAGGATTCAGCTACACTCAGTCAGTTATATTGTTGTAACTGTTGGAAAGATCCAACACTAGATGGCGCTGCAGAGCACAAAATTTGTCTATGCGATTTTACATAGGTTTTTTCCCCCTTTTTGTTATAATGATTTAATTTATGACTTGTTTTTAGCATTGTCCCCCCCCCCCGCCCTGTGTGTAGATGCAGCCTGAGTTCAAAGAGGCTTACATCCAGGTAAATGTGTCTAGTGGACTGCAGCCTATGAGTCAAGGGGCTGAGAGCATACTGTCTGATAGTCTACTACAGCAAGAATGAGACAGCACAGCACAGGCCTCCAGGGTTTCCAAAATTGCTTCTGAGAAGGTGTAACAAGGAAGAACCAGAAGAACAGGAACGGAACAGGATGTGCAAAATGTGCAGAAGATAATTCCTTAAGCTTCTGCTCTCTGTGGCTAAGAAACCAATATGAATGTAGGCTGAGGGTGCCACTTTTTTCTGGAGTTGCTTCTTAAACCAAAACACTTAGCAGAGTACTTCATTATCTGTAGTGAAATGCACCACAATGGTTTCTTTTTGCAAAATTTTCAAATGCTACTGTGAATGAAATTGGAAATGCAAATAACACACACACACACACACATATGAGGCATTGCAATGCTAAGCATATTTATTAAGAAGTCCAATCTCTCCCAGCTATCTGCCTATCTCCCATTCCCACCACCCTTCTGAGTAACACCCCTCCCCACCTTCTCACTATATAGAAGGATCTGGCAACTTCTGTTTCAGTGTATCTGAAGAAGTGTGCATGCACACGAAAGCTCATACCAAGAACTAACTTAGTTGGTCTTTAAGGTGCTACTGGAAGGAATTTTTTTTATTTTGACTATGGCAGACCAACACGGCTACCTATCTACTTCTAAAAGTTGTGTAATTCTTTATCTCTTTGACATCTGATGGAAGGGCATTCCACGGGGTGGGCACCATTAATGAGAAGGCCCGCTGCCTGGTTCCCTGTAGCTTTATTTCTCGCAGTGTGGGAACCACCAGAAGGCCCTCGGAACTGGATCTCAGTGTCTGGGCTGAACGATGAGGGTGGAGACACTCCTTCAGGCATACAGGACCAAGGCCATTTAGGGCTTTAAAGGTCAGCACCAACACTTTGAGTTATGCTCGAAAATGTACTGGGAGCCTCAAAGTGGCCTGAATTCCTTTTCAGCCTATGAACACTCTGCTACCATCTTACTTGTCACACCTGAGGCTGAAAAGAGGCCTCTGCTTAACCACAAGGTTCCTCTGCAACTCAACAGATTAAGGTAGCAAATGCCCATTAACCAAGTCAAAGCCTACCATCATGTTAATCACCCAACACGAAAAGGGCCTTCAAGCAGCGGGATTTAATTGCATTCTCCGCAGAGCCTACTTCTTTGTGTTCAACATACAGAAATGAGGCAATTAAGGCTTGTTTTTGAAATGCTAATTAATTATTTTGCAAAGGCTTAATTCCTTTGAAGTGGCAATTAGTACCATACATTAGAAAACAGCAACAACAAAATGAAAGTCTCTGGGAAAACCAAGAAAACAAAAGCAGCATTTACCTGTTAGATTGAAGACTGCCTCGGACCTTTGGTCTTCCAGCTGTTTCTGAACTCCAACTCCCATCATTCCAAGCAAGCATAACCATTGGCAGGAATGATGGGAGCTGTAGTTCAGCAACATCTGGAGGGCCAAAGGTTCCCTACACCTGCTCTATAAAAAAAGATCTAAATATTCAGAAAGCTTGGTATGATCAATGGAGACTCTTCTCTAGATATGTGCTAAGGATATGATTACGGTGGTACCTCGGGTTATGAACTTAATTCGTTCCGGAGGTCCATTCTTAACCTGAAACTGTTCTTAACCTGAGGTGTGCTTTCCCTAATGGGGCCTCCCACTGGCGCCACATCACCACCACGCGCTTTCCGTTCTCATCCTGGGGCAAAGTTCGTAACCCGAGGTACTACTACCGGGTTAGCGGAGTTTGTAACTCGAAGTGTTTGTAACCCGAGGTGTTTGTAACCCGAGGTATGACTGTACCAGGAAACCTCAGAGCAACTCCTTGCTCTCCAAATATTTTGGACTATAACTCCCATCAGCACCAGCCATCACAGACCACAGCTGATGGGACTTGTAGTCCAAAGCATCTGCAAGGCACAAGGCTGGGGAAGGTTGCCTTGGAGAATAACTGAAATGCCCTCTGTGCTATTCTGCTCTTCTTGGCATCTCATTGGCATTGCCTGTTTAGGGCCATTGTTTGTTATTCTCAGTGAGCTGCTTCCATACTAAAATGAATGATTCTCAAGCAGCAGGATCCAGATGTGTTCTATACTACAAGGATAAGGAACCTGTGACCCTCCAGATGTTGTCATCCTAACCATTAACCGTGCTGACTGGTGTTGATGGGGAGTCCAACAACATTGGTGGGGTGGCACAGGTTCCCCCCCTGCTCTACAAAGTCCATTTGTTCTGTGTGATGTCCTCTTTTATGATGTTTGTTTTTATCATTTTAATCTTTGATGTGATTTCTATTTCTAAAGTGTCCTGAGTTTATTATTAGCTTAAAGGCAGGATATCAACGCACAAACAAACAATGAGCCAGCCATTAAGAAACCTATTTCTGTATTGAAAGTAACACTGAAAGATACTATCTCTATATTCTCTGATGCTGCAGATCTGGGGCAAAGAAATAACCTTATGTGCTCATACATAACTTGACATTCTCTGCTTATAATGTATTGTATTATTTATTTCTCAGATGACTATATTACTTCCCAGCAGTGTGGGATTTATGTACAGTGGTACCTCGGGTTACATATGCTTCAGGTTACAGACTCCGCTAACCCAGAAATATTACCTCGGGTTAAGAACTTTGCTTCAGGATGAGAACAGAAATCGTGCTCCAGCGGCACAGCAACAGCGGGAGGCCCTATCAGCTAAAGTGGTGCTTCAGGTTAAGAACAGTTTCAGGTTAAGAACGAATTAAGGACTTAACCCGAGGTACCACTGTATAGGCTAAGTAGGCTGAAGCCTAGGGCCTCTAAATCTAGGGGGCCTCGCCAGCCCGTCTGCTCCCCAGCAGGCAACCTCCCCTCTCCCAAAATTGCAAACCCAAGACTTCATGCAAGGGCAGGGCAACTCAGACCCAGCAACTATGAGTCTCAGAGCTAGCCAGTGGGGCCCAATTTGAAGCGGGGCCCAATTTTAGGTTGTTGTTTTTTTGTAGGGCCCCAGTTCACAGCCAAAGTCTGCAAAATCTTACAGATATAAAGAAAATCTATCTAGATTGCCCTGGTGTGGGGGCCCCTTAGGAGCAGCCCGTGGGGCCCAATTGGCCCAATTTGGCCAAATTGCTCCAATTGCCTTCAGGTCAGCCCTGATGAGACTGTGCAGGGGTTGGACTGACAAGCGTTGTACCTCACCAGAGACAAAAGAGAGGCCCTTGCCTGGTGCAGCAATTGCAACATGCTGTGCTCAGTGGTGCATGATTTTAAATCGTATTTTAAAGGGATGTTGTGGGGATTAAACGAGAAGAAGTATACCTGAAGAAGCATCTCCTCCCCCATCGTTCAGCCCAGACACTGAGGTCCAGCTCTGAGGGCCTTCTGGCAGTTCCCTCACTGTGAGAAGTGAGGTTACAGGGAACCAGGCAGAGGGCCTTCTCGGTAGTGGCGCCTGCCCTGTGTTGAGGACCAGATGTCAAGGAAATAAACAACTATCTGACTTTTAGAAGACATCTGAAGGCAGCCCTGTGTAGGGAAGTTTTTAATGTTTGATGTTTTATTGTGTTTTTAATATTATGTTGGGAGCTGCCCAGAGTGGCTGGGGAAACCTAGTCAGATGGGTGGAGTACAAATAAATTATTATTATTATTATTATTATTATTATTATTATTATTATTATTATTATTATTAAGCATGCATGCCACCTTGGAGAAAAGGTGGGCTACTAACACAATTATTGATTAATAATAATAACAACAATAACAATAATAATAATAATGTCGAAGGGCCCCTATAACTCATGACGTCTGTGACTAATGGCTGGACGCCACAGCTGAACCTGTCCATCTGTCATGGCCATTTGTCATAGATGCTTTAGCTGAGATCCCTGCACTGCCGGGGGTTAGGCTAGATGATCCTTGAGGTCCCTCCAAACTACGATTCTATTATTCTTATGCACGCGAAACAGAAGAGCGAACAGCAGGCGGGTCTCCTCCCAGCGCCTTCCTAACCGTGTCTACTCAGAAGTAAGTCCTTTCGAATTCAACGGGGCTTCCTCCCTGCTAAATGGGGTTAGGACTGTCTAGCCGCAGTCCCGTCTTTCAAGCGAGGCCTGCAGACCGAAGGCAGCCGAGAGTCCTACTGAGCCGCTCGAGGAAGTGGCGGCGGCGGCGGCGGCTCCGCCTCCTGCGCAGCACCCGGAGGCTCTCAGTGCGCAGGCACGGGTCGCGCCGAGCTCGCCGGGTGTCCATAATACGTGGCGTCTGAGGCTGGAGCGACGCACAGGCGAGAGATGGGAGCCGCGCGAGAGATCTGCGGCTAACCCAGCTGCATTTGCTCGCCCGGCAAGGAAGGTGGAGGAGAAGGCGGATCAGGTAACCCGGAGCTTTCTTAGTTGCAGACTGCTCCCGCCGCTTTCTCTGGTTTGTTTGTTTTTTTTAACCCTGCGCGTTACTTTCAAATCAGAACACAGAAAAACCGAGCTTCTGGAGCAGATCTGGGTCCGCAAGGAAGGCAGGGAGCGAACCCGTTTTTGCAAAGTATGCGTGTGCGTTTGAGCGGGTGCTCGCTGCATGTTGCATACTCTCTCCTAGCAGTTTTACAGAAGGAGAGAGAAGGGCAGGGGCTCATCTCTGCGTTTAGGAGGAGCTATGTAGACACAGTGTTTGCAACTTGCGCGGCGAGTTTCCGTCCGGGAGAGAAAAGAACCCTCACCTTTCGCTAGAAGGCTTTTTTGTTGCTTTTTAAACTTGCAGACTGCCCTTCCCCTCCCAAGGATTTGCTGATCTGGAGGAAGGCGTTGCGTTATGGTTGGGGCGCGAGGGATAAAAGAGTCCCGAAATGGTTAGAAATGAAGGGTGCGCAGGGGGCATTGGAGGAAAGTGGGGTAAAGTGTCCTCTCCCGTTGTTGTTTACTTGGCAGGTAGAAAGGGGAAGGTTCTTAAAAACGTTTAATAAAAAAACCATAAGAAACGAATGCACGAGTTTGCAGGCTGGAGAGTGCCTGGGACGCTGAAACTGTTGCTTGGCTCGTTTATTGACGTTCAGCACCTTGGAGAGCTCCCGCGCGGAAGCAGCGGGACGGCAGTGAAGGACACGAGCCGGCAAATGCCCCTGCTGGCCGGGCCTAGAGGCAGCTTTTGATTTATCTTGTGCCTTGTCTAAGAAATGTTCTTCAGCGACCTGACTGCACATTTTTAAACATTGTTTTAACTGATTTTCATATTTACTTTTTACATCGTGTGACCCTCCTTGAAACCTTAAGGTGCTATATACATAAAAAATATTAGTATTGGTATTCATTTGATTTCTAATTATTATTAAACCTAACACCCCATGCCCCATTTCCTTCCTTCCTTCCTTCCTTCCTTCCTTCCTTCCTTTCTTCTTCATAGGCAATAGATCATTGGCTCTCATGTTCCATGTATTTTAAGCCTGTAACATTGCATCCCCAGCTCCCCCCCCCCCCATTTTTCAGTCCTGGTTCTGTGGGTCAGACCCCAAAGGAAACTGTTGCCTTCTATAATTAAAGTCTGCCAATCAAAGGTAAATCATTTTATTGACAATGAAGCTTACTGACTTTTTCTTTATTGCATGTGTCTCTCAAAAACATGGCTTGTGTTTATAATTTATTGGTAATCATCTTAGTAACTTGTCAAAGAAGTATTCAACAATGACCTGCCTACCCATGGGGGGGACTTTTAAAGAGGATTGATGGGGCAGAGGCAGAGGCAGAGAAGAGGATATGAAATCCTATAGAGGATTTCCCACCTCCCACAATGGTTTGTTGGGGTGCTACTGTAAACAACAGATTGTTGCATAAGCTGATGGCAAAATGTTTGTGGCAGGTGTTAAGATGCCTTCACACAAAGAGTTAAGCATATGGCTTCTAAAGACCTATGGCCCTCAGGCTAATTTCAGGTGGGCTTCCAGATGCTGCAGGCCCACAGTTGCTCTCTGCACCACCCCTCTGGGAATTGCTTGAGGAAATGGACAGAGCCAAAAAGATGGGGGGAGAATCCCTTTGCAAGTGATCTGCTCCAACATGTGTTAATGGCAAGGGGGGAATGGATAGATAAATGGAGGAAAGGTTAAGAACACAAACACATAGCTATGCAATGCTACAAATGGCATCTCTCAGGTCATGCCCACCACTGGCATACAACTCCCTACAAATTACCTTTGAGCTTAAAGAGAAAAGGGGAGCTTCCTCACCCTTGCCCTAAATGTCTCATTCAAGTGGGTGGGTGACTACTTGACATTCATCAGGTCTTATCCAGATCACTGTTTGGAGAGATGCATGTGGTTCCTCAAGTGTTTCAGGGGATCCAGATGTTCTTCCTTGAAGAAGTGTGGGAGAACTTGTAGGGCATTGCATTTTCCCAGTGTAAAACACAGCATGCTGAGGGAAATGTGATCAGCACTGTTAGCACTTCCTCTGTGATAGTGACTGCTGTAGAGGACGTGGCAGCACAAATAAACATGGGCATCAGAAGCAGTAGTCAGCCTTCAAGGCCTTTCCAAATTCACCTTACTTTGTTAGATGTTGTTCTCTCCCTGTAACAGCAGAGTGCATAAGCACTCAAACTTGTAGAGACCTGCAAGGTTAATGTCGCCGCTGAATCAGCAACAATAATTCCCTGCCATTTTTGAAACCATTTCCTGTGCTCTTAAGGCTGCATCCTCCCCCTCTCCAGTGCAAAAAAGGACAGCCTGCCAATGCTTTCTTTAAAAAAGAAAATCTCAGAAAAATATTCCCTCTCACTTGCTCTACTTGTATATTATCTTTGAAGGTAGCATTCTATGGATTATCTGTTTCATGTCAGTGAAGGTCATCTGAACACCTAGCCATTTGATAAGGGTGAAGGGTGAATATGCCCTGGATTGTGGCATTAGGGTGACTGCTGTCCTCACAGAAGGCATGTGGGTTAACATAATTAAAGTCAATCTTACTTTTTAGCTTAAAAAATGAGAAAGTAACAAGTTATTGCAATTTTCACATTATCTGTAAGTATAACAACAAACAAGAACTAGTATTTTTCTCAAGGACTGCTTGTATAAAATAGATTTTTCTAGTTTTATTATAGCAACAACGTATAGATGAATTGTAATCACTCTGTGTGAGATATATGCTGCATGCAAACTTCTGAACAGTAAAGAGTTCTCACAAAAAGACTCATTAAGTTCAAAAACTAGAAACTTTTAAACAGCTGACTGGTCCACAGTTATCAATTCCCTCTTCTATTTTGTGGGAGTAAAAATTACTATAACAGAATCTTCTGTTTAGAAAGTTGGTCATTGTACACAGATGTGCTCATCCAAAATCTGCTAAATTTTATGTAATTGTGGGCACAGCAATACTATACTTAGGAAGAAGGAGACTCTATGGGAGAGCAACTGCCTCATCCACTTGGTGCAATTTCCGTCTAATTTTGTGGGTGTGTTGTGGTTAATGAGTGGGCTTTGGATCCTGCAGATTCAAGGTCACTCCTGACATGCCCCCTTGGGAAACCACATTTGTGGCCCCTTACTGACCCCAGAACACCATTGGCAGGCAGCTGCACCAGCAGAACCTCTCATGGGCATATTGGGGAAGGTTCCATCAGCATAGACCCTCCACACTTACACAGTTTCCTAAAGCCTGCCAACCAGACCACATTTAGCTGTAGGATTGCAGTCAATATTTTATTTTGAATTGCAGCTCAAGCCACAGTTCCTTTGCATCTGCGTCTGTTCTGTTTGCGGGGCAGGGAGGTGGAAATCATTTTATGAAATACTGATGGGGACCAATAAATGATCTAAAAAGAGCTCTAATGTGTTCATGTTTCCCTGGACTGATTGAGACAAGCATCACTATTTTTCTTCTGTTATGTTACTGGTTCACATTATACTGGTACATACTCTCAAGTTACTCATGAAAATATAATGGAATAGATTAAAGATTCATTCAGTACTTTTTGCAGCCATGTTCTCAACATTTAATCTATCTATTCACAAATCTGATCACACCTGCAATGTGCTGCTGGAGTGTAATAACGCTCAAAATCCACGCAAGGCAGCCTTTGCCATGGCAACAGAAGTTGCTAAGGGATTACCTACCAGGCAGCTGCATGTTCCAAAGATCTGATTGTACATTTTCTTTGTTTCTCGATGATCTCACTCATTAGCTATTCTGCTGTGAAAAGTTTCAGTGTCAGCTACAACTTGCCGGATAAGTTAAATCTTATAACTAAAGGGCCAGTGTAACTTACCATCCTTAGACAACCTTAGAGATTTGTATTTTATCCAACAATCAATTAGATGCAAGCAACTAATACATCATATATCAACATTTATTTTGTAAAAATAGAAGTCTTCCAATGCCTTCTTTCTCCATCGTAAGTGTGGGTTATTTTTGCTCTGCTTCATCCTTTCAGCTAACATACTTTTGTGATGACAGTCTCTGCTGTTTTGTGCCCAGAGCATAAGAGAAACAAGTTTCATAAGTGATGCCATCCATGGGACTAGATGGTCGCTAAGATCCCACATAACTCGATTCTATGGGAAAGCTTGTATAGTTGACATTAAAACTTTGTGGGGGGGGGGCCTTGCTGAAAACAGCCCTCCCCCACTTGGTGCCCTCCTGGTGTTGAACTACAACTCTCATAATCCCTGAACATTGGCCATGCTGGCTGGGGCAGATGAGAATTAGAGTCTAACAACATCTGGAGGGCATCATGTTGGGGAAGGCTGACTTAAGGGATGAGAGAAACCATTCACAGGGATTTTGCTGGTAATTCTGTTTTCCCAGTCCCAGCCAAAGTGTTTTTGGAGAAAATCCTCTTGCAGTTCAAACTTCAGCCAGTCCCTTGGTCCATTGCTTGGTCCATTGCTTGGTCCATTCTACGTTGGCCTGGCCACAAACTGGAGCAGGCAGGTAGCATGTGCTGGAGTTGCAGTACCTCGGATAGCTCCAATTGGAGTTCACCACATCTGGAGTTCAACTGAAGCCTTCTGTCCTCCTTGGGACAGAATACACCTGCAAGGTTCAGTCCCTCCTTGGGACAGACTACACCTGCAAGGTTCAGACTACACCTGCAAGGTTCACCTGCTCACATTCCTGAAGAGCACCGAGTACTAGGGCAAAACTATATATCACAATAAATGCTTCACTGGCAATCAGGCATGTGGTTACAGTGGTTTTTAACAGTAAAGCCAGAGTGTGTGCACAATTCTTCTCAAGATCACAACACACAGGGAAGGAAGGTTTTACCGTTTTCTCCCCACCCATGAATCTGATTAAAAATGCTGTGGTTATTGACAGGTAAGGAAGGTTACCATTGGTGCCAGTGGGAGCCTTTTCCTTGTCATTAATTGTAGCGTGGGAGGTGATTTTCACTGGGATCACAGCTGGGGACAGAAGGCTTGCCTCTAACTTCCCTGTGTGCTGCAGTCCCGATTAATATTGAGATCCCACACACCTGCTATTAAATAAACAAAAACTGCTAATGTGATTGCCAGTGATGAATGTAGTATCACTTAAAGTGGTAGCTTTCTGGCTGGGAGCTCAGTTCTTTCTTGCCTGTCATTCAGCACCTGCCTTATGTGCTGCCTACCTTGGCAAGCAGTCACTTGTCAGCTGCAGTGCCTGATGTAAGTGGTGCTAGTCTTTCAGTGGGTTCTGTCTCTAGAAATCCCGGTTTGGGAGTCTGGGGCTCAAGGGACTCAGTGTAAGGGCCTGGGCCTTTGTTCAACACCTGTGGGGCTTGCGTTCTTGATCAAGCAGCATCCTCCTCAGTCTTGACTGCTGTATAAAGTCAGGATGGTGGCACTTTCTGTTTAATGATGCTGTGCATGTGCTTTTTCTTGAGGCTGCACTGCATCATGGAATTGCAGTGTTAAAGCCATAAACCCTTACAGCCTACAGTGTAGTAAGGGCAATATGTGCAAGCTTTTGGGCACATGACCTGCTGAACTAGGAAATGCACATGCAAAAAGATGTTGACACACATGGATTCCAGCAGTGGGTGCGGATCCCACAACTGGGGCAGCATGCAGTTTCTGACATGCAGTTGAGGCTGGTTAGGCGGAGGCCAGTAATGGACACTACTGCTGACCTAAAAACCAAGAGACTTTCCCACAATTTTTAGTGAGAAGCTATTGGAGGCAGTGAAGGCAAGGTATGGATCGCACAGCTGGCACACTACTGCATGAGCCCTACTGCTCTCCACCTATTCATCTACAGCTGGTGAATGTGTAGGAGTGCCCCATATAGATATGGGCTGATGATGTCATCTGCCTGTGGTTGGTTCTGCTTGTCATTCACAAGCAGAGGGTGTGAGTCACCCCAAGGCTTGGCTGCCTCTAACAAATGCCCACCAGTGAGGATGTGGGCAACTGTTCAGCAGTGATTTTCATCAACTGCTTTCTGACTCATGGCTGCCACTTCAAGCATTAGACTGGGAATACATGCAATGCCAAACAGATGTGTGTTGCTTCTTTCTTTGACAGCATCAGCATCTGTTTGGGAAGAGGGGGAACAGTAAATAGAATAAACTAGCCAAAACAAAACAGAAAGGCAACAAGTAAAGGAAGGACAAGAGAATGGATGGAAGAAAAAAGGAGGGCAATGTGACCTTCTGAATCAATTAGCTGATTGCAAGGATGTTCCAGTTGGCCTTCAGATTGATGAGACACTGGTGGATATCTTTACAATCAGAAGACTTATACAGTGGTACCTCGGGTTACATACGCTTCAGGTTACATACGCTTCAGGTTACAGACTCCGCTAACCCAGAAATATTACTTTGGGTTAAAAACTTTGCTTCAGGATAAGAACAGAAATCGTGCTCCGGTGGTGCAGCGGCAGCAGGAGGCCTCATTAGCTAAAGTGGTGCTTCAGGTTAAGAACAATTTCAGGTTAAGTACGGACCTCTGGAACAAATTAAGTACTTAACCCGAGGTACCACTGTAACTGGTGCAGCTGTGGTCGCATTCTGACTGGGTTGGTTTTTGTTACATTTCCTGTTAGTTGTCATTTACAATTACTATTGTAAATTAGAGCTGTGAGCCAAAGAAGTGATGTACACTTGGGTGAGGAGCATATTGAGCCATTAAGAGCTCCACCAACTGTTTCTGCTGCAGTAGGCCCCATGGTTGAAGAGACAAACGTTGGTTTGGATAACAAGTGGCTTATCTCTTCAGCAGGGAAGACTGCTGTGGCAGAAACCGCCAGCATAGCTGGCAAATTCTACTCACTACAGCTCAACACTTCTTCGGATTGTAGCTAGAGTCAGTTGACACTGACAAAAGTGGCTTCATGTTGCCTGAATAATTATAGTTGCTCATTGTTGTTGCTGTTTTCATCATCAGTTCTTATAGACTGAAACAAATTAAAAAGCCCAAGGAAACAAAGACTTCACCTGGCTACTAGCCATGATGGGGGGCTATGTTCTGCCTACATGAAACATGGAGTCAGTGCCCTGTCTCCACGGCCAGAGGCAGTAATACTTCTGAATAGCAGTTGCTGGAAACTGATGAGAGTTGGACTCCTGCAACATCTGGAAGCCACAGCTTCCCCACTCCTCTCTTAGATGATGCCTATTCCCCATGTTTGCACCTTCTAATGGGAACATCCACAGTGCATCTCCTCACAGTATTGGGCCACAAATGGTGCAACATTGCTACTCATGTCATCTTTAAGTCAGGCATGGAGAAACTTTAGATCCTCCCAAGTGATGCTGAACTGCTATCATACCTATCCATTGTGCACATGAAATTATCATGCTTAAAATAAAAAAATAGCTGTTTGTCTCCCTGGTATACCAACTGCTACATTCTTTTGGGGTTCCAAGGTATTGGAATCCCTTGAGTGCCCATGACAAAGAAATAGCAATGTGTGTTTTACAGCAGGAAAACAAACTTTCATAAAGAATTGACATTCCTCAACCAGTAGGAGAAATACCACATAGCAGGCAGCCAACAGAGTACGTAATGTACTTTAACCTGAAACCTTGAAAGAATTTAATCCGAGGGATTTGAGGATTGTTGTCATAGTGATGGAAATAGCAGCAGCAGTCGGTCTGTGCCCACTTCTGTGACTTCTGTCTGATTTCTATATCATTTAAATAGGAAGGTTGACACTCTTCTCCATCATAGGTAATATATGCAGAGCTGCTGTTCTGCAGCTGGCTGCTAGAATGAATGACTTGACAGGAAAAGGACATGAAACCTTATCCACTATAAGAAATTAAATTTAGAAACAGGAGTTGTGGAGAAGAAATCTTGCTTTAGATCGAAGTGTCTCAATGAGTTTCATAAAAGGAAATCACACGCTATTTTTAGGATGCCAGGTAAATTTATTCAGTGCTGATCTTACTCACACTTTCCGATTCATATAATCCTACTAAATGCATCACAGGGAGAAAAGTCATGCTCTGCAGCAGAAGCTTCTGGCTGGCACTCAGCCATTGCTAATGGTGTAGTATATTATAACAGCTGTATTGCGCTGCAACTACAATAATTTCCGCAGTGTTGCTTCTGAGTTCCGCATGGATTAACGTAAGTAGCTTTTTTAAAAAACAGAATATTTTATTTTAGTTACTGGTAGGCAAGTTAGTTCAACCTTTTAAGGACTATTCAGTGCTACTGATTATTGGCAACAGGTATGTGAAATTGTCTGTTAAGCAAATGCCTATTTCATAGGGCTGGTCATTCTCTTGGGACACCGCTGCTGTAGCATGTGTCCATGATCAAAGGCAGTAAGCTAGCCAACTCAAAATCTTTCTGGGCAGGGGCTGTGAGCACAGCCAGCGAGGGATGTCAAGCTCTTTACAAAGGTGAGAAATTATGAACATTGGTCTGACTCAGACCAAAGCTTAGTAATGTCTCCTCTGCTCACTTCCCAAGACATTAGGCAGAGATCCTTCCCAGTCTTACTATCCGATTAGCCAGAGACCTCCACAAATCATACACACTGCTTCTGAGCTACAGCCTTACCATTTAAGAGTACATTCAAGAAACAGGGTGCTCTTGGTGTTATGTGTAGAAACAAAGAGGGGAATCAACTAGGGTGGGGACTTGCAGACTGAGGGTCTAACAGACATGATGTGGACCTTGGCAAAAGGCGCTTAGCTATAAAAAAATACTCACTGTGTAACATTTAACTACACTTAAATCATGCATTGGCTCATCCATGTATGGCATTAGTGTCATTGGTGTGTCTGTTCGGATTACTGATCACTAGTAGGCTAACTTCACCTGAAAGCTGGCCAATGCACTTGCATGCTTTGAAGGCTTATACAGGCAAGTGTTTACTCATGTTCTACATCACATCCATGTTGAAAGAAAGGCAGGCTACAAATCCTGTCTTCAGATTACAGCTACTGTGGGAAGGGCAGTGTTACCACATGTCTGTTTTCGCATCCTGATTCACTATGGTCTCACTTAGATTTCTCCATACTACTACAAACCTTTTTTTAAAAAAAAATGTTTTGATAGGTGCCATGCTAAGTATCATGGCAACCTATCCCTGTTAAATAAAACCCTTTGTGGCTAGCCAAACTTCTTGGAGATTTACTTTTTTTCTGAGTTGTTGGAGGCAGCAGAATGGGTGGAAATATTAGGATGGTGTATGAACAGATTGCCACTGGTCCTGCTTCCTGTCTGGTCCTCCCAGCATTTCACACTGGCTTTGCAAAGGACTCTGCTGTGCCAGCCCATCATCCAGGTTGTGTCTGGCCCCCAACACAATGCCACCTCTTTTTGAAGTGGGAAGATCCAGTACTGAACATAAGGCCCACCTAATATTGAGTCAGATCATTGTTCTATCTAGCCCAGAATTGTTGCTTGACCCAAGAGTCTCCAGCAATAGCATTATCCAGCTTTCCCACCTGAAATCCTTTCAACTGTAGCTCACAGCAACTAAACCTGATATTTTCTATTGGAGATCTATCATTGATCTGTGAATCTTCTTTGCGGAAGCAATTGTATATATGGCGGACCCATTACCAAACTTTCCAGGGGGGGGGGTAACAGCACCCTTTCAGCCACCTGGCCATTCCTGCTTTCTCTTAATGCATTTCCATGGTATATGAGAGGACACCCCCCCCCTTATCCTTTGAGTCTCTGTGCAGCAATTGGTCAACCTAAACTAATCCCAGCCTTTTCTATGGTTGTGCTCTCCACTGTCAATGCATTTTGAGCATCTCTAAGGGGAGATGGATAGTTTTAACCCGAGGTGCTTGTTTTTGTACTGACGCTTTCATTGTGAAATGTTAAGGGGAAAACTACTATGATCAGGACCCCTGAAGGGTCTGATCGTACAATTGCCTGGAGGGTTTTCTTCGTGGGATATCTTCCCTATCAAAATGTCACCTCTATTTTTACTTTGCTTTCCTGTGAGCTGTACCATGCCTCTGTGGTACTCTATTGTCTGACCTTTTTCATTGCAGGGGAGAAGGATGAGTGCTTATGCTGACATCTGTGCATCCAAGCAGGCGCAGCAGGGTACCCCGGAAGGAGGTTACCAGCGCTATGGAGTTCGCTCTTACCTGCATCAGTTTTATGAGGACTGCACAGCATCCATTTGGGAGTATGATGAAGATTTTCAGATCCAGAGATCACCAAGCAGGTGGAGCTCTGCATTCTGGAAGGTAACAGCTATCCAGTATTTCTCCTGCAGCAGGTCTGCATCAACTATGACCTGAAAAGCCAGGCGGAGCCTCATCAAACATGCATTGTGGCCTTCCAGGTGCCAAATGTTTTTGCAGTTCCAGGCAGGCAGCAAACAAGAACATTTTCTGAGCCCCTGATTGGCTGCATTTGCCCTAGCGGCAGAGCTGCATTGTAGTGTCAGTATATTGTAAGGAGGGAGAGTCCTCTGGAGTGTTAAAATTGTGGAAACAAACAGACCATATTTTCACGGACCAAAAACAGGTCCAGATTTTCAGAATTAATTGATCCAAATTCAGCTTTTTATCTCTTCAGACTATTAAAATAATAATAATAATGAGTGTCATTCTTTTTAAAAAAGGAAGGATGTGCATAGTTAACATATTACTATTAAAGGCAATCAAACCATTCCATCAGGTTCCATTCCCTCCCATATTACATAGCTACATTCAGAATGAGTTCAATTCAGAATCACAGAGCTGGGAGGGACCATGGGGGTCATCTAATCCAGCCCCCTGCAATGCAGGAACCGTTTTGCCCAAGAAGGAGCTCGAACCCAAGACCTTGAGCTTAAGAGTCTCATGCTCTATTAAGACACCCTTTTCCAAGTTCATACACACATATGCCCCGCACCCCAAGAAACTTAATTTGAATTTATTGGCACTCTTCTATTTTAATTTTTAAAAGCTAAGATTATTCTGAGTGTGCCTTGTGCTCAGATACTGTTGATGTTGCCAGAGCTTAGGTATCTGTCACTATGCACTGGGTTGCGGCCTTCATGCATAAATAAATCTTGTATTATTCATCCATGTAACAAGTTATGGCATAGATTATTCCCCATTTTACAGAACTGAGTACTCAACAGATCCACATTTGGAGGAATTTGACTACTGGTGCTCCAAATTCAAAAATTCACTTAGGCTTGCTTCACACTTAAGATGATGAAAATATTAGAAAGATTTATGGGCCTCAGCAAGTCTCCCCTATAATATCTGGGTAGGGGGAAATTAATGCCACAAGAACAAAGATGAGTGGGTCAAATGTCTGCCATTTTGAAGCTTCCCTATTTGGTAAATTCTGGGGTCGCAGGAGACTGGTGACTGCCTTTTCCCTTGAAATGTCCATTTCCTCTCCCAAAATTGTGTTTCAGATCCCATTTCTCAGGAACCCACATATTTATAAGCCTACAGATTTATTTATGGACATGAACACTTCCTATTTCTGCCCACATCCCTGCTGAATTACCATTGTCTGTGTATCCATTGACTGCTTGCGGATGCAGTTAAGGTTGTGAAAATCATCTGTCGACTCAAATTCTACATGACAGAAGCCTCCAGGGGCTCACAGTGGCCCTGCACGTTTCATTGGTGTGATGGCAGATGTCAGTGACATGTCACGTTGATTTAATAGCTAAGACTGAAAACAATAAAGCAAAAAACTGCCGTCGCGGCTTTGCTGATTTCTGAATCTTCTTTGTCTTCTAGGTCGGACTCATCTCAGGGACGGTGTTTATGCTGACAGGGATCATCGTTCTCGTCGTAGGTTTTCTTGTGCCGCCCAAAATTGAAGCCCTGGGAGTAGAAGATTTTGTGGTGGTGGATACACGTGCAGTGCAGTTCAACAGAGCCCTTGACATATGCAAGTTGGCTGGAGCAATATTGTTCTGCATCGGAGGAACCACAATGGCGGCCTGCTTGCTGATGTCTGCGTTCGCTAAAAGCTACTCCAAAGAAGAAAGGTACCTGCAGCAGAAATTTAAAGAGAGAATTGCAGACATCAGAGCCCATGCACACCCCATCACCAAAGCCCCGGCGCATGGAGAATCCAAGATACCCGTCACGTTGTCCAAAGTTCAAAATGTCCAGCCGTTATCTGAAACCTGATGTTTGTTTTCTCTTTCCAAACAAACCCATCTTGTGAATTTGAGAAGGTCAACTTTGACCTGTGTATGAATCTGTGTTTCCCATGCAGTGTAACTGCACTGCAGCCAGTGGGGAAAGGAGCAGATTGGGAAGGAGGTGGAAATGGCTTGAAGGGGATGGTTCAGCCATCAGTGGCTTGAACAAAGCATTAATGTATGAGTTGTTCTCTTATTTTTAATAGTTGCATTGAACCCTTGCAAAGCACCATTTGATTGCCCTTCCCTTTAAATTTGTCACCCATTTTGTGCTGCTTCCAGTTAACTGACATGTTCATACCTGTTTTATTGTGGACGGCTTCAAGTTATGTTCTCTTGGCTCTATAGCCAAAGTCCAACAAAACGATATTCGTGCATGTTGGAGAGAACCATCATGCAGACCATGGGAGCAGCTTTCTCATTTCCACCACATGTGCTTGTACTACTGGGGAAGAAAGTTGTCTTGCAAACCAAAAGACAGCTTTTCTCTTCAGCACCATGAGTTGCTGTGGTGGGAACATAATGGGAACCTGTCAATGCCCTCACCTGATCATTCGTTTGTTTTTAAACAGAAATGACAGATCATTAATGAGATATTCCATATTTTCCCAGTCCTGTTATAGAAGAGTTATAATAAGCCCTTCTTTGTGAAGAGATCCATCCATTACTGTCATCTGAAGAGCAGCCTTTAGAGTCTACCAGTGAAATCCTATGCACGTTTACTAAGATGGAGGTTCCACTGAGTAGAACTTTTTTCCATGTAAGTGTCTACCAAATTGCAGTCACTAGAATTCCATGCATTCTTGTAGCAACCTGCATGGCGGAAGGTATGGTTCCCTAACCATCAGAAGAGGCACTTCTCAGTATTATGATTGAAAAATATCCTGTTGTGAGCTGAGCCCCAAATTTAATGCCTTCTGTTTCTGGGAAGTGCAATTTTGAAAGCTGTCATTTATAAAAAGAAGAAGAAAACTTTTGTGTGGAAGTGTATACCAAGTTAACCCACCTGCAGGTCTGGTCTCAAGTTTTCAGTAGGAAAAGAAATGTAACTGAGGCTGTTTTTCCGTACAGCGTGTGCATTTCACATTGGTACGAGATAAGAACAGTAAAAGCCCAGTTCTGTGCTTCATGCACTGTGCACTGTGTTGTGTACACAGAGCTCTTGAAGTGTACACAGAGCTCCTGGGCACATAAAGAAGGACCTTTTACATCAATGGTAGGAGCAAATGTACACACACAAAGGAATACGTGTGTAGATCTGCTCCCTTTGTTGAAAAGGGCATCAAAGCCCCTATGCCTGCAGCAAATTTCTGGACTGGGGAAGCCACGGGGCAAGTTCCTCCATGTTGTTGCCTAACTTCCATGAATTCCAATAGGATTTGTGCAGGAACATTTCCTGGTGAATCATGCATATTTTTTAAAGCTAAGAGATTCTTCATTCCTTAAATCTGATTGCCTGAAAGAAACTATTAAATGTGATGCTTCTATTTTTCTAGATAATAGAAAGAGCTTATCCTTAATCATAGTACAGTTGTGTTGACGCTTACCTACAGATTTGTCCTTTCCACTAAAGATATAAATCATCTTTGTCTCTCTCTGTCTGTCTCTCTTGCTATAAAATTCTCTTCCTTTTATTCTATGGATCCAAAACAAGACTATGTAAAGAGATGTGACCTTTATATTCTTTGACAATATGTGCCCACCTTATAGTTCTGTCTATTTTTTTCAATGGATTAAATAAAATTATGAAGAACTGGTGCTGTTGATGGAAAATGTTTCCTTTCAAAATATCAAGTGGGCATAAGGAGCTGGATGGCCCAGCACAGAGATGACCTCCCATCAGCCTTGGTCAGCATAGGCAATGGTCAGGGAGAGAGAACTCACAACATAGCACTGGCAGTGTAATCACATTCCTGGAACAAGGGTTCATGGCCCTTTTGCCAACCAGCCAAACAGAGGGGCCAGGAAATGCAACAAAGGCTGGTAGACACAGACACTTTCCTTTAACCCTACCATAGGCCTTACGTTTAAAAAATGTTTTCATTTACAAGTTGCATCTATGGCAAAGTTATGTGAAGTAGTTGTTTGGGCAGCAGATGATGTCAAGGGCATCATGTTCCTACATTCAGTGTAGGTATATATATATCTAAAATCAGCTCCTGTCGGGAGTGGTGTGTGCAATTTCACCCTCTTTCTTTTGCAACAGATGCATGAAGACATCTGGGATTAGAAAGGTTTCTACATCAAATGGAAGCACATCTCTTCCCTCTCTAGTTAGATGCAGCCCCAGAGATCATGGGCAACACCATCCCACGATATCTCCAAGGACTTACTTCTCTCTTCTCTCAGCCTCTTAAGTCATTTAGCAGTTTTACTCACCCTGCTATCATGTAATGTGTGAGGTCCAGAGGGTGGTTACATGAGAACAGGCCTTCTCTGTAGTGGCTCCCCATTAGTGGAATGCTCTCACCAAGGAGGTTTGCCTGGTGCCTTCATTATGTATTTTTTAAGTATCAGGCAAAAGCGTTCCTCTTCAACCAGGCCTTTGGCTCTTATGATGAAGGGAGATATATAAATCAAATCAAATCAATAAACAAAATAATGCAAGGATGAGGAACCTGTGGTCTGCCAAATGTTGACAAACTGCATCATTTATCATCTCTAATCTTGGCCATGGTTTCTGTGGCTGATGAGATGTGAAGCAAGTCCAACAACACGTGGAGGCGCAAAGGTCCCCATACCTGGTTTAAAACATGAACTAGAAGTTCCCTGCTAAAATTTCAATTGTACCATGAATTCCATGGGAGGCCTTGCATATGTCTCGCCATATTAATTCCCCATCCGCGTTAGCAGGCTAATTATGCTTGTCAATCCTTATAGGGCCGTTGCAAGAGTTACTGAAATAATATGAGTGAAGTGCTTAGAGAAAGCATTCTATAAATTCTTGTCATTCTTCTACAGATACAGGTGAAACTCAGAAAATTAGAATATTGTGGAAAAGTTCATTTATTTCAGTAATACAACTTAAAAGGTGAAACTTATATATGAGATAGACTCATGACATGCAAAGTGAGATATGTCAAGCCTTTATTTGTTATAATTGTGATGTTTATGGCGTACAGCTGATGAAAACGCCAAATTAACAATCTCAGAAAATTAGAATATTAAATGAAATCAGCAAAACAAGGACTGCAAATAGAGCAATATTGGACCTCTGAGAAGTAGAAGCATGCACATGTACTCAGTACTTGGTTTGGGCCTCTTTTGCATCAATTACTGCCTCAATGTGGCGTGGCATGGATGCTATCAGCTTGTGGCACTGCTGAGGTGTTATGGAAGACCAGGAAGCTTCAATAGCAGCCTTCAGCTCTTCTGCATTGCTCGGTCTCATGTCTCTCATCTTTCTCTTGGCAATACCCTATAGATTCTCTATGGGGTTCAGGTCAGGTGGGTTTGCTGGCCAATCAAGCACAGTAATCCCATGGGCATTGAACAGGTTTTGATACCTTTGGCAGTGTAGGCAGGTGACAAAGTCCTATTGGAAAATGAAATCAGCATCCCCATAAAGCTCGTCTGCGGAAGGAAGCATGAAGTGCTCCAAAATCTCCTGGTAGACGGCTACGTTGACCCTGGACTTAATGAAGCACAGTGGACCAACACCAGCTGATGACATGGCTCCCCAAATCTCTTTTCTGATGAGAGCAGCTTTTGCATCTCACTTGGAAACGAAAGACCCAGAGTCTGGAGGAAGAATGGGGAGGCACACAATGCCAGGTGCTTGAAGTCCAGTGCGAAGTTTCCAGTCTGTGTTGATTTGGGAAGCCAAGTCTTCCATAACACCTCAGCAGTGCCACAAGCTGATAGCATCCATGCCACGCCACATTGAGGCAGTAATTGATGCAAAAGGGGTCCAAACCAAGTACTGAGTACATGTGCATGCTTCTACTTCTCAGAGGTCCAATATTGCTCTATTTGCAGTCCTTGTTTTGCTGATTTCATTTAATATTCTAATTTTCTGAGATTGTTAATTTGGGGTTTTCATCAGCTGTACACCATAAACATCACAATTGTAACAAATAAAGGCTTGACATATCTCGCTTTGCATGTCTTGAGTCTATCTCATATATTAGTTTCACCTTTTAAGTTGAATTACTGAAATAAATGAACTTTTCCACAATATTCTAATTTTTCGAGTTTCACCTGTACATGCATTTATAGCCACAGTGTCAAATCTTAATGAAAGGACTTTGGTCTTGCTCTTTTCATGTCAGTAGAAACCTTGTTTACTGCAGTTTGCTTTCACTGCCATCAAGCTAGCAGTGTGTGGGCAGCAGCAAGGCAGAGCACAATGACCTTTTCCAATGTGATGTTTAATTAAAGATTGTGAGGAGCAGACTTGTGACATTTTGAGTATTACAGTGTGGCTTGCTGAAGGACATTTAAAATGATGGCTGCAATATCCACTAGTCTCCTTCCATCTTCCCCACTTCCCTTTTGATAACATCATTTCTGAAATCAGATTGAAAATCTAATTTACACCCCTTTCTAGAAAAATAAGGCAACATGATATATCTCAAAAATTATTGCTCAGAAAAAAGAGAGGCCCAGACGTTATCTTGCAGTGACCTTGTTCAGGATGAGAAACACTCTCAAGAATTGGAAACTTGCAGTCACTGGTTAATAGAAATACTAATGCTGAGGCAATATCTCTCTGAAGAGCAGTTGCTGAAAATCACAGGTGAGGAGAGGGTCGTTGCACTTGTGTCCTTTTCATGGGCTTCCCATGGGCATCTGGTCTGCCCCTGTGAGAGAAGGATGCAGGATTAAATGGGTCGTTGGCTTGATCCAGTAGCCTCTTGTTATGTTCTCATGAGGCACGATCAGCTCTTGACATTCAGTGGTATACACACTTGTGTGAAGGCCTGTAGCTCAGTTGTAGAGCAACTGGTTTGCATGCAGAATATCCCCATTTCAATCCCTGGCACCTGCTGGAAAGGATACCTGCCTCTAACCCTGGAGAGCTACTCCTGTAGGTAAGGTAAAGGCTAAAGGACCCCTGGACGGTTAAGTCCAGTCAAAGGCAACTATGGGGTTGCAGCATTCATCTTGTTTCAGGCTGAGGGAGCCGGCGTTTGTTCACAGACAGCTTTCCGGGTCAGGTGGCCAGCATGACTGAACCGCTACTGGCGCAACGGAACACCATGACTGAAGCCAGAGCGCATGGAAATGCCGTTTACCTTCCCGCCACAGCAGTACCTGTTTATCTACTTGCACTTTTTGGTGTGCTTTCGAACTGTGAGGTTGGCAGAAGTTGGGACAGAGCAACAGGAGCTCACCCTGTCACGCGGATTCGAACCGCCAACCTTCCAATCAGCAAGCCCAAGAGGCTCAGTGGTTTAGACCACAGCACTACCGCGTCCCTAGTTACCTTTTTGTTACTCCCATACAGTGTATTGAGTCCCCACAGCAGATGATACCAAGCAGGCTGGACCAATGGTCAGTAAAAGGTCGATTCCTGTGTTCCCCTGAAAGAACCCTGACTCTCTTTGGGAACAGATGGGAAACAGAGGCAACTTTTGATCAGTGGGGTTAACTGATTATGAAGAATGTCTTCAGTTTTTAATCTAAACTTATTTTAGTTTGTTTCAGAGGGATATTTTATATAAGTTTTAATCATATTGTTGCCTATCACATCAAAGCAAGGGAAGCATCTGGTCCTCATCTGACCTTTTGTCAAACATAACACAACTAAAATAGGGTTCATACTATTTTACTTTAAGTGTCACTTAACACTCTAGAATTATTCCCACCTTTCTAATGTCCTGAGCATGCAGACTGCAAGTGATCTCATCACCAGTCTCTAAAGCTGAAAGGTGGATAGAGGGCAAGAAGAAGAAGAAGAAGCTTGGGGGGAAGTAAATATGTTGAACCACAGAAGAGAAGGAAAATGGCCTTGAGAATGGATTGGGAAGTAAGGGGAGGCTGTTACCAAACACTGGTGTGGGAAATCTGATTTCTGTAATATATGTGCAGCATAAGCCATGTTTTTCCAGTAATGGTCTTCACGACCTCTTCTCTGCTTCTGTGTAGATATTAAACAAGTGACACATTTTTTAAAAAGAAGAAGAAGCTACAATTCTCTCTGCTCTTCACTAAACATCAGCCTCTTATGCAAATTCAGAATGCTATCCTTCTTTGCTTCTGGATTAAAAACCCCAAAAGCCATTTTAACAGAAGAGTAATCACTCGTGCAATTTGTGCTGAGATCAAATTTGGCATAGCTTGATTGGCAATCATTGCCTTTTATCTCGTTTGTGTTGATGAACACGCTCTCAGGATGTTTGCGTCTGCCGCTTCCATTCGGATTTGCACAGCCATTTCGCTCCAGCCATCTGGTTGTTCTCTATGGGCTGCCTTGACCCTTCTTTTTTGCTTTTTATTCCCACAGTGCAGTGAGTCACACATGAAAGGCTGGGGAGTACATATGCCCTCTCTTCCTCAGCTGCGTGCGACAGCAGATTCTCCCTTCTGGGTTTTGAGGTAAACCCAATATGACTCTTTTGCAGTACTGAATCCCTTTGCACAGTAAAAGAAGAAAAAGTCTGCATCATTCCTGAAAACAGACGATCAGTAGCTTAGAAGCATCATTAGTGCTGGTAGAGTTATGTTATGATGAACAACTTATTTATACAGTGCTACCAATGCACATGGAACACCACAGCATTTCATAAGCAAGGACATATCTCTGCATGAAGAATATATGTAAGCCTGCTGGATCAGGCCAATGGCCCATCTGGTCCAATATGCTCTTCTCACAGTGGTCAAGCAGATGCCTGTGGGAAGCATGCAAGCAGGACTTGGGTGCAACATCACAAGACACACCTGCGATTCCCAACAACTGGTATGAAAACTGGTATTTGCCTTGGTAGGGCCAAACGAGGCACATTAGCTTGTTCACTTGTCTGCTCCTTTCACACACTTATTATCTGTTGAACAGAATTTTCATCTTGCCTTTCCAAGCTTATTTGAAGCCAAGATGAACAGTTAATTTCTGTCAGGAGTGTGTGCAGGAGCCAGGCCCTGTGACCAGTAGGGCTTCGCAGGACTGCGGCCTTCCTAAGTTTGTTCTGGAGAGGCAAGGTGCGGCCACACAGGTGAGGCCGCTTGGTAACTCACTGCACCTGGTGGTAAGAGCCGGGAAGGGATATAAGGTCAGCATTTCCCTTCGGCTCTTTGCCACAGCAACTCGTTTCCTGCCTTGCTGCGTTGGGCTTCTTGCTTCCTGATCCTCGGACCTTGGCTTCTTGACTCCTTGCTTCTCAACCCTTGGACCCTTGACTTCGTGACTCCCTGCTTCCTGACCCTTGGACCCCTGGTTTCTGGACTCTTGTTCCTGCTCCCATCCCGCCATCTTGCCCCCGGTCCCGACGTCCTCAGCCGGGACTTTGATCGCCCATAGACCAGACCACGACAATTTCCCCCAGTAAAACCCAACACTTGCAGATTTTGGGAGCCCGATAAGGGAAAACAACCAGTACCTATTGCACCAATTAAGCATTGTTAAACCAGTACTGTTCCATCATGAAGTGGCATCTGGTGAAAACTCCATGCTGAAAGATTCAGCGGTGGTCTTGCTTCCAAAACACTCCTCCAAACTCACAAAAACCTTTTTGAGCATTAAGTTACGACGTTAGGCGATTGTTCTATTCCAAAGCAGCAAAAAAATAATATTGTCATCAATCTTTTTCAATTATATTTGAAATTTCTTTGAAAAGCAGAGCCTGCCACAGGACAACAAATAAACACTGATACGTTTAATGGAGTTGGGGGCACGGAATTGTATTAAGATTTTTTCAGCTAACAAATAGATTTGACAGCTTTGACAATAAGTTTTGAACATAGCCTTTTGTTTCCAAAGTTCCTTGAAGAACAACACGGTGAGATATGTTTCATATTGGGCCAGACACAAGTCGCAGCTCCCCCTCACCCATCTTTAGGTACAAAGGCAGTAGAGAAAGACAGCCGAGGCCTGAAAGAGGACGAGAAAGATTTTCAAAGGGCAGCCTGTCTTTGAAATGTCAGCATACAATGAATAAAAGTAGCAGAATATCTGGTGACCAGGAAAGTGGGCATCTGCTGCCTGACATCCTTTTTGTGCTTCTCACTGCTCATCCCCAGTCATGAAAGATGGTGGGTTGATGATGACAGTCATCTGCTTAATGTCACGGTAGTTTATCTCAAATTGTGTTTCTGGGAATTTGGACTGAACTAAACGGGCACATATTGGAGTCAGCTAGATTCCTCCTCCTAAGATAGCATCACCAAGCTACTCTATTTTCCAGAGGTAGAACAGCCTAATTGTGGATGCTATCACATAAGGAGAAGGCTGAATGCCGGGGCTGAAATTTAAAATGCAGGCCAGCCTAGGTATTCGGAGAATTAACACCTGCAAACAAATGCAGGGAAACTTCAAGAGATGGGTTACTCTCTGAACTTGAGGGTCAGATTCGATGGTGGTTGGTTGGTTGTTGGCGGCATTCTCACACAGCATATTCAGATGCACCCTCATGTGTTAACCCTCCCCTCCCGCTGTCCTCTCTGCTGCAATCCTGCTCCCTCTAAGCCTGTTAGACAACTGTTTGTTGAGCTGGATGGGAGGAAGGGCATAATTTCAAATTATTTAGATGGCCTGAACAATGTACCATTGCCACGTGACATTGTCCCATCCCCAGCCTTTCAAAAAACCTGCTTGAATTTACCTGCAAAATCCAGTAGCAGGAGGAATTTGACTTGAGGCAGTTTGACCTGTGGGGGCTGCCCAGATTGTTCTAGAAGATTACCAGTAGGAGGGGGCAAGCCCAGGCACCCATTGCCCACCAATCATTTCTTGGGGAAGGAAAGGGATCGCTAACGCATTCACAGATTTCGATAGCTGTGTATGTATTATGTTTCACCCTTTCTTTTCTTTTCTTTTGATAATTTCTTTTAATTAGTTTTCAATTACAACAATCTAATAGCCTCATTATAACAATGCCAATTTATAATACAATTAGTAATACCAATCATTGAGATGCCAAATTATATAATTTAGGTGCCCCCCCCGCATGCTATAATTGACAGCTTGATGATTTATTTTATTTCTGTGTTCCAAAATCTTATAAATTTCAGTTACGCTCTAGTCAAAATAACAATCCCTTATATCACAAATGCAGTTTTGATGACGTTTCACCCTTTAATTAACATGCACTGTTTTAAAAGTTTCTATAGGAATTTGCATAGAGGACTATGGTTTATATATGTCATCTGGTTTCATTCAAATGGCAGAAATGTACGGGTTCATCATCTCCCTTTGGACACAAGCAGGATACAGTACTGATTAAAAATAAAATTATTTGCATAGCTGGTTTCTTGTAACAATTCGGTCATGATCTGCATGTGTACATGGCTCTTTGTGTTAATGGCGACGGTAGGTCTTCATCCTAATCTCTGCACTATGCTTGCACTGAGGGGTCATCCTTCTTAAACACAGGTCAGTTTAGTGCAAGCGCATTGCAAGTCAAGTTCAAAGAGGAAAAAGAATGTGGAAGTCCCAAGTAGAGAAGTTGTGTGAACCACCATCTGTCACCGTATATATTTTTAGAATGAGACGGGTAGGTTAGTCTTAAAAACCCATAGAATTAGAGGTTACATCCTAGTGATGAAAACCAGAGAAAAGCACACTCCACACACATCATTGTGCTGTTGGTGAGAAGGTTGCCATAGCGTTAGAAATTTTCATCTTAGGAAACAAAAAACTGTTCTATAGGGTCACCCATTCCCTACATCTAAAACCATGTGGCACCTCAAAGACTTGCCAAATTTATCTGGGCATAAGCTTTCGTGCAGATGCATGATGTGTTTTCCTGAGTTACATGTACAAGGTGGGGTGATGGGAATGTTAAAAAAAAAAAGTGAGGTTAGAGGGAAACAAAATGCAGAAAGGAGCAAACAGTGATAATTACATATTTAACAGTGGTGATTCACAAAACGGTTTTTGATCTTTTGTGAATTATTAAGCATGTAATTATCACTGTTGTCGTTTTCTGTATTTCATTTCTCTCTGATCTCACGCTTTCCTTTCAGTTCCCAATGACTGTCTCCCACGCAACTACGCATAAATGTACCCCACCTGCATCTCAGGAAACTGCACCATGCATCTGACGAAGTAGGCTATACCAATGGAAGGCTGACGATGGAGTCTGACTAAATTCCATCTGATAGACTAAGTAAGATGGATGAAGAAAGATGGGGATCTATAGCTCAAGAATTGCAAGGGAACACTTGAGAGTTTAAATCTCAACAGGAAATATCAATTTAGCAATTCGTAGATTGCAGGACAGGGGACGCAGGTGGTGCTGTGGTTTAAACCACTGTGCCACTTGGACTTGCCAATTGGAAGGTCAGCGGTTTGAATCCCTGCAATGGGGTGAGCTCCCGTTGCTCGGTCCCAGCTCCTGCCAACCTAGCAGTTCGCAAGCAGGCCAAAAAGTGCAAGTAGATAAACAGGTACCACTCCAGCAGGAAGGTAAAAAACATTTCTGTGTGCTGCTCTGGCTTCGCCAGAAGCAGCTTAGTCATGCTGGCCACATGACCCAGAAAAACTGTCTATGGAAGTGGACAAACACCGGCTCCCTCAGCCTGTAAAGCAAGATGAGCACCACAACCCCAGAGTTGTTCACAACTGGACTTAACTGTCAGGGGTTCCTTTTCCTTTACCTTGCAGGACAAATGTTTTTAATAAGCCAATTTGTGCCTCACTATCATACCAGATTTTACAATAGGGCAGACCAAAGCTATGATACTATTATAGCGTTGATATAGCAGTCAACTAGTCTTGCACTTTTGAATGTTATCAGCAAATAAATAAATAAATACTTTTAAAGAAGGATTGTCCCTTTAAGATATAAATATCCCTGGTGGGTCGAACTGCCTCAACAACAATTCATATTTACACTTAAATCTTACTGAAGTCAAGTTGGCTTTTAGAATATAATTAAGAACACAGCTTGACCATAGCAAACTAGGGCTCCACTCAAACCTACAAAATCATTATGCATCTTATTACTCAGTGTCTCATTATTACACAGGTAAATTCATGGATCAACCTCCGTTGAAAATGTAGTGCATGAACTGGTTAGGTTGTATTAGAGATCCATCTCTGAAGTCTAGTGTATCATCGCTGTTTTCACATATGCAAGTCACTAAGTTGTAGCCATCAGATGATGAACATGCATGTATGAAGATACCCCTATTGCTAAAAGAGCCCCACACCCTGACTTGTCCAAAGGCCATAAAAGCTCATTTAATGCAAAGAATCAATGAGAATTTAATCAGATTACTTCTTTACAAAAGCTCAAAAATCTGTGGTTGTAGTCAGAGTTATTTTACCACTGATGAAGGGAGGAATGATGTCACAAGTGAGCTGATACTGTGATATATAGATAAAAATATTCTTGGGATGTTGTCACTTCCCTGTATGCTACTTACAAACTGCAACGGGAGGAATCTTCATGTAATGAAACTAGGTAATTTTAATAGCAATTTACTAGCTTTAATATATTCAAAGAAGAAACCCTATAATACACTAACATTTGTTTAATGTGTTAAAATACATTCAGGATAAAATATATAATTACAAAGAATTTGGTATCGCCAAGCCAAACAATGTTGAAGATTTTTTAAATTAATTGTACTATTTATCAACAGCTACAAACCAAACTAAAGATTCAGCCTATTACAAAAAGGAGCAAGAGAGCTACATCAAGGGATGTGGCAAAACTTACCGGTAAATGAACTGCACATGGATTTATAGGCCAAATGTTTTGCAAGAAACCACCAACCTAACTTATGAAACATCAGTTGAGCTATGTCTATTTACCATTAAGATATCTGACCCAATACCGGAACATGCCTGTTTTCTCATGACCTGCAAACTTAAGCCAATGAGATGAGAACACAATTTTCAAGTTGACGATTAATTTTAAGTAATTTTATTTTCTCCTATAAGTGTTATTAAACCGTAACATTGTGATTGGTTAAATGTTTAAAGCAATGCACTTTTAGAATCAAAGATAAATTATTTATAGAAATTTTGCCTGATTGATCCATCTATCCCTCATAGCTAGCCTACTGGAGAGATCTTTGACCGAAGTGAATCTGGCCCGCACATAGCAACAGAATTATGCTGGACACATTTTGAGTGGGATAATTAAGTACATTTACTTAGAAATAAGTGAAGTCAATGGGGTTTTCGGCCATATCAATGCACATTGGGTAGGGCTGTTAACGCATGCTAACACAGTGCAAGGTAACTATTTGTTATTATTGAAAGTATTAAAAGAAGTCCGTCATCTTGTGGTCACATTCTGTCACCCCATCCAGCTATCAGTTCCTGACATGGAAACTCTTGATCAGCACATGGTATTCACCCACCTGCAGTTGTGTTCAAAGAAAGAGAGGACATCTGCACATACATACCTTTGAAATGAGTGTAACTGCTCATACACACAAGAGCCCATCTGCATAGCAGAAATAAATTTCCATCCCGTTGTGATTCCTGCCGCCCCGCTCCCCCACTCTCCATATCACAAAGTGGGACTCCATCTTATACCCCTAAATTAGATCCTGGAAATACACCACAGCTCATGTGCATAAGAGATTTATTCAGCTATAAAAAAATATTACAGGCTCTCCCATTTTAAAGTTGCAAAAAATATTCTTCAACTCTTCTAAACAAACATGGGTACATTAGGCCTAGTTCAATATTCAACATTCTGCAATGGCAGTATTTATTCCATTAACACCTATGTTCCCCCTTAGAATTCACATTGGAGAAAGACCAAATCTGGGGACTATAATTCAATCTTCCTCTTAATTATTCATTTAATTATCTAAGTTCTGGTATACCACATTATCATGCCAGTGTTCAGTGGGTGGAACTCCACCATATTGTCACATTATAAATTAATAAAGCACACAGAGACACACAAAATTGCTTTGCACTCCAAATAGTAAATCCTTCATTTTCTGGTAACCTATGTCCTTCAAAATATGTCTATGCTACTGCCGCATAGTCATTGGTTTGTTCGTTTTTTTCATTCTCCTGTGGGCTGGTGATGGTGACTCTTGGAGCTGAGGTTTTCTCATAATTGGAATCATCCTAGACAGAGAGAAAGGGGGGGGGCGTATTTTAACTTGTCATATGGCAGAGATTATTATTATTTTTTGTACGTGTTGATGTGATCAAGCAGAGCTTGCATGACCAGGACCCATCAAGCCAAGTGCAGGTCCATAGCCATGTGAGATGGTTGGAAACTCTCCTTCTTTTGCTGTTCCAGAAGGCAGAAAAGCTCTGAAGGTTTATCAAACCCCTTGGAGGCCACCACAAAAGGGCTGGCTGGTGAACTATGTTTGGCTTGATGGGCCACAAGGTATTCAGTTGAGCGATAAGGCAACTAGCCTATAATGTGCTTGAATAAAAACAACAACAACAACAACTGAATTCTTCGTGCCATGTATGAAACAAGTAGTTTTAGAAACCATTAAATGATGGCAAATGAATAAGCCAGCATCCTAGAAAAAAAGTGAAGAGGACAACTGGGTAACAAAAAAATAGCAGTGTGATTGTACAAGCTAATTCATCCCAGCCTAACTTTTTATTTAACCAATGGAAGTGGCTTGAGTTTTGTCAGGGAACTGCCATCAGTGCCGGAGGGAGAGAGCAAGCTCCAGAGGGATCCCAGAGAGCGTCCCGGGATTGGGAGAGGCAGCCCATCTTCTGGGGAAGGGAATCAGCTTAGCTCCAGTGGAGAAGGGGGGCAGATGGGGGAATCTGAAAGGGGGTCACATGACTCCTTGCCGGGGACCAGCGGGGGGAGGAAGGGTCCTCTGCTGCCTACGCCCTCCTTGCGCAGAAGGCTTCCGCGCAGGGAAGGTAGGAGGAGACTGGGCGTGAAAGAACTTCTTTGTTGGAAGAAGTTTAAGAAACGCCCACTGACGGATTGCGCCAGCGATTGAGACAGCCACGGGCGAGTGGCTGTCCGGACAGAAAGGGTTCACTTAGGCAACCCAGCCAGGTGTGGGCACCGGCTTACGCACGAGCAACACCTAGAACCATTACAAGTTTTTTCTTGCTTTAGGTACAATTTTTAAAGAGCACAAGTTACTCTCCAATTCTAGGAAATTTCATGGTGGCAGCTTGTGGCGCCTGAAACCAGGTTTTCGAGTGTAGACAAAGCATGTGGTTTCCAGATGCGCAATTCACTGGCTCACATCATTCAAGTGATCGTGAACTTGGCTTGGCACATCAGCTATGATACTGCAAAAACACTGCAGTCAGTTTTCTAAGTAACCTCTGAAAACGAGGTCAGAGTGCACAGAAGACTGGTGACCGGCAAATGTAAGGGTTGCAACATGATCACAGTATTAGTGTCGATGCAACATGTGAACGCTTTACCACTGGGATCACCCAGTATGAGATTATATACCGTCCTCATATAGAAGGTTGCAAAAAGGCAAGAAGAGCTGCCCGAAAGCTGAAAATCCAGCTGTGGAGTATGCTGGCTGCAAACAAACCTATTGTTAGAGCAGAAAAAATGGAAGCAGTAGCACATCGAAAGAGCAAAGACATGTTACCTGTTTTTGATCATCAGTACCTTCTTTTGTTTCTTCTTCATGACGATTGTGATCCATCTGTTCACCATTTTCCTCATTTGTCCCCCCATGCGCATGACTGCTAGGCTCATCTTGGTCAAGGTTCTGCCCTTGCTGCTCATCATCATAATGGCCATTCAGATTCTCTTCTGTTCCATTGATGGCCTCCCCTGTGTCTCCACCCTGATCTGCCTCTCCATTCATAGCTGAATAGTCTTCCTGGTGCCGAGCCTGATGTTCCGGTGCCATGGTCTCTTCCTCATCCACAGTTTCCGCTGGCCGCTAGTAAACCCAAAAACCCAAATTGCGTTATGCTCAGCTCTTTTGATTCATATATAAAGAACACATATGAGGTTCACAGACAAGCCAGGGTAAAGCTACTTTAAAGAGAAGAACCGTGCTCTGAACTGTGATACAGCACAAACATCTCTACAATTACAGCACAATGCTGTTTCAACAATCTCATTCTGGTATAAGGGAGGTAGGCCTCTGAAGCAGATACTGGTGACAAACTACAGGGGAGTCTTGTGAGCTTCCCAGCTGCAACTAACTGTTGGGTCCAAAATGCTGGATTAGGTTGATCTTTGGTCCAATCCAGAAAGTATCTATCTTCTTATACCCTGAAACAACAAATCTGTTCCACAAACCACATGGGAAGCTCCTTTGAAATTAAAGAGAGGCTAAAAAGCATCATATGATAACAGCATGGATAATGCCATAAAAAGCAAGAAGGCCAAATATCCAGCTGAGCAAGCAATTCCTTGGATATTAAGTAGTTTCTTATATCCTGACCAAGATTATTCCAATTTAATAATTTCAGACAGCACAATCATGCCTTGACAAAACACACGGGACCTAGATGAACCTCTTTTATAACCACCCAGTAATTCAACCAAGCAGCCAGCCTGTTTTTGTATTTGTGCTGTTTTCTGGATTTTTGCCTCTACTCTCAATCAACCCAATTTTTCAGATTCCGAAATCAGCTCAGATGAGCCCATCTATAACAGAATTCAGGTAAAATCACAGTATGAAAGTAACTCCACTGCAAAACTTGGGAAGCACTGTTTGAATAAAAAGCACTTTTTAAAAGCATCTTTTCAAAAATAGCTAGGCATTGACTACGGATATTACCTATTGCCGTTCAGACAAAAGAGAAAAAAAAAGATCCTAACAGGCACACAGAGCAAGGCGTAAACACAACTTCAGAGAGCACTTAGGCTTGAAGAAATGAGCAATGCTTAAATAACGCTGCCATTTCCCAGTGAACAGTGATTTGTTATATATCCCAAATGCTTTACAAAGCAAAGCAAAACTCAAAACATTTTGTTCCCTAACCAGCTAGGGTTGCTAAGTGACAATGGAGCACCTGTTTACAAAATTTAAACATTTGAAAAAGGGAAAGAAATCGTTGCTTCTGGGCTGGATTCAGTCTGATTGGTTTTCACTGCAAAGAGACATGTGCATTTCTAATTGTGTACATTTTAACTTTGCCCAACTGTAAATTTGAAATTTTGATTTCAGGAGCTAAATATTATGGTTGTAAGTCACTTTGGGTTACCCTGGGCAACATAAGGCGGCTGGCAATTTTAATAAATAAATTATTTTGAAATGTGGTAATATCTGAGTGCAGGACATGGGTGGCACTGTGGGTTAAACCACAGAGCCTAGGACTTGCCAATCAGAAGGTCAGCGGTTCGAATCCCCACGATGGGTTGAGCTCCCATTGCTCGGTCCCTGCTCTTGCCAACCTAGCAGTTCGAAAGCACATCAAAATGCAAGTAGATTAATAGGTACCGCTCCGGCGGGAAGCGGCTTAGTCATGCTGGCCACATGACCCGGAAGCTGTACGCCGGCTCCCTCAGCCAATAAAGTGAGATGAGTGCCGCAACCCCAGTCGGCCACAACTGGACCTAATGGTCAGGGGTCCCTTTACCTTTTTAATATCTGAGTGCCAACATAAGCATGAATCTTTAAGATACAAGTCAGATTTCAAAGGTCTCAATGGGCTGAGTCCAAAGACATTGCGGCAAAGCAGAACAAATTCCACTAATGCAAGAGAACTTCCCCTCGCTCTCCTACCTTCCCATGTGCCCCCTGCATCCCTTCAATCCTCTGCAAGGAACTACCAGTTAGCAGTAGGGCCAGCTCTTTTGTTCTGCAATTTTGTACCTCTCCTTAAGTGGGCCCACTCTGAATCAGGCCAGCCAAGACCAGCATTATTGGGGTACCATCAGTTCCACTCATCCCTGGGCAGCATCCAGCCCACCTTTCATCTAGACAGTGTTATAAATGAACAGAAAACAAGTCTATTGGTTACTTTACTTTATACCATTTACAGTGGTGCCTTGGTTTTTGAACATCTCCGTTGACAATGCTTCGGTTTTCGAACATGCCTCGGAAATCGAACATGCCACGCGGCTTCCATATTGAATTTTCCGTATTGAGTTTTCGGTTTTCGAACGTTTCAGAACTCAAACGGTCTTACAGAATGGATTACATTCGAAAACCAGGGTACCACTGTAGTTACTATGGAGGACTTCCTAGCATCAGAAAGTACTTTATATGCTTGAGTACTTTCCATCAGAAAGTACTTTATATGCTTGAACAACAAGTGCCTTTCTTATCTGGTGTCACTTGAGAACAAACATTTCTTTCCTGATTGCGAAACTCAATTAGGATTTTGAACCAGAGACCTGCCAAACATGGGTAAGAAAGCCATTAAAAGGCATTAAACATGAATGCTTTACATCTGCACAAGGATCCAGAGGATAGGGTTCACTCGTGATACTGTGACTAAAAACAAAAGCACTTCCATCAAGGGGTATTTCTCAGATGCCAGTTTCAAAACTTGAATCAATGTGGACATCTGTTTTTCATCTAGAAGGAAGACTAGCCTGGTGTCCTTGGAGGCTTTAAGTAGAGGTTGAATGGCCAACTGTCATGTATGATCTAGTTGAGATTCCTGTACTGCAGGGAGATGGACTAGATGCCCCTTCCAGTTCTACAAGTCTATGATTCCTCTGGCCCTGTTGCTGCCACCACACCAATTTCCCTCTGATTTACTGCTACCATTGACACCACCACCACTTTTCCTAGCCTGACAAAGATGATACAGATTCACAGCAGCTGCATGTATTCACACACAAACAAACCAACACACAAACACCAGGTTTGAAACACGTTGATAAACCATAATGAAAAGCTGCCATGAAATTCAAAAGCTCCAAACCTATTAACATCTCCAAGATTCCCATGCTGTCCTCACTGGTCCAATGCAACATCAGTAAAGCAATCATAAAGAGGCCAACAATAATAGCTCTTCTTTTATTACATTCCACGCACTCTAGAGACCTATTCCACAAATGGTGTGGCTGCCCTAATCAAATGACCATGGGATTTAACTAATCATAGTTTCAGGCTCCTATGATTTTCATCATTATATTGCTTCATGCTTGTAATCTGGCCGAGGATTACATCATTCTCCATTACGAAGATTGAAAGATACCCATCCTGAACGTGACAGCATTTATCCTGTTATTCATTCTATTGACTTCACGCACATAGTTCAATTCCTTACAAAATTTGATATTTTGATAGAGGGTGGTTTATTTGAAACTTGAGTGCCATAATACTATTTGTATTCAGAACAGTTCAAATGCAAAACAGGAACATTTTGCATAAATCTAATGCTGGTTTGCACTTTGTGCAGTTTAATTTATACCCATCCATGTAGCCAGTATGAAAGTTCCAGTACTCAATAGCTAAGCTTTTGCTTTAATAGTACATTGCTGCAATATTCAATGACCATTATTGAATAAGGTTCTAAAAAGGTTACAGAAACCAGAAAATGGAACTTAGGTATTCCAATGCCAGCCATTTTCAAAGGTCTGTGTTCCTTCACTGATGGCAGTCTTAGTACATTGGCCAATGAAACAGTTTACCAATAACAGAAAAAGGATGGTTATGACAGCAGTGGAAAACCACAAGAGAAACGAGCCACAACTTTACTGCAAACTTATTTTCATTATGAGTCCCTTGTTCAAAGCTTGCAGCTTACCTGGTCAAGTGGGACCTCAGTTTGAGTGTCTTCATCTTCCTGGACTTCCACAGCCCCCCTCATTTCCGATCGCTTTTTGCCAGCCTTGTAAACTCCTTCCTCCTCTGAAATTGGAAAGAAGCAGAGTCCAACTGTGACACTGTGTGGCAAAATTAGTGAACTGCACTCAAGGACAGCCTGGAAAAGGTTTCCCATTCTTCACAGGTGTTTACTCTTACAGATTTAAGACATGCACCCATCGGTTTTGCTTTGGCTTTATAAGAGCACCAGCATTCTTACATGGAAAGTGAATGAAAATAACCACTGGAAGGAATTCAGTGTTGTGCTCTTCTAATTGTTCCATCAGCACAAGCATTATTGCTTGCTGGATGGAACAATTCTCCACTCTCCCCCCTCCCCCCCCCCGTGCACTGTTCTGAGAGTTCTCCTGACCCTCCGGAGAAGATTTGGGGGTGCCACAGGGGCACACAGAAGAGGAGGAGAGAAAGCCCTGTTGTGCTAGTGGGGGCCTTTACATGAGTTTTCCACGAGCTTTCCACTAGCACGCTGGGTTAGTCGAATCTGGGCTTTAGGCTAATGCTTTGTCAAAAGTTGCACTAGCTCAATTCTGAGCTTTAATAATAATAATAATAATAATAATAATAATAATAATAATAATAATTTATTATTTATACCCCACCCATCTGGCTGAGTTTCCCCAGCCACTCTGGGCGGCTCCCAATCAAGTGTTAAAAACAGTACAGCGTTAAATATTAAAAACTTCCCTGAACAGGGCTGCCTTCAAAGCAACTAAATATCAAACACGCTTATAAAGGAAAACATAGAACACACGTTTCACAAAATAGATGTTAACAAAACCCTCAAGTTGTTTTTTGTCAACAAAGCTTTACTCATTAGATTTCTTTCAGCACGGATAACAACTGGTACTTTGCTACGTCCACCGTGGTTTAAGACAGTTATAAGGAAAATCTGCCAAGAACTACTCAAAAATCAATTTCATTCATTTCAAGTGAAAAGAAATTGTATGTTATTATTACATATTTTTATAGATTCAAATAATTATTAAATCACAGAAATGGGATAACTATAATATATATGAAGGAAGTCTTCAGGCTAAGAAGACAAATATTACATAGCATGGTGGAGAAGAAGAAAGCAATAAGTGTGTCACCAATCCAAACTTGGCTAACCCAAGTATAGCAAGGAGATGTATTCACAAATAGGAAAACTGATACATTTTGTTTCTGGCTTTTGAACACAGTGGAAAAACATGAGAGGGCCTTCTCAGTGGCTGCACACAATCTGCAACTCCTTTCTCAGAGAGTCATACAGTACTAGCGGTTCATGCAACTTTCTGCATTTTTTCAGCTGGTATTTTAAATTGGCTTGCCATGCATTTCTGTCTTTTGAATTAAATATTTCTGAATGTAATGTTTTAAACATGCAGGGGAAGACAACATGCAAATAGAAGAATAACTTTATATACTGCCCCACTCTATCCTGTGGGGAGAAATCAGATGGCTGTATTAATCACCTGCTACAAAACACAAGGCAGTAGCCTAGACAAGGGATAGTCAATGCATAGAAGAGGAGAAAGGTTGGAACTTGGCTGCAGATGTGGAAGCAGCAGCTGGAATTCAGCAAACGGGACTGTCCAGCACCTTTCTGCTAGAGTTGTGTGAGTGTAGAAAGCATGGGAACATGGAAAGAACCATCTGGAAGCTGGAGTGTAGCACTATGCTAATGTCTAGGAGGGGAAATCGGGACTCCTGTGTCTCTGAAACTACTGAAAGACATTTCTCTGCTTTATCCAGCTCAGTATCTGCATTCCAGAACCTCGCTGATACACATTGATAAACACAAAAATTACATGACTAAAATAAATAGCAAATGAGTTATAAATTCCAACAACTAATAAGAAATCAATATACTTTAAATAATAAAACACAGAAAATTAATGTTTCCTGCATACATTCCCCTCCTAGGCAGCCCTAACAATAAAAAAAAATTATTGCAGCACAAATGGTAGTATTATACATAGCCATTTAATACATTTCCAATTTGAAACTGATTGAAGTTCAGCATTAGGGAAAAAATAATCATGGTAATAACAGTCTGCCCTGAATATTTTATGGAAATCAGGGGCATTTACAGAGCTGTAAGCTCTGTATCTAAGTTAATGTAACTACAAAAAAATATTTAATGTCATTTACCAGATGCTGCCTCATAAAACAAAAAAACAAAACAAACCCATAATAAACGCATTGTTCATTACATCCAACAAATACCCAAAAGGGATGAAGAGGATACAGGATTGTTTTCTAATCTTCACTCAAACAAAACACCAAAAAACTGGCATTGTTGCAGGAATCCATTTTAAAATGTCTCAAGAGAATTATAAAACTCTCAAGAGAAGGGAAAAATTTTGTGTACAAAACAGAGGCGTCTGCTATGTTCCCTCATAGAAAACAGGAGGAGACATATTTTAAGGGGCAACATAACAGAAATGAAATAAAAACTGATGACAAGGAAGCAGAACTATTTTCAAAATCCGTTTCCTGATAACAATGAGCTCATTCCGTTCTGCCATAGGCATGGCACTCACACACCGAATCAGTAGCAATCAAGCCCTATGTACATTTACTCAGAAATAAGTTCCATGGAGTTTCATGAGTCTTAACAGCCAAGAGCAGAGACAGGAAGTTATGTTGCTGTTGTTATATAAAAGTGTGAATTATTGCCGAACTGGTAATCTGGAACTTGAGCTGGTATAAAGAGACATGGCATAGCTTAGTTGGCATAGGCAAGCCTGGCATAAATGAGACATGGCCTCTCTGCATATATGTTATGAAGGATTAGAGAAATTGAGTAATCCTAAAGGGACAGGCTGCCCTGAGTGCTCACTGGAAGGACAGATTGTGAAGATGAGGCTCCGATACTTTGGCTACCTCGTGAGAAGAGAAGACTCCCTGGAAAAGAACCTGATGCTGGGAAAGATGGAGGGCACAAGGAGAAGGGGACGACAGAGGACGAGATGGTTGGATAGTGTTCTCGAAGCTACCAGCATGAGTTTGACCAAACTGCGGGAGGCAGTGGAAGACAGGAGTGCCTGGCGTGCTCTGGTCCATGGGGTCACGAAGAGTCAGACACAACTAAACGACTAAACAACAACAAAGGGACAGGCTAGAGGCAAGCCAGAACCGTACCACAGGTATTATTAATTCTTTAATATGCACACCAACAACCGTGGCAGAGTGTTAATTTTCAGTGATTCAATATGTCATGTTTATATGTTGAGTTCACTTTTATAAGAATAGCTGGGGAACACCGCCTTGTGATAATGTTTTCCTGGAAAATAAATTACTATGCACCATAAACCAGAGGGCCCAAAGGTATGGCTGTTTGACTGTGCTGTTACCCTATCGTCATTCTGCTTGTAGCAATGGTAATGATCCCAAACTATTAGGTTGCAAAGAATACATCTTATGAAGCAGAACTCCATTCTCTGTTTCAGAGAGATGGAACAGCGCAGCAAAAATTGTTGAAGACAACAGTAAGATAATGGAAACCAGAGACCGGTGAGATAATGGAAAAGGTCCTCATAACATGAGAAAATAGTTCCAGTAAGGGTCAAAGACTCTAAAACTGTAACATACAGAGGTGGTACCAGAATGTGGTTTTCATAATATACCATCTATGTTCCATAACATTATGGAACTTTATGTATTCACATAATGACTTGAATCAGCCTGTCTATTCTTTTGCTGCCGCCTTCTAGAAAAAGCAGGTCGTTCTGTTTAAAGGCTTCTCAAGCCTCCATTCAGAGGCTGTAATATATATTGCAAGACAGGACCAAATAGGTGGAGGCAATTTTTGTTCTTTCTTGTCACACCTAATGAGAATATCCATTTGCAAGTATTTCTCATTAATGCATGCATGCTCCACATAGATAGATGTCAACTCTTGAAAATTACTGCCAAAATTCCTCTAAATACTAATGCATTGCCATTCGTCTTTCAGAAGAATACCTATCAACTTCTCAGCATGAAGAATACATAGAGACATTAAAACCTCAATTTGTGTAGCAAACCAAGCCAAACTGATATTCCAGGTAACTATTACCTTGCAGGTAGTAAAACCCTCATTTCAAAGAACTTGTGGGAGAGGGGAATAGTTTCAGCCCCAAGCTAGTCACAAATTGTTACACATCCTTCTCAGAAAAATAAAAGGGACATTTTATCACCTGCTGAATAACCTCTCCAATTAAAGTTATTTAATTTTTCCTTTAAAAAAACAAAAGAGACTGCTAGCACACAATATTTAAAAACTGGATGCAGGGATTAACCTGCCCTGCCTAAAACAGTAAGACTCTTTGAAATACAAGAAAGGACTCTATCATATGAGAAATACAACAGTGGGGGTTTTTTCCTCTATAGAAAGTCACAATAACGTTTTAGAACTGCTTATTACAGAACCACAGATGGGCCATTTGGCAGAAAAGTCACAATAAGGCATAGGATGTTAGATAATATTTGATATATTGTCTCCACATTTGCAGAGATATATGAAAGAGAACTGTTTTTCAGTGGCTCTCAATCTTTCCAGAGGATACCTCCCAGAAGATGGTGCTGGGAAACTGCTGTTCCACTAGTGGCTACTGGGGAACAGGGTTCCACAAAGACCAAGCTTAGGTTATCTACCCATATGCATCTGCCTAAGCCTTAAGGTGAATACCGATCTTGATTGGTAGGCATATAGATAGGCAGATCTATATGTAAACACTATGAGAAATTATCTAGAGGCTTGGGATGCTGATGTGTCATTAGTTTGCTTATGATACTGAGATCTACCTTTTGTTTCTATCTTCTGATCTTAGGGAAGTACAGGCCCTCATGTCCTGAATCAATGTTTAGAATCAGTCATGGCTTGGTGAACAAACTGAAACTTAAATCCAGGCATGACTACAGTGCTCTGGTCCTCAGTGGGGTTGCACTGCTGGTGAAAAACAAAATACAGGTAGTGCTCCTGGAGCAGGCATTGTCCCTGGATGACCTGACCATGGCAATGGCCAGGAGTACATTTTACCAGGTATGTGTCACTCTACAACTGCACTGGTACCTAGAGAAATCAGACACACATCCAAACAGTGCTAGGGAAAGAATTAACTAACAGTCTAGTTGACTTCTGCATGTGAAATGTGGGAGGACATCTTGCCCTTGGCCTCAGCAGTAAAACATATGAGGGTTGTTATTTGGTTAATTTTGGCATTCTGGTTCAGTTTAAGCTGCTTAATCATTTGGTTGGTGTAGTCATTTGTTCTGCAATGCTTGAGTAGCAGTCATAACTCAATGGCAGGGCAAATTCCTTACATGAAGAAAACCCCAGGTATCAAACTCCTGGAAGAGGGGTATAATGTTTTCCTTGGAAGTCTACAAAGGAAATTTGGAGGCTCATTCTACCTGCTGATAGGGTTGAACAACAATGGGCCCACAATCCTGGACTGTTCTTGAGAACAAATCAGTACAGGCCTGGATTAGAGGACAAAGTTTGATTTAGTGATCACATTGAGGCATCCCTGGTAGAGGTGAGGGAATACCTTTGGCACAGCCAAGGAAAATTGAAACTGTACCGCTGGCTGGCTCCACATTTTATTCTGGGTCAGGGTTAAGGCAGATGACTTCAAGGAGTAGGGCAGAGATTGACACCTTTCCTTCCTGGAAATTGTGGTCTCACAGGAAGGTTAGGAATAGCTAAGGTTAGTGGATAGCTAAGGTTGACTGTTAATCACTTTTGCATATCTTCAAAAGTCATGGTCAAGCCTACTCCAGTATTTTGTCCCTTGTCTCCATTCTGGATAGCAGGACAAGGGACAAGTTACGTATTAAAAAGAAGTTTTATTTAAAAAGGCTCAGTGGTAAACCAGCGCACATATTTCAACTTCAGAAAAATGGTTCAAAGGAATGCAGGATTCAGTTAATTTAAAACTACTCCACAACATTATACTTAACACTTCCCAGCTAAATTCATCAGGTGCCTACATGATTAATTTTGAAGCACCAATTAATTTATGTTCACTCAAGTTGTTGCTGGCATTTAATTAGAGTTTAGCTTTCATGTTCTTTATCTCTGTTGTTGTTGGCTGATGAATTAGCTTTTGCTTTTTAGCTCAGGGGGTTGGGGGTCATTATTGTAGTAGATTATTTTATTGTTTCATGTGAGCTGCCTTGGAGGCTTAGATGCAGTATAAAGCCAGGGGATTAACATCTTACAATAATTTTTTATTCCTACCATGAAATTGCCAATCTCCCACATTGCTCCTCCCTAGTAATGTGTGGCAAAAACAAACCATGACCTCTGTTTTAGTATTACATCTAAACTAGGGGTTGAGATTTGTTTCACGCAAAAGAAAACACCATCTGTAAGACAAGAACAATCCTTACCTTACTGACCACAGTTTGCTTGAACCAAAACAAAACAATATCCCTGGTTCAGAAGTGACTGTGGTTTGTTTCTTAGTAAACAATTCTTTACTAAGAATTACTTAGTAGGAATTCTTTATGTGCACAGTAGGGATGGGGAATCTGTGGCCCTCCAGGTGTTGCTGGACTACAATTCCCATAATCCCTGAGGCATTGGCCATGCTGGCTGGGGCTGATGGGAGATGGAGTCCAACAACATCTAGATGACCACATGTTCCTCATCCCTGGTATTCAGGACTGCAGGGCCTGTGCTAACTTATGGAATGTTCAGAAGTAGCAGAAACACTCATGGCTCAAGAATATATATAAATGCCTATTAATTCAGCTTCAGGACAATGCTTGTAACATTTTGGCAAAAAACAGTCCCTCAACACTTCTGAACTGCTGCTCTGATGGAGGCCCAATGCACACCATAGTCTCTGCAGCAATTGACTGATTAGGATTCTTCATTGTTCTCTTTCCTCTGTTAAGTGTATAGTAACAGAACTAGGTGACTAGGAAAGTGGTATGTGGTCTTCACAGAAGACAGGATCTTGTCAGCACTAATTAATGTTGGATCCTATGATCTGCATAGAGTATGGATTCAATTTACTCAAGATATAATCCATCTTTCTTTCTTTTTCTGTTTTGGATAAAGTGAACCAAGGCTGGGGATATCCCCTACAGATTCTTAGGCTGTGATAGATAGATAGATGATAGATGATAGATAGATAGATAGATAGATAGATAGATAGATAGATAGATATAGATAGATAGATAGATGATAGATGATAGATGATAGATGATAGATGATAGATAGATAGATAGATAGATAGATAGATAGATAGATAGATAGACGATAGATAGATAGATAGATGATAGATAGATAGATAGATAGATAGATGATAGATAGATAGATAGATAGATAGATGATAGATAGATAGATAGATAGATAGATAGAGAGAGAGAGAGAGAGATAGATAGATAGATAGATAGATAGATAGATAGATAGATAGATGATAGTCTAACTCTATTATGTATTTTTTGCCCCTTAAAAGAGCTTATTGAGAAACTGGTTTCATTCCGAAGATAAAAGCTCACTGAGGATTGATTCTTTCTGCATTACCCTGCTGTATGTCCATTTGAAAACGGATGTAGGCAGCCCCAGGAATGGAGGTGGTACCCACACCTGCGCAATGACATTGCGGTGTGTATATACCAGGACTGCAATCACCGCTTCCTCCTTCATTTACCTGGGGCATGTGCAGGAAGCAAAAGACGTGAACAGCCTAATCAATGGAAGGGATTTAAAATGCAAAGCAACCCTGTCCTTGCCCAGCAGGGTTTATTTCATGGACAGGCTTTCCTAATAGTCTGGGGGGGGGGACATTTAAATATATACATATCTTTAAGTTAAGAGGGCCATGTCTGGAAACAGCAATCTTTAGCAAAATTCATACTCGCTCATGATAAAAGCACAAGAGTCACAAATAGTAAAGGCAGCCAAACTTTAAGATTTGGCCACTGTTCTTGTTACTTCTTAAAATAGTGTCTTCAGGTACTTACCATTATCTGGGGGAACATGAGATCTAGTCACTGCTTTTACGTTTTCTTTTGATTTCGCAGGTTTTTTAATATCTTGATTCTGTACGTGCTTTTCCTTTCTCTTTGGAGGTTGAGGAGAGGACACTGTCTCTGCTGTGTCAGTAGATTTGGACTGGTGGTTCCATCACAAAAAGGAGAAGACCATTTAATTTGTGAAAACTTAAAACAGAACTTTACATAGGCTGCAATCATATATACCAGGAATGTCCAACAGGTTGATCACGATCTACTGGTCCGTGGTCCCCCCCCCCAAAAAAAAAGCTCAACAACCTTAACAACTTTGGTAGATCACTGTCAGTTTTTTATAGAGGGAATAGAACAGAGTCTCTTGAAAGTTGGACATGCCTGATATATACACACCTATGGACCTGGCGCTGTGGGTTAAACCACTGAGCCTATGACTTGCTGATCAGAAGGTCGGCAGTTCGAATCTCCGCGATGGGGTGAGCTCCCGTGGCTCGGTCCCTGCTCCTGCCAACCTAGCAGTTCGAAAGCACGTCAAAGTGCAAGTAGATAAATAGGTACCACTCTGGTGGGAAGGTAAACGGCATTCCCGTGCACTGCTCTGGTTCGCCAGAAGCAGCTTAGTCATGCTGGCCACATGACCTGGAAGCTGTACGCCGGCTCCCTCGGAGATGCGCCGCAACCCCAGAGTCGGTCACGACTGGACCTAATAGTCAGGGGTCCCTTTACCTATAGACCTGAAAGTAAACCCCCATCAATTTCAATGGGGCTTACTTTTAACAAGACATTAACAGGATTGCACTGCAAGCATCCTTTTCAAGTGCACACATACAAAATCAGTTTTATTATCAATATTCCCAAACTGGAATCTTGCCAAGAGCATGCTTTGGATTTAAGGTTGGAAAGTAATATATTTGATGACAGAGGCATTATTTCATACAATTTTGCAGGTGACAAACATGCAAAGGAAATAAGAAGCTCAAGTCTCTTAAACTTCTTCTCTTTGTATCCCAAGAATGCTTGTGTAGACCCACAACAGAAAATAACATCTTATCTGATAGAGTTAAACAAGCTGTTTAACCATGAAACATATATTACTTCTGAATACTTACACTCCCCTTAGACTTTCCAGATCCACCAATAGGAGGTAGTGAAGATGATTTTGAGCTGCAGGAAACAATAATGGTATTTCAGGTTTAAAACACTTGGAATGTTCTCAACATCATGAATTATTATGGTGAAACAGCCTATCTATTGCCAACAAACATAATGTCTTTATAAGGTTGCTTCTAGACGGTCACTATTTCCAAGTGCGATTCAATCATGTGCTGGCAAATCCAGGTTGCACAATCAAAGTCAGTTTGGTGCTCTTGCTTAACAAACCCACTTCTTCCAAAATGGACTTTCTGCAGTAAGGAAAGTGAGTGGCAAATGCACTGCAAAGTGTGGGTAACAAATTGACTGAAGTAATGCTGGATAACATCCACCCAAACAAATCAGAATAGATACTAAATAAACAGAGGACACCATCTCACCGCCGCACAAACTTTCTGCAAATGAATCATGATGAATGCTCAAAAACAGGTCATCTGGAGCAACCCAAGGTATTTAGAAGCAAATGATTTTGTGGTATATTTTGCAATTGTCACACATAGGAAGGACCCTATATAATATAAGAAATTACTGAAAAGCTAGAAACCATTTCAGATATTCACAAGCCATGGTCGTCAACTCAAAGACCAACTGCAGAGGAAGCAGTTACATGCAGTTACATACAATGCCCTTTTATTTGTGGTCTAATAAAACACTTGTGAAGGACAGTAACTTTTGCAACTAGGCCAAAATAAATTTGCTCAAAAGGCTATGAAAAACTAGGAATGGAAAACTCCTCAAGTGAGAACCGTTGACTTTGCCAGTTTATTTAAACAGGAGCTCTGATCTATCACTTTGTGAAGAAGGTTAGAGTGAATTAAGCTAGCTTTAGGGTTTCTTCACTCTGTCAAACGAAGCAAACCCTTCTTTATCCTTCTAACCTGTTGCTTTGGGTCTAATTCACACCATATGTTTTTGTCTGTGCAAGTAATCATAACTTAGATGCTCACCTAAACAAGCAAAACATGTGAACTAGGCAATAAAAGAGACAGATATCAGCAGCAATTGCAGCTGCACTGTGTAACTTCTTTTCACCTATAGAACCCAAAAGTTACAAAAATCCCATCCATGTCAAAAAATGGGCTTAGCTGCAGTACACACCAGGATTCATGGCACTGTCTTATCATAATTCATGTTCATAAATATGGCTAGTACAAAAACCCATTAAACTTACCCATACGATCTCCTCATGGTGGACTTGGTGAACAGCAATTCACTATAGGGCAACTTCTTAAATTTGTCTCTGCCAACCGCTACGTAAAACTGCCCATTTTCCAAATCCATCCCACTCTCGACAGGTTTTCCATCTAAAGTGTAGAGCCTGTAAGATATATGAGCACTTTCCTTTAGCAACTGAAATAAATAATCCACACCCTTCAAAGAGTGAACTAATCACTGAGAAGTTTAGTGGTACAGTGTGAGCCCTCTTCCAGAAGAGAGAAGAATTTGCCCTTGGAGCCCACTTTGCCCCATCATTGGAACAATGTCAACTAAACTGGAAGGAATTGTCTGAAGAACCACTAGCAGGGCTCCCACAAGTTGTGTGTTATGATCACAGAGAGCTGCCTTATACTGCATCAGACCAATGAGTCTGTCGTGCCAACTGGCAGTGGTTTCTCCAGGGTTTCGGACAGGGCTCTTTCTGAGCCCTACCTGAGTTTGGTCCCACGTTGTAGAGGAAACAAGCCTAATACAATATGTCTTTTCCAATGCCTTTCCATGTAAGCTTTATCAGTACTCGCTTTGTCCTTTTTCTTAGAAACAGTGACAACGCTTCTTGTTTTTAACAACAGTTTTTGAAATTGGGGTGAGCTGTTTCTTTAAAAGCATTTCTCAGTTGCTTAATATTTAAATCTCTAAGCTCAGTTGGACTGTTGGCTTTGAGGGGTGCAGGATTGCTAAATGCATATATTGCTGATATAACAATAACAATAACAATAACAATAATAAATAATTTTATTTATATCCCGCCCTCCCCAGCCGAAGCCGGGCTCACCCTCTATAACTCTGAAATTTCAGGTTTCCTAGAATACTTTTTTGGGGAGGGGCATGTTCTATCACTTGCAGAAACCAAACTTAGCATTTTGTAACCACTTACGTTATACCAAACAAAAAGGCAAATCTACCAGCATCTCTTAAATATCCTGGGAAGCTCTGTTCCACACCTGCACCACTAATAAGAGCCACTAGATGGGATGGAAGGCCAGTTCATCTATAGTGTGCTTTAAAATGCTGATGGGAAATCAGTGTAGTTAATTATTCAGCAGTCTACTGGTCAAAACCTTAAAGAATTCAGCAAGTGTAAGGCCCCCTTAAAGGAAACGTCACACTTTTAAGTACTTGAGCTCAGAGTGCAGTAATTCTTCCACATAGCTCCATACTGACCATTGACTGTGTTGTCCACTTAAACTTTGCAATGTGCTCCTCAGATCAGAAAAGCTCTGAGGTTATTAAGAAAAAATACTGACACCAAGACAAATTGCCAACAAAACCCATTTAGAACTGGCCAGATTTTGAGACATTCTAACTGATTTGTTAAAATGTGCACGTCTACTTGAATTTCCCATAGCCTAACTGGGTTATTGTGCATGTAGCTAAACTACTGTTTGACATGCAGTTGCGGAGCATTCACTATGCTAGTAACCCGTATTGAAATGTTAGCTGATGGAAATGAACCCGAATGTCACTTATAAGATTAAAAAAAAACTGTGACATGAAGAAATTTATTTATTTATTTCACAAAATTTCAGGATGACCCTTCAGCACAGACAAGTGATTGCAAGGCACTTTCCAATTAGTATAAAACAACATTAAATAATTCAACAGTAAAATGCAATCATTAAACCCAATCATTGGCAAGACACAACAGTACAGGATAAACTTCTGAAGTTATTAGAAAACCTCACTAATTTCCTCCCTGAATTCGGTAGTGGACATTACTTCCTTCTTTCTTTTTAAGCAGAGAAAAAGGGAATTGACCTTCACCAATTTTGCTACAAGTTTAAAGTGAAGTTTTACACAAGGTAGGTTGTGATGGCAGCCAAATTTTCAGCGAGTCTGCATAGTATAGGAGCGAGTGTTGGACCAAATCGCCAGTTGGCCATGAAGCTTAATGGACAGCCTTAGAGACAGTCCCTAACTCTCAGCCTGATGTACACAGCCATGAGCTCCTTGAAGGAAGGCAGGAAATATACATGTGAATCATTGTGAATGAATGAATGAATGAATGAATGAATGAATGAATGAATGAAGTCTATAGCAAGTGAGACAGAAGACCTGCTTGTCCCAATGAGGTTAGACAAGTAGGTAAGATTTTAGACAAGTATATTGGTGCAGAGGTAATACACCATACACTGGTTATACTGCAAGCAGACGTTTCCATTTTTATTCAGCTTATGCAAAACAAAACAAAACTCTCTCACATGAGCAACCAGTTACCACTAATTCCCAATGTTGCCACAGTCAGGGACCACCCATCACTGGAGCAGTCACCATAAACAGGGCGATGCAGCGCACCAGCCATGACTCAAGCAAACATAAACACACATTTCCCATGCTGTGATTTTTATCACAGATGTGATTGATAGGCATTCTTCCATTAACTAGAATTATAACTGAGGGAACTGCCCTTAGACACTGGAGTTCACATGGTCAAATGGAGCTTGTGTGCATAGGAGGAAGGTTCCTTGAGAATTACAACTTCTGCAGCCCAATCTAAACAGGTCCTCTGCTTCAGGCGGAAGTGGCTGTAGGCATGTGCAAACTAGAGGGATGTGCTCAGAGCTGTCAGGCTGGAATGTCACATCCACTTGTCAAATTTGGCCTGCCAGGGAGCAGGGAAATAAGGATCTGACCCGCCAGCCAGATGCAGTTCACCACCCCTGCTCAGTGCTATTGTGATAGGAATTTTGAGGTCTTAGGTATATGTTAAATGTTCATAAGTGTACCAACCAAGCAAGCACGTACATAGTTTAGCACAGGAAGACCGACCTGAAACCATTTTGATTCCCAAACTGAGCAAATGTTTTCTCTGCAAGGTCAAATCCTGTCTTAAGGGCACATTTAAGATATGAATAGGGTGTGAGCCTGTGACCTGGCCCAGGAACTAAGAATTTATCTTTACAAAAGACTGGCCAGGCTCCCCATGTAATCCAATCAAGTAACCTGCCAGACAGGAGATAAACAAGGACAGGAGAAAAACAACATTCAAATTTCTGTTTTAGACCGCCTTTTCTGTGATGTAGGTATGATGTATCTGGGGGGTGGTCTTAGGTTACACCCCTTCTGTGATGTATTTATGATGTATGGACGGGTGGTCTTGAGCTCCAGGGAAGGGAATTTAAAATGTCTACATAAGGCCTTGCACGCCATTGTTCGGGGTTCCTCCTCCCTCCTGTGTGTGGTGAGTGCGGACCCTGTTGCAACAGATCAATAAAGATCAAGCTTACTAGCTGATTTGCTTCTCAATATTCTCTGGTTGGCCTCTGTTATTTTCTCCTACCAATAGGCAACCTACGTAGGACTCTATATGGGCTCTTGGATACCCCATATGGGTAGAAGGGCAGATTTTGTTTACAACACTATACAGGGTTTGATGTATGCATAATGTTTCTGGGGGTGGTCTTGATCTAGAGGATGGGAATTTCAAAAGTCTTTATAAGCCATTGCACAGCATTTTTGTGTGGTCTTCCTCTCCTGCGTGTGAGGGGAGTACCCTGTTGCAACAGATCAATAAAGATCAAGCTTACTAGCTGCTTTGCTTCTCAATATTCTCTGGTTGGCCTCTGTTATTTTCTCCTACCAATAGGGAACCTATGTAAGGACTCTATATGGGCTCTTGGATACCCCATAAGGGAAAAGGGCATATATTTTTATTTACAACAGTGGCTAACCTGACCGCCTGGCAGGGGAGTCATTGCTGCTTCCTGGAAGGGAAGTGGGAGAAGCAAGGCAAGGGAGGGTAGCAACGTGGGAACACACTAGCAGGGCCAATCCAGCACTCCTACTAGTACATTTGCAATGCCAACTTCCTACCACCTTACCCCTCTCAGTAAACAACAGCAACACAGCTGCCAAGTAAGTGCCCCCATTGTCCGCAACTGAAATGTAATGCACAAGCTGTGCCATTTGTATGGCTACTGATGTGTGTAATTGAGGAAAAAGCCCACACTAATGTTCAGATCGGTCTTGGCTGTACTGAACCCTCTAAACGTTGCATCCATTTCTTTAATGAAGAGTTTTTACGTTTTTCAGAATCAATGGCCTTTACTGGAAGCTAAGCTAATGATAGTTCAGCTACCACAAGTCACAATAGCTAATTTGTTAATTATTAAACAAGCAATGATAAATCGTACTAGCTAGCTCAATGTGTCCTCTAACGTTTTAAGAAATCAAATGCAAAAACTGGATTTACAGGAAACATGGAAAAAACAAAAGGGAAGAAACACAGTGTGCTGTACAAATGCCTCTCAAGGTAACATGCTTTACCTTTTGGGTTTTCCCAAACAAAAGCTCTCTTTTGGACCTGGACCAGTTTGCTTTCAAACCAGAACTGGAAACCCCCAATCCAGATGTTAACAGCAAACTATTGGGACATTCCAACAACATGCAGGGTCATGCAAACCATCCCTGTCTTTCAAGTGCTGCCCCAAGTTTTCCATATTGAGTGGGAAGATCTCTAAAAGGGGTTTCTAAGCATGTTCGTATGAACACAGGGTTCCTGGTCACTTGGAGACTTCTGTGTTCCCTTCAGACCTTCACACTGAATGTAGGAAGTCAAGGTGACCCACATGGGACAGAAATGTTGAGGACAGGACAGCGTGCCTCTGCTGCCCTCTTCACTCTGAATGTCTGAAGGTGGCTTTTGACTTACTGTGAACAACGGAATGAAGAAAGGTATTCAAGCAAAGATGAGAAGGCAGAAGCACAGAAGTCCTAGAATGGTTTGGCCACAGGGAAGATCTAAGCCAATGCAGTTTCCCCCCCAGCACTGTCCTATAGTTACCTGAGCCATTATCATAGTCGTGTACATGGGGTGACCCAGGTGTGCTCAGGCACACAGTAATGTTTATTTTAAAATAGTCTGGAGATTGTGGTGAGGAGAAATTACAGAGCGGAAACCTAAGGATTTCCCAGGCTGCCTATATGGCAAGACACTACCTGCCAGCTGCAGCCGATGCAAGGCAGCCAATACCACTTTCAGGTGCCACTGCAGAGCATCAACTGAGCAAATAGTTCATGCATTTGCTGGCAGCTTCTACCAAGTAGCAAACGGGCTGAAAACCCAGTTTATGATGTATATGTACAACATTAGAGCACTTTCGCCCCTAGAACTTGGTCCTGCTCAGCTGCACCTTGCTAGCAAAAACCTGAAACTGTGGTCACATTGACAACGTGCCATTTCATCTTACCTGTGCACAGCGCCACTTCTGAGTGTAACCTTTTCAGTAACCATTTCAAGAACATGATCCCATTGATTCAGTGCTCTTCTGGGGATGAAAAGACGCACGGCCGGGCTTATGAGGTCACCATTAGCAATCAGGCTAAGAAGAGGACAGGAAAAGTTGCAATCAGTTGGATGTTCTTCAAAATAATGATGCTCAAACTGCCTATCAGAAAACCCAACTTACAAAACAGTGCAAGGCTCCTGAAGAGGCTTTCTAAACCGGGCAGACACATTGATTCTGCTGTGGGAAACTGGCTTCACCTGAAAGATTTAAAAAAATAAATAAATCAGCAACTGATTCTGTCTCAACTTGTCATTATGTCAACTTTTAAAATCTTAACCTTATTCTTCCCAGGACCAATTTTCTAACAGAACCTTAAGCATAGTACATACCACTCTGGTTTGTAGTCATGTTTTATTTGTGCTTTTGTTGACATTGTGCTTTTCACTTTCTCATCAAAATCCTTCGTTTTTCTTCTTCGTCGTAGCTGTGTTATTTCTAGCCACGACTTCCCTGAACTTCAAAAGTTAATTAGTGCCTACCGATTTGCAAGTGGTGTTGCTGAGTCACAGGAAATTTGGCCTCCCAGTGTCAGATCTGCTAATTTCTTGGCTGTTTCTCATAGTCCATGTTCAGCGGCTTGGAAAGAAACCTATCTCCCATTTGATACCAGCCAGGAGGCTATCAAGCTATATCCACCTTAACAGCTCCTCATGTCTAAATGAGGCAAAGTATTGGTTTAGACATAATATTCTGTAAAAGCAGTCCAAACCCAGTTCAGCAGAACATATCTCAGCCTATTAATCCTATACATACATGAGGCTTGTGCCTGTGGGCATTGTCCTCATGCACCCCTTCCCTCCTTTCTGTGCCATGTTTAAAGATTCCCTGTGTTAGGGGACAGTCCAACCCCAAAATCCACAGGGACAAGAGAGTTGGGAAATGGTGGATCTCTGGCATAAGCATCAGATCCTGTCTGAGCTGTAGATACACTACCATAATCCCATCTTCCCGGCAGAGCCAGGCCTCAGCTGGCTGAACCAAAACCCTTACGCCAGCACAAGCCCCCCAAAAATGGCCATCTCAGGGGAGTGGCAGGCAGTGTTGGTAGCAGGCCAGAAGTGCCAACTTGGCCCTACGACCATGGATGCCTGGGGCCATGGGTGCCATGGAGTGTGTATGGCACTGGCACTGAAATTTGTGGGTGCCCAGCCTCCTCATGGGGAATTTTGTGGGTGCTGGGTCACCCAGATCCCCAGGGAGTTGCCACCTATGTAACAGGCTATTTTTGCACCCACCACAAAAAGTAAGCAACTTTAATTCTTGAATTAGAGAGGAACCATGAACTGGAAGCATGATGTCCCAGGGAGAGGGAGAGATTTCCTTAGAAAGTATTCTAAAAACTAGCAATATTTTTCAGCTCCCTAGCTTTTCAGGTACTGCTAGAGCTTTTGCTCTACATAGTGGGTCACAAGGACTAAGTGTAGAAGTATTTATCTAGACAGTAATGGATTCCAATGATGATTTATTAACTATTATTTCCATTTATATCCCACCCTTCAGAAAAGAAAATCACACAGCCCAGTGCTTCTACACATATATTCAAATGCACTTCTGAGCCCTTTCAAAACTTCCAGGATGACACATCCTTGCACTCAATTTTCATACTGACATCCAGTAAGCTACACCTGCAGTTAAAATACACTCAGAACTACCCACTTACGGTACCCCAGTAAAAGTTTCAGGCAAACTATTACAGAATTTGGACTGCTAATGGGGCAGCCTGGCACATCTAACCAGTGGGAAATCAAATCTTTTTCTAGATGGTGTTTTGTATGTGACTTCAGAGGATGTTTGCCTTCTAACATTGCAGAGCTAAAGAAAGACTCACTAATCATAAAGAACAAGCCATTGAAAAGATTCCCAGAAGTGTGCAATTAATTAGTTTCCTGAAGCTGATGAAACCTATCAAAGCTTCTCGACAGGAAACATAGAGTATGTTTCCTTCTTTGAGTCCTTGTGGAAATAATCCACCCTCGCAATGATGTGGGGAGGTCAAAAAATATATCTGAAGGGGTGTATATCTTCCAAATATAGATGTTGCAGGAATCTGATTTTTAAATGAGCCTCTAATCAAAGAGTCATTAGTATTTTTGCACTCCTTTGGTGCGTCTGGAAAACAAAACAGTTCCATTCTAAAATAAGCCAATCATTTGGGAGTGCATGGTGTGACCAAGGCATGTTATTTTCTTTTGAGAATAATTACAAAGTTATGCTGATTTGTTAAGTGTGTTTCAATGGAATGCACATCATTATACAGACAAAAAAAAATACCCCTGAAACACACAACTATCAAACAATAGGAAAAATGAGCACATTACCATTTCAGGACCTACTGAAATCAAGAGACACAAATAAGTCCACTGATTTCAGTTGGTCTACTCAGAGTAGAGCAGAGACATCACCTTGCCAACAAAGGTCCGTATAGTTAAAGCTATGGTTTTCCCAGTAGTGATGTATGGAAGTGAAAGCTGGACCATAAAGAGGGCTGATCGCTGAAGAATTGATGCTTTTGAATTATGGTGCTGGAGGAGACTCTTGAGAGTCCCATGGACTGCAAGAAGATCAAACCTCTCCGTTCTTAAGGAAATCAGCCCTGAGTGCGCACTGGAAGGACAGATCGTGAAGCTGAGGCTCCAATACTTTGGCCACCGCATGAGAAGAGAAGACTCCCTGGAAAAGACCCTGATGTAGAGAAAGATGGAGGGCACAAGGAGAAGGGGACAACAGAAGACGAGATGGTTGGACAGTGTTCTCGAAGCTACCAGCATGAGTTTGACCAAACTGCGGGAGGCAGTGGAAGACAGGAATGCCTGGCGTGCTCTGGTCCATGGGGTCACGAAGAGTTGGACACAACTAAATGACTAAACAACAACAACAACAACTCAGAGTAGGCATTAGTTGGATATGAGATCATTCCATGATTCTGGAGTTTACACTGCAATTAGGTAAAAAAATCCATTTTCTGAGAATTATAGAGATTAAGGGTGAAATATGCCCATACAGTGGTGCCTCGCAAGACGAAATTAATCCGTTCTGCGAGTCTCTTCGTCTAGCGGTTTTTTCGTCTTGCGAAGCAACCCTATTAGCGGCTTAGCGGATTAGCGCTATTAGCGGTTTAGCGACTATTAAAGGCTTAGCGGCTATTAAAGGATTAGCGGATTAGCGGCTAAAAGGCTATTAGCGGCTTAGAAAAAGGGGGGGAAGCGGAAAAAAATCGGAACACTTGCAAGTTGTTTTCGTCTTGCAAAGCAAGCCCATAGGGAAAATCGTCTTGCGAAGCAGCTCAAAAACGGAAAACCCTTTCGTCTAGCGGGTTTTCCGTCTTGCGAGGCATTCGTCTTGCGGGGCACCACTGTACATATTTTCAAGTGTAAGAGTAAAGCAACGAACTTCTCAGAAAAATCTATTTTCTTAAAAACAAAACTTTAAACAAAAGTTCATATACACTATGATTACCACGGGCCAGAACAAAACACGCACATAGTTTTTAGAGGAGGAAAACAAGAAAAAATATATTCTAAATGAAATAGTGGATATATGATTTTTGTGGTTCATGCTGTGGCCACAGACATGTGATCTGACAGTAAGTTTGGAGTAGCCCAATGCAAAAACCCTGAGGATCCATGTGGATCCATGCTTTGTAACCACGGAGGAGGGAAGGAAGGGGAACCATGGATCCTCTGCTCACGACTGCAGCAGATCCCCCCCGCCACCCGTAGGCATTCACTCCATAACACGCACAGACATTTCCCCTTACTTTTTAGGAGGAAAAAAGTGAGTGTTATGGTGCAAAAAATACGGTATCCCTTTTCATACAACCAGTGAACACGTTAGAGGGAAGGAAGAGCTCACAGCAACTGACCCCATTCCCAGTCTCAGTTCATTCATTGGATCTTTTTTATCAAAGCCATACAAGTTATACTCTCATAGGCTTTGTTTAGAAAATCAGATGGATAAATCGGTTCAGGAGCAAGGACAGCATTCATCGGTTTATCTGAAAAGAGCCACTGGTTAGCCCTAATAAAAACAATATTCAGCTAACTCTGCAGCTTTCCTGATTAACATTTGCTTTGACATTTGTCATTTTGGTTACAAATAGAGCTTTGTTTTCACAGATTTGATTACACCAAATACCAAATATATGTTTGCTTATAGCAGATACTGCAGTGAGTTCCCTAAGCCTGCATCTTGTATGCATTTTCTCGTAGAGACAGACAGATTCACATATTTAGGCCTCCTGCACTGTCCATAGTTACATACTGTTTGCATTTTATTGAGGCTGGGAGATCTGATGCCAACTCTGATAAGCACAAGGGGATTTCTCCTGTGCCATTTCAGAGGAGGAAAGGGAGTGCTTTGAGTTCAGTGTGGGGATGCAGAATGTGCTCTTCTGCCCCACTAATGGTGAAATTATTCACAGGCAAAACAATCAACTGAGGGACAGCCTGTAAAATACTTGTGGTTGGATTACTCTTTTCCTGAACATTTTTGTTTTGGGGAAAAGCACAAGCAAAAGACTGCAGACTTGAAGAAGAAGAATAATTTTATTATTTATACCCCTCCCATCTGGCTGGGTTTCCCCAGCAACTCTGGGCGGCTTACAGCACATAAAAAAATGGTAAAACATTAGCCCTTAAAATATCCCGGTACAGGGATGCCTTCAGATGTCTTCTAAAAGTCAAAATAAAAAAATTCCTTCCAGTAGCACCTTAAAGACCAACTAAGTTAGTTCTTGGTATGAGCTTTCGTGTGCATGCACACTTCTTCAGATACACTGAAACAGAAGTTGCCAGATCCTTCTATATAGTGAGAAGGTGGGGAGGGGTGTTACTCAGAAGGGTGGTGGGAATGGGAGATAGGCAGATAGCCGAGAGAGCCTCTTGACGACTCTTAACGACTGTAATAGGTCTTACAGGAAAAGGCAAGGGGTGGGAAGGTGAGAAATGGTTTAGTTATGTATAGTGAGATAAGAATCCAATGTCTTTGTTCAGCCCAGGTCTTTTCATGGTATTAAGTTTGGTAATGAGTTGTAATTCAGCCGCTTCTCTTTCCAGTCTATTTCTGAAATTCCTTTGTAGTAAAACAGCTACTTTGAGATCTTGTATAGAATGTCCTGGGAGATTGAAGTGTTCTCCTACTGGTTTCTCTGTTCTGTGATTCTTGATGTCAGATTTATGTCCGTTTATTCTTTGGCGTAAGGTTTGGCCTGTTTGTCCAATATAGAGAGCTGAAGGACACTGTTGGCATTTGATGGCATACACAATGTTAGACGATGAGCAATTAAATAGTCCCGAGATGGTATGTGTGATGTTGTTGGGGCCAGTAATGGTGTTGTCCGGGTGTATGTGGCAGCAAAGTTGGCATCTGGGTTTATTGCAGGCTCTGGTGCCAGTGTCTGTGTTAAGTCTGGTTGTAGTATTATTGTGGGTTAGGAGTTGTTTAAGATTGGGTGGTTGTCTGTAGGCAATGAAAGGTCTTCCTCCCAGAGCTTGAGAAAGAGAACTGTCATTGTCCAGGAGAGGTTGTAGATCTCTGATGATGCGTTGTACTGTTTTAACTTGGGAGCTGTATGTGATGACTAGAGGTGTTCTGTTATTTTCTTTTTTGGGTCTGTCTTGCAGCAAGTTCTCTCTGGGTATCAGTCTGGCTCTGTTGATCTGTTGTCTAACTTCATCTGCTGGGTATTTTAGTTCTGAGAAGGTTTGCTGTAGATCCCTTAGGTGAGAGTCTCTGTCTGTAGAATTGGAACAGATGCGGCTGTAACGTAGTGCCTGGCTATATACAATGGACTGTTTGGTATGTTTGGGATGGTAGCTAGAGGCATGTAGATATGTTTGTCGGTCAGTTGGTTTGCGGTATAAGGTGGTGTCTATGCGCCCATCCTGTATTTTTATAGTAGTGTCCAAAAAATGTATTTCTTGCATAGATTGATTCATTGTAAGGTTGATTGTGGGGTGAAAATCATTAAATTTCACCAGAAATTTAATGATTTTCACCCCACAATCAACCTTACAATGAATCAATCTATGCAAGAAATACATTTTTTGGACACTACTATAAAAATACAGGATGGGCGCATAGACACCACCTTATACCGCAAACCAACTGACCGACAAACATATCTACATGCCTCTAGCTACCATCCCAAACATACCAAACAGTCCATTGTATATAGCCAGGCACTACGTTACAGCCGCATCTGTTCCAATTCTACAGACAGAGACTCTCACCTAAGGGATCTACAGCAAACCTTCTCAGAACTAAAATACCCAGCAGATGAAGTTAGACAACAGATCAACAGAGCCAGACTGATACCCAGAGAGAACTTGCTGCAAGACAGACCCAAAAAAGAAAATAACAGAACACCTCTAGTCATCACATACAGCTCCCAAGTTAAAACAGTACAACGCATCATCAGAGATCTACAACCTCTCCTGGACAATGACAGTTCTCTTTCTCAAGCTCTGGGAGGAAGACCTTTCATTGCCTACAGACAACCACCCAATCTTAAACAACTCCTAACCCACAATAATACTACAACCAGACTTAACACAGACACTGGCACCAGAGCCTGCAATAAACCCAGATGCCAACTTTGCTGCCACATACACCCGGACAACACCATTACTGGCCCCAACAACATCACACATACCATCTCGGGACTATTTAATTGCTCATCGTCTAACATTGTGTATGCCATCAAATGCCAACAGTGTCCTTCAGCTCTCTATATTGGACAAACAGGCCAAACCTTACGCCAAAGAATAAACGGACATAAATCTGACATCAAGAATCACAGAACAGAGAAACCAGTAGGAGAACACTTCAATCTCCCAGGACATTCTATACAAGATCTCAAAGTAGCTGTTTTACTACAAAGGAATTTCAGAAATAGACTGGAAAGAGAAGCGGCTGAATTACAACTCATTACCAAACTTAATACCATGAAAAGACCTGGGCTGAACAAAGACATTGGATTCTTATCTCACTATACATAACTAAACCATTTCTCACCTTCCCACCCCTTGCCTTTTCCTGTAAGACCTATTACAGTCGTTAAGAGTCGTCAAGAGGCTCTCTCGGCTATCTGCCTATCTCCCATTCCCACCACCCTTCTGAGTAACACCCCTCCCCACCTTCTCACTATATAGAAGGATCTGGCAACTTCTGTTTCAGTGTATCTGAAGAAGTGTGCATGCACACGAAAGCTCATACCAAGAACTAACTTAGTTGGTCTTTAAGGTGCTACTGGAAGGAATTTTTTTATTTTGACTATGGCAGACCAACACGGCTACCTATCTACTTCTAAAAGTCAGATAGTTGTTTATTTTCTTGACATCTGATGGGATGGTGTTCCACAGGGCAGGCACCACTACCAAGAAGGCCCTCTGCCTGGTTCACAGTAACCTCACTTCTTGCAGTGAGGAAACTACCAGAAGCCATTGGAGCTGTACCTCAGTGTCCAGCCTGAACAATGGGGGTGGAGGCTTGGAGGATCAGTTGGGCAGAAGAATAAAGAGGCTTGACCCTGCTAGGATCTTTCCTGTTCCAAATTGCTCACTCTCTGCTCCTTTTTCCCACAGGGTTGGAAAACACTGGAACCAGTTTCTTCTCCCACCCATGAGTGGAATTGCAATGGAGGAGATTTTGAGCAGAAAAACGGATGGCAGGCAAATGGTCAAACAGCCTGTCTTCAAGATCCAGCTTCTTTTGATTGTTTTTCCTTTAAAAAAATGGTATGGGGGGAATGATATAACTGTGTAATGTGATATTTTGGCCATGAGCTATGATAGTTGATCAGTGAATGGTGTTTCTCAGATGAACTATGGCAGCACACTCGTCATATGACCTCCATGCTGATGTCCAATGATCTGCAAACTGCCATTGGTTCAGGTTGCACAGTAAATATAGATTTTTAAAAGGTTTAACACTTGAAGACCATGGTCCAGTGGCATTGCCTCCCACAATTCTACCTGTGTGGTAATATACTGAACTGGAGGCTCCATTGCACACATGCCCTAAGTTCCAGTTTCAGGTTTAGAGTTCAGCTGCTCATATATTTATTTACAAATCACCACAATACAGCATTGTCTGGAATACGATCCCCTCGGGAACCACAAAGTAATATATTAACCAACGTGGAATCTGTAATTATGTTAAGGATCTCACATCACCGCAGCCTTTAATCGCCTGCTTAGTAGACAGATCCTTAGCATGCTTCAAATGATATCAATAATCCAAAGTTACTCAGCTGGATAGACTCAGTTGCACAGGCTCTATTTACCTGAGCTGCACAGGCTCAAACTTCAACACAACAGCTTGCAAATCAATGGGATTTAAATGTATTAATTTAATTTAAGAAACAGGACTCTTGCTTCCTAGATTGCTTTAAGCGGACTGGCTGTGATTAGGAGATCCTCACAGCAGGTGACACACATGTTAAGGATCTGTCAGGAGATCTAAACCAGAAATTATGTAAGAAACGTTGAGTGCCCAACTCAGTATTTCCTTCATAATGCTAATATGGGCAGCATTTGCAGGGAGAAATCAGCAGAATGTTTGACCCCTACACCCTTTAGTCCTATCCATCAATTTTCTATTGCTAATTCCAGGGTCTGAATTTGAAAGCTAGGCCAAGAAGGAATTGTCTCCGGGAGGAAGGATTTTGCTATGGAAAGTTGGTTAGAAGGGGGGAGGGTGTTAAGTATGCTTCCTTCTCATCATTGATCCTCCCCTCTAGGTTGCCAGGTACCTTGATAAGCAAAGGCCTGGAGCCATGTAACTAATGTCAATTCTAATAGTCCAAATAATCTTCCATTGGGAGGAGAGCAGGGAAGTGATTGACTGGGAATCACATACTTATCCGCAAAAGATTATTAGTTGTAAACTGCTATGAGTGCATATATGCAAGAAAGGGGCAAACATTTGACTTGTATCCATTCTACTACAAAAGTATAAGTTAGGTCTAATAGCAAGGAAATTAATTTTAGAAAATAAAACTGTTTGCTTTCCCTACAGCACAAGAAGACTGCACCAGAAACAGTACAGAAACAGTAGCGACAATAAAGAGATGGGAAGCCTACGCTTTGAGTTGACCTTGGTTTGCTGCATTAAGTGCAGTGCAGGCCAAAAGTGATGAGTTACCACCGTCTCCTGAACTTGGTATGTTGGTGGAACAGGAGACGTCAGCAAAAATGGTAAGGGAGCCACTGAGCAAAAGACATAACTTTGCTTGACACGCCACTTTTAGAGCTGCCAACTACTTAAATAACTTTTAGAATTACCTGCCTTTTTACTGATCAGTAAATTAAACAATTAAAAATAAAACACATTTTCAAATTACCAAAGCTTCAGTAAAGGCAACCTTTTGAAATACTGAAGGGCATGCAAAATAATTTACAACTTAGGCGGCAATCGGGAGCAGGGAACCTTTATGCTCCCCCACCCCTTGAGCCAGCAGACAGGTGAGCAGAGTGACCACCTGTCAATCACCTGACCACATGATGACTCAAGGGGAATGCTAGGTGGGGGGGGGTCCTGCCCACCCCCTTCTCCCACCCACCTGTCCTGCGCCATGGGGTGGGAGGAGGGGTTCTGTTCTGCCCATGCATTTCCTATAGGTAATGTGCTGGCAAAGCAGCATGCCACAACTGATCTCTCTGCTCATCAGCTGATGAGAAAAGACTTCAGTCCTGCTCTCTTCAGGGAACCATTTCACCAGCATGTGAAGCAGATCCCAGCAGGATTGAGGAGAGGAAAAACACTGCCCATCAGCTGACATCACTCAGTGATGTTAGCTGACAAGTGGGCATGGTTTTGGAAAAATGGGCTTGTGGACCATACTGGACTCCCCCAACAGGCCAAGATTAACCTGTGAGCTGAAGCTTCTCTGTCTGTCATATCCCTTTACCTGGACAAGTCACAATGAATCAATAGGACTTATTTCTAAGTAGTCAGGATTGTGTTGTTAATGCAGACATTGTCAATACCAGTCAGTGTCTGTAGAGTCATCCTTACTTACTTCTTTTTCATTCTGTATTACAATTGACATGGAGGGTCAGTATATATGTGTGTGCTTTATTTTCAGTATCACAAATTAGAATTTGCCCTTGCCAGTTAAAACAAGTCTCTTCCTATTGGTCACTGAAACACTTGATTAGTATCATTAATATCATGATTAATATCATGATCCTATGCATGTTTTACAAAAGTATGTTCCAACCTAAACTTACTGAAGCTTGCAACTCTAACCATACTTACTAAGGATCACACCCCCACAGAATATTAGTACTGTAAAGTAAATTCCAAGTTCCTAGAGAATGGAGGAATATTTTCTTCAATGTTTTCTAACTAGTAAAAGTAGATTTTTCCTACATCACTCTGGACACTTGGGTATGTAGGAGGGTGGTTCATCACTCCTCCAAATAGCAAGTTCAGTTGGTGAGAATTGCAGCCAAAATGGACCCACTGAGGAACAAGAAGGAGTTATCACCATGCTCATGCTGAACCCTGAAGTTTATTGTAGAAAAAGAACACCCTTTTTAAATAGAAAAGAAAACCTAAGAGAGCAAACAAAACCCCAATGAGATCTAAGCACGCTCACTACCTATGAGAGGGGGAGAATAGGGGTGGAGGGTTTCATCTAGACATCATGTTCCACCTCAAAGTTTTGTTTTTATTTTAGCCTCTGAAGTGTAGGTGGGTTCCCGCATGGCAAGACACAGTGATAACAGCAAGAACCTTTATTGAACTATGGTACTGGACAACAGGGGCAAAGCAACTGCTTATATACATTTCTGGAGGCCTGGGCCACTCCCACTCTCAACATGATTAGCTGCCTAAACTTCCAAGCTGCGAATCATAAGTCATAGTTTAAGGGCCAATGGCAGAGGCCCAAATCCTGAAATGTTCTGTGATTGGATATCATGTATCAAATCAGAACACAGGGACTCAGAATCCTTAGTCCAGACTCAAACTCAGGCAAACACAGACCACTGAATATATAACAGCCTCCTTCTCAGGCTCATCGGAGAAAGAAGTTAGATCTTGAGTTGAGAACTCAGGGCCCACTGGGCAATCTAGTCCCCAGCCTTCCCCTCCAGTCTGATTTTAAACCACCCCTTTCCAATAATATTCTTCTTGCTCTAGTATTTCTCCCTCTATTTCTGTGGAATGGAGCAACTTAGAAACAAACACCATTGCATGTGTATTAAGTATGTTTTGAAAATATGTTGGGAAGATGACAATAAAAGTCCACTAGAGATCACACAAAGAATAAGGCTTGAGATACACCTAAAAGATGCATATAGGCTTCTGTTTTGTGCGCCAAGAGGTACTACTCTTGAGTGCCCAGGCTCCACTCTCTCTGTCTAAGGGTCTGAGCCTCAGAGGCCCTGGAAATCCTAAACAGGTAATCAGATCTACTGCTAAATTCACAACAAAGTGATAACCTACAACAAAATTGCTTCTATAACCATCTGCAGCTGATTAGCCACAATACCACCAGAGATCAATTTTTTCAGAGGATGGGAGGGGAGAAAGCGGGCTGAATTCAGTCCCTCCACCCTTGTCAAACCAGTAATCACTACTTTTACCAACAGCTTTACTGGGGTTGTACATGCAAGGTCTCTGTTGCTGCACAGGAGTAGGAAGTAGACTATAAATGTATACGTGGATCAAAGCTATGATATATTATGACAAGTGTCCTACTATGTAATATTCAGAGTATATGCGCTGAAATCAATGTGTCTGAAGTGAGATACCACCCAATGACATTGTATGTAACATTCATTCTTATACCATGATAAACCTTATTCAAAAACGTTTAGACAATTTAGCAATTTGTCAATAAAAATCCAACATGGGTACTTACATCTTCCAATGCTAACTGTTGGCAAAAAACAAAATAACACATTTAGCATGTTACACTCATTATCATTTGTTTATTTTCAACATATTTTTAAAGCAGGCTGTTTTAATATGAATGGATGCAGTGACCTATCTGATACAGTTAAAATAATATCTGTTTATCAGATATAAAACTGGCCACACTGTTCTTTTATATGCGTGGAAACTGGTCAGTTATCACTATTTATTAACCCAGTAAATATCTTTATTCTCCATCTCTCCTTACTTCCCTGTTCTATTTTGCCATACTTTTTCACAGAATTTATCTATGTTCCAGTCTAAACTAAAATTACAGTATGACTGTTGGGTTGAAAAATACATTCTAGCCCTACTAAAGCTTTTATGTTGACATGATGGAACAATATTGATTTTCATTTTCCAGAATTCCACTCTCCACCTCATGCCTAAAGCAGCGTAAATTCCCACAAGAATCAGCAGCATTCCACCTCAGCTTGGTCCGCTGATCAGATGCAAACTATTTCTAACCTTTTTTTGTATTTTCTCTTTTGCTCATTGTGCATATAAATACACACACACACTCCACTTCATTTCTCCCCCCACTCCACCCTAACAGGTAGCTTTGGCTTTCATTTCTGGTTCCAGAGGCATCAACAAGCTATTAATGCTACACCAAGGCCAATGGGGTAATCTCTTCACCTCAGAGGGCAAGATAATATGAAGCACAACGAGGTGATTTGGCTTATACTTACGTATATGGTTTAAAAAATAAACATGAGAAGGCTGCAAATACTGTGCACCACTACCATACCAATTAGCTTTTGCCACCCTGGGTTCCTTTGGGTGGAAAGATAAGATATGAAATTAACAAATAAACATGCAATCAATAAAATAGACTGAGGCAGATAATTGTCAGGCTTTGAAAAGGTAACAGCCTACTTCATCTGACGTGCTTAATGGTAAGGAGTACTTAAGATTCAAGCAAATTCTATTTTGGATTATCTACCATTACGGCATTTGAGCTCTGCACCCCTAAAATTGTTAGCTCACACTGTTTGTCGTATCATATTTCAGTTCAATCTCTTTACAAAAAGCAAGCTTGGATGTATAGTACGTCTAGAGGCAAATTTGTTCAACATCCTCTTTTTGTTGCAGGATTAAGGATGTATATATCTAAACGGAACCTCAATTTCCAAATCTGATTCTTCATAAACGCATTCTACCTGGACCTCCTTATATTTTGAAGATTTCGTTGCACAGCACATAGTAAGTTGATCAGCTCATGTAATGAACCATGGTTAGCTAGGGCAGTTCAGTACAATGGTCTATTATATTCAGTCCTCCCTGGTAAACTTAGTATAAATATTTGCATTCCCTTAGGACAGACTGAGGTCAAGGGAACCCAAAAGTCTGATTACATGCTCTTGCTATCAGGTTGAAAGGCTATCAGGCAAATGAAAAGAAACCAGAGAGTGTAAAAAAAAAATGTTTTAAAAAATATTTAGAACAAAGGAGAAGCTTATTCAGATTTATGAAATCACTGTTGTTTGCATATGATTAGATTGCCCCTCCCCAAAGCAATAACAGGTTACTCCAAGTATGTGGATGCTTTGCATCACTAACAGAAGAAATCTAGTCTCTCTTATCAAGATTTCACAGACTGATCTGTGAGTTAACCCCTCTTCTCACCCATTTGCATCTTGTTTTTACATATATGCATAAAGAGATGGAGAGAGAGAGCAAGATGTTGGCCTACTCTTTTGTTACAATGACAAGGACAAATTACAGAAAATGAGGAGGTCTAAGCAAGCATATTTCCAAACATAGGAATTAATGACAGATGTCTGCAAAACATGCATATAAACATTCAGTAGACTACACAGAAACACTCGTTCCTTTCCCCAAGCCGCTCACCGGCAGAGCTTCTTCTCCACACCTCCCCTGTCACAACCATAGCCTGTTTCCTTCTGAACATGCTTAGGGAGCTGTATTAGCACAAAGTGCAGGATCATTCTGTCTGCACATGTGTACCTCTGCAACCACTTTGCAGAAATCCTAGGGGTATGCTGGGTAAAAAGGGTTATCTGTGTACACAGACATCCTTGTACCAGCGTTGCCTCTTGCTGGGACTGGGCTGGACTGTATTCATTGGTATAACCACAGATTGGCATGAAGAAACATTTTCAACCCAAAGGCTTTGTTTCCTCATGCGTAGCCCACAGGTCAGTGTTGAGAGGAACGATGAGCAAAAAGTGGGTGGAGCTACATATTTACCTTTGTACAGTAGCCTACATTCCAACAACATAAGCCACATGTTTCTATACTTTCACCATCCGGGAAAGCTAGGGGCATTATTGCAGTTGACGGACATATTCTCACCAGGCAAAAACACCTGAGGCAGGTGTAGAGCAGTGCTATTGTGGGACATGGCCTGGGGAGAGTTCTAAGGGTGAGACAGAGATGCCTGGAGGGCCACATTTAGCCTCCAGGTCCAAGGCTCCCCACTCCTGCTATAAACAGAATTAGAATGTTTGGCCATTATCTTTCTGAAGGACACAGTTGCAATTAGCAAAACATGTGTAAAGCAGAAGCATCATCTTTGTTTTCACAGGCTTTCTGGTCAACGTTGCACTGAATCCTCAAGGTATTCATTTCAGAAGAATAACACTGTGTGGCGTGTTGTGCTAATTAGGTTACCAAGATACTAACTATCAAACAACTTGGAGAGCTAAGCTCTTCCAGAGTTTTAAGATGCTAAATCCAGTGCTTCAGGGGCTGGGTCACTCAACCAGCAAGAAATAAAGCTATTGGTTCTCCTTTTTAAGTATGAGTCGTTTTTATTCTACAACACTACAATCCCATAAAACATAATGGATTGCCCTTTTAATACAACGCAAATGATTCATTAATGCTGTTTTAAACAAATCTTATTTCTGAAATGTTTACTTATCCTAGATAGTAAAGTTGTCAGCACATAATTTACTTCACTATAAATATAGGAGATCCCTGTTCTGGATCTTTACACCAACCTCTTGAAGAAAATATGTTCCCAGGACAATCCTCTACACGCCTACTCTGAAGTCCCACTGAGTTCAACGTGGCTTAAAAGTGGGTTTTGAAATGCTGCCTAAATTAAGACGACTTAAGACACTACTGAAAATGTATTTCACGGAATGTGAACGTACAGTGTGCTTTGCAATGAAAGACGCTGTAAAACAAATAGAATTTTTTACATTTCGTTATCTAACAGCAATGACTGAAATTACTGCATGGGGAAATCTTGATTCAGTGAAGATTCATTTGATATGCTGTCCAGTCCTGTTTCCTCCTCTAGCTACCACTTAATGCAAGAAAAAGAGTTCCAGCTAAACAATTCTACTCCTCTTGCTTCCTCAAAAGGAACAAAACGGTATGGGGGTGAATAGAATTGTGAGTTCTGAGTTGCACAGGATTGCACTTCCATCTAACCACTTTAGTAAATATATGTGAGGCTTAGATAATGCTAGGGTTGTACATATTCAATACAGTTGTTTTGGTGAGCGAACGCCTTGCGAGTCGAACGTTTTGGCTCCCGAACACCGCAAGCTCGGAAGTGAGTGTTCCGGTTTGTGAACGTTCTTTGGAACCCGAATGTCCGACGCAGCTTCCACGGCTTCCGGTTGGCCGCAGGAACTTCCTGCAGCCAATCTGAAGCCACGCCTTGGTTTTTGAACGTTTTGGAAGTCAAACAGACTTCTGGAATGGATTCTGAGGTGCCACTGTACATTCGCCACACAAGTACAAAAACTATTGTACCATTTGGCACATCACATTCTTTTTCTTAAATCACTCCCTTTATACTTTCAGAGAAGACTTGGAAATTTATACCTGAATCCTACATATTTATCCTTGGGGGAGGGGGGTATCATTGATTTCAGTGGAACCTACTTGAAGGAATGTTGAAGACTGTAATGTAACATAAAGGAGAATAGATTGAGAAAAACGTTCAATGAATCAGACAGCTGAAAGTGATCAAAAAGACATTTGAAACAACCTGCTGCAGACAGATTAAGATAAAACAATCCTACCACAGATCAACCCACATTATTTGGATTTCATAAACTCACAAGGTGCCTGCAGGGCTGATACTTCCAGATTACAGTACTAAAAGAAGTCAGCCAAGTCACTCACTACAGAATATGGTTAGTTTTTAAAAACACAAGCCAAAGAGACGTCAATGAAAATTCCTCCCTGCCTTATTTAAAGCCAGTAGGGTTCCCAAATATAAGCAAAATGTAAGAGCTGAACTGCAAAGGCAATCAACTCTACAAATCAAAGACAATGTGCATGTTATTCACAAAAATAAAAATGGTAAGGAAAGAGCACTTAAACTATCCTCACTTTTAACTTGAGCCTCAAATTAGCCTCTTCTCTAAACAAATCTAAGTTAAGGGTGTGTTAACTTGGGCTCTGTGGTCTAAATTACTGAGCCTCTTGGGCTTGCTGATTGGAAGGTTGGCCGTTTGAATCCGCGCAACAAGGTGAGCTCCCGTTGCTCTGTCCCAGCTTCTGCCAACCTAGCAGTTCAAAAGAACACCAGTGCAAGTAGATAATAGGCACCGCTCCGGCGGGAAGGTAAACGGCATTTCCTTGCGCTCTGCCTTCCATCATGGTGTTCCATTGCACCAGGATTGGTTTAGTCATGCTGGCCACATGACCCGGAAAGCTGTCTGTGGACAAATGTCGGCTCCCTCGGCCAAAAGCGAGATGAGCACCACAGCCCATAGTTGCCTTTGACTGTACTTAATCTTCCAGGGTCCTATACCTATTATGGCACGTACAAATGAGTAGTTTAGGTGTTATTATTTCCATTTCTAAATATGCATCTTCATTCTACATTACACACTCCATCAAAAATTGTACTCTCTTTAGCAATGAAACCCATTCAAAGATTTCACTGACGTAAGTTTGGTTCATGTACTAAGCAGAACATGCTGGTGGAATTAGAATTACTGATACTATATAATTAGTCTGTCTCACTTGCAGGAAATAATCACTGTAAAATATTAATTTCCTATTTTATATCTGCGTTAAATGACCATGAACTATAGTAACAATTCTGTAAGAACAGTGCAGCCTGCCTTTCACTCTTCTTTACAGTCTTTTCTCCAGGGAAATTGGTTCCGCGAATAAGACAAGGGATCCACAGCAACAAAGAAAAAACAAATACAAAGAAATAATCCAGAAGACACTGGATTTTAACTTTAAAATAGATGCTGAGTTAGCATAAACTAACTAGAAAGTTCATATATCACACCAAAAAATGGTTGCCACTAATAACAGTTTTGAACTAAAATTATGGTCTGAGCTCCCAAATATTACAGGATTACAAGTTGCAGGGGTTTCCAGAGGCAAAATTCATTTGTTCTGTTTCCTGTAGTTGTGAAACATGATTAGGGTCTGTTAACAATGCTGAATGAAGACAGGTGGTGGGAGGCACCAGCTGGGAACCCCGAAGGGAAACCCCCGAGGAGGAAGGCTCAGAGCCAGGGGATTGGTGGTGGGACACTGAGGAGAGGTCAGAGGGAGAAGATTGAGAAGAGGGGCTGGATGCTGGTGGGGCAACAGGGTTTAGTGAGCAGGAAGAGCTCATGGCAGAGAGCAGTTCAGATTCCGAGACTAAAGTAGGGGGCAGGGAAAGAGGCTGCTGAAGAATCCAAGGAGTCTCCAACTCCTGCTGCAACAAGCTCTGCTCTCCCCAGTCTCCAATATCATGCAGGATAATGAGAGCAGAGGAAACACAGTTTGAGACTGCTTGGGAAACATCTAGGAGATGAGGAGCCTTAGAAAGGGTGGAAGGCAGGGACCTTCAGTCCTGGCAATACTCCTGGAAAGGGTTGCTGAGTTGTATGCCGTTTCCTTGAATAGTTAACTTCCCTGACAACAGAACCCTGAGTCTTTCATGCTGACCTGCGTCTGACTCCAACCCTGACAATCAGCTATCAATACATGCGAATGCAAAGAGTCTTGTGGCACACAACAAATTCATTGCCTGCAATCCACTTCATCAGATCATTAATAAGTTACTGCCTCTTTAAGAGAAACCACGTGGATGTCTGGGGCAAAGCAGATCTAGAGCAGTTGTGTTAAAAGTTTTAAGTGAGTGGAGCTGTCTGTCTAGATCTCTCTCAAGCTGTTAGGGTGGCTCTTACAGTGTCTACTCAAAAGCAAGCACCACTGCGTTTAATGATATACACACCCACCCACCTGGTAAGTGATTTCAGGATTGTAGCTGATTTAATAAAACTTTGCTTGGTTTTCATTTCCCTAGACTCAAGTATAATACAGATTGATCCTAGTTTGTTTTAATGTATAAATTACTTTACCTCATTACTTATTTCCATAGGCCTTTTCTTCAGTTCTCCAATGTCCAAGTAGCTGCAAATCAACAAAAGGAATATAGGTTATGTAGAAGAGCAACCTACAGTGGTGTAGAGCATGCCTTCATGTTCAGGGTTCCAGCCAGAGAGTCATACCCTTTTACAGGAAACTCGGTTCCGTCTCACCTCCCTCCACCCTACGCAGTTAGCATTTCACGTCCACCAAGCATGCACAGTCCTTGTTGGACTGTTTGGTGGTCTCCACCAAATATACAAATACATACAGAGAGAGACAGTGCATTTACAACTGCCAATCTTGGGAATGCCCCAGGCCTGCTGAATATCTCCCTTTTGTGCATGGGTGATGCTACTTCAAAAAGACCCACAATCTGATAGTGGTTAGATGAGTGCAATTTGGGGGGGGGGGGGGGAATGATTCATATGTGAGGCATATTTATTAAACAAAAACATTCAAAGTGCAACCATATACACATCTACTCCAAGTAAGCCCAACTGAGTTTAATGGTGAGATAGTAAGCAAGCTATAAGTTTGCAGCCCAGATAGCAAACACTGCCTTTAAATCCCAATAGTGTTCATCAGCAGACAGGGAGAAAACCCTTTACTTAGAATGCTTTGCTAATAGTAAAGAAAATGAGAAATCAAGAAGCAGAAGAGCCAAGAGACCCTAGCAGGCACTGCTCACAATAACTGAACCATGGTGCAAGTTATACATTATTTTAGCAAAGAGGAACAGGACACAGTAACACAGAGAGATGGGATTACCCATACCCTAAATCAGGCTTCCTCAACCTCGGCCCTCCAGATGTTTTGAGACTACAATTCCCATTATGCCTGACCACTGGTCCTGCTAGCTAGGGATCATGGGAGTTGTAGGCCAAAAACATCTGGAGGGCTGGGGTTGAGGAAGCCTGCCCAAAATTAAGGAAGTCTATAGTCTAAGGCTGCAATGATGGCACAGAATTGATTGGTTGGGATTCTTACGTTTTGATAGGCATGGTTTCATGATAAAAAGGTAAAGGACCCCTGAAAGTTAAGTCCAGTTGCGAACGACTCTGGGGTTGCGGCACTCATCTCGCTTTACTGGCCGAGGGAGCTGGCCATTTACCTTCCCGCAGGAGCGGTAACTATTTATCTACTTGCACTTTGACGTGCTTTCGAACTACTAGGTTGGCAGGAGCTGAGACAGAGCAATGGGAGCTCACCCCGTCGTGGGGATTCGAACTGCCAACCTTCTGATCGGCAAGCCCCAGGCTCAGTGGTTTAGACCACAGCGCCACCCACGTCCCTTTTTGGTTTCATGATAGGACTCTGTATTTAAAAATGGCATTGCCTAGTAACTAATTGATATGCCCTGCCAGCAGCTAAAGACAAATGGAAAATGGATACAATTTTATGCAAAGCTTTTTTTAAACTGTCTCACTGAATTCCTGGAATTTCAAAAGTTGCTAAGGGCTCAGCTACATTAGTAAAGCAACAACCATTTGAATGTGCTATAATCATGCAACACCAGATGGTGCCAGAGAGCAGGAAATTTTTAGACGCGTTTTTCCATAGGGGTTTTTTATTTTGCTATAACGATCTAATTTCTGACTTATTTATAATGTTTTTTCCCTGTGTGTAAATCCACCCAGTGTCTCCTATGACTTCTACTGTGCCTAATAATAATAATAATAATAATAATAATAATAATAATAATAATAATAAAAAATTTTATTTATATCCCGCCCTCCCCAGCCGAAGCCGGGCTCAGGGCAGCTAACAACAATCAAATAATCAAACAGTCAAATAGTCACACAATCTAAAAATATTTCATTATAAAAATTAATTAAATCAAATTGATGGCAACCAATTAAGCAAAATTCTGTTCAGGTTGCCAGAGGAGGGAGTCAGGCTGCGCCCTGACCAAAGGCCTGGCGGAACAACTCTGTCTTGCAGGCCCTGCGGAAAGATGTCAGGTCCCGCAGGGCCCTAGTCTCTTGTGACAGAGCATTCCACCAGATTGGAGCCGCAGCCGAGAAGGCCCTGGCTCTAGTTGAGGCCAGCCTAACCTCTCTGAGGCCTGGGACCTTGAGGATGTTATTATTTGCAGACCGTAGGTTTCTCTGTGGGGCATACCAGGAGAGGCGGTCCCGTAGGTACGAGGGTCCTAGGCCGTATAGGGCTTTAAAGGTTAAAACCAGCACCTTAAACCTGATCCTGTACTCCACCGGGAGCCAGTGCAGCTGGTATAGTACCGGATGAGTGTGATCTCGCAGCGAAGACCCCATAAGGAGTCTCGCCGCGGCATTCTGCACCCGCTGGAGTTTCTGGGTCAGTCTCAAGGGCAGCCCCACGTAGAGCGAGTTACAATAATCCAGTCTGGAGGTTACCGTCGCATGGATCACAGTGGCTAGGTCAGGGCGAGAGAGATAAGGGGCCAACTGCTTAGCTTGGCGGAGATGAAAAAATGCCGCCTTTGTTATAGCTGTAATCTGCACCTCCACAGAAAGGGAGGTATCGAAGATTACACCCAAACTCTTAACGGACGGTGCTGGCACTAATTGTATCCCCGCAAGAGATGGGAGTTGCCCCCTCGATCCCATATCGTCCCGCCCCAGCCAGAGGACCTCTGTCTTCGAAGGATTTAACTTCAACCGGCTCCCACGTTACCATCCAGCCACAGCTTCCAGACATCTGGTCAGTGTGTCTGGGGCCGAGTCAGGATGGCCATCCATCAACAGATAGAGTTGGGTGTCATCAGCATACTGATGGCAACCCAGCCCAAAACTCCGGACAAGCTGGGCGAGCGGGCGCATAAAGATGTTAAAAAGCATCGGGGAGAGAATCGCACCCTGAGGCACTCCACACACCAAGGAGTGGCGCGATGACAATTCCCCCCCAAGCGCCACCCTCTGTCCCCGACCAGAGAGAAACAAGCGCAGCCATTGAAGGACTGTGCCCTGGATCCCCATGTCGGCAAGGCGGTGGTCCAGGAGTTCATGATCGACCATGTCAAAGGCTGCTGACAGATCTAGAAGAATCAGCAGCCCCGACCCGCCTCGATCCAGCTGCCTGCGGAGATCATCTGTTAGGGCGAACAGAGCCGTCTCGGTCCCATGACCAGCGCGGAAGCCGGACTGGAATGGATCCAAAGCAGATGTTTCATCCAGAAACCTACCAAGCTGTTCAGCAACCGCTCTCTCAATCACCTTACCCAGGAATGGAAGATTCGAGACCGGGCGGTAATTGGATAGATCTGAGGGATCTAATGATGTTTTCTTTAAGAGCGGACGCACCACCGCCTCCTTCAGTTCCCCTGGGAATATCCCGGTGCCAAGGAACAAATTGATGATATCCCCCAGGGGGGCCCGCACCTCGTCTGGACACGCTCTAATCAGCCATGACGGGCACGGGTCAAGAGAACAGGTGGTGGGCTTTCCAGCTTGGAGGAATCTGTCCACATCGGCTGGAGATATCCGGTCAAAGTGGTCCAATACTGGACCCGAGGACAGAAAAGGAACAGCTCTGTACATCTGAGGGTGCAGCTCTTTGTACATCTACAAAGCACTGACACACACTCTGCATCCTACATATATTTATCTTCACATAAAAATGACCTTTAAAACAATTATATACAATGTCCTTAATTACAACTTTTAAGAAAGTCTAGTTGACAGATCCCACTTCAGTTTACACTGGCCAGCAAACTCATTCTTCTTTATTGCTGTGTCCCTTCCAACTCTACAATTCTATGATTCTATGGCTAAAATGCTTCATTCTGCCACACAAATTAGTTGTATATTTAGCCATTTGTTCTTAGCTTATGCAGCTGCAAGTGTGGGGCTGGAGGCTAAAAGGCAGAGCATTGTAAAATAATAAATAAATAAATAAATAAATAAATAGCACTGAGTGACAAAAATATCTTCAGTGATTCCTATACCATCATTTACCCAAGAATATCCCCAAGTTTTATTATTTTAATAGAGATTACCAGTGCTTCATTAACATAACCATTAAGGCTGCAATCCTATACACGCTTACCTGGGAGAAGGCCCTATAAAACAAAGCAGGACTTACATCTGAGTATGCCCAGGACTAGGTTATATTTCTCTGCATTCCACATTTACTGGAACAAAGCCAAAGCACACATAGAACCCGAGACACAGAAATGTCAGACACGATTACCAAATACCACAAAATAGCCTCATGTGTCCATTGATGAAGTTAATAATGTTTGAACAATTGAAGCTTTTTCTGTCAATTGTTTTTTTCTCCTCAGGGACAAAGATTTCATGTTGAAATGATAGAAGCACCTTGCAGGAAATGTGCACAGGGGATAAGGGCACTGGGCAGATGAAACAGAAACACCTTTCAAGCTGCAAAAGGTCTCAGTGCTTACGCTGATTCTAATTTTTGAGGCATCTGGATAGTGCCTTTAAAAAGAGCACATAAAGTTAAAGTTTCCAGGCCATTTTGGTTTGCATTTACAATGGTACCTCGGGTTAAGAACTTAATTCATTCCGGAGGTCCATTCTTAACCTGAAACTGTTCTTAAGGACAGGACTGTTCTTGAGGAACCACTTTAGCTAATGGGGCCTCCCGCTGCCGCCACGCCGCCACCGCATGATTTCTGTTCTCAACCTGAAGCAAAGTTCTTAACCCGAGGTACTATTTCTGGGTTAGTGGCGTCTGTAACCTGAAGCATCTGTAACCTGAAGTGTCTGTAACCTGAGGTACCACTGTACTCACTTGAGTTTCTTGAAGGCCTCCCTGCCACCGGCGACATAGTGCTCTCCGCTATGAATCTCATCTAGCTGTCGGACGCGGTGGCCACCGCGGGGAGTGTAGATATTCCGCACGGCCCCAAAGGGAGCATTCACCCCACCGGTCACTTCTTTTAGGAAGACATCGAAGCTGGACACCTTCTTCTCATGGATGATCACTCGGCGCCCTGGGAAGAACGGATCTCCGTTGCGATACACCATCACGCTCTTCACCACCGGCTGCGACAGGCATGTTGGCTTGGCACTGGGACTGCTCATGGCCCTGCGTCTTCCGATTCCTCCTTTGAATGGAGCCTTTGGCCCGCACACCTGTTGGTTCAGCAAGGAACAGGCTTTATTCTCCCTACCGCCTCTCTCTCCTGCAGACCTGTTAAAATCCCTGTTTGCAGTACGCGTACTGCATGTGTACACACACAGTCAGCCAAGACGGGCACACTGGGAGCACCACCAATGGTATCTCTCTGCCTAAAAGTACCAGAGATGCTCTTAGTGCCTCCCTAAGGTGTCAATTTCAATGCAGTTTAAAGAGCAGCTTGTGCTAGGCAACCAGTTCTCGCCACTCTCCGGAGAATGGTAATGCCATCAGGAGTTTCTTATCCTATATACTCAGTCTACAAGCGTAAAGCAGAAACAGTGACTGAGCAGAATAAAGAAAACACACACACACACCCCACTTTTCCCAACTTTGTAGTCCCAACATCCAGCTTCGTAGTCACTGGAACAAGGCAACATGTTGTTGTTTTTCTCCAGGAGTCTTCACTCCCCTCGCTTTTCTCCATTCTTCTATGCCATCTTCTTCCTCCTCAAAATCAGCCATGAGGTGGACCGCAAGTGTCCAAAACTCAGCAACAGGTGGCATGCAAAAATGGAGAGGAGGAGGATATTGTCATCAGGTATTGGGGGGGGGGGGGATAAAAGCTTTCAGCTGGCAGTATTTTATTGGGCCCAGAGATAGCGGGCAGGAACTTGGAATAGCGTGACTTTTCCTGGCTGAATTCCGATAACATCCTAACAGAAATATGTTCAGTAGAGCAAGAGATGGGGTGGCAGGGGGAGAGAGAACACAGAGCTGTGAGACACAAAAGAACTTTATTGCTGAATTGATCTTTTTGTAGTTGCCTGATTTCAGATCTCCCTTCTACCACAGATGCAGCAGAACAGAATGACAGAGCAGCAAGATGTTAGAGTGGACTGTACCATTTCAGACAGCAGGTAAAGCAACCCATGTTGAAAATCCTTGCAAGCAGAAAATAAGCACATCAGGGAAGAAAGGTTTTTGCTTAACTAGTTTTCTACTTGCAGGGAGGCATTTTCCTCTTCCTTTCTTTCTTTCTCTCTTTTACATAGTGAAGCGTTAAAAATTGTCATTCCTCCACATGCAGTCTGAAGAGAAAACAGTTCATTCTTCACTCCCCTCAGGATGCTGTCTCTCACTGCCACATCCTACTGCAGCCCCACCAGTGTCACATTTAATTGATCCACATGCTTACCCCCTAATTTACCAGACACACTCTTACTGCAACCTTGATAGGATATATCCCAGCGATTAATTTCAACAACAAGAGGTCTCAGGGCTCAACCTTGTCAAGAAGCCACATTAGAGGCATTGGGGCGGGGGGGGGGGGCGGTCTGACTGTGGTTGCTCTGTGATGAAGTGAAAGCACTCTGCATATCCTGAGGAGCATGTTGATCATATGACCACTTCATATGATCCTGGAACTTGGATGCTGGCAGGTGAGTTCTGGTTTAAATTCACCTTAAACCATGGGATCAAAGGGCAAGAGAGCCCATCCTCTGAATATTTCCTGATGTCTGTCTCAGCTGCTTTTAGAAGGCATGATTTGGCTCATGGCAGGGAGAGAGATAAGTGTATTAAACCCCTTTGAGGGCCCTTCGTATCAAACACCCCCATTTTCAGCTTCTGCTGAGGAAACAGCAAGCCTTCAAGATGCCTGGACCAGCACAGCACTCTTGCCAGGGTGGAAGTGGACAAGAAATGCCTGTGCTGCTTTTGCAAATGGCTTCGGGCAGATCCAACCCCCCCCCTCCCCGACTTTTTCTTTTTTTCTTGGCATTTCCCTTCAGGAAACCCGGGTGCCCAGTTCCAGCTTTTCTCCACAGAGCAAGAGAAAGTGTCCCCTGCCGCGCGACACTAAAAGCGCTAAAAAACAAAACAAACCTGTGGCTGCTCTTTGGCGTGCACGAGCGTCAGGCTTAACCCACGAAGGGAAAAGAGGCCGATTTAAACAAAAACACTTTAAAAACAAACAAAACAAAAGTAATTCACACGACCGTGTCGGGCGGGGGGGAGCCGCTGTTAGTATCACGTGTGAACACGCAAATCAGGGGGAAGCAGGACAAACGACGCAGCACAAACTAGGGAGCATTTTTGGTTTTGGTCCCCTGTAGAGAAGAACAGAGCAGGAGAAAGGGGAAGAGCACCTGTGCACACAGCAAAGTCCAAATTCTTCTTTTCACTCTGGATATAGGGCAGTCCGTCTCTTTCTTTCTCTCTCTCTCTCTCTCCAACCACCAGCGGTTCAGCTGCCAGCACCATGAGCTTTACCAAAGAACTGTAGGCTGGCGGTGGCGGCGGCTGTCGCTACCGCAGAATACCTGCCTCATTCTCTCTCCGGGCTGGGTCTCCCAAAGGTAAGAGAGAGGAGCAGGGAGGCTATTCTGGCGGTTTGCTGCTGCTGCTGCTGCTGCGGGAACTTCGGCTCCCAGGGGGGGAGGAGGAGGAGGAGGAGTTGGAGGAGAATGCTATTATTATTATTATTTCCCCAACCCTGCAGTTTCCGTAGCAACGCACATAGCTGCACTCAATGCAAGGAAAGGAAACTGCAGAGACTCCGCAGCCTTGAAGCTTTGAGGGGCGCCCGCAAGGGAGAAGGGCGCCTCAGGGACCCCCCCCCCACGTGGGTAGTAGGGAGAGAAACTATAATTCTTCCCCTTTTCAGTGCCGGATTTAAGTATAAGCTAAACAGGCTATAGCTTAGGGCCCCACTCTCTTGAGCCCCCCCCCAAAAAAATTCACTATTAATATACTTCTTAATTGTATTTCAGTTCAACAATTACTTTGATAAAATACATATTTTGTTATGTGCAAATAGCTTTAGATACCTATTAGATCCATAATCATCATCATCATGATCATCATCATCATAAATAAATAAATAAATAAATAAATTATTATTTGTACCCCACCCATCTGGGTTTCTCCAGCCTCTCTAGGTGGCTTCCAACAAAGATTAAAAATACATTAAAATGTCACACATTAAAAACTTCCCTGAACAGGGCTGCCTTCAGATGTCTTCTGAATGTCAGGTAGTTGTTTATCTCTTTGACATCTGATGGGAGGGCGTTCCACAGGGCGGGCGCCACTCCCGAGAAGGCCCTCTGCCTGGTTCCCTGTAGCTTTGCTTCTCGCTATATACCATATAGGATATATTCAACACACAAAAAACAGTGACAATTTGTTGTTGACAAAGGACAGCTGGACATATAAAGGGCCCCGTTACCTTCAGTAGCTTAGGGCCTCATCAAACCTAAATCCAGCCCTGCCCCTTTTCCTTTTACTACTCAAACCGTGGCAGGTGGGAAATGGCTTGAGCAGGACAGAGAGGGGCAAGAGGGCAGCCTGCCTGCCATCGGTGCAGAAATGGCAAGAGAGGGCACATGATGGATTGGCAGGCAAAGTTCCTCTTGGGTACCTGGTGGGCCTGCAGGGGAGATTCCTGAGGGCGTAAGATGGCAGTTGGAGGATCCCTCGCTGCTCTTGGGGTTCCAGAGGCGGCTTGGGTTCCTAACTGTTCACAACTGCCATCCGTGGAAGAACGGGCCTGTGAATTATGACTACTCTTACTCTTGTTACTAAACAGATAGAAACCTCTGAAGATTTCTAAGCACTGGCATGGCGCAGGTATTGAAAAATGTCCGTAGTGCCACCCGACAGCAGGTGTTCCATTAAGCGTTCATGTCTTGATGAGTCTTCAGCACCACCCCACATAAAGGTGCCATGTACCATTTGCTGCAGAATGAACACCAAAGAAGATGGCGAGATCATTGTTTTTTCACTGATCGGTTTGATGGATGATAGCCAATGCACAGGGCCAAGCTAGGCATTGCATGGGAGATACACACAATAGTTTTTTGATGGGTGTATTGTTAATTTCTATTTTATTCAGCGGACCACTCCTGATTACAGCTTTCCACAATTCCTCTTTAAAGAGAGAGAGAGAGAGAGAGAGAGAGAGAGAGAGAGAGAACAGAGACAGTTACATGTGTCTCCTGAGTATCTTTGGTTTAGTAAAAAAATTAATAGGCCACAAGGATAATAGGCTATCATATTCACACTTACCCAGGAATTCCATTCAGGGCTTATTTCCTAGAAGACATGTGTAGGATTGAACTGTAATTCTCATACAAACCTTGGAACAAGATGAATGACCTGCTAATGCTACTAAAAGAAGCAAGCATATTAAGGGGTCTCCCTCACTTCTCGCCTCTCCTTCCCTCTCCTCCTTTTTTCAGTTTATCACTTCTTTAGTTATATGATACTTCTAATCAGTGCTTTCCCCCCCTAAAATAATGTTTAGGGGTACACTCATTTTGACTCACGAAAATCAGCAGGAAAGGAAAGGAAGCCGCCATTGGAGGTGGTAACAACTATCACCGTGCTTGATTCCAGCTCCTACTTCACACATTAAACGCTCACTTCCATCTGAGACTCAGGAAACACTGTGACGGGAAATGAGGCTGCCATTGTGGGTAGCAACGGAACTAACAGTTCACCGTGCTGTTCAACAGAACTGACGATTCACTCTGCTAGAAAATAAAATTATTATTTTTTAGTTTCTTCTCCTGTTAGATTAACAAAATGTTTAGGGGTATGCGTACCCCCCTGCTTCTCCCCAGAAAAAAGCACTGCTTCTTCTAATCATCAATTTGTCCTTCAGGGATCTACAGCAATGATGGCCGGCCTTATTGTCAAGTATGCCACATATCAAATCCAAAAGACCATGGCTGTGCACATGCCATACATTTACAGCATGTGACTTCCCCCAAAAAATCATGGGAACTACAATTTGATAAGGGTGCTGGGAATTATAGTTCTGTGAGGACAGCTCCCAGGATTCTTTGAGTGAAGCAGCGTGCTCTAAATGTACACAGCCAAAAGTACTTCAGTGAACACTATATACATATGTATGCACACTACATATGTATGCCCAGAATATCATCTGAAGGCACATGAGGCCCCCAGCTCACTGAAGCTAAGCAGCTCTAGTTCTGATCAGTGCCTGGATGAGAAACCTCCTAGGAATCTTGTGTAAGCTGCTTCAGAAGAAAGGCCGTGATATAAACTTGAGAAAAGAAATAGTATGTACTTCACCAGGTAGCAAGCAGGAGCAAGGGAGGAATGAGTGCAAGGCATAACACTTTGCTCCTGTGCCACAGTTTGCTTGTCCCTGTATAATTTGTGCCATCAGACTCTTCTAGAGTCTGGAGCAATCAATAATCCAGATGTGAGTTTCACATCATTTGTAAAATTTGATTATTGTGAAAAAGTGCAAGCTTTTTATCCTATTCAGATTGTAATCTCCTGGTAGTTCTGCCATCTTAAAAAACTCAGGGGATGTAAGCACAAGAGAGGGCATTCTCTGTGGCAGCTCTTAAGTTGTGGAACTCTCTTGTCACAGAGGTGCATTCAGAGACTTCGTTATATGGTTTTCAACAAATGCTGAAGATACACCTCTACCCTGGCCTTTTGACACCTGAGATATATATTTTCAGGACCACCCTACTTTTTGTGGTTGCATTTAGTAGTAGTAGTAGTAGTAGTAATGGATTTTAAATTGTTGTAACCCACCCTTATTTGCCCAAGGAGGGCAAATAAGAATAAGAATAATATTAAACCATCATTCATTCATCAATGAAAGTCACAATACCACTCTATTCTGCCTTGATCAAACCACACTTGAAGAACAATGGTGCCTCTGGTTACGAACTTAACTCGTTCTGGAGGTACATTCTTAACCTGAAATCGTTCTTAACCTGAGGTACCACTTTAGCTAATAGGGCCTCCCGCTGCTGCTGCGCTGCCGCTGCACGATTTCTGTTCTCATCCTGAGGTAAAGTTCTTAACTCGAGGTACTACTTCCAGGTTGGCGGAGTCTGTAACCCCAAGTGTTTGTATCCCGAGGTGTTTGTGACCCGAGGTATCACTGTACTGTATCCACTTCTGGGTGCCATGGCTTAAGAAGGATGTTGACAGGCTAGAACATGTGCAGAAGAGGGCAACCAAGATGATCAAGGCTCTGGAAACCAAGCCTTGTGAGGAACGGTTGAGGGAACTGTGTATGCTAAGCCTGGAGAAAATGAGACTGAGAGGGGACAGGATAGTCAGTGCTTTCTTTAGCTGCCCAAATGATTTTTGTTGTATCTCAAAATGCTGTGTACACCAAGTCTTAAATATTAGGTTCCTAATATGGCCAGATTACATTTGCTTCAGTTTAGAGTCCCAAATATCCCTACTACCCTTACCTTAATTAAATTTACTTGAAAATTAAATCTCATTTACTTATATTGTACAAGTGAAGCACTGGACAGGAGCCTTAGAAAAACTTTATAATTGGGGAAGATTTTACAGGAGAAAGCTCAACACCACTCTCTTTATTTGCACTTGGCAACTTTACTAGTCCTCCTTTTCCAGAAGATTAGGTCCGACATATTTTTTTAACCAGACTTTTACAAGACAGCGGCCAAAAGGGCAAACCACAAGAAACCAATGAAAGGAGACCACAAATTGGATTAGATCAGGCTCCCCCCCCCCTTTTTTTTTTGGCAGGGGTGTCTTAACTGAGCCTTGTGTTATTCACAGTATAAACTATACTTGTCTACTCCAAACTTGCCCCAGCACCGGGCCGGGCCAACCATTAGGCAGGCTGAAGCAACCAGTTCAGGCTGCGTATGCTACAAGACAGGCAACGGTAGCTCCCACCTGTTCCTTCTGAGCCTGCCAGCTATTTTCCTCTATTGCCAAAGAGCCACTTCATATCCTCGAAACTGGGTTGTTATGTTTGGTGCAGTGGGAGATGCTATCCTGTTGCTAGTGCTAGAAGTCAGCTTGTGTGTGTGGAATGGGGAGTGGAAGCCATCTTGTCCTTTACTTCAGGCAGCAAAAGGCCTTGCTAAGCCCCACTGAACTCAGTTGGTCTTGCTTCAGAGAGAGAGAGAGATCCGTCTATCTGTCTGATTCCACTATGAAACACTCGGATTAATTCTTGTTTTTCGTTGAGAACTGATTAGTTCTCTTTACATGAACTGTGCCATGCATCTAACGGGAGTTTTATTTCATAGAATCGTAGAGTCGTAAGAGATTCCTAGTCCAACCCACTACAACGCAGGAATCTTTTTGCACAACTTGGGGCTTGAACCCAGAACTGTGAGATTAAGAGTTTCATGCTCTACCGACTGAGCTATCTCAAGCTGACAGTTTGTTTAACAAAATTTATATACCTGTTTGATTGTGGACAAAAAAAACACTCAACGGTTTACAATAATATAAAACAAACGTTACAATTCTCGATGAAAAAACAGTTTAAAGGGTTTAAAAATATTCAGGATTATTAAAATCAACAGAGGCTTTAAAAAGATTAAAACACAGCACCACCTGCGTGTCTCGATTGGCTTGCCTAAAGAAAAATATTTTAAGCGTGTGCCCAAAAAAGTACAGGTTTGCCGTTTCCACTGCAATATATGGAACTACATCTCACGCAAAAAGATGCATGTGTGTTATCAGAGTACATTCAGTTCCTTGATTCACCCAGGCAGGTAATCTTGCGAGCCTCTGTCACCAAGAAAGGTCTCCTGCAACCCCCCAAAAAGAACCCAATATTCAGAAGGCTACAAATCCGTGTAACACTTGACAGGAGAGGTAGCAGGTATACAAAATTGACTAAAGGAAGATGAAAATGTTTTTCCATCAAAGCAGAGAGGTTTGGCTGTGTGAAACTGGCTCACAAACAAGAAGAGGGTGGTATGATAGTGAGAAGACATTATAGCTTCCAGAATCTCTCACTGGCAGTGCTATAACCTGTGTACAAACAAGAGCTTCTCCCAGCTGAGTGTGAGAGAGTTTGTGGAATGTTATCTGCGGAGGGTCAGTAGTAGCCCCAATGAGATCTGATGGTTAAATTTTTACTCAGAGAAGGTCAGGTATGGTTACTTTAGGTGGTTTGTCAGTGAAGGGGGCTTCATAAAATGGAATTCCATTCAGAAATATCAAAAATGTGTTTCTTCATCTTTTGGCAGTCTTTTTGTACGAGTATAATTTGTACTTCACAAGTCCATACACATCATACATTTAGTCATTTTGATGCATGGCACCGACACACCGTGTGAGGAATAAGAGTGAAATTCCCATGAAAGCTCTAGAATGCACCCAATAGCTTTAATTCAAAGTATGAACATAGTAAATAAACTTTAACCAGAAATATCCTTGTTTAAAGATCTGCACTATAAAACACTGCTCATAATCAGCTTAAGACTTTTGCCTCCTTTCTCACACTCGTTTGTAGAAGGGGTAACACTGACCTGGCAGAACATTATTAGCATGTATCAGAATTAAAATCATTTCATTTATTGACTTGCAATGCTCAGTGCCGTTTTGCCAAGCCAAGCGACTATGTTGCTTACCTACCTTTAAAAACAACAACCCGTATTTCAACATACAGGATGATAAAAGCAGACAGGAATTTTCTCCTTTCTTTTTATCTCAGTTTTCAGGAAGGGGGAAAAATCCCCCCTGCTGTGAGCTACAAAGAAGGTGGTTAACCATTACAAAAAAAAGTAATTTAGAGGGGAGCAGTGTTTGATGTTCTACTGTTACTGGTTAACAGTTGGGTTTTTCAATTTTGCCTTAATTAATAAATGTGAAAGGGCAGTACTACCACTTTAGCATACACTCCTTTTTATATATTGCAGTCTTCAAATGCCAGTGTTTCTTAATTTTAAATGATTTATTACCATTAAAGACAGGCAGCCCAGTCACAGCTGCTTGTGCTGCCATACCTAACGACACATTCTAACCCAGACAGGTGGACAGAGATGTCTTTGTCTACTCCTTTCACCTTTCAGACCACATTGCGCAGCAGGGGCCATACTCCAACTCCATTCATGCTTTGCTGCTTCCCCATCTGAAGAAGTATATTGGGTATCGGAGCTCTCCCACGTAAAGACAACGGAAGACTATGAGTTGCCTCGAGCCAAAGGCTGCTACTGTGCTTGACCTTGGATTGGCCTTTACAATGGCACAAGGACCCTAAATGTCCAGGGCTGGAACCTAGGAGGAGCCCAGTCCATGAGCAGCTACTTCAACATAGCAGTTTATGGGATCGGGACAGTCCTCCAAGTTCCAGCAGTTCATATGGGCCTTCGACTGTTGCCCTTGTTGGTGTTTTGGTAGCCAGTCAGCACCTCACTCATATCTGTACAGAAAAATAAACAGTTCAATTACTGTTTCTTCCCTTCTGTATGGTCAGGTGCTATCTGAGCTACCAGATGCACTTAGAAATAATGTGTGGAGGTTGTTGGCTACCAGCCATGATGGGCACATTCTACTTCCACTCTCCAAGGCAGTACATGTCTGAGTGCCAGTAGCCAGAAACTGCAGGAGGAGAGAATGCTGTTGGGCTCAGGTCCTGCTTGCAGGTTTTTCATAGGCATCTAGCTGGCCTCTATGAGAACAGGATGCTAGACTAGATGGGGCACAGGCCTGAAAGGCTCAAACACCAGCCCAGTTTACCAAATGTTCTGTGGTAATAGTCAAAAGGTAAAGGTAAAGAACCCCTGGACGGTTAAGTCCAGTCAAAGGTGTCTATGGGGTTGTGGCACTCATTTCGCTTCCAGGCCGAGGGAGCTGGCATTTGTCCACAGACAGCTTTCCGGGTCATGTGGCCAGCATGACTAAACCACAGAAACCAGAGCACACGGAAATGCCATTTACCTTGCCGCCGCCGCGGTACCTATTTATCTACTTGCACTGGTGTGCTTTTGAACTGCTAGGTTGGCAGGAGCTGGGACAGAGCAACAGGAGCTCACCCTGTCGCGGGGAATCGAACTGCGACCTTCTGATCAGCAAGCCCAAGAGGCTCAGTGGTTTAGACCACAGCCCCACCCGCATCCTAGGTAATAGTCAACACACCTTTAAAGCCCTAAATGGCCTGAGACCAGATTACTTGAAAAAAATGCCCCCCCCCCCACAGGTACCCATTAGAACCTTAAGAATTTTTTTCAAAGGCCCTGCTTTGGAAGAAAGAATGAAAAACAATCCTAACCAGGCAGCAGTCTCCGTGCATTAAGTTACTACGGCACTTCAGTCCTGGCTGCAGCAGCACCTACTATTTAATAATAATAATAATAATAATAATAATAATAATAATAATAATAATAATAATTTATTATTTATACCATCTGGCTAGGTTTCCCCAGCCATCCTGGGCGGCTTCCAACAAAAATATTGTACATTAAATCATCAGTCATTAAAAACTTCCCTAAACGTGGACTCCTACAGAGTGAATTCAGTTGCACCCTCATTTGGGTTGTTGTGTTACACAAAATTCTTTACACGGGACCAGTATAATAAGGGAGTCAGGGTTCTGCATAATTTTGTTTATCCTTCTCCCTGAGCTGCCTTGTCCATTCCCCACCCCTTTTTGCCCTCTTCACTGGCTTAACTTCCGCCAGCAGGGCTGTGATAGATGCTCCTGGCTTAAAGACACCTCATCTGGGAGGGAGATAACACCTAACTCATCCCAGCTGACATATTTTGACATTAGGATTGCACTGTTACTTAGCTAGGCAGACATTCCAATAATGTTATTACAGTATCTCACGGTTCCTGCCAGTGGAATCTACCAAAGAAAAACAACTCTTCTCTGGCCTCATAGATGCACCGATGTGAGGCTTCATTTTGGTATGCATATGAGCATCACTGCCAAGGCTACACTAGCAGGCATAATATTCTCATGATAAGGTGAATTTAAATATCACCGCTCCTGCATGCAATGCCATCAGGAAGAGCTTCCAACCACTGGACCACGGTGACCGTTCTTCACAGGATTATGGAGGTCTAAACAGAAAATTGTCCCGATGCCACATGGACGGAGCTGGAATTTCAATGAACCTGTTTCAGTTTTTAAGTAAACTTTAGCAAAATAAAAAATTACATTTCACTGCACAGGAACAACCTCAATATATCGTTCTCTATTTCTGCCATATCTGGTGTTACACATAATAATGTAATTAAGGAAACGTCCCTGATAGTGTTAATTAAAAGATTCTAGCAGAAGGGTATTTAAATGCTTTCTGTGAAATAGCTTGTCCAGTCATGATTTAGAATTACAACAATCAACGCTGTGCATCTAAGAACAAACAAAACAATAGCATTTGGTTTATACACAGCAATAATTCTAGAATAATTGGACTGCCTTAATCAGCGGTTTGAATTACTCGTTACTGGGCGCTCCGACTCACTAGTGCTAATTGGAGCAAATGAAATACTGATGGCATTTGCACATTATTTTTAAAACCTGGGCCACCGTTATTTCAGGGGCTCATAAAATTCCCTGTCCAAACATTAAATTACAAGGCAACGAAAGCCATTAAAGCATGCCAGCTTCCTTTTCGTTGTAAATGCTGCACCCCTGTGCGAACTCTGTTAATTAGCCGCAGGCTGTTGTTTTATTTTTAAGTGAAGTTTGGTCTCCTGAGGTGTATTGGAGAAGAAGTCAGAAGATAGGTGAGAAGATCCTTATGAAATGCAAGTCTGCCACAGAAAGAAAGTGGCCCTTAAATAGAAAGAAGAAAAACTGAACACACAGAGACTGCTTCTCTCTGCTCAGTAATGTTGAAATAAGAATTCTTTGTTAGCATGCAAGCTACTCCAAGAAGATTTTTCATACAGTACTACCAAAGGGTGGGTCGAAGTGGGGCGGAGGTGAATGTCATCCATAACTAGCAAAGTTTATTCTTAACATTCCCCCTCTGCTCTATTAGCACTCTGTCACCCTCTAGTGTGACTTTACTACTACAACAAAAAATGAACATAGGCGATTGCCTGGGCTCTTAATGACTCCTACTGTATTCTGTAGAATGAAGTCTAGAGAGCAGCACATTCTACTTGACACCGTCTTCTAACATTTGGAAATGCAGGGCCCGGGCCAGGTTTCGAAGCAATGGCTTCAGGAAAAGATGGAACGGTGGGAAATGAGAGACACAAAGAGAATGTGTTTGAGGAAAAGGCTGCAACACACCTCTATCAACTCACGCCCATCAAAACTGACAGGCCTTTATCTAGAATAAATTAAAGGCATCTCCAAGATTCTCATTTCTACTATGGTTTAGAATTCCTTTCCTCAACCAGTACACTAACAAGACAATTTAGTTCCCAAACTAGAACATGAAAAGAATAGTTGTGACTAACCTCATTTTGACAATTAAATATGCTTTACTGTGTAAGGTTATGTAACTGTGCCATACCGCCATTATACCACACATCTGGATTCATTTTTATTACCATTCTGTAATGCCAAAATAATCGCTAAAGATATTATGACAGTTGACATTTCATTTTACCAGTGTAGCTTAATTTATAGGCCTTAATAGGCAACGATAAATATTACCTCTACCCTGCAAAAAGCTCCACCTGATCATTTTGGCACTTGAAGATGCTGTTAAAGGCACAAGTGGGTAACCCTATAACATTTACTGGCTCAATTTCTACTAGAATACAGCTGTACCTTGGTTCTTGAACTTAATCAATTCCGGAAGTCCGTTCGACTCCTGAAACCATTCAGAAACCAAGGGGCGGCTTCCAATTGACTGCAGGAGCTTCCTGCACTCAACCAGAAGCTGCGTTGAATGTTTGTCAATAAAGGGATGTGACTACAATACTCTTGGGAAATCTTCACAATAACAGGCTCTTGATTCTTTCATATTCTGAAATATACATGAGCTTGGTTAAATAAAATAAAATAAGCTCTGCCCACCCCGCAAAAAATCTGCACTTGCATTAACTATCATTCCAATACTTCCTTTTTTTTTTTTATAATAATTTTTATTGCGTCTTTTTTCACATTACAGATATAACAATAAAAGAAAATAAGAAAAAGCACGAAAAAACGAATAGAAAAGAAAGAAAAGAAAGAAGACATAGTAACAATAAAACCAGACCATTTCAACAACTTATTTCAAATTTCTATCGGACTTCCCCACATCTCCCCATAGTGCATTCTCGACAATAAATTTATCAGCAAGTTGTAACCTTGTTTCATGTGTTTTTGTACTTTCAATTACCGTTTAAGTTTAAATCTCTTATTTTCCAATAACTTTAAGAATCTTACATTATTTCCTTTTTACCCATTTAAACTTTGATTCTTTCATAAATAAATCAGTTTTCATAAATAATCCACTTATGTTGCTGGGGCTGACATTCCAAATCATACGACATCTTAAGTTTCATATAATTTATAATATTTTTGCAAATAGTCCTTAAATTTTTTCCAATCCTCCTCCATTGCTTCTTCTCCCAAGTCTCGGATCCTTGCAGTCATCTCGGCTAATTCCATGTAGTTCATCAGTTGCGTCTGCCAATCCTCCAATGTGGGCAAATCTTGAGTCTTCCAATGCTTGGCGATAAGGATTCTTGCTGCTGTTGTAGCATACATAAAAAAGGTTCTATCCTTCTTTAACACCTTCTGGCCGACAATGCCCAGAAGGAAGGCCTCTGGTTTCTTAGGAAAGGTGTATTTAAACACCTTTTTTAACTCATTGTAGATCATTTCCCAGTAGGCCTTCAATCTTGGGCAGGTCCACCAAAGGTGAAAGAATGTCCCTTCAGCTTCCTTACACTTCCAACATTTGTTATCGGACAAATGGTATATCTTAGCCAGCTTGACCGGGGTCATGTACCACCTGTATACCATTTTCATAATGTTTTCTTTCAATGCATTACATGCAGTAAACTTCATACCGGTGGTCCATAACCTCTCCCAGTCGTCAGACATGATATTGTAACCGATGTCCTGAGCCCATTTTATCATAGCTGATTTAACAGTCTCGTCCTGAGTGTTCCATTTAAGCAGCAAGTTATACATTCTCGATAATAACTTGGTCTTTGGTTCTAGCAACTCTGTCTCAAGTTTCGATTTTTCCACCTGGAATCCTATTTTTTTATCTAGCTTAAAAACCTCATTGATTTGGGCATAATGTAACCAACCTTGCACCATACTTTGTAATTTTTCAAGGCTCTGCAACCTCCAATTACCTCCAATATTTTCTATTATTTCCCAATACTTCGGCCAGTAGGCCTCCATATTGGGGTTTTTCCGAGCTTTGGCCTCGATTGGTGATAACCACCTTGGAGTTTTACTTTCCAATAAGTCTTTGTATTTTTTCCAGACCATAAATATTGCTTTTCTGACAATATGGTTTTTGAACATTCCAAATGTTTTTGCCTTGTCATACCACAGATACGCATGCCAACCTAATGAATTGTTAAAGCCTTCCAGATCTAGGACATCAGTATTTTCTAGCAAGAACCAATCTTTCATCCAGCAGAAGGCCGCAGCTTCATAGTATAACCTTAAGTCCGGCAGGGCAAACCCCCCTCTCTCCTTTGCGTCAGTTAGTATTTTAAACTTTATTCGGGGCTTTTTGCCCTGCCAGACAAATTTAGAAATGTCCTTCTGCCACTTTCCAAAACAATCCATTCTGTCCACAATCTGCAAGGCCTGGAACAAAAACAACATTTTTGGCAAAACATTCATTTTTATAGCTGCAATTCGGCCTAACAAGGATAGTTTCAGTCTTGACCAGATTTCTAGATCTTTTTTCACTTCTGTCCAACATTTCTCATAATTATCTTTAAATAAGTTCAAGTTCTTGGAAGAAAGGTTAACCCCCAGGTATTTCACTTTTTTAACAATGTTTAGTTCTGTTTCCTTCTGAAACCCTTCTGTTTCCTCAACTGTCAAGGTTTTCCCTAACACCTTGGTTTTTTGTTTATTCAACTTAAAGCCCGCCACCCGACCAAATTTCTGAATCAGTTCCAGAACTCTTTTGGTACTAGGTTCTGGCTCCTGTAATGTTAAAACCAAGTCATCTGCAAATGCTTTCAGTTTATATTGTTTCGCTCCGACCCTAATTCCTTGCACCTGCTGATCCCTCCTTATCATGTTCAGCAAAACCTCCAGGACCGAAATAAATAACAAAGGGGAGAGGGGGCACCCCTGGCGTGTTCCTTTTTCAATATGAAGTTCTTCTGTCACCACATTGTTCACTATCAACTTAGCTTTTTGTTCTGAATAGATTGCTTCTATTCCATTCTCAAACCCCTTTCCCACTCCCATCCCTTCCAAATTTTTCTTCATAAATTTCCAAGAAATATTGTCAAAGGCCTTCTCCGCATCAATAAAGATTAACACTGCTTTGGTGTTGATATTTGTTTGTAAAAGTTCCAGAATATCAATAATGTTCCTAGTATTATCAAACAAGTGTCTACCTGGGAGAAAGCCCGCTTGGTCCTTATGAATTACTTCGTTTAGCACTTTTTTAAATCTGTTAGCCAAAATGTCTGCAAATATTTTGTAATCCACGTTTAGGAGTGAGATGGGACGATAGTTCTTAAGTTGAGTCTTTTCAGTTTCCACTTTAGGTATCAGTGTGATGAATGCTTCTTTCCACGTATCTGGTGCTCTCCCCCCCTCCATAATCTGATTGCAAACCTCCATTAGTGGTTGTAACAAAAAATCTTTTAACGTCCTATAATATTTGGAGGTAAGTCCATCCGGGCCTGGAGATTTGCCTAGCTGCATATTCTGAATGGCATCCTCAATTTCCTGTTGTGTTATTTTACAATTCAAGATTGACCTCTTCTCTTGAGATAGTTCTGGTAGGCCATTGTCTTTCAGGAATTGTTCAATCTCAATAGCTTCCTCGGGTCCTTGTGTGTAGAGTTTTTTAAAATATTTCTGGAAGCACTTCCTAATTTCCCCCGGTTTCTGAATACTTTTCCCTTCAACTTCTAGATTGGTAACATAGTTTAATTTTTGTCTCTTTTTCAACTGCCAGGCTAGCAGTTTCCCACATTTGTTCGCCGATTCAAAGGATTTTTGTTTCATTTGTTTGATTTTCCATTCCACTTCTTGGTTTATCAATTTCGTATATTGTGATTGATGGAATTTGATTTCTCTTAAAGTCTCTTTTGATTTTGGATTCGATCTTAGTTTTTTCTCTCCTTCTCTTATCTTCTCTAGTATCTTGTCCTTTTTCCCATTCCAGAGTTTTTTCTTGATCGTATTCTGTTGTATCAGAAACCCTCTCATAACCGCTTTACTTGCATCCCAGATTATTCTTTTTTCCACCGAGGTATTCAAATTAATTTCAAAATAGTCCTTTAAAGCTTTTTGTGCCTTCTTTACAGTCTCTTGATCTCTTAATAGGTTGTCATTCATTTTCCATCTGAAGGAATCAGCAGTAGTAAATCTCATTTCCATTTTCAAAGCGTTATGGTCGGAGCAAGTCTTTGGGCAGATTTCTACTCTTGTAGTCTTAGGTGCCAGCCCTCTAGTTGTCCAAATTTGGTCGATTCTTGTCCATGACAGGTGGGCCTCAGAAAAGAAAGTTCCTTCTTTACCTAAGGGGTTTCTTGTCCTCCATAAATCAATCAAATCCATATTGTCAGTTAGTTCAAAAAAAGTTTTTGGTAGTCTTCCATCTTTAGTCAAATTCTGGTTCTGTGACTTGTCCATAAGAGTAGAGACGACCCCATTCATATCTCCCATCATAATGATATTAGAATAGTCCAGATAGTCCAGTAATGTCTCATGTAGCTTCTTATAAAATTCTGATTTCCCCTCATTCGGTGCATAAATCCCTAAAATCAAAACTTTTTCTCCTTGGGTTTGTATTTCAATTGCCAGGATTCTTCCTTGTTCATCTTTAAACAACAATTTTGGTGTTAAATTCTCCTTTGCGTAGATCACCACGCCTCTCTTTTTGACTCTGTCTGATGAAATAAATTCTTGGCCTAATCTTTTGTTTATTAACACCTTCCTGTGAAGCCTGGTCACATGTGTTTCTTGCAGACATATTATGTCCAAGTTTTCTTTCTTTAAAATGTGAAATATCCTTCTGCGTTTTTCCGGGGAATTTGCGCCATTAATATTCCAACTATACAGCTGTAGAGACATCCTGTATCAATCTGTTGTTGCTCTTATGAAGCGTCTTCTTTTTTATCCAAATCCAAGGGTGCTGATTTTTTCCCAGACTCTGGTGGAGGCCAAAGAGTTGCTGTTCCCTTCTGCAGGTCTTCTCCGTGGTCGTGTAGAAACTTCTGGCTGTCCTCTTTTGTTTTGATTTTGATCTTCTTTCCTTTGTAGTTGAATGATATGCCTTGTGGAAACTCCCACCTATACGGTATTCCGTTACCTCTCAAAAGTCCAGCTAGGTCAGTGTAGTTAGATCTGAGATCCAATAATTGTTTAGGGATATCCTTGTAGAATTGTGCTCTTCTGTCCTGGATCTCAAGTGCTTTATTAAAATGTAGATCCAGTAGCTTGTCTCTCTCCTGCTTGGCCCTTAAGATAATCAAACAGTCTCTAGGCCTGTCTTTCCTGGTAACTCTTCCCAGTCTAAATGCAGTTGTTATTTTAAAATCTGTATCTTCCTTTATACCCCAGAATTTAGAAAATTCTGCAGTCAAGAAGCCAATCAAATCCTCTTTCTCAATCTCTGGGATAGAACGTAATCTTAAATTATTTTCCCTGTTTCTCAGTTCCGCTAAAGCCAAGTAGGCCTGCTGGTCACTGATCTGTTTGTGTAGCGGCCTTACCTCTCCTTTCAATTCCTCCACTTTCTGAATTGCTTCACCTGCTTTTTCATTCGCAGCCTTGGCCAGTTTCCGATTTTCAGATGTAGCGTCCTTTAAATTTCCAATATCTTGTGTGTGCTTAGCCACCTGTTCAGAAAGTTTGGTAATTGAAGATATGGCTAAGTCTACTTTTGCCGATTGGTCATCAACCTTTTTATTCAAAATTGCAAATTGTTGTAACATTTCCTCTAGGAGGGTATTAGAACTCCCTGTTGCCATATCCTCAGCTGTTGGCTGTTCAGCTTCTTTAGATGGGGCTGCTGTTGTTAGTGCAGCTCCCTGTAAAACAGTAGGAACTGATGATCTACGAGCCTGAGAAATCAAAGTTGTTTGTACCAGTTGGCCTTTCCCTGCTTTCGATGAAGCTCTTGTTTTTGGTGGGCCACTCATTCCTGTCTTTAGATTCAAGGTCAAGCTGTAAATTCCATGGGAAAGGCAGGCTTCAAAGTAAACAACCAAGCCACAAAGAGTCAAAACAAAGTTGGTTCCCAGAAAGTTGTAAATCCCAAAGCCCACTAGAGGGGGTATTGTTGCAATTCAGGGAAGAAGAAACAAAGTTTCAGTCGCCATTAAAGTTCCTGCAGTTAAATAAGTAAACAGTGGTCCTTAGAGAAGACTTTTTCCCCTCTGGCAGAGCCTTTGTTGCCACAATGTATTATCTGGAGGTGCAAGATACAGTTGTTAAATTGTATCCACCAGTGCTGCCTCTATATATCCATTTCAACTTTATGTTTGTATCCGCAAAAAAGCCTTTTTCCCCCCTACAAGTCCGAGACTGGGGTTTTCAAAGTTTAAAAGTCCAGTAAAGAAGATGGTCCCCACATAAAATAAACGTTTACCAAGAGAATAAAAGTCACTTGCCTTTCCCTTCAAATTGCTAGCTCACCAGACGCATGTATTTCCCAATTTAAAGCCTTTTTCTATTGCTTCCAGCTTGACAGTTCCTTTGCCTTTGATCACTAAGCACCACCGGGAGACGGACTTCCTTTTTCTCGTCTCCCGCTTTCAGCCAAATTCATAAATTTATAATCCAATTTCGAGTAAATCTTACTCACGAGTAGTTGATTTGTAATCCAATATTGAGGAAGAAAGGACGGCGCTCATCAGTAACAGCCGCGCGGCTTCACTCCCGCAGAAAGAGCGATGAATCCACAGCACCGCTTCCCCTCCGCGCTTCCGGAGCCCCTTACGGGGTCCCTTCTTCGGTTTGGGGGTCGCTCTTGGTGCCCGCCGGATCCCACGGCCACGAGCTCGTTCTGCTCGTGGTTTTTCTTAATGGGTCGTCGCTTTGCCGCAGCGAACGACCCTTTCCTGCGGAGCCCCTCTTCGCAGCGCAAAGAGGACTGCCATTACTCGTTTCGCGCCGCCTCCGGAAGTCTATCATTCCAATACTTCCTAAGTAAGGCTGCAGTCCAAAGAACTCTTTTGTCCCAAGTACTGATGAAATGCCAGTTTTAAAATATGCTTAAAACATAACTACAAAGGCAGCTTTATGTGCTTCCTCTTTCAATAGGTTGTTTTATACAATTGTAAGTATTGGAAGGGACCCTGAGGACTATCTGGTCTAACCCCTTGCAATGCAGGAATATGCAGCTGTCCCATTCGGGGATCAAACTTGCAACCTTGCCATTAACAGCACCAGGCCTCTAACCAGCTGAGCTAGGCTAGTGGGGGGAATTTTGATCTGCATAGTCCTGCTGATCTCTATATGCTCCAGGATAGCTGTGTTTGTCTGTTGCAGCAAAAGCAGCTGAGGATTCTTATGGGCTGTGGTCCACGAATATTTTGCCAAGATAAAGTTATTCGTCTATATGGTACCACCAAAAAATATTGTTTTTATAGGCTGAAGAATAACTGCCAGGGTATTTACAGGATCAGGTCTTGGGGGGGAAACAGCCGCTAGTGCTCTCCTGCTCTTGTTTTCCACACGGTATTTTCTTAATGTCTTTTGTTTGGGTTGTATCCTTGACATCCAGCCATCTCAAACACTGTTTCACTATTTCATATACTGCCACCTGCTGCAGGCACACAAAACTCAAACTAATTCCCTAGATCTGAAAGTAATTTTTAATCACCCACTAAAATAGAGGGAGAAATCTGTCATTAAAGCTGCAATCCTAAACACACTTACTAGGGAGTAAGCACCGTTAAACATAGGACTTTCTTCTGAGTAAATCTGAAATTTCAGCAGGGTTTACTGGTTTTGCTACCATCATCATTCCTTCTAACAGCAAATTTGGGTGCTTGAGAGCTGACAGGATTGGAACCAAAGGGGGCACTGAGGAAACGAGAGGAAGACATTAGTATGCTCAGATGAATTTAAAGCTATGCAAGAGTACCCAAAAAAAATTAAGGTGGGAGGAATCTCCCCAGCTCAAAGTAGCCTAATGACTTGAGGGGTCACAGAATGTTGTGTCATTTGAGGGGGGAGGGGGAGGAGAGAATAGTAAATTGACTTGCTTGAGCATCTTGCAATCTACATTATCCTGTAAGAAAGCACAGCTGGCTGGCATCCTGAACAGGGACACTCCTGTTAGTGAGCAAAGACAGTGCAACAGCCAGCCATTTGAATTTACACAAGAAGTTCACAGCTAGCCTGTGAGACTGACCAAGTATAATGTGCTGTCTATGATCTTCCGGTCCTAACCCCAGTAAGATTTGGGCGACTGTGTTCTATACCAGCCGTATCTTCCAATGGATGAGTGTCGGAAGCCTCTTTGGACACAGCTCACTGTGGAAAGGTGATATGTAAATAAACTCAGTCCATCAAATCAAACTGTTTTCAAAGGCTAGAAATGCTGTCCCCACCCACCAGTCTTCCAGCCCCCTTCCCCCTCCCAGCTAGAAAGCTGCTGTGACAGGATGACTTTGATTGCAAAGAAATGAAAGGGGGGAAATAGCATGAGCATTCCAGTCAATCCAGAAAGCCGGGCAGTGTGTCAGGCGTCACAAGACAAAAATGTTGCCACATTAATTAAGATGTGCAAAACTCCTTGACCCCTGGATTTAAAACAAGTTAAAATTTAAATTTAAAAGAGCCCTGGCTTGAACCAGGATCATGAGAACATGGACCAAAGTTGATTACCCTGTTCAATGACATTTTTCTTGTCTTCATATTGCTGTCTTGTGGATGGAAGTGCAGAAAATATTGTAAACAGTTTAATCTTCTCTTTATGCTTTCATGTTGTAAATCTTTCAGAATTCTCCATCTAGAGACCATAGACATTCACATGGAAATCCTTTCCTGTTTGAATAGCAGCCACTTAGCCTACGAACGACCCTGAAATAAATACATTAACCCATGTCTCAGCTTCATGTACAAATCCTACAAATGATTGTTTTCTCCGTTGTTTATGTGTTAAGGAAAAGTACAGTCCAGCTCCTCTGTTAATCACCCTCTTTCTCCTTGAAGACAGAAGGCCTATTTAAAAAACAGCTAGTGAGTGCTCGGAGAAGGGACTTAAGCTCTGCAGGAAAGCAGACTTTGTATGCAAAAGGTCCCAAGGTCAGTCCTCAGCATCTCCAGGTACGGCAGCGAAAGACTCCCGCAGTCAGCGCAAGGACAAAATTTGAAGCCAGAGCGGCAATGATCTGACTCTGTGAAATGTAGAGCAGGCAGGGCTCAAGGTAGGCAGACCATAATGAAGGCAGCCAGGGCTGGATTTAGGTTTGATGAGGCCCTGAGCTACTGAAGATAATGGAGCCCTTTATATATCCAGCTGTCCTTTGTCAACAACAAATTGTTGCTGTTTTTCGTGTTGAATATATGCTATATGGTAATTTATGGACCTAATCGGTAAAGCCATTTGCAGCTGCATGCTACATGTTGCCATGCAACTAGTCCATGCAGAATGTAGGCACCCTATATATAGAAATGAGCAAACCAGTGATATTTTAGGGAGCAGGCTAGCAGATGGGGTCCATTACTTACATCATAGGAGCCTACACAACACAAAGCACTGTTGCTGTATATAGGTTTTATTTTGTTTTTTATCTTATATTTTGGAAATGTACATCATTTCCCCCCCTTTAAATTTCTTGGGGGGGGGGCGAGAGTGGGGCCCTAAGCTATAGCTTGTTTAGCTTATACGTAAATCCAGCACTGAATGTGGCCTGCTTTTCATGCACGTTTTTTCACCTGCATTGTACATTAAATGGAAAACGCCCCCAAGTGTTCAAGTGCGCTTACCGTAAACCCATTTGGAATAAAAGAAAAAACACTGGTAGTTGATCAAAATGAGATATCAGCCTATTTCCCTCCCTGTGGAACGCCCTCCCTTCAGATATCAAGGAAATAAAAAATGACACAACTTGTAGATGACATCTGAAGGCAGCCCCGCATCGGGAAGTTTTTAATGCTTGGATGTTTTTATTATGCTTTTTAGATGTGCTGTAAGCCGTCCAGTGTCTGGGGAAACACAGCCAGATGGGAGGAATATAAATATGATGCTGCTGCAGCATTTTGGGGGCCTGATCCGGAGGCTAGGGGCTTCCCCGCTCCCCCGATTCTGGTGCTCACAATCTCCGCATCACACACCACCCAAAGCCGCCTCCTCTTTGCGACGCAATGGCTCCCTCCCTTCGCCGTCAGTGCAGAAGCTCCGCCTCGGGAGCCCAAACGCGAAGGCCGCGCCTCCCTTCCCACGTGTGCCGCCGGCGGAAGGGAAGCAGCGCCTGCGCGCCCGAGGAACGTGGAAGCGCGGCCGGGGGCCCTTGTCCGAGCGGCGCCGCTTATGGAGTGCGCCCGTTTGTGGAGCCGTCGGCTGCGGCCCGTCGCGCTGCGCGTGTTCGCCTCGGGGATCTGCTGCTGCAGCAGCCGCCGCTTCTTGCAGAGAGGGCGCTCCGCCTGCTGCTTGCCGGATGTCGCGGCGTGGGCTGCCGGCAGGCCCGGGAAATGCCGGCTCGAGCCGGAGGGCAGGCGGACCTTGCTGCGCGCAAGTAAGTCACGCGCTGTCCCAGGCAGGTTCTCCGTCCTGCCCGGGGATGCTGGGGCTTTGCAGCCCGAGTTTGTTCGTGGTCCCGCAGGAGGAAGTTCCGGGGCGACTTGCTCACCGAATGAAGAAGCCCAGCCAGGGCTTTTCCTGTCCGAATGGCTCACGCAGCCTTACCAAGCTCAGCAAAAACCTTTTTACGCACGACTGTAGTAGATAGCGGAGCTGGCATTCAGCTACGTTTTGCTCAAGAGTAGGCCCACTGAAACAAATGGACCTACCTTAGTGAATGGTTATTCATTTCAGTGCAGCTACTGTGAATGAAACGGAGACCACTCTGCGTGAGGAAGCTCGCTTGGAGGAATTAGACCTAGAAATCCCTTTGCCCAGTGAAAACGGTCAGCATGGATGAACATGGGTGTTAACTGGTCTTCGTTTACATCTTTGCACCGTGACACTTGAGCCAGATACAAGTGACAGGAGTTGCAAGTATCCATACTTGAAGCAAGGCCCATTGTGTTTGTGGCGCTGAGCCCCAAGTGTGCTGCAATCCTGTACATGCTTACCTGGCCTTGTGCCCCATTGGAGTTGGTAAGGCTTAATTTCTAAGTAGGCATACAGAGGATTGCACTATAAAAGCACATTTTGCCCCTCCTTTAAAACACACAGTACAGTAAATGTGCGCAAAATGCGGTGCAATACATTACATGGGCCAGCACTCATGGGAAGTGCATTGAAATGTGTATGAAACACTTGTCCGTGCACCACAATTCCTGTATATTTGCCTCCATGTTGCATTAGTAAAAAAGTTTTTAGAAGTTGGGAACTTTGTTCTGGTTGACACTCCTAGCCCCAACTTTTTTAATTAGTTACCCAGTACAAAAATAAAATAACTTTCCTCGAACCTTGAAGTAATAGCCAACCTGGTTTGTTTATGGAGAACTAGTTTGGCATCAAGAACCGCAAACATGTTAATCGGTGGTGGTCTTGCAGTCTAAAGATGCAAACAATATGCAAATCGTTGACCTTGGCAAGAATGATGAGCTGTGACTTATGATCAATGTGGCACTTGTTGCTGAACATATATGAGATCAGCAAATATTTACAACTTTGAACTTCTTTTCACCCCCCCCTTCAGATGATCTGTCTCGACACTTTACTACAGATGTATCTCAAGCCACTTTAGCGAGTGTGGCTCCAGTGTTTTCAGTGGTAAGTACTTCCTCCAGTTGTTACTATGGGATGCAGGGCAGGTCTGAAGAAGGACGTGAAACATGCCCCCGAAGCGCCAGCTTTGGGGGTGCAGAGTTGGTTATTGGCATCCAGAAACTAAGGGGAAGTTAAAGGAGGAAGACCCTGAGGAGAGATCTGAGAGAGGAACAAGAAAGGAAGCATAATGGCGCTGTGGGTTAAACCACAGAGCCTAGGACTTGGTGATCAGAAGGTTGGCGGTTCAAATCCCCACGACAGGGTGAGCTCCCATTGCTCGGTCCCTGCTCCTGCCAACCTAGCAGTTCAAAAGGACGTCAAAGTGCAAGTAGATAAATAGGTACCACTCCAGTGGGAAGGTAAACGGCGTTTCCGTGCGCTGCTCTGGTTCACCAGATGTGGCTTAGTCATGCTGACCACATGACCCGGAAGCTGTACACCGGCTCCCTCGGCCAACAAAGTGAGATGAGCGCTGCAACCCCAGTGTCGGCCACGACTGGACCTAATGGTCAGGGGTCCCTTTACTTTTACCTTTTAAAGACATTGGAGAGAAAAGAAGTAGATGTATGGGTGGACTGGGGCTGTTGCCCCACACCCCAAACACTTACTGGGGACTAAACGTCAATGAACATAGCGCAGTTAGAGCATGGTGCTGATAATGCCAAGGTTGCAAGTTTGATCCCTGTATGGAATAGGCATCTGTCATGTATGATCCAGTTGAGATTCCCTCATCGCAGGGATTGGAGTAGATGGTCCTCAGGGTCCCTTCCAACTCTGCCATTCTATTATTCTGTTATAAGCATGTGTGGGATTGCCGTGTGGGGAAAAATCGTCACAGAAATGACTGTTCTACCAACAAAGTTAATTGATGCCATTGCCCAGGAGTGATTTGGGCCTGGCTCATTTGTGCATTTTGTTGCTGTTTCCAATTCACTCTTATACATTAATTTGTGAAGCATTTTTAACTTGTAAATATCGCCCATCTTCATTAGACTCCACTGTGGTCGCCAGTCTCCCCTCTTTGTTCAAAGTTGAGAAAAGTGTGCTGCCTTGGAGAAGCCCGTGCGCCTTGCAAAAGTGAAAGATGTATTATCATCATTTCTCACCTTAGAACTACTTCACGGATATTCAAAAGGTTGTGTCATGGGGTGGAAACACCACACCCAGGTCTGAGCCTGTGGCCCTGCAGCTGATGAAAGGCTGCAACTCCCATCCTTCCTGATAGTTGGCAATGCTGGCTGCTGAGGCTGATGGGAGCTGGAGCTCAGCAGCAGCTGCAAAGTCACAGTTCTGCATACCTAGACTGCATACATCTTGAGATATATGTAACCAAGGTATGAATTAAGCTGGATATTTAATTCTTTAGAGCAGAAATGCCTCTAGAAATAGCATGACCATCTAAATCATATGAATTCTGTACATTTTACCTAATGTTTTTTTTAAGAATGTGGCAATACTGATTTTTCTCTCTCTTTTTTCTTTCCAGATGAAATTCGATAAAGAAGGTGGTATAAGCTTTTACGGTAGGTGGGATTCTAGTCTTTACTTCTGAACTCAACAAAGCCTAGACGTTTTGAAGACATGCCGATGCAGCAATGTTGATTGTTTTCTATTTGGTTGCTGGATGCTAATCCACAAATACAGTCATACCTTGGGTTGAAGTTGCTTCAGGTTGAGCATTTTTGGGTTTCGCTCCGTGGCGACCCGGAAGTAACAGAGCACGTTACTTCCAGGTTTTGCCACTCGCGCATGTGCAGACGGTCAAAATGACGCCACACGTATGCGCAGAAGCAGTGAATTGCAACACATGCAGACGCGGGTTGCGTTCGCTTCAGGATGTGAATAGGGCTCCAGAACGGATCCCGTTCGTATCCAGAGGTACCACTGTAATTTCATCTATTTAGAGGGCAGTGCTGTGGCAGGATCTGCCAGGCTGAGCAGCTTAAGATGCAATGGATCTCTGGCTCAGCGCAACCCTGGCTCGGCCAAAGATTCACTGTGGTAACTTGCTCATTCTGGCTCAGCCAGCCGAGGCCAGTGTAAGTTCCCCAAAAGAGGTTGGGCCGGGGTGGTGGTGGAGCTAGTCTGGATCCTGATCCCATTCAGCTTACTCAAATGACCTGGCAACCAGGCATAGAACACTATTTTAAATAATTGATTTCCCTCTTCCAGGCTTAAGCAGAGCAACAGCAGCCCCACGGCTGAACATGGTTTGGATCTTACTGGAGTAACTTAACTTACCCCGGCTTGCTTTATGCCAGCTTCTTGTGCATAAGATTGTTCCCTTAACCTTTTTCAATATACTCAACATGGCTGACCTGGGGTTTGCAAGCAGGATCCCATCCTGCTTTATTTCAACAAGGTGTCTGTGTCATGTGGACTCAGCCCATACTCTGGATCCGTTAATTTCTCTGGGTCTTGTGCTTGCTGGAGTGATGCCTTCGAGAAGCTGCTGTGGTCTTTGTTCTCATTTCACATTGTTGTGTTGTTGTTTTTTTAATAAACTCCTCCTTGGCAGAAAGAAAGAAAACAGAGCTATACCAGGAACTAAGTCTCCAAGCGCGAGATCTACGGTTTCAGCATCAAGTCAGTGTATCCCCCAGGAACAACAGGATTATCATGAGAATGGAAGTAAGTGCACCTGAACAATTCAATTTTTTTTAAAGAAGAATTTTTATTAAAGGTTTTCACGAAATACAAAAGAACATGCAATGTCTCTTTTTTGTTGTTCAGATTACAGTGGTACCTCGGGTTACATACGCTTCAGGTTACATACGCTTCAGGTTACATACTCCGCTAATCCAGAAATAGTACCTCGGGTTAAGAACTTTCCTTCAGGATGAGAACAGAAATTGTGCTCCGGCAGCAGCGTGGCAGCAGCAGGAGGCCCCATTAGCTAAAGTGGTGCTTCAGGTTAAGAACAGTTTCAGGTTAAGAATGGACCTCCGGAACGAATTATGTACTTAACCCGAGGTACCACTGTAGAAAGTCTTTTGGTTATGTTCAGTGTAAGACAATATGGTAAACTTGCACACTATTTTTCCATTTTTCCAACCTGCTCTATGTGTGACGTTTTTATGTCAGCGTCATTTGGGCAGATTCTCTTTCTATACATTTGTCTGTTTACATGGGCAGTGAGAGAAGGTTGAGGGGGTGTGAGCAGTTCTGCTTTCAAAAATAGTTTTCATAATTTAACTTCCCAGCTGCAAAAAGTGGTACTATATGTACAGCAGACTACAATAGGAAATTCAGGGCTCATCTTTTTTTTTTTTTAAACAGCATCTAAAATAGAACCAGAAATTATTTAAAAACAAACAAAACAGGTAAAAGCAACAAGGGATAGAAAACCTATAAAATTTAAGCATGCAGAACAGCAGCAATAGGAGGAAACCAGACACTAACCAGATATTTAGCTCTGCATTTATCTGCTCCTATCAGGAAATCAGCAAAAAAACACACCAATCCAACACTATGTAAAGCCTGCACAAAAACCCAGGTTTTAATCCCCGCCCCTCCGGTTTTAACTTAATGATGGAACAAGCTTGCATATGGGTTTAGATTGGTTCCCTGGAGTTCCACAGACTTTGCACCAGTCTTGTGGGGGGCAGAGTGTAGAAAATGTCCTCCCGATGGTGGCGCTGCACTTGGGATGGGGCAGTGCAACAGCAGGGTTTGGGGAGCTCCAGGTTGACAGCAACACCTGTGGGGCTGTCACTTCCAACCTGGAGCACCTCAGTCCTCACTCTGCCCCCTTCTGATGAACTTGCCAGTGGTGGGAGGGTGCCGCTGCCCTCCGCACCAGCCCCTCTCACATGAGCCACTGCTGGTTGGCACCATGTAACCGGAAAGTCTGCAAATATACAAAAGCCCAACTGATTTTATCCTCTGCTTCTTTCAGTTTTTGAAGGCGGTGATTACACCGGAGTATCTCCTAATCCTAGACTATCGCAATTTGAACTTGGAAAAATGGCTCTTCCAGGAACTGGCACCTCAGCTAGCTGGCGACGGTCAACTTGTTACATATTCTTTGCCCTTTGAATTCAGAGCTATCGAAGCAATACTACAGTACTGGGTAAGCACCCGTGCGTTTACTGTACTGAGAGTAATAGCTTGCTGTGATATTGTGCTTGTCAGGAGTTCAGCCTACACTCTGGTAGAACCCTGGTAGAGACACATTCCCAGCTGGCATGTTCTCTTCCTCCTGGTCAGTCGTTCGGGAGCTTCAAAACTTTCTTCAGCCCGAACATCACAGCGACCGAAGCCAACTGACACCAACACACTTAGGGATCTGCAGAGTTTGTGCATCATGCGTAACAGACCTCAGCAACTCAGCATTTTGGCTAATCTACTTTATTTACATATAAACACACACTGCAACATGCCTCCCTCTCTAGCATCAGACAGCAAAGAGAAAAAGAACAAAGGACAACAGTCCCACTTCACAGAACACAGTAACACAAACATCCTGTCTCCGTCACTTCCCACTCGGTGGAGTCAAAACATATACTGTCATGTGAAAGACACCAATCCCATGACTGCAGTCATGGAGCAGGAATTCTAACAGTGCTAAGGAAGGCTGACTAGGAACATAGTCTGCCTCTAAGCTGGCCAGGTGCAGCCCTGATGGGCAGCTTTAAACTGGCAGAGTTTTAAACTGGCAGAAGTCTCCACTCTATACCATTACCCTTACGAGGAGGAGTTTTCACTTCCCTCCAGTTAGCTACTAGGGCTCCCAGGGCACCTATGAAATGGTAGACACAGCACCTTAGCCAGTGAGTGGCTGACACATTACCTGACCACATGCCTCATCTGCAGCCAAGGGATCGAACTGGCTTATTTTATTAAATAATGAAAACGGGTGCATGTGTTCAAGCTGACTTCCATCATACACCATTTAAATATGTTGATACTTTGCGCCAGTATGGTTGGTTTAAAAAATAAAATAAAATAAATTATTCAATTTTGAAAGCTTAAACACATTAACTTCAAATTCAATATATGTTTCTCTTACAAAACTTCCCACGCTTACCTCCATGGTGTTTTTGTTCCCACCCATATTCTGCGTTGTATGTCAAGACTATATCTAATACGTATTTCCTCTAGTTATATTTATTGTCATTCTGAACCGGCTGCTTTTAATTCAAGTCCTGCCCACAATTTCATTTGACTATAGTTCTTTCACAAGTATTTCAAAAAGGTTTTCCATTCTTCAATAAAAGGTTCGTCATTTTGGTCTTGCACTCTTGCTGCCAGCTTTGCCAGTTCTGCATAGTCCATTGGCTTTGCAATCCATTCCTCTTTGTTTGGGACTTTTTATTCCTTTCAGCGTTGCTCATATAGGATTCTGGCAGCTGTTGTTACATACATAAATAGTTTAATCATATTCTTTGGGGCACTTGTCCCCAATAGCCCTAGAAATACTTTGCTACAGTATTTGTGTTTCTGGATTGCTGATTCTGCTGGGAAATGCCTGTCAGCTTCAGGGATTTCAGGAGTGTCTGACTGTGTTGCCTGCTTTGCTGAGCAAGAGGCTTCAATGACCCAAGACATTCTAAAAGGATTGTTTTGATTCTTATGAAGGATCCTGTTGTTATCTAGATCAGCTACCTGCACGGGAGACTTAACAACCTGCAGCCTCAGATTCTTGAGACCCTGGATGCTTTAGTGGACCCTAAGCTTTTATCTGTTGATAGGAGCAAAGTCCATGTCCTATTGCAAAATGGAAAGAGGTAAGAGAGACTTCCTTTCCATTTTTGAATGACCTACTTGGAGATTTCTGTATAAAACCTGAGTTTTGAGCTTTGCAATAGTTGAATCTTGCACAGGCACACTACTGGTCTGGGGTGGAAGCGCTTTAGGGTCAAGTCCCAAATCTGAAATCCTCAGCAGTTGTAAAAGGGGAATCCTAAACTTGTTCTTGCTGCAACATACTAACTTGGCAACCTGTCTGGAAATTACTCCTTCACATGATGGTTGTGAAGATAAAAAAGACTGTATAATACGGATGGAGAAGAGAGCGTGTACTATGCCTAGCTGTAGAAGCAAAACTTAATCTGCATGTAAATCCTTTGTAGAATTGAGGTACCATTTTGTTTGTTTTTGTTTATAATTTGTTTTTATAAATGAAAATGCTTACAAAACCCTCTTCCCCCTAAGCAGGTCCGCAAAGTTACCCATGAAAATGCAAAAGAAATACAAAAAACCCACCCAAATTAACCCAATCCTAAAATATAGAAAATAAAAAAGCAGCAAGCTGGTGTTATTTTTTTTGTATATAAAAAACCCCACTAACAGTTACATTATGAAATGGTCCTTTATTAAAAGACCTGAGGAAGAAAACAGTTTGAACCTGGTGCATCACTGATGCTAATGTAGGTCTGCACCTCGGGAGCCACCACTGAAAAGACTATTCCTGGTCACCAACTGCTCCACCTCTGAAAGTAGGGTCTCTTAGAGAAGGGCCTTCTACAGACTTTAATGAACTTGCAGGGTTCATATGGGGAAAGGTGTTCTAGGTGTTCTTCAAAATACCCAGTTCCCAATCCATATAGGGCTTTAAAGCAGATATAAGGAACCTATAGCCTTCTGGACATAGTTGGACACCTATCAGCCCCAGACATCATAGTCCAAGATTGGGGGTGATGGAAGTTGTATCCCAGCAAGAGCTAAAGGTCCACAGGTGCATGCAGATCTCCTACAAAATGACACTTGACTCTAGTGTCATCTTGGCGGTAGCGGTTGGTTTTTAATTCTTCCTCCTTTGCTTCTAGCTTGTCAGAGTTAGAAACAGATCTTAAAGTTTTCAAAGAGACACTCCTGGAAATCTTAGATGAGGAAGAAGTGCTGGAAGAACTGTGCCTGTCTAAATGGACAGACCCCCAAGTATTGTAAGTATACATTGGGATGCTTACGTTGGGCAAGGCTTTTGGATTCGAGGACTATGTATGGGATTAGCCAAATAAACATTGTGAAAGTTTGGGTATAGGAAGCGGCATTTCCTGCATCTCTCTAAACCATTTAGATGTCTTTTTTCCTAGCCTTTCATTTCGGGAGAGGACTAGCCACACAGAATGCTGCTGCTCTTGTAAGAACAGACATGCCAACAAGTGCTATGGTGGCGCCAAGTTGCAAAAAAAAAGTTTTGTCAGCAGCCTAGGTGGTATGGCAACTATTGCAATTGTGGACTAAATATTTTATTTCTTAAAAGTAACTTTACAGCCAGTTATAGGCTATCAGCTGCTTCAGATTGTTGAACAGATCCTCTATATATTATGAGCTTTGCTTTAAATTGCTTTGTATGGTGCGCCGACACCAAAGGCTAGGAATTAGGGTGGGAGATGAATTTTGGTCTAGGCTTCCACTTCGGAGGGTATTAGCTTGCAGATTTTTGGTATACTGGCATTTTAATTAGATCTATTATTGTTATTGTTATTATTCACAGTGAGGAGAGTCTGTCTGGAATTGACCATGCAGAGGAGATGGAGCTGCTATTGGAGAATTATTACAGGCAGGCAGAAGATCTTCTCAATGATGCTCGTGAGCTTCGGGTATTGATTGATGATTCTGAAAGCATCATCTTTATCAACTTAGACAGGTTAGCTGCACGTAACATTCTGCTCACTACAATTTTAGGTGCACCTTCTGGAGGGCATTTGAAACTTGAGCTCGGTGGTGTTTATGTTTATGAAGCTTCCCTTCTTATCAAGCAGAACAGATGAGTTGAATTCTATGCCGATAAAATGTGTTTTGTTATTTCATTAAATCTGAAGTAACTCCATGTGTTCTAATCTGAATTCCCAGACCTGTCTGGGTTCTGGATGAAAAAGAGGTAGACTCTTCCGAGATCCTCGGATCTGCGAAATACTAACTAGCCTTTCGCTCCTCTTTAGCCACCGCAATGTGATGATGAGGCTGAACTTGCAGCTGACCATGGGTACTTTCTCCATCTCCCTCTTCGGATTGATAGGAGTAGCTTTCGGCATGAACTTGGAATCCTCATTCGAAGAGGTAAGGCACTGTTGAAATAAAAGTTTCATTTTTCTCTTATGAAACCACACACAGTTCCCAATTCTGATTGTATACGAATCGCATGAGATATACCATTCATTCTGGATGTGCAACTTCTCATCTACATCCATATCAAATAGGAAGGTGAAGCCTTGTGCCTAGTAATCAGTGTTTATCTGTAGACTACTCACATCTTTAGGAAACAGTTGGAGAGAGTTCTCTTCAATTGGGCTTAAAAATTGTATTGTTTTATGAGTGCGCAGTATCCTTATGCATTTCATAAAGTGTTTCAACTTTACAAGTGAGTGAACTAGATCAAATGCATAGCAGACTGAAAGGTTTGCCTGGGGTCTGAAAACACAGAAGTTCAGTACAATCTACTGTGACTTATTTTGGGGGCGCTTGTCTAAAGAAAGCAACTTCCCAGCTCCTTTTCGGCACTTGACCATCTCCCCCCCCCCCTTGTTGTTCAGCAAAATCTCTGGCTAGTTTGGGAGCTTCAGCCTAGGGGAGAGGAGAGGAACCCGCCATTGTGGGGGGGACCCCACTGTGAATCAGGGGACAGTACCCATAGCCCGGGATGCGGGTGGCGCTGTGGGTTAAACCACAGAGCCTAGGACTTGCCGATCAGAACGTCGGTGGTTCGAATCCCCGCGATGGGGTGAGCTCCCGTTGCTCGGTCCCAGCTTCTGCCAACCTAACAGTTCGAAAGCACGTCAAAGTGCAAGTAGATAAATAGGTACCACTCCGGCGGGAAGGTAAACGGCGTTTCCGTGTGCTGCTCTGGTTCACCAGAAGCGGCTTAGTCATGCTGGCCACATGACCCGGAAGCTGTACGCCAGCTCCGTCGGCCAAGAAAGTAAGATGAGTGCCGCAACCCCAGAGTCGGTCACAACTGGACCTAATGGTCAGGGATCCCTTTACCTTTACTTTTACCCATACCCCACATTAAGCCTTGAATGCAAATTTGCTTGTAAATCCAGTTGCCAGGCTGTGCATTAAGGTCTCTTCCCAACTGCCCTCAGCTGGAACAAGTGTAATCTTGGGGGATAGCTTGCTTTTTCAAAGTGGTGAAAATAAGATAACGTGATATTTGAAGAGTTGCGATTTCTCTGAAAGAATGATTTGCATCGTTAACTATACATTTCAACTTTACCTAGGACCGCAGAATGTTTTGGCTGGTGACAGGAATTATGTTTCTGGGCAGCGGCCTAATTTGGCGGCGTCTGCTTTCCTTTCTTGGGCGACATCTGGAAACTTCAATGCCTCCACCGGTGAGTAGGACCTTTCTGAAAGTTACACTGTGCCACTACCTTCGTCTCTCCCCAATTTGCCAGTTTCTCAGACTCTTCCCTGTGCATGTCTGCAAAGAAGCAGCCAGAGGCCGAAGTGTGAAACAGTGTTCACCTTGAAGTGACTAGAATAGAGTCTGCAGTAAATAAGGGGTAAAATTCCAAGTCTTGATGCCTGCTCTGCCTGGAGAGCCTTGGGAATTCCCTGTCACTTCACTTCTCGCAGTGAGGGAACTGCGCCAGAAGACCAGCGTCCAGACTGAATGACAGGGGTGGAGGCACTCCTTCAGGTATACAGGACCAAAGTCATTTAGGGCTTTAAAGGTCACTTTGAACTGTGCTCAGAAACATACTAGAAGCCAATGTAGGTGGTATTTTGGGACCGGTGTTATATGGTCCCAGCAGCCGCTCCCAGTCACCAGTCCAGCAGCCTCATTCTGAATTAGTTATAGTTTCCAAGTCACCTTTTAAGGTAACACCACTGAAGATTTCCTTTAGTGGATTTCAGAGTTCTTTTGTGCTGACTACTGGATTGTTTTCCTATCCTACCTCCTCCTCTTCTTCTCCCACAGATCCCAGCTCTGCTGAAAAGAACTCAGCCAGCAAATGGGAAGGTGGAATTCAAAAGCGATATTAAAACAGAACCCCTTGGGTCAAGTAGAAGCACACTGACTAACCACTGACCAGACCTCAGTACTGGTAGACCTGCAATAACTGAACTTTAGACTGTTCTCTTGTAATAATGTAGCAGGGATTTATCCTTTGACTCTTAATGACATGCCAAAGATGTGCAGCTGAGACCACCAAAACCTGAAGCTTTTCCAAGAGAAGAGTCCAGTTGACTTTTGTGCACCGCGGCAGCAAATCAGAATTCCACAAGTCAGCTGGATGAGCTGAAGGTGCTTTTCATCTGATGTCTCCTGCGGGAAATTCCGTTTGGTTTAATCTTTACGGAACACAAGAAAATGGGTAATAATAATTTCCTCCCTCCAAAGAATGCAAAATCCAATCCAGGAATCTTACTGTGTGTTCCGTAAATGGTGGTTTTCACACTTTATCACTTCATAGGTAAAGTTTATAGATTAGGGAAAATGTGGCCATCCATACCGTCCTTAAACAGCGTGCTCCCTGTATGTAGAAAGTTATGTTCTCATAAGAAGATTAGACGAATTCATGCGAGAGAGGGCTACCGGTGGCTGCTAGCCATGATGGCTATGTGAGAGCCAGTGTGGTGTAGTGGTTAAGAGCGGTAGTCTCGTAATCTGGGGAACCGGGTTCGCGTCTCTGCTCCTCCACATGCAGCTGCTGGGTGACCTTGGGCCAGTCACACTTCTTTGAAGTCTCTCAGCCCCACTCACCTCACAGAGTGTTTGTTGTGGGGGAGGAAGGGAAAGGAGATTGTTAGCCACTTTGAGACTCCTGAAGGGTAGTGAAAGGCAGGATATGAAATCCAAACTCCTCCTCCTCTTCTTCTTCTTCTTCTTCTTCTTCTTCTTCTTCTTCTTCTTCTTCTATGCTCTGCCTCCATGCTTCTGAATGCCAGTTGCTGGAAACTACAGGAAGGGAGAGTTGTTCCTGTGCTCACGTTCCGCTTGCTGGTTTCCCACAGGCACCTGATTGGCCACTGTGGGAATAGGACGCTGGACTAGATGGGCCATTGGCCTGATCCAGCAGGCTTTTCTTATACAGTGGTACCTCAGGTTACAGACGCTTCAGGTTACAGACTCCGCTAACCCAGAAATATTACCTCGGGTTAAGAACTTTGCTTCAGGATGAGAACAGAAATCGTGCAGCGGCAGCAGGAGGCCCCATTAGCTAAAGTGGTGCTTCAGGTTAAGAACAGTTTCAGGTTAAGAACAGACCTCCAGAACGAATTAAGTTCTTAACCTGAGGTACCACTGTATTCTTTTAAGAGATTGTGAGGAGAGCGGTAAGAAAACGCCTCTTGAAAAATCAAGCTTATCCTCTTGACTACAATGAAATACAGTGGACGCTTGGGTTGCGAATGTGATCCATGTGGGATGCACGTTTGCAACCCACAGTGTTCGCAACCCGTGTCTGCGCACGTGCGGGTTGCGATTCAGCGCTTATGCGCATGCACAAAGCGCAATTTTGCAATTCAGCGCATGCACAACTGCCGAAACCTAGAAGTAACCTGTTCCGGTTCTTCCGGGTTTCGGCAGTCCACAACCCGAAAAAACGCAACCTGAAGCGTCTGTAACCTGAGGTATGTCTGTACCTTATTTTGGCAAGGGCAATGAGACTTTAAAAACACTGGGTTTTTGTCTGCTTAGTTGTAACTTAAGTAGATGAAATTCTATTCCCTGGGTATCATAAACTATCACTACTTGTAGGCTTTTAAGTTGGTGCTTTAACTCAAAATGGTCCCATTGAAGATGATACAACTTGCTGTATTTTAATTTGTTCAGTTGGCCACCTGTAGAGGGGAAACACGCAGGGAAGCCAACAGGATTTATTGGGCTTGGTATACTGTATTCAGATTGGGCTTCCTGCATCTGCACAACCTGCAATCTATTGGCAAGAACTGCTGCGTTTTGTACTAATGTAGCCTAGCCTACCGCACAGGGCTGTTACTAATTATTTGATAATAAATTATGTCTTACCTACCTTTTACCATAAGGTCCAAGGGTAGGTTACAACTATGTAAAATTCATTTTTAGAACAGTTTAGAAAACAAATCACAGTGGAATAGGGTGGGTCCTATTGCAGAGATTAAAGGTGGGAAGGGGAGGATAATGCACAAAACCTTGAACTCTTGCGTGGGAAAGCAAGGTCCAAATATATAATGTTGTTCATAGCAGCCCTCTTTAATGCCAGCATTTCATAGTTCTGCTATTTTAATAATAATAATAATAATAATAATAATAATAATAATAATAATAATAATAATATATTTGTACTTCACCCTCCCTGGCCGGAGCAGGGCTCAGAGCGGCTAACATCATATAAATAATACAATATGCAAAACCAAAATAAAGCATTTGGCAACCCTGCTAAAAATGCAAATAATAATAATAATACTTCTTAAGTTATGCACAGTTTCACAACTTTGGTATCTGAACTACCAACTCTCAGCCTAGCCTGGAGATAAAAGGGGGAAGACAACAGGCAACAAATGTGTGTAATTTCACACCTCTCAGAAAAACATACACATAACCTTAATAAACAAAAAAGTGTTCCTATTAGAAGTACAGTCTATAGGAATTTTTTACTTGCTGCATGCTGTAAGGTATTTGCTGATTCATTTTGGTACTTTATATTTTTGGTTATGGTTGCTGTATATTAATAAATAACACTCCAGTTATGAAAAGCAAATCAATGGGTGGGGGAACATGGAAAACCAGGGTGGGGAGAGATTGCAATAGCACCATTTTTTTCTCAAAAAGAAGGAACTCTCATTTATTTAAAATGGGATTACTTTTCAGCAAGCCGGGACGCAGGTGGCGCTGTGGGTGAAACCTCAGTGCCTAGGACTTGCCGATCGTATGGTCGGCGGTTCGAATCCCCGCGGCGGGGTGAGCTCCCGTCTTCGGTCCCAGCTCCTGCCCACCTAGCAGTTCGAAAGCACCCCTAAGTGCAAGTAGATAAATAGGTACCGCTTTATAGCGGGAAGGTAAACAGCGTTACCATGCGCTGCGCTGGTGCAGGCTCGCCAGAGCAGCTTCGTCACGCTGGCCACGTGACCCGGAAGTGTCTTCGGACAGCGCTGGCTCCCGGCCTCTTAAGCGAGATGAGCACGCAACCCCAGAGTCGGTCACGACTGGCCCGTACGGGCAGGGGTACCTTTACCTTTACTTTTCAGCAAAATACACCCAAGCCAGCAGCTTGTGTTTTCATCTGTAAAGGCAGCACACTTGGGAAGTGAATGAAATCATGTGGATGGGGAGGGCACTTGAACAAACATACACCTGAGTCCTAGGTGAGAGTGATCAGCATTTCTTCTTCAGATTGCTTACTAACGGGGAATAAGTATTCTTGGCAGTGGTGCAGCCTGCGAAGTACAGAAGCCTTAGAACTGCCTCTGCACTTTGCCTTCTAACTTTCTTCAGACATGGCCAATTGCCCTATGTTTCTTTTTTTAATTAAAAAAAATGTAAGCGGCGGAGGCCTTGTTGGCTCAGGGCCTGTTATGTGTGTACCCGCTGAACCTCATCAGAAGCCCTGATCCTACAAAACCAGGGAGAAGAGCCATCAATCCCAAGACTTCTGTTGAAAGCAATGTAGCAAAACTGGAAGAAACTTCAGTCTGTAGCACAGTTAGTAGTTTACCTTCTAACTTTCTGCTAACATCTAGAATGATGGCAAAGTTCAGAATGAATGTAAAATACCACTCAAAGGGGAATATCTGTTTTTATTACGTTGCACATGGGATAAGGTGGGGGGGGCAATCAAGACAGCACATTCATTAATCATTAGCCTAAATAGCACAGAGAGAATCTGGAGAAATAGTTTGTCATTAGATTACATTTGATTAAATAGGAAGCAGCCTTTGCACCAACCAGCTTGCACTATTCGTTCATCTAGCCCAGTACTGTCTGTGTTCTAACAGGGTCCTACTACAAAATCCTTTTAATTGGAGTTACCAAGAATCACACTTGAGACCTTTTGAGCTACAGAAGCTATTTAAATAGGTGTAGAAGCTGAGTGAATCTCAAGTAGCTAATATTTCTTGTGGGTCAGCTTCTAAATCCTGAATTTATCATGCAATCATGTGCAATTCCATGCATTAAGGTTTTCTTAATACTATCAGGGGGGGAAAGTTTTACATGCTTGTTATTGGCTTTACTTAGGACTTGGAAGTACCATGGCCTGTAGTTTCAGTTGCAGTCCTGTGCACCTAAGAATTAAGTCCAATTGGACTTGACTAGAAGGAAGAGGCATCTTACTGGTTGGTGGACAGAATCCTAACAGGAGAGCACTTTAAATCACCCATTAGCCCATTAGACATCAGTGATATTCAAGGTTGAACAACTGCTCTTGCTGCCATGTAGATGTTAGTAACTCAGCATGGGCGATTTATGTTTTGGCAGAAGAGGAATAAAAATGCAATTCCACTACTTTTCAGACAGATGTATCTGAGTCCAGCCTAATTTGAGACGAAGAGGTCCCACTTCCAAGTACAGGTTAAAGAAGTGATTCATTTCAAATCAAGGTTGGAATCAATAGCGAGGCTTGGGGAAATGTGCTCTTGCCAAACTCTCTTCTGTGCAACTCCACATTTTCATTGGGGCTTTCTTCTTCAATCTACTCCATTGCAGTGTATATTGCAATAAATACTTTAAAAATAGGCCTCTGTGTATGCACAACACATGTAAACAGTTGAAAGCAGCTAATGGTCTGAAGCAATGACATTTTGTTTTTAGAAGGATTTCCATTCATTATTACGCTTAGCAAGGAAATTTAAACACAGTAATAAGTAATTTTAGATCTCTGCTTCCATTCCTTAAAATGTTAGTGCTGTTCAATTGCCAGTTAAATAGTACGCGAGTTATGCTTCTCCATTTTCAAAAGGGGCAGAATTTTACAAAAGTGAAGAGTGATTTGCTGAAAAGAGGCTTGGTGGGGAAGCATGGCAATTAAAAGGTGTAGAGAAAAAGTCTGCCGCTTAGCCGAGCTTCTAGGGAGCTTCTCTCAGCTGCTACTACAACTTCAGTCTGCAAAGACAGAAAGTATCCATTAATCCAGCAGAATTCAGTTCCTTGCTTTTTTCTTCCTTTTTTTAGCGGGTCATTTTGCCAGGGCAAAACAGATCACCCCTGTGTACAACTGGGCACCATGCATAAGGAAGTCAAGTGATGATGCTTCCCACCTTCACCATAGGTGGTCTCAAAGAAGTTGTGGAACCGTCTTGGTTCTAAGCTACTTCCCTATGGTTGTGTTGCAGGAAAAAAGCAGGCAAGGCGTGGCCTCTTACCCAGCTGGCATAGGAGAAACACTCAAGTTATCACAAGTAGCCCATGATTCACCCTGCAGATGGGCTTGTGAAAACCAGCCGTGCTCGTTTGCCTACCTTTTCTCCAGATTTCACTGTGATCACAGCACTCCCAAATCTTGATTTTTCCTGCAACAATAAAACTACGGTTATGCACTCTTTCACAGTGTTAATGCTTTCTTTCTTCACTATAGTTATTTTCATTAACGGATCATCTTTAACACAACTCAATTCCCATAAGCAGGGTCACCACCACCCGCTTCTCTGGCAACAGATCACCAGTGCAATAATCCCAGCTAGTATTTGCTACAACCAGAGAACAAGTGCAATGCTGTGAGCATGCTTGTTCGGGACGCAAAGATACCTACTGAACAAACTGCTCCATGTCATTTGTGTGAATGATGAAAACCATATGCTATATACAGCAAGAGGAAAAATAGCTTAGGTCTGCAGTCAATTGGAAACTTTACAGCTAACCTTATCATGCTCAACCTGATCCTAACCATGTTTGCTTAGCCGCAGATCCTTTGAAATGCAGTGAAATATAAATCTGCTTGGGAATGGACCCTAAGTTTTTTCAAGTGAAATTTGGGGTGATGGTTCAGTTTCCAAACCATTTAGCATCCTGTCCCTAATTGTGACATTGTAATCTTCAGGTGAAAATCCTTCCTGACCCCATTGAGTCAGAAATAGAAATTACAAGATATCCTTCATGAATCACTTCAACTGTGTTTTGAACCCAGCACGGAAGTTTTTTGTTCACATGGTTTCAGTTTTAATGGTTAAAACTGGTTAAAATGCATTAAGGACCCAATTGTTAGCCATTAATTCTACCCACAATTTATTTAGCCCAAGCAGCAATTTATCCTTTCAGAGTTTGGTTGCTCACCTCAGGAGAAATGATGACATACTGCGCCTGGAACAGAAAAAAGAGAGAGACTCACTTTTACATTGGTTTTTAAAGGTGGATAAATCAATTAAATGTATGGTATCTATCATTTGCTCCACTGAGAATTATTTCAATACAGAAACACAGAAGTCAACTACTATGATGCAGATGTTCATAAACTGCTGAGCAGGAGCAACATGAGAGTTTTCAAATGCAAACAGTTATTACAGTGGTACCTCTGGTTACGAATGCTTCAGGTTACGAGTTCCATTAACCCGGAAGTAGCTGCTCCTGGTTGCAAACTTTGCACCAGGATGTGAACGGAAATCGTGTGCCTCCAGCGCGCACGCAGCGGGAGGCCCATTAGCGAAAGCGTGCCTCAGGATAAGAACGGTTTTAGCTTAAGAACCGACATCCAGAACAAATTAAGTTCGTAACCAGAGGTACCTCTGTACTTTTGTTTATCTACCAAAGCAGACACCACCACAAAGACCTATAGCATTTGCTGTAGCATTACCCAGTCTTCAGGACAAGGTGAAGTCCATGATTTGCAGTTGCCTGTCACATGTCCAGAGGTGGTCTGGTTTCCACTAAATATGTAAACACGCGCAGCCTCTCCTCCAAACAGCCCAGATAAGATGTCTTTTGCTCGAAGAGGTGAGGTCACAATGATCTCATCTGCAAAAATTCGCAGCAGCGGGAAATATGTCACATTGTAAAATGATACAAAAACTAACTTGCACTGGATATCCCTGTGCAAAAGCTTTGGCCTTTAAAAACTTCGTTGGACGCAGGCATACACAAACTTGGGAACACAATTACCAGACATATACAAGCCTGCTTTGTGTCTTCTGCTTCCACTATGGCTCTGCCGGATCCAAACCCATGTTGCTCCATGACAAACACCATGGTGACACAAATAATATGCCTGGTTTAAAATAGGCATACCTAGCGCCAATGTGTTTTTGGATTTTCTCTATGTCCAGGCATTTGTAAGTGGTATGGTGTCTGCCACAGACAAATGCAATGAGCAATGGAAACTATCGCTCCATATTGCATGTGAAGCAGGCCTTAGCCTACAGACAATAATACAGCCAACAAGCCACAAGCAGGCGAATATGTGTTTATTTTCCTCTCTCTTAATCCCGCCCTCCTTTACTGTAGGAGTGACTAATGTTTTTTGGTCCATGAGTCATCTTAGTTTTTGGCCACTCCACATACATTTTTGTACACACGTAGAGATCACGGACACAGAACACAGCACCCACTCCCTGTCCCATTTGATCCAAACAGATCAACTGAGGATTGAGGTTGCCACTTTGCTCACACTCATCCGATAGGATGAATACAGAGGAGGCAATTTGCATCCCCATCAGGATGCTGGTCCTGGTAGAGAAATTCAAAGCTCTCAGTCCACCCCAGCATCATTCTAACTCCCCACCCCACCCCAGCCATTTTGCTGCCACCACCAAAATTTGTGGATTTGGGGGTAAAAAAAAATGCTTGGGGGACCTGGTCAGGCTCAAGGGCTGTGAGTTCACTACCCTTGCTAGACTTCTAATCTTCTTTAGAATTTCTGTCTGAGGTCACCCATTTAATGTCCCCCACTAGAGTGCATGGAGCATCTTTTGACCCTAAAATTCTTGGTGCTAGCCCAGGCTTGCAAGTACACTTGTATTTTGGCCTCTTTATTTGGATTTCTCTGCTTCTTTCCTTTTTTCTTTACTTTGTTCTAAATCAAGCTCATTTGTTCGATCTGGCCTTTCTTTCTATATATGCATAAGGCTGTTAAAATTCTTGGTTCAGAATTTATTGTTTCACGCTTCCTCTTTGTCCCCTTATTTCACCCTTCCTGTTCTTTTATATATTTGTGTATATATATATCACATCTCACAACATCTAGTAATTTTAGGTGCTTCACAAATGAAATATGATACTGATTATGAGGATTCCGTTTTTACCAAGTCCATCATTGTTTAGGTCATGCAGGTGCACATCTCCTCCGAAGCGTGAAAATCTCCTGTCCCCGCTGAAAGTGCTCAGCAGAAATGGCTTGGCAGGGTCCGTCAAATCATACATCAAAGCAGTTCCTGCTTGGTGCAGCACTGAGCTTATAAACGCAATCCTAGAGGTGCTGTCTGAAAGAAGCCAAGCAAGATGACGGGGGTCACATTGCTGTTCCTGGGAGATGGCAACAATAATTGGCATTAACAGATGGGCACTGTCTACGGCAGGTTATAACCAGAATTAACAGCAAGGAAACTTTGGCTCCGCCATCTCCATTTTGTGAAATTACACATTAACTTCGCAATGACAACAAAGGGTCCGCCTTCAAAATCATAATGTCAGCAACATTCTCAATCCAACGTAGATGATATTTCTTCATCTGGAAGCAGCAGTGGAGCTATAGCTCAGTGAGAAAGTGAATGTTCTGTATGCCTGAGGTCACCCACATTAAAGGAGTTCAGGAAGCAGGGCTGAACAAGACTCAGGAGAGTTTTAAAACTAAGTCATGGACAAAGTGAACCAATGGTCTGACTCGCTGCAGAGCAGTTTGATGCATACTAAACCCAACCCAATATAGTCTTCACTTTCACATGACATTGGGCATATGTGGCCCTCCCATAGCAATAGGGGATCCCTGTACACCAGGCATAGGCAAACTCTGGCCCGCCAGATATTTGGGACTACAATTCCCATCATCCCTGGCTAACAGAACCAGTGTTCAGGGATGATGGGAATTGTAGTCCCAAACATCTGGAGGGCCAGAGTTTGCCTATGCCTGCCATACACATTCTGAGGACAGTTGACTGGATCACCCTTCATGTTAAGTATGCGACACCACAGAATCCTATTTATCACCTGCTCTAGTGTAATTATCTGAAAACAAATGTGTATAGAAAATTGACTTTCCCTCATATAGGATTTTGTTGATCTAAAAAGAGAGACAGACAGACAGAATAACAGGTGTGGAAAACCTCAGGTTGCAGCTGCTGCAAGAACCCTTGGTTATAATAATAATAATTTATTATTTATACCCCGCCCATCTGGCTGGGTTTCCCCAGCCACTCTGGGCGGCTTCCAACAAAGTATTAAAATACAGTAGTCTGTTAAACATTAGAAGCTTCCCTAAAGAGCTTTTTCCTTTACAGGTTTTTCCTTTACAGGTAGAATTCTGGGTGCTTTTTGAATTTGGCACTTTTTTCTGTCACCCTGAACGACAACCAAATGTTGCCTTTGAAGCCCTGTCAAGTCTAGGCTGCAAGGGAAGATTCTTCCTCTGCAGCCCCAGCTTGAATTCAACACAAGTTCTATGCAACACTGTTGTCCCTCTACATTCTGAAACAGCTGGTGTGAGCAGAAGACTGCAGACTCAGCTGTGAGCTGCTGCTCTGTTAAACCATGATGTTCCTCGGTTTGGAGTTGGATGGTACATGCATGCTGTGTTTCAGAACTGCCAACATCCAGTCCTTAAAGCCTTGAAAACAGGAGAGCAACCAGGATCCCCCCCCCCCCCGTCAAGAGCAGGATTCTCTTAGAGTAATCTTTCAGCAGCAGACTGGCCCAGAAATGGCAGTGGGTAGAATCAGAGGTCTCTTTCTCTCCTAGTCCTCTTTTCCCTGCTGGTTAAAACTTCCCTCCTCTGCAATTCCCATGATGATTGGCTCCAAGCACCTATTTAACTTTTAAACAATTGATCAGTCTTGTTGGTGTATTGCAGAAGTAAAACCACTGCAAAGAAAAAACTGACTCAAGGACACTACTGCATACCTTGTGATGGTGCACCAACTACCAACACTTGCCTAGGGATTCCTTCTACAGAAAGGAAGCCGGTGGCCAAGGATGAACCAAGTCTCCCCATTTCCTGTGTGTCAAAGAAGAAGAAGAAGAGGAAGAGGAAGAGGAAGAGGAAGAGGAAGAAGAAGAAGAAGAAGAAGAAGAAGAAGAAGAAGAAGAAGAAGAAGAAGTTGGCACCATGGCTGGAGTCTTCCTTGTATGTTTTTATATTTGTCATTTCAAGGGGTACCAAAAAGACCTACCTTGTCTCCAGTTAAGGTAAACCAGCTCTGCGTGCTTGGTGGGATATAGCCGTATACCTTTCCAACAGTCATCTTGGTATCTCGTAAGACATAGCAGCTTAGACTACTGCACACGATGGTCAAAATATGCGGAACATTAAAAAAGAAGAAGAAGTAACTGCAAGTGATAGCACCACCACAGCAAAATATTCTTGGTTCAGAATCTAAAGTATCTGGAACATGACGTCTTAATTTAAATAACAAGTTTTAATTGCAAGAGTTTATGCAGGATGGCATTCCCCTTAAATAGCAAATTAATAGTGGACTCCATATTATCTATAGAGATTTAAGTGGCGTTGGGGGCAGTTTAGGCTGGTTTATGGTCTACCACTGTAGCTAAAGAAGGGGTGTTGCTTGAGTTACATATGCCTTAGTTCTATCCAGACTAGATCGCTGTAATTTTCTCTGCTTGGGGCTGCCTTTAAAAACCACTTTGGAAACACCAACTAGCAGACATTGCAGCTGCTAGAAGGCTTGTGGAGGCCAGGCATTCCTAGCATGGCTGTACCAGATGCATTGGCTGTCTATTTGTTTTGGGACCCAGTTTAGAATGCTGATATTGACCTTTAATGCATAAATTGGAAGGAATGCCTGCACCTATATGACCCTGATCAGGCCTTAAGACTGTCCTCTTCCCAAGATTTATCAGACAGGTGAGCATAAGATCAGGGCCTCTCCAGTAGTGGCCCCACATTTTTGGAACTCTCTCCCCAAAGTAGTTGTACATATGACCCAACTTTGTTAGTCTTTAAATGGACCATAAACAAATATCTATTTCTGTGTTTTATTAGATGACACACTTTTCCAAAGAGATACTGGAGAGTTTCCCAAACCAGCAGAATACACTGTATCCAGTCCCCAATTCTCTTTCTTCCCCCACCCCTCGAATATCCAGCTTGCAAACAAATCATAACAAGCCAACAAATGGAGGGCCGTGCAGACTGGGGGAAAGCTATGGCAAAGCAGACATAGCATGCAGGCTTTATGTTGATTATTACTGCTTTACATAGGTTGCATCCAACTAAGTTATACTCAGAGTAGACTCACTGAAATCAATGGACCAAACGTAGTCATTTCTATTAACTGAAATGGGTTTACTCTGAGTACAATTCTAACATTGGACACATAACCAATCATCTTTAATGGTTAGGATATATTGTTGTAAACTGCTGTGAAACCTGTGTTTGAAAAGTGGTTTATAACTCAGTGTCAGGGAGCATTAGGAAAAGAGAGGTATTTGGCTTGTTTGAAACGACCTCTAATAAGCAGAACAAGTATTAAAACAGTACACATTTAGAAATAATACTAACCTACTTAGTTTGCACTTAAAAGTTAAATAAGTAATTAAAAAAGTAATTAAAGTAATTACTTAAAAAGTTAAATAAGTAATTAAAGAAGTAAATAAAGAATTAAAAGAAATAATACTAACCTACTTAGTTTACACTTAAAAGTGCACAATTTTAGGCTGGGTATGATCACATACAAACTTTACAAACTGGGTATGATCACATACAAATCTAAAATTAAGTGCAATATACCTTTTACAGCTTTTCCAAGAAGGACTGCCAATAAGCAGCAAGGTTGTATTTTGAAGTTGGACACTGCTGAGTGATGATCCAAACCATGCATAATCCTTTTCTCCTTTTACTATCCAGTCAGCATCTGTTAGGAAAAGCTGGTCTGATAGACCAAAGAAGAAATAGAGGATAACAGAGGATATGTTTCTGGTACGTATCACATACTTTATGAAAGGATCAAGGTCTTCTGGTTTGTTCAGTCTTACTGCACTACCTGGATCATCATTCTTGCTACTTTTTAAATACATGAAAACTCATGTTGAAACTTCACTCAGATCAAATTGCCTCTGCAATGATGCCAACAGGGCAGGGTCAGTTCAGCTCATCAAGTGATGCAGCTGTCCTATACATGCTTACCAGGGGGTAAATATTCAGTAAGACATACTTCTGAGTTGGAATACATAGGGTTGCACTGTAAAACTCCTTCTAGTCTGTTTTGACTCAGAAGATTATGGAATGGTATACAAAGCCTTCTGCATGAATTCATACTGGATCTTAGGCTGAGAGCCCTTTAGCATTAAAAGCATTGTCCGGTGTTTATTACCAGCAATATAACTTGGAGAAGGATTTAGACTATTACTGTGGTTTTGTCTTACGATGGACTTGAAAGGGAGCTAATAGAAGACGCAAGAAAAAGTAGCATATGAAATAGCAGAAATAAATTCCAGCCAAAAAAATAAATGTCACCTTGGCTGCTTCTATTGAGAAACGAATAAAACGAAGCCACAAATCCTCTTTGTTTCCCACCACCAGCTGCATAAGGAGAACCAACTACGAGATCCTTGTTTCCATCGCCATCAAGGTCAGCTGCCAGCAGTGACCAGCCAAGGTTACAGTATATTTCCTGCAAAAGGAAACGGAGATTTCAGTAGGTCTGGCAATACTGGAGTAGGTGCAGGGCATTAAGTTGCATCTCACTATCCTTCAGTCTGTCTGGAAGCCTTGTATGCCTGAGCCCACCTACTACAGTCTGTCGAGCCTAGTAGTTGCTTGTCCAACTCAAATCAGTTTTCGGAGTCTCCCTGAGCTTGTGCTGCAGCAGCTATAAACTGAGAGGAGGAAGACTGGAGACAGAAGGACAAGGAACCTGCAGGCTCCAGATAAATAGTTTCTCTAAACTTGAGGCAAAACTAACAGTTAAACTATCACTTAGCAGAACCATGGCGGAGCAAGAAGACAACTCAAGGGCAGAGCTGATCTGTAGGAGATGGAGATAGTTTTGGGAGTTCCTTTCTGCCTAGGACAAGCACAAGTCAAGGCCTGTGTCTGACATTGTAAGGGTTTTTTTTTGTCAGGAACCAGGGGTAGAGAGTGGTTTTCTCTCTCTCTCTCTTTCTTTCTTTCTTTCTTTCTTTCTTTCTTGTGTGAACTAACAGCTGTCAATATTGAAAGTCGGTACTATAGACCCTATTGCCTGGAGTATAAAATGGGCCAATTGAGTTGTGTTTCGCCAAGGCAATCTTGGTGAAAATTGGAGAAGAAAGGACGACATCTTGTTTAGCTCCTGAATCAATACGAAATTTCACTAAACCGACCGGAAGTCAATACGAAATTTCACTAAAGCAGCCCTATTACAAATCCTCTCACACCACCCAGTCCATGATGTAAGTAACACAAGATGACTCAAGGAAATGAGATGAGCCACACAGGACAGTGTTTTTGCAACATTCTTTTGGATGTCTGAAAGAAAAAAGCTACACATAAGCCATGTTCGGATGGCAATACGATGGAAATACGAAATTTCACTAAAGCAGCCCTATTACAAATCCTCTCACACCACCCAGTCCATGATGTAAGTAACACAAGATGACTCAAGGAAATGAGACGAGCCACACAGGACAGTGTTTTTGCAACATTCTTTTGGATGTCTGAAAGAAAAAAGCTACACATAAGCCATGTTCGGATGGCAATATCTTAGCTTAAGACAAGATAGGAGCAAGTGTTATCATTGCATCAACAACCCCTTTGATTCTCCTTCCACATAAGCAAATGAGGAAGTCTTCCGTTAACTAAAGTTTCCTGTTTCATCTAAAGCAGGTAAATATGATTAACAGCTTCAGAAAAAGCCAGGATATTGAGCCATAGTTTGAAGTTGGCAATATATGGTGGCTTGTTCTGAAGCCATTAAGCATAATTTCAATTTGGATGAATCAGTAAACTATAATTCACCAAGGAATTCCTTGTTTGTTTACTCATACACCTGCACAAATTTCATTCATGCAAGATTCATTTGTATCATGGTTTATCAAGTTGAAATGTGGCCCTAGTACACACAGAGGAAATATAGAATCCTTTTTCTTCAATTTTACAACATTTTACTTAACAGTGCTTCATAAAAATACAGGAACAGTTATTGGCACACATTGGTACACACAATGACATTGATTTAACCTATTGTGTGCCAATGAAGCAATAATAAATCTATTATGATAATAGAATCCACGTGTATGTTTATTCTGGATAGATCTAGAGAAACCCTAGATTTAATTTCTTATATGTTTGTATTGCATTTCATCAGCAAACTTACTTGACAAGCTATGGTGACATTTGGTAGGCTGTGGAAACCTTGTCCTCTATTGCCAAAAAATACATATACAGAGCCCTGGATCAACAGAAAATAAAATTTTAATAGGGTATGAATCAAATCCAGAATTTTTATTTAAATTTTTTAAAAAATCAATTTCATCTCATCCTTTCATCTTCACATGAACATGTCTGTCCAGGTGTACTGTACAACTGCAATCTAGCCTAGTCTAATAATTCAATTTGTGATTCACTGATATTGGCATTCACAAAACAGGTTGGTCCTAAGATTGTCAGTCAGATGATGCATCTGATATTCTGTCTGCTTTATTTCACTTGGGCCATGCTAACGTCCCCTCTTATGAATCGCCCGTAATTACTAACCTGCACTAACATTTTACACTGTAAAAATGCCACACACACATATTCTTACCCTGTAACTGAGTTCCTGTGATCCTACAGACGGGGCTCCCACTGCTAGATCCAACACGCCATCTTCGTTGAAATCTAGAACTGCTACTGCAGAACCAAACCTTGCTGAAGGCTTAAAAAGAAAGAAGCCTACATCATTATGGCAATCCAACACCCATTTTAAAAGCTTATCTTTCTTTTTAAGGAATACCTGCTCACATAACGTTCAGCACAATTGCTTAACATTTTTGGATTTTTTGTTTGTTATTTAGCTTTTTATTTTAATTGTGACAAAAGACTGTATTTTAAATATGTACTTTAAACCCAGCTCCTAGTTCAACACTCCATTCCACCATGCAAATATAATACTCAGGAGAATGGCCAAACCCTACTACTTCCATTTAGCTCATATAGATCCCCAGTAAAGAGTCCTTAATAGTTTTAAGCAGCAACGCTCTTTATTCACAATGGACTTTTATCTTTAAGTGATTATTTTAGAAATGAAGTTAATAGCATTGCAAGTAGAAAAGAAGATGCCGCCAGTCTTTCAGATGACCGGAAACACAAGCAAAATGTTTTCAATGACCAATGTGTGACTTGTTTTCCTACCTTATTCCCCTCCAGAATGCAATCTGCTTCCTGGTCTAGGTCCAAGTTTGCATGAGTCAAACCTGATTCGTTACCATAAACAATATATACACGGCCTATCTGAATGTGTCCCAGCCGGCTGTATCCTGGCGCTCCTGCTACCAGGTCATCGTAGCCATCCTGGTTTAGGTCAGCAGAAATCAAAGCTCTGCATATTGAGTGAAATAATTCCAATTACTCTTTTGGTTTACATTTGTTTAAAGCTTCCACATTTTCATTTGCAGATTTTCAATTGTCTATATAAAAGAGTAATTGCCGTGGTGGCCCTGAAGAAAGGTGAGATCCAAAACGAAATCTGATTTAATTTTTTTATTATCCCAATCCTGTATCGACCAGGATTGTTGTTGTTGTTGTTTAGTCGTTTAGTCGTGTCCGACTCTTCGTGACCCCATGGACCAGAGCATGCCAGGCACTTCTGTCTTCCACTGCCTCCCGCAGTTTGGTCAGACTCATGTTTGTAGCTTCGAAGACACTATCCAACCATCTCGTCCTCTGTCGTCCCCTTCTCCTTGTGCCCTCCATCTTTCCCAGCATCAGGGTCTTTTCCAGGGAGTCTTCTCTTCTCATGAGGTGGCCAAAGTATTGGAGCCTCAGCTTTACGATCTGTCCTTCCAGTGAGCACTCAGGGCTGATTTCCTTAAGAATGGATAGGTTTGATCTTCTTGCAGTCCATGGGACTCTCAAGAGTCTCCTCCAGCACCATAATTCAAAAGCATCAATTCTTCAGCGATCAGCCTTCTTTATGGTCCAGCTCTCACTTCCATACATCACTACTGGGAAAACCATAGCTTTTACTATATGGACCTTTGTTGGCAAGGTGATGTCACTACTTTTTAAGATGCTGTCTAGGTTTGTCATTGCTTTCCTCCCAAGAAGCAGGCATCTCTTAATTTCGTGGCTGCTGTCACCAATCTGCAGTGATCATGGAGCCCAAGAAAGTAAAATCTCTCACTGCCTCCATTTCTTCCCCTTCTATTTGCCAGGAGGTGATGGGACCAATGGCCATGATCTTCGTTTTTTTGATGTTGAGCTTCAGACCATATTTTGCGCTCTCCTCTTTCACCCTCAATAAAAGGTTCTTTAATTCCTCCTCACTTTCTGCCATCAAGGTTGTGTCATCTGCATATCTGAGGTTGTTGATATTTCTTCCAGCAATCTTAATTCCGGCTTGGGATTCACCCAGCCCAGCCTTTCTGGCTTGGGTCCCCCCCCCAAAAAAAAACAAGATAATTTCCCTGCATAGTTATTACATGCAGGTAGGATAAGCATCCAGGCAATAGTATTGAGTCCATACAAGCTGATCTATCAGACAAAAACAGAATCGAGAAATCAGAACTCAGAACTCACCACCCAAGTCTAGCATATGGAGTTTTCAGAAAATATGAAGCACTGGGTTTGGTGACATGCTTCGGTGACCCTTGTGTCGTCACTGACAACACTCTCCTCAAACCTTTTGCAGTGGCACTATTGCTCAACTGAAGATAATTCTGCGGGGGAAATGCATAAAGGAATATTCAAGCACATTCATAATTATATTTTGGTTGTTGACCCAGCAAGGACCCAATTTATATTTAGTGCAATACACCAGACTCACTGCAATGAACGGGTGCCTCTACACTTGCAAACAGCTAGTGCTGTGCTGAGAATTTATCCTACTTTTTTGTTTTGTTTTTGCTTCATCATTGTCTGTGTCAATGAACGAAAAAGAAATTGCATTCAAAAATTATCAAAAAGGAGAGAACATTTTGGTGAAATTGTCACGGGGGGGTGCAGGGTTTTATTGTCATGCTTACCTCACCTTTGAAGTGGCCGAGGACATTTGTAATCATCCTGAGGATGAGGCAGATAAATGGAAGCCTCTTTCTCAGAGGAAGAAAACTTTTTTTTAAAATGGAGGCTAAATTTTGGCACATCACTACACAGCTACTTTCAATTTCATTAAAGCTTTTTTATTATATGTACTACTACTACTACTACTACTACTACTACTACTACTTACACACAGTGCTTTTTTCTAAAAGAAAATGTTTAGGGGTACTCTCATTTTCCTACTCATATTGAAATACTGCCCCTCAATGAGACCATACTTAGATTCACAAAATGTTCAGGGGTATGCGTCCCCCCAGGAAAAAAAGCACTGTATATATGTACTATGTTATCAGACCCTCCTCTAGCTGTATCTCATGACCTCTTGAAAGAAAGGAGATCGTCTGTTGTCCAGTAGGTTAATTAAACTCCAGTGCAGTGCTGCTAAAATATTGAGCCATTGTTACAATCTCTTGGCTGAGGCCAGTTTACATATTCTACTATACATTTTGACTTGAAGGTTTACTTGGAATCACATGACAGGCACCTACAGAGTTTCCCATAAGCTCCAGTGAACAGAAATATCTCACATATAGTAGCTTCACACTTTCCATGAAATGCACATAACAAAAAACTACTTCGTATTACCTGAACGTAATATATAGCTTTTTTTGGGGGGGAGGGGTGGCAAAGAATATGTAGAAGGCAACTTGCCAACAAACAAGGCACTGGGTGTCCAGTGTATCTCCATATATATTTCTATCCCTTACCATTAATATCTAAATGCCAGAAAGACTTACTGCTGTCCAAGGTGGCACTTCAAAATAAACTCCTCGCTCTGTGTAGCTGATATTTTTTTCAACTGATTTGGCCATTGAAGAAGTCGTTTGTCTGTAGTGTTCAGTTCTGGACTGTTTGATTCTGCTGAAATAAGGCAATAACGATTAGACATTTCTTTTTGGGAACATAAAAATGGAATAAATGTCACGGATAGTCCTTTACAAGAGATTACAATGTAATAAGTGTTTTAGTTAAGTACAAAACTGGAAAAGTCCAATATTTAAAACACAAAATGGACACAAAGGTTTTTTATGGACATTTTGTGGCAATACTCGATAGTTCTGTGCTTTAAGTATTTTAAAATTTTATTAAACATTTGAATGATCCAGTTTAGTATTTCACTCAAAACTTAGCCCATTGTGGTCTCTGGTGTATTTATGGTTGTAATTTTGGCAACACAAACTCTCCGTTTTGTGCTGACAAGTATATGCCAGCCTTTTAGTAAAAAACTAACAAACCATTTCCATTTATTCCATAAGAACAATCTTCTACAAGGCCAGAGGTAAACTTCTGTTTTAAATTTAGTCATTCTAACAATATTTTCAGGACAACCAGCCAAATGGGTGGAGCCCAACCAGGGATGCTATAACAGAGGATTTCCTGCATCAGTAGTGTGTTGAACCAGCTACTTTTGGAGGTTTCTTCCAACTATATAGTATTCATCAAAGGAAAATCATAAATGAAAAGCTTCAAGGATTTGAAAGTTTGGTGATACTGGCTGAGAATGTATCAGCGGGCAAGGTCCAAAGTTCTACAGTATGGCTTCCACTAATGCAGCGAGGCTGTTACATCTTGCTTTTTTCACTTCCTCTCCTACACCCCCCAAATCTGCTCTGGATTTCACTGGAGATGTCCTATAGGAAATGCAAGAATATGGGGTTTTTTTCTGATCTAGATGGTGGGTCAATTGCAACAGAAAGAGACATAGGATGTAGACGGCCTGAATTTTGTTTAATGGAATGAACATAAAAAAGACAAATATTGTTCAGACAACCAATCAAACTAGGCAGACATACGTTACGTCGTTACTTACATGACAGCATTTGTTTGTTCATCTTTACAGCGTATATACAAAGGATTCTCAGGAATAAAGCAGCCACTAAAGAAGAAATTTTCAAATAATTATACTAAATGCATAATTTTAAATGCTGACTACTACTTCATAAGTACCCAGGGCACACAGGGCAATTCTATACCTCCCTGCTGCTCTCAGATACCAATCCTGCTACAACGTAGAATGTTGCTAGATTCTGTACAGCAGCACTCAAAATTTGTTGGAGGATGACCTGTGCCACAAACTATATTTAATGAGCGTATCAGAGCGCTCTGTAAATTAATAGTTAAAGTCTTTTATATATCAACCTTTTATGCTCTTACACACCCGCCCAATGCTCCTATCCCTTCTTTTAGCTTCTTTTAAATTCTTATAGACTTATATATTCACCTTCTGCTTTAACACCTTTTAGCTTTCCAAAACACTTTTCAGATTTTAAATGACTGGATCCTACGCTTTTATGCTGGTTTATGACTGTAATAAAGATTTGTATTGTATTGTATTGACCAAACAGCACAACTATTCCTCTCTCAGAATTAACCAGATGTCCTTAAACTCGTTTTCTATAATTGCAAACATAATCAGCACTTCAAATGAAATGTTAGAAGGCTAATGAGTGGCTATTACATGTGAATTATTATAGCGTCCACAGCTCAATTCACAACTTATCTGAACCACAATTCTTACATGAAAATATTTGCATAATGTTATTATTGGTTTAGAGTAGTATACCCTGGTCTAGAGAGGTTAAACCAGCACCTCACCTTGTTCCATTCTCTAACATTTGACTTGTTTGCTCAAAAATGTTATTTGATGAGAATGCCATATCATCCACACCACCGAGAAAATATTCATGGAATTTGTTCACCAAAAATGAGGACTTCCTGGCATAAATGGGGTAAAGCTATGAAAATGGAAATGCTAATTAATTAGATAGATGAGAATTTCAAGAGTAGCATTCAACAAAGCTCTTTTCAACAAAAATACATTACCTTGGCGACAGTGATCATTTCGCCAAACCTGCAGGAGAAAGTACAGTATTCTCTGTTTACCATCCGTGTAAAACTTTTCAGTGCACAAAACACTTTTTATATACACCTACGTGCTTCCTTTGCTGTTGTTGTTTTTTATATTGCCTTGAGTACCTCTATATAAAGATAGCTGATAGTTTAAATACAGACATAACCCATACAGTTTTTAGCTGATTATTAAAATCACTGCTTAATAGTTCCACTGTTAATGGGAGGGGAATAATTAAAGCAATCCATATAAATAGTGCTTTTCTCGGGGGGGGGACGCATACCCCTAAACATTTTGTGAATCTAAGCTTGGTTAGAGGAGCAATATTTCAATATGAGTAGGAAAATGAGAGTACCCCTTAACATTTTTTTAGAAAAAAGCACTGCATATAAAAGTATTTAGCTGCAACAAACTATGGTTTATCATCACAGCAGCAAGTCAAAGCGAGTCTCAGGCTTGCATACTTCCCTCTAACTTCCAAGGTGATCAAAAGTTAATTTCCTTTTTTGATTAATTTCAGTTTAGCATTACGTCCAAAGCCTAAACTGTGGTTAAGTTTAACTACCTAACATTCGAAGGTGGCTTGTTTCAGTAAACCATGTTTAAGATTAACCTGTTTGCCGGAGTTCTGACATAACAAAACACTTCAGTTAATCAGAATTGAAAATGGAAACTTCTGATTTTTCTCTTCAGGGGCACACTGAGGAAGGAAAGGTTCCCTGCAGCTCATTCCCATGATGCTAAATCATAGTTTATTATTACACCAAACACAGACTTTGTGGGCCACTACAATGTGGAAGCAGTATTCACCATGTAGAAAGATAACAAGGGCATGTGTCAGCTAAACGCATTTATTTCAGTAAAATTCATTAACAAATTGGTTATTCCAGATTTGTTATTCAGCTGAAATCATGAACTGACCAAAACTATATTTATTAAACACACAGCTTGATATGAGTCTGCAGTGCAAAGAAATGTTTAGAATAGGGGCAACAATTGCTGGCCCATCAGCAAATGTTAAAATACACCCACATCCCTCTGGCATCTCCTTCAACTCCACATCATGATTTCCTTTAAAGTGTATATATTGAGACATCTCCTCCTTAATATTTATCTGTTTCCCATTTCAATATGTCAGTCCCTTCCAATCTTTCCTTTAGCACCAAAGCACAGTTTTTTAAAAAAAAAAAAAACAACCAATGGTCCTTCTATCTACTTCGGCCCATCCACTTATGGGAGATCCCTTCCACAAAAAATAAAACACACACCACAACTTTAAACTTTCTTCTTGCGCACCTTTTCTTCTCCAATTCTCATCATTTAACAGCACTTGCTCTCTCCTTATTTGCATGTCTAACCCATCAACAACAAATTTCCTCTGTTTGGGCCCAATGTCCTCCACACTGAGTTGTGCTTTCCCAAAATTATTTATTTTCTCATTCAATTACTATACTGAGAGGATTTTTAGTATGTACTTCATTAAAAAAAAGGATCAAACATATAATCAAATTATAAAACGTGCACTGCTGTAGGAATAAAAATGGAAACATTTAGCTTGACTTACACTTCAAGAAACTGCAGGTACGTGCAGTCAACAATTGTGTCTTCAGTTATTACCTTCAGCCCATAAAGTTCCTGGTAGATTGACAGTAAATCTTTGACTGGCACATACCTAAATATATTGAACAGCAGAGTTTCTTATTTAAACCAACAAAGTTCATTGGCATAAATCAAGTCCTCAACTAAAATTGTGGACCCATCCGCAGCGCCCCCCTCCCCAGCAGGTGAAGCCACAGGCAACAACAGGTGTGAACACACTAGACAAGATAATTTCAACCCCAGAGTCCCTGATGCAAGTAAAGGTAAAGGACCTCTGAACAGTTAAGTCCAGTAAAAGACGACTATGGGGTGTGGCGCTCATCTCGCTTTCAGGCTGAGGGAGCAGTGCTTGTCCACAGACAGCTTTCCAGGTCATGTGGCCAGCATGACTAAACTGCTTCTGGCACAATGAGATGCCGGGACGGAAGCCAGAGCGCACGGAAACGCTGTTTACCTTCCCACTGCAGCAATACCTATTTATCTACTTGCACTAGTGTGCTTTCGAACTGTTAGGTTGGCAGAAGCTGGGACAGAGCAACGGGAGCTCACCCCCTCACATGGATTCGAATTGCCGACCTTCCAATTGCTAAGCCCAAGAGGCTTGCTCAGTGGTTTAGACCACAGCGCCACCTGCTCCCTGATGCAAGGGTAGTGTTATAACATTGGTTGTAGTGGTTATAATGTTATAACATTGGTTCCTCAACACCACATTGGTGATGGTGGTTAAACCATGGATCTTTCGCCGCTGTCTCTGCTTCTGAACCCTCTGCTCCCTGCTCTCTCTCCCTCTCTCTCTGTTTTGAAAACAGCACACTTACCAGCTTGGTTCCAAATAACTAAAATCAAGCTCAAACTGGCTCAGCACATCTCCTCCTAAAATTAGAGGGCGAAAAGAGAGCAAGACATCAACTTACTGAAGCAAAAACCATACAAAGAATTTTGCCTGCCTTTTACTGAAGCAAAAACCATACAAAGAATTTTGCCTTCCTTTTAGATTATTGGAGCATTTGCATTTGAACAAAATCTGGAACACCTCCACAGGCCCAACTAGTTTCTTTCTGCATAGCTTGCTCATTTCCGTTAAGGGCATTTCTTCCTGTCTGCCACATACTTTTGGATTTGTCCTGTCCCTTATGCTCAGAACCTAAGCAAGTTTCACACTGTCTGCTTCAGGGCCTTGTCAAGCATCTCAGCCAGCTGAAATGTCCCATGTGAAACTGAGCAAGCTATGCAGAAAGAAACTAGTGCCATGGTTAAACAAATCACTTATTTCAGGGGTGAAGTCATTGAAACCTTAGTGATATCAGTCTTTTCTGTAAGAACCTTCAGGAATTTAATGGAAATCTAGGGAGAACATTCCAGGATCCATAAGGAAATAAATTACCAAAATCACCAGCAGCGTGAGCATCTGAATATGAGCCATAAAAATCAATCTAGGAAAAATAGAAACAAGTTATTTACATCAAAGAAGTAGGAACATGAACAGAATCAAAATTTCTCATTTCTCCTCTTTGATACAAGGCAACATAGATGATCCAGACCCCTGAAGCTTCTTTTTCACCCTCACCTTTGCATAAAGTTCCACATATAGGATTCTTCCAGCAGGAATTCCTAGCCAATCAGTTGCAAAAACTCAAGACTTTTGTCTCCTTCTCTGGCTACCTCCAAAACTGCCAAGGTGTTTCTTTCATATCTACCTAGCCATAATGGCTACTAGTCAACAACCATCCTTACTTATCAGAATCTTAAGAGTTTGTGCTCTCCCTGTTCTCTTGTACTACAGAGAACATCCAACCAATTAATTTTTTTAAAGGTGAACAGCAATAAGGATCTTTCCTTCCTTCCTTCTCCCTCCCACCCCAGATATTATGTGATTGTCACTTAAGGGGGACAACAAAACCAAATGATAAAATATGCTTCGGTCACAAGGAAAAAATGACCCGAGCCTAATAATAAAATAAGGCACCACTTACAGCTGCCATGGCATGTAAAAATCCTTGTTCAATCCCCAAGCTATGCCAACTCACGTCTGCCACCATATGAGAAGTGATTCCAAAGAGGAAAGCCACCAGTTTCTCTGTGGCCTAAACAAAACAAAACAAAACAAACAAGCAATTCTGCATTAAGTGCATTGAAACCAAACTCTCAAAAGGTATTTGGAGGCATTCAGTTGACATGTTTGCTGATGAAACCTTGCCTCTGCTTTCACCAACACAAGGGAGAAATCTATGTGGTATGTTATTTATTTATATAGCATCTTCAGTGGGCATGCATGCTGCCATTTTTACAGCTAGTCATTACGAAACGTCAAAATTAATTTGACATTTTCTCTTTCAAATGCTTTGGGTACAAATGAGAAAGGGAAAGAACAATAAGATTTATGAAAAGAATGATACCAGGGCCTTCGGCCTCAGCAATTTATGGGGGATTTATTACCTCTCCCCAGGGCTGAGGATAGTTCTTTCTGATGTAATGGACACTGGTACTGAGGAAAGGTGCCCAGTGAGTGTCTTCAGATACTTGACGGAACAGCCCTGAAACACCAGACAAGAACAACATTATTTCATGATAATTTTTTTAATTGATTTTTAATTTTAAGTAACAAAACATACCTATACAAGTAAAACAGAGCTTAGTAGATGTACAGAAAAGAAAGAAAAATAGCATTGGAGGATTGCAGTTTTAGACACTCCAAGAAAGCCAATCAAATGAACATGTCTCTCCATAAGGTTCCATGAGTCAATGGAGGGTGAAAACCAATTTCAATTGTCTTAACAAAGTCAATAAAAGCATACCATGTCATTTAGAAGGCGTGAGCTCCCTCAACTGATATTCCTTTCGAGAAACGGTTAATTTGTCCAAAAGCATAATGTCCCATACTTGCGAAATCCAGGCTTCAAAAAGATTTGCAATTAAAGTTTTCCAATTTTCCACAATCACTAATCTAACTGCAGTTAATAAATGAAAGTTGAGGTCTTTATTGGTTATGATCTTAATGTGAGGAGTAAAACACGACAGTAGGGCTAATTTGGGTCTGGTTTTCTGGTTGCAGCAATTGTCCCATCATTTAATTGTTTGAAAAAACCTTTTCCCAAAAAGGAATAAATTTTAGGTAAAACCACCCCATGTGGATTGGAGAGCCAGTACTTCATTGCATTTCCACTAGCAAAGGTTGAGTGTGTTGTGCTTAATTCTATACAGTCTGGCTGGGTACATATACCAGTGATGTGCTACATTTAAAGAATTTTCTAGGAGTTCTAATTGAGATGGATCCAAATAGTAGTTTATTCCAAATTGGTTGCCAGAGTTGTTCCTCTAATTCTTCTCCAAAATATTTTCCCCATTCACGAAAAGTTGGACCAGTAACCCTTAGTATAAATTATAAAGCGTATCAACCCAAGATGAACTCATACCAAAGGAACGTGGAATTGTAAAGAGAGATTGTCGGTTTAAATGATCAAATGCCTTGACTGATCTCCTCTGCCTGCATCTTTTAAAGTAGCCTTCTTTAACCTTGGGTCCCCAGAAGTTGTTGGCCTGCAACTATAATTATTCTCCTCATTCCTCCTGCAGTGTTCCTTGGCATTCGTTGTTTGAACAGTGGTTTCTTCTCTTCGGACTCTCCACTGGCATAGTTACAATTTATATACAGTAGTACCTCGGGTTACATACGCTTCAGGTTACAGACTCAGCTAACCCAGAAATAGTGCTTCAGGTTAAGAACTTTGCTTCAGGATGAGAACAGAAATCGTGCTCTGGCGGCACAGCAGCAGCAGGAGGCCCCATTAGCTAAAGTGGTGCTACAGGTTAAGAACAGTTTCAGGTTAAGTACAGACCTCCGGAACGAATTAAGTACTTAACCCAAGGTACCACTGTATATGGACCCCTAGCCAGCCAACTAGTAAATTAATCAGGCTACTTGTCAGTAGTATGGTTTTGGGGGGCAAGGGGAAAAAACCTAATTTCTCCAACCATTTATTACCATTCCTGCAGATACCAGAATAAAAGGCATCAGGATACAGGCTTCCAGCCTGATAGGCATCTTGGTGTGTTAGTATCAACTGGACAAGAGGATAGTGAAGAAACAGAAATAAAAGTAAGAGAGAAAAGGGGAGGGGGAAGAGAGAGAGAGAATATTATTAGTTGCATATTACCAATATTTCAAGTACTAAAACAATATAGCACTTAATACTCACATCTAGGTATTGTTAAAGTCACTCAAATACTGTCTCTTAAATACTCATAAAAAATATTAAAGGTAAATATAACAAGGTTTTACATAGTTTGGTAAAGATGAACAAATGTCAATTATTTTACAATGGGGTGGCCAACCCCTAGCCTATGGTCCGACAATTTTTGTAATAGTTACAAAAAGAAAAGGCATGGAAGGAGGCTCAGTGCTGGGGTGGGTGGAGAAGGTAGCAGAAAGAGGAAATATTTATTTAAATGCTTTTTAATGTTAGACTCATAAGCTTCCTACCTTGCGATAGTTAACATTTCCTCCTGGGCTGCTGAAAAATTCCAGAGCTCTGTGAGCTAGAAAAATAACATCACATTAGCTTCCTGGTGGCTTTTGAAAAACAGGGGGTCTGCAGTACTTAACTGGAGATCACTTACCATCCTCGGGGAAATATGCAATTCTCTACAGTGTCCAGATTTTGCTGCATGATCGTATCCCTTAATATCGGGAAATGTCAAACAACCTTCACCTACTGGTTTTCAAAGAATATCAAGAGATATCCTTAACTTACTTACCCACACACAATCTATTAATTTGCCATGACAAAATGTATGGAGAAACAGGTAATGGCAAATTTGTAAATAAACGTAATCCTGTCTGTATATTTTTATCATGGTTATCCTACCCATTCAAGCAGTCTTTCAATTTGACCATATTGCTTAACCCTAATTTCACTTGTTGAATTAACAATGTATTGTTTTAAGATGCCTTATGCAAAAGACTAGAACAAAAGCATGAATAAAAGAAGTTAAATGCCTGAATTGCCTCCTAGCCATAAACTTTGTAGCTGAAAATTCATTACAAAATGAATTGCAACTGAAGCCTCCGCAGTTAAGACACAAATTCCACAATGAAATATATTTCTAATTCTTAAGCTACCCTCTCCCCTTGATTTCTTAAAAATCAGGGAGATAATTTATAAGGTAAGCATATAATTTTTTTAAGGCTTCAAAGCTCAGAAAACATTTAGCATCTAATTTCTGCATATAAAAATCAGTCCTGAAGGCTAAGATACTCAGATTTTTAATATGTTTGATTGAAGATAGCACACATATATGCTGTTTTCTGTTAATAAAATATGCCAAGCTTGCATTATGCTGGTATCATTTCACCTTCTCTAGATACATGCAGCCCTAGCCTTTCTAGCAGTTTAAAACAACATGGTAATTGCAGTATTTTATTCAACAATTGCTGCATATTCCCCACCCCCCTTAAATAACACTTACCTGGTAACTAAAATGGTCAGATTACAGAAATTATCTGTTATGATGCTTCACAACACTCATACCTTTATTATCAAATCTTACCTATTTCAATATGTGTTGACAAGCCGCATGGTGTACCTTTACGGCAAAAACTGCAAAGTACAGCTAGAACAGACCAGATCTTGAAAGCTTCCATGCTGTGGATATTCTGGACTATAAACCATGGTTTTCAAGATGCTTTCAATAGGAGGATTGTGACCTTTGAAATATGGGCTACAGTGCATTTCGTAATCAAATATGTGACCGGCACATAAACTAAAGCCCTCACATGATTTGGAAATGTGTTGCCAGTTTCCCCTGTATCAGCCAACGGATCTGAGACAAGAATCGGTCCCAACGAAACTTAATACGATGTCTCTTTTCCATTGATAGCTGTGAAATGATGCCTAGAACAGAGAAAGGATATTATTGTATGATGTTTGGCAACTGCATCCGTCCTTCCTTCCTTCCTTCTCTCTCAACGCACCATTGTTCATTAAACCGTTCTCTGCTAATGCAGGTGATATCAGTAAAAATAACGTATTTCACTTAAAAACAACAACCTAAAATACTGATGGTTGTGTCTCGTTCCATTAATATCCATAATGCATTAATAGTTCATGAGAAGTTTGCAATACTTATGAATTCTAAAGGAATAAGAAATTTTAGTAGCAGTTAATCCACTGGGGGGAGTTTTACTACATTCACAAGTGTTGCTGCTGATTCACACATTATATGGGAACAAGTACCAAAGTACCAGGACCAAAGACTGTACTCATACAGTCTTTTTTTTTTAATCACCCATCAGGTCCTGTACAGTGGTACCTCAGGTTACATACGCTTCAGGTTACAGACTCCGCTAACCCAGAAATATTATCTCGGGTTAAGAACTTTGCTTCAGGATGAGAACAGAAATTGTGCAGTGGCGGCACAGCGGCAGCAGGAGTCCCCATTAGCCAAAGTGGTGCTTCAGGTTAAGAACAGTTTCAGGTTAAGAACAGACCTCCAGAACGAATTAAGTTCTTAACCTGAGGTACCACTGTACTAGGGGAAAATTCTCCCACTGCTGGAACAGCTGCCCCTGATGACAGCTGAGGGGAGAGGAGGCCTGATGGAGCTAGCCCATGGGTAGGCAAACTAAGGCCCGGGGGCCGAATCCGGCCCAATCGCCTTCTAAATCTGGCCCACGGACGGTCCGGGAACCAGCGTGTTTTTACATGAGTAGAATGTGTGCTTTTATTTAAAAGGCATCTCTGGGTTATTTGTGGGGCATAGGAATTCGTTCTTTCCCCCCAAAAAATATAGTCCTGCCCCCGACAAGGTCTGAGGGACAGGGGACCAGGCCCCTGCTGAAAAAGTTTGCTGACCCCTGAGCTAGCCCGTCCCATATGACGCTGGGGCTGATGGGAGATGTAGTCTGAAACATCTGGAGGGCACCTGGTTGGCAAAGGCTGCTGTATGCATCGCCGCATCTGTGTTTGACTGCACCTATTCCATCAACTGGAAAACCCAGCATGATTACTCTGGCAACCATATTATTATCTGTGAGGAGGCAGGGCAAAATGTTTTTTATTGGTCAGGTCACAAATTTGGGGGAAGAGAAGAGCCTCTTATGATACAGCTGTTGGCCAGCTCCAGGTTAAGAGACCCAAACTGAGGGCTGCCCCAAAGCAAAGGAGAAGGCAGTGCCTTCCCATGACTGGGCAGAAACCAGTTGGAAGGGCAGCTGAATCTGGCTTCCACACAGGTGAAGGGGCAACATCCTCCACTCTCCCTAAGGGGAGCAGGGCTGCAAGACACACACCGCTCTGCTCTCAAGCACTCCCAACTCTGGTTCAACACTGCTTACACTGACTGGCAGTGACTCTCCAGTTTCAGCCAGGGCATCTCCTAGCTATTGCCTACACTGGCTGGTGGCAGTGGCTCTGCAGTGCAAGGTTCCAGGCAGAGGGCATTATTTCCCAGCCCTACCTGGAGTCGCCAGGGGTTGATCCTAGGACTTGCTGCGTGCAAAGAGGATGCTCTGCCACCGAGCATCCTCCGAAGCAGCAGCAGCAGCACTCGCACGGAGACATGATAATGAAACAGACGACGCAAGCTAAAGGCGAATCTCTCCAGCAAGCAAACACGGGAGAGTGACTTAAAGACAGGGGTGCCAACCTGAACAATATATGCGCGGCACATGCTCACTATTTGAATGGCAATGCCGGGGGTAGCCCCCTCAAATATTTTAATGGAGGGGGGAGGCAAAGGCACCTTGGTCGCTAGGAGTTGGCGCCTATGCTTAAAGACCACTAAATCCTTGGATGAGAACGGCCCCAAGTGCATTTGCACGGAGTTGCAGCGCTGTGCAGTTCTCTGCTTGGAAGCAAGTCCCTCCGAGGCTTTGCTCCCGAGTAAGCGCGAGTGGCGCTGCAGCCTTCAGGGACTTCGCTCCCGGGAAACCCGCCTGCCGAGGAGCTCCACGCTCGGCGGGGCCTTCGCCCTCGCCCGCCCCCAGCTCCACCCTCTCCGCTCCCTTCCCCGGCGCCGAGGCCATGGCGACTCGCTGGGCTTCGCTGGGCCTCCGAGCCCCGCTCGCTCGCCCTCCTCCTCCTCCCCGCCGCTCTCGCTTCTGGCTAGCGGCGCCCGGCGGCGTCCGCCTGGGCAGCAGCAGCAGCGCCACCCCGGGCGCAGGGGCGCTGGCCAGTTCCCTGGTGCGCACCGGAGGCTTCGTGGGAGGCCGCTGGGTGCAAGCGGCGGCCGCCTTCCCCGTCCGGGACCCGGCCAGCGGCGCGGAGCTGAGCCGGGTGGCGGACTGCGGGGCGGCGGAGGCGCAGGCCGCGGTGAGGGCCGCCTACGAGGCCGGCGCTGCTTGGAGCGGGGCGTCTGCCAAGGTGAGGAAGGGGGACGGCTTGCGGGACGCGGGGAGAGTTTCCAGGGCAGGGGGAGCCGAGCATGCAAGAGCCCCACTCCAGGCTCCCTCCTGCGCCTGTGCGCAAGAGGGATGGACGCCCGCCGGCGCCTGGTGCACAGCTGTTAAAAGAGAGGAGCCCGGCCTTCCTTGGCATGTGGCCACCCACCGGCATCAGCTGTAGGTCATGGGCAGCCCCACATTGGCGAGGAACGCGCGCGCGCTTCCAGACGCGCCGTGGGGACATCGAGACAGGGTTACTCAGAAGGCGCCTGCCGGTTCTGGAGAAAGGGAATGCTCCTCCTTCAAAGAGACTCCCCCCCCCCCCCCCGGGTTTAAACGCAACCAGAGAAGAACTGGAGAAGCAGCAGATAAAGGAATGGGTCAATGCTGCTTGTTGTTATTTATATGAAGCAGTGCCAGATTTACGTACAGTATAAGCCAAGCAAGCTATAGTTTAGGGCCCAAAAAAAATTTAAAGGAAAAAAAACCTGGATGTACATTTCCAAAATATAAGATGAAAAACAAATATGATGTAAGTACGGTAATGGGCCCCGCCTGCTAGCCTGCTCCCTAAAATATAACTGGTATGCTCATTTCTATACAGTGGTACCTCGGGTTACATACGCTTCAGGTTACAGACTCTGCTAACCCAGAAATAGTACCTCGGGTTAAGAACTTTGCTTCAGGATGAGAACAGAAAGCGTGCTCTGGCGGCGCGGCGGCAGCAGGAGGCCCCATTAGCTAAAGTGGTGCTTCAGGTTAAGAACAGTTTCACGTTAAGAACAGGCCTCCAGAACGAATTAAGTTCTTAACCCGATGTACCACTGTATAGGGTACCTACATTATGCATGTGCAAGTGGCTTTAGATACCTATTAGGTTCATAAATTACCATATAGCATATATTCAACACAAAAAAACCAGCGACAATTTGTTGTTGACAAAGGACAGCTGGACATATAAAGGGCCCCATTACCTTCAGTAGCTTAGGGCCTCATCAAACCTAAATCCGGCCCTGATAGGAAGGGTGGGGGTTGTGTTTTTTTCCCCGTGTTATGTTAAGTGATCAATCAATTTCTTCCCTTTTGGTATTATGTATTTGCTGCAAGTTGCTTGTAGACCTTCTGGTGACAAGCAACTAATCAGTTTAATTTTTCTTTTTTAAAAAAGGAGTGTCAGAGCATAGGGACCTAATGAAATATTTGGGGTACAAAGTTGATGGGCATTGCCATTCAAAAGGTGTGTGGGTGCCAGGTCTTGTGATTGATTAGGTGGGGTGTGGCTTACCTGTCCCCATCCAGATATTTTATTCAAGTTGGCACCCCTGGTACAGAGTGTTTCCCCCTAACCACCAGGGCATCAATGACAGCTAATGATAGCTTTCCATAAAGTATCAATCATATTGGCACAGTACACGTGTATGTTTTTCTTGCAATATAAGTGGTCCAGAGACATATTGCTTGAAGTCGTATAAGGCTATGCATATAGTAAATTCCACTGCATTCAGAAGAGCTTTTTCTCTACTAAATGTGGTTTGCAGGGTGGCCTTAAATATATAGGCTTTATTTTGCCTTTCTAAGCTCCAAATACCTGTTTTTAGGGCAAATTTGAAAAAAAATATCTACTGGGGTAGATAACCAACTGTTGTATATACATTATTATGCCTTGGGGATGTCTCATGGAAAGCAGCTCATAAATGAAGTAAATAATAATAAAAAAAACTTGCACCTTCAGAGTAAAGGAAATCCTTTATTTGTTCATTTGTTTCCCCATTAACTACATTCCCTGGGGTACTTTACGTACAGTATCACTGCCAAGTGCAAAAATTATTGTTACTCCAATATTACTTGCATGCTTTACAGTATTTAAATTTGCTTGTCTCCCAATAATCCTGCAAGTAGATTCAGGTTCAATTCTAACAGGACTACTAACAAAAGTAGATAAAATTAAATTTTATTTAAAGAAGTGCCAAGGGCTTGATTTTGCATTCCGTGGCCCAAATATCAGAAGACACCTTACTTCCTACTTTTCTTACTTAGCAACTGAGCAAGAATCTGTTTGCACTTTTCTATACATTTCTCTATACAGTATAAATGGTTCAAAGCACAATCCTATGCATCTCCACTCAAAGATAGAACTTAAGTATTATAATTACCATATTTTTCGCTCTATAACATGCACCCGACCATAACACGCACGTAGTTTTTAGAGGAGGAAAATCCGTAAGCATGCCACCCGTAGGCATTCCCTCCATAACACGCACAGACATTTCCCCTTACTTTTTAGGAGGAAAAAAGTGAGTGTTATGGTGCAAAAAATACGGTAATACATGTATGATTTCCCCATGTTTCTTACATACTGCTAAAACACTATTTCTTTTTCAGGAAAGAGCTGCTTTACTTCGAAAATGGTTTGATTTGATGATAGAGAATAAAGATGACCTTGCAAGGATCATAACAGCAGAGAACGTAAGTATAAAAAGAAGTGGGGGGGGCATATTCCTCAGGGATTTGGGGCTGAATTTCAGGAAGCTAGTTACAAGAATCTCACCTCGAAGATGAAGCAGTCAATGGGTGCAGTTCAGACATCATTCCATGTTGCAATATGTCACGACAAATGCAGAAACTTTCATGTGTGACTTCTAATAAAGTTTGTGTAGAGTTGCAGCTGCAAGCTTGTTTATTTCTTTTAAAATGTTTTAACCTGCTTTTCCTGAGGTAAAAATGGCCGCAGGACATTTAAACAACCATCTAGTAATCTTAAATTATGGATGTTATGCTTCTAAACATCCCAGAAACTAACTTCACATCTTCTAAAATAATTAGGTTTTACGTACTTTATTGAAGGTTGATGAAGGAGAGCAGTTCCAAATCTCTACATGGATGTTATTCCATAGCCTCGGAGCACTCAGTTGTGAAGACCATGTTTATTGCTGCTGTTCTAACACTGTGAAGGCTCTTGGAAGAAGGCCTGAGTTACTGAACATAAATAGCATGGAAGGCTGAAATACAAAGTAGATGCTACAAGAGAAATATGGAGGTCCAACCTCATAAAAATAGTTCAGGGGTCAACAGGGAAACTTCTAATGAGACCGTGTGAGGGGACTTTACCCTTTCACGCCAGGTAGTTTCTCCCCGGAGGACTCCATCCATCCTCCCATCTTCTGCTTAGCAGTGCTTAACTTTTTTTCTCCAGACAGGTAATAAAAGTAGGCAAGCCCAGCTGAAAAGGAAATTGCCTAGTGGACAGGATTTTTTTGCAGAGGAGAACTAGCAGACGTAGGATGGGTTAAGTACTCTGCCCACTAATTCTTGGTTGTGTGCATCCTACGATGTACATTATCTTAGCAAATATGAGTCTAAATCCACATTTCTAAGACATCTCCTTTATATATGCAAAGACTATCTAAGCCTTTGACTCTTACGGTTTGTATCAGATGGAGGAGGACTTTAAAGGCAAGTGCCAGCACCTGGAAGGCAGTTTAGACATTTTAAAATCACACTTTAGAATGAAAAACAAACATGATCACACAAATCCTTCATTGTAATCATTTTGTTGGGGGAGAGACGTTTTGTAGTTCTCTGAATGTGAATGTCTGCATTTTGAATCATTCACAGGGGAAACCCCTAAAGGAAGCACAGGGTGAAATTCTTTATTCTGCTTCTTTCTTGGAATGGTTTGCTGAAGAAGCTCGGCGCATTTATGGTGACATCATCCCGTCTTCTGCAAAGGACAGAAGAGTTCTAGTTCTTAAGCAGCCTGTGGGAGTTGCTGCCATCATTACGCCTGTGAGTTCAGCTGACTGTTTAAGTCAGACTTTTAATATTCAAAAGAGGCAGGATTAGTGATGCCCCGAGGCCAATGAATTAAAATTCTTACAATGAAATCTCAAATTTTGCACAGAATATATACGTTGTAAATGCGTTGAAATATTTGTGCTATGCTAGGTCAAGGACCCCTGACAGTTAAGTCCAGTTGCAAACGACTCTGGGGTTGCGGCGCACATCTTGCTTTACTGGCCGAGGGAGCCGACGTTTGTCCACAGACAGTTTTTTCCGGGTCATGTGGCCAGCATGACTAAGCTGCTTCTGGTGAAATTAAAGCAGTGCACGGAAACACTGTTTACCTTCCCACTGGAGCTGTACCTATTTATCTACTTGCACTTTGACGTGCTTTTGAACTGCTAGGTAAGCAGGAGCTGGGACCGAGCAAAGGGAGCTCACCCCATCGCGGGGATTCGAACCACTGACCTTCTGATCAGCAAGCCCCAGAGGCTCAGTGGTTTAGACCACAGTGCCACCCGCGTCCCATACCTATGCTAGAACTTGGGGATAAACAACAAAGAAAACCACACTAGCTACAGAAGCATGGAAAACTCACCCAGTCCTCTTTTTGCTTTCTGAGCTTTCAGCAAGTACTGTAGCACTCTCAGGCTTACCTTGTCCCTTAGCATAAGTCTCTCGGGATAAGTATACATATATGTTAATTAAAACAGCCCACAACTGGAAACAATTGTGCAGGAACAACTAAAATTAATAACAGCATAAAATTAACAAAATTTAAAAGCTAGCTGAACAAAATAGAAGGCATTTTAAGGTCACTTTAAAAGTCACCAGCAAAGGAGCTATATCTGCAATTCTATGCACTTCCCAGGGCAGTGAATTTGAGATGTGGGGCTATTGGTAGGCTTGCTGAGTCTTCTTTCTGGTATCTGCTAATCTGATGGTTCTTAGTGGCAAGTCAGAGAGCAGGACCGTGGTGTCCCTACACGGTAACTACACGGTTTCCTGCAGAGACAATGGGATTCCAAACCATTCAATGGAAGTTAAGGTCCCATTTTGTTGGTGGAGAGGAGAGTGGCTTTTATACATGGTTTGATGGTATCTAGAAGTTGCCAGGGTCTCAGGAGCAGATGGATCAAACAACAGCCAAGGATCTTAAAAGCTTTCTATCTTGCTAATTTCCCTCTCAAATTTCAGAACTTGCCAGTTGTTTTATTGTACCAAAGTGCACACAGTATTTAAATGCACCTGTTTCTTCAATTTAGTGGAATTTTCCAAGTGCTATGATTACAAGGAAAGTCGGTGCTGCTTTGGCAGCTGGCTGCACAGTGGTGGTGAAGCCAGCAGAAGATACACCCTTATCTGCTTTAGCACTTGCTGAGGTGAGATTTTTATATTGATGAACAGTGGATTAATTATTACTATTTATTGCACTTACTAGTCATTATTTTCTAAGCCACTCTGAGTTATTTGTAGAATAGTACAAAGACTGAAACCAGTATAAAGCTAAAAATGGAATAAAAATCTAAAAGCATTCATATACACTATATAAAAGGCAGCTTAACTTTTTGGTTATTTTTAAAAATAAGATTATTGAAATTATGTGTGGTTTTTAAATGCTTGTGACACACTTGCAAGAAGACAAAGCTCAGCACCATCTTCAACCTGTTATTTATCACTATTATCTAATTCTAACCTTTTGTGCAAATGAACAGTTTCATGCCACTATTTTTTCGCTGCAGCTTGCAAATCGGGCTGGAATACCTGCAGGAGTGTATAATGTTGTTCCCTGTTCTAGACAACAGGCAGTAGCAGTTGGGGAAGTGATGTGCACTGATCCTTTGGTAGCCAAGATCTCTTTTACAGGCTCAACGGCTACAGGAAAGGTAAGCTTCTCAATGTTGGCTCGTAAACTGCTGCAAATTTGTGGCTAAAATACATTGCTAAAATGCAGTTGCTAATTGGTTAGGTGTTATCTTGTCTAGTTTATTTTGTTTTTTAATAATTTTTTTATTGATTTTCATTATAACAAAAATCACATTAAATAAAATATTTAAAATAAAATAAAAAAGAAATAAAAATTAAAAACTTCACAGTGCTGTTTATACATTCAATAAAACATCCAAATGTGGGATTTCTCAAATGCCTTGACTTCCCTCTACCCCCTCCCGTGGTTCCATTGCTTTATGATTAATTCATGCATTTCCATGTAATATTATTCATCTAATTGTATCCAGTTCTATCTTTTATCATAATAATGCAAATGTTTCTTAAAATCCTGCTAATGTATCAACTTGTATACAATGCTTTGATATATATGCAATAAAGACTTCCCAATCCCATTTTTAAATTTGTTATTGATTTGATTTCTAAGTTTCTCTGTTAATTTAGCCATTTCTGCATATTCCATTAACTTAATTTGCTAATCTTTTTTTGTTGGGATCTTTTCCTCTTTCCAACATTGGGCTATCAATATTCATGATAGCCCAATCTATCATGAATATTGATAGCCCGCTGTAGTCACATACATAAAAAGATATCTATATCTAGTCTTGTCTACTTTGACCCTTACTGCCATCCCTTGAAACTCAGTCTGAAACCAGTAGTCGTTTTCCATTCACTTACAGAATTGGATCTACTCATCTCAGACCAGTGTCTTAATGCATGCATAGTGGTATTAAAAAGAATGGGACTGTTTCAAAGATTCACATCTATTGCTTTAGAGAACATCCCATGTCCAAGGCTGGGCACTGTGTATAATTAGGTAAATTATACTGTGGTTTTAACATTTGTTGGAAGCTGCTCAGAGTGGCTGGGGCATACTACTACTGCTGCTACTACTACTACTACTATTTATTATTATCATCATCATCTAAAATAAGCACTAAAGACTTTGAGATCTACATTTACTCCTTAGATTAGAAAAATGAGTGGGTAATTTAGTAGGGAACTCATGATTTCAACTACAGAGTAATCTCTTGGCATTCAAAAAAAGCTAAGTTTGTATAATTCATCTTCGTAGGTGTACAGCTTTCTGTGTTTCCTGTGTACTTGCAGATATTGCTGCGCCATGCTGCCGGCACTGTGAAGAGGGTCTCCATGGAGCTCGGAGGACACGCTCCATTCATAGTGTTTGATAGTGCTGATGTAGACAAAGCAGTAGCAGGAGCTTTAGCTTCCAAATACAGAAATTCAGGCCAGGTGAGATTAATCTCCGCTCTTTGTTGAATCTGTTTTTCCCCCTACCGCACTTGCAGATAATTTGAGCACTGCTCTTTTACAAATTTGGTTATGCCTTGTACTGGGGGGGGGGGGGCACACACAAGCAAAGACGTTTCACCCCTCATTCTTGATCTATAAAAAGCAGATGTCATAATAATAAGTCTGAATAATAAGTTCAGAATACAACCCAGCTATAATTAAGCAGAGTTCAGTTACAGTGGGACCATTACATTCTGATTTACTTAGAAGTGTTTAGAAGTGTTATTGATTTCAAGGGGAGTTTATTCATGCTTGGGTGGAAGTCCAATTCTGGGACACTTTGAGTCTACACTAGCTGTACAGACTAAACCCTTGGCTTTAATTTGGAGGGCAATACTTAAAACTTTTGCCTTTTCCTTTACTTTTAACCTCTCTTGTGGTTAGCTAGTGTTGCCCTCTGAAGACTTCTGCCCTCAGCATTCTTCACACTGGAACCTAGTTTGAAACCTGACATTGTTGCTCATGAAACTCAGTTGTGTTGCTGATGAAGGTAGAAACCATAGCATTTGAGCGTAAAATGGAATGTTTCCATGCCTCCCATGATACACAGCCAAGTACAAACAGAGCTCAGTAGGATATGTCCACAAATATTAATTGCACATTTCGTAGTTTTATGTCAATCCTACTAATGATTTTAATAGTTTACAATAGATTTTTAAAATACATTATGTATTTTCACCATTCCTTATTAAAATTAGATTCTTCCTGATTCCTACTTCTTCCAGTCAGTTTTGCCATTTCAGCAAAGTCCGTCAATTTTATCTGCCAATCTTCCTTGGTAGGGACTGTATTTTCTTTCCATCTCTGAGCTAGCAGAGTCCAGACAGCTGTAGTTACATACATGAATAATGTCTTCTGGTCATTTGGAATCTCTGCACCTAAAATTCCTAAAAGAAAAGCTTCTGGTTTCTTAAGAGAAAGCTTTCTATAACATTTTTTTCAACTCATTATATATATCATCTCCCAGAATGCTTTTACCACTTTACACATCCGCCACATATGATAAAAGGTTCCCTCTTTCTCTTTACATTTCCAGCATACATTTGGTCTGGATTTATACATTTTGGCTTATTAAATTTCTACCCCACCCTTCCTCCCAAAGGAGCCCATGACATTAAACAACAAAGCACTAGTCTATGCCTAACTGAAAACAAACACAATTTCTTTTGACTTTAGACCTGTGTGTGTACAAACCGCTTCTTGGTGCAAAAAGGGATCCACGATGCATTCGTAGACAAGTTTGCACGAGCCATTAAGTCAGAGCTACGGATTGGCAATGGGTTTGATGAAGGGACAACTCAGGGACCGCTAATTAATGAAAAAGCTGTGGAAAAGGTAAGTGTTTTGTTTTTAATTTTTTGGTGGTACGAAGAGGTATTGCCAAGTTACATTTGTTGGCTATGCCAGTGGAATAATAACGAACTACAAAATTCTACTTGGGATATGAAAACCGCCCTTTTGTGGGAGAGCCTAACACTGCACTTGCTTTCTTTCTCTTAGGTTGAAAAACATATTCACGATGCTGTTTCCCAAGGAGCGTCCATAGTTACAGGAGGAAAAAGGCACAGTTACGGGAAGAATTTCTTTGAACCGACTCTTCTCAGCAATGTCACAACACGCATGTTGTGCACACAAGAGGAGACTTTTGGTCCTTTGGCCCCAGTTATGAAGTAAGAGTTTATTCTGCAGATCACACATTAACAAACTTTGATTATTACATCAAAAATGGCAATTTCTGCCAGGGATACTCTTCTGCATAATGACTCCTGTTAACCTTACCATATTACACACTTGGAGGCAAGATGGATTGTGATAAGCATAGAAGTAGTTCACAAAAGGAAACAGCTGACATTTCTCCTACTTATTACCGTATTTTTCGCTCTATAACACGCACCAGACCATAACACGCACGTAGTTTTTAGAGGAGGAAAACAAGAAAAAAAATATTCTAAATGAAACAGTGGATGTATGATTTTTGTGGTTCATGCTGTGGCCACAGACATGTGATCTGACAGTGAGTTTGGAGTAGCCCAATGCAAAAATCCTGAGGATCCATGTGGATCCATGCTTTGTAACCACGTTTTAAATGGGGAGGGAAGGAAAGCAAAAGTCCCCCCCACCCACCCAAGCCAGGCAGGATATACGAAGTATGATTTCTTTTTTATTTACGGTATTTCTTTTTTGGCCACCTCTGTCACTGCAACCTTTGCTCTGTGCTTGCACACTTTTGGGCAATAGGGCATGTAACACACTTTTTTTCATCTGCCAAGATGTAGAAAATCAATTTTAATGTCCCTATATAAAATGCCTAGTGAAGCAGAAGGGTATTACATCAGCCACTGTATTAAGGCTAAACGTTTGAAGAACAGCTCTCTATGGGGGGGGGGGGAGACTAAATTCCATTTTCAATCAATTGTTATTGTGGCAGCAATTATCAGTGTATAGCTCACAATGAGGAAAAGAACTTTTAAAAATATATATAAAAAACATTCTCACGTTATACTTCTTCAAAGAAGAGTATTAGGCTTTTAATGAAGGGGAGAGATGAGATGCTGTAATCCTCCTGGCTCAGGAGATTCTGATTTACCAGCCGCGTGTAGAAAGTACAGATTAAGATATTTGATATACAGCATATAAATCCAGAGATTTCCATGTCTCACTCTGCAATCCAGCCTGCTGTTACTTACGAGCAGGGAAGCAGGGTTTCTCTTCCAAACAAGCATACTGTCTCCCTCCAGCAGTACATTGCTTGGAGAAGCTGTAATTTGGAGGGGGCCTGGGGGCAGGGCTCTCTGCTTTTGGAAAAGAAATGAGAAACCTACCATTGTAAAGCAAAAGTTCCCCCCTCCCCACCCAAGCCAGCCCCCCCCCCTCTCTCTCTCTCTCCCACTTGCGTGTTTTTCCTGCGAGTCCCTAGAGAACAGAGAGGAGGAAGGGGTGGGCTGGAGCCTGCACGCAGTGTGACTAGGGAAGATTAGAAGGAAGGACGCGATCCTTTCCTTAACCCTCTGCTTGCCAGGAGGGCAGGGGATTCCCTGCTCTTTGTTGAGTTTGAGCAAACGCAGCAACAGAAGCGGGTGGGCAGTAAGACCCTGAGGCAGAATGCAGGAAAGCTTCTGCCTTCCCTCTTCCCTCCGCCCGCCCGCCCGATCTTATTTTTGGCTGATTTTTGCCTATTTTGCCCCTGCGCTCTGGCAAGTCAGCGCCAGGGACCACACATTCGCTCAATAACACGCACAGACATTTCACCTTACTTTTTAAGAGAAAAAATCTGCGTGTTATAGAGCGAAATTTACGGTACATGCGACCCTGCCAGACAATTCCTGGATTAAGGATCACGCTCCCAAGTATAATGTTTGAATTGGCAAGGAACTGTCCCTACACAAATATACTCTGCGATAGCCACAATTGCAGCTGTGTTTTTTGGAACCATCGCAGTCATGGAAGTGCAATACAGTTTACTCATATAGTGATGGCTTCACTGCTAATTCACATTTCTCAAAGTCGGCGACAGTCAGGAGGGATTATGTGGAGTGAAAGTATCTGGCTGGCAGTGGGGAACTTTCCCTTATTTTATATTGCCATGTATAAAGACAACAGCACCCCTTTCCCAACTTCGGGTAGAAAATTTGCACAGACTATGTCAGTCATTTTGTGTTTATATATATATATATGTATATATATATATATATATATATATATATGTGTGTGTGTGTATATATATATATATATATATATATATATATATATGTGTGTGTGTGTGTGTGTGTGTGTGTGTATGTATATAAAATATAAGCATATACATATATATATATATATGCATATACATATGCATATACATACATATATATATATGTATATATATATATATATGTGTGTGTGTATGTGTATATATATATATATATATATATATATATATATATATGTGTGTGTGTGTGTGTGTGTGTGTATGTATATAAAATATAAGCAGGTATCACCATAGATTTCTTTTGAAAACTTTAGTAGTATGCATCCCAGGCATAATCTTGTTACAATTATCTATGGAGAAAGGTACGTATTTCAAAACCATGTCAAAATACAATAAAATGCCTATGCCTTTAATTTCTGATCTGTTAGCGCTTTTCGCAGTCTTTTCATGATCATTTTTCATGTGTCCTGAAGTTTGCACAAGTGTGTAAGAATGAAGCCACTTGCCTCTTTCACAGTGATGCCCACATTCTAGCTTCTCTGGTGCCTCAATTTTATTTTTATTTCTTATATAGCTTGGGTAGGTAGTGCTTGAATAGACTTTTCCCAAGGGATTTCCTGAGGGAAACTGTTCTGGATGTGCTAAAATGTTGCAAATGTTGACTTACTGGGAAGGCTTGTCTCATGGTGTGGGAATATTGTTTGCATTATGTGTGGTGAGGCACACCACCAACCCTCTTCTAATATGTTTCAAACACTATGGAGTGACCTGGATGTCAAAATATATTTACATTAGGTCTCGCATTTGCTTAGCTATATTCCAGCAAATGCTCACTGAAGAAATTACGTGGTGGTTTTGGTAGCCATTCCCAACCTTTTTCTTAGGGCAAAATTTAATGTCACCAATGGACTTCACTTCCCCAGATTCTGGACTGCATGGGCAGAGACTGCATGCAGCAGAGAGGTGTAAAAGTCTCTATTGTGCAAGCAAATAGCCATTGTTGGGTGTCACCTTTAGAAAATTATTCCCCATTTCCCCACCATTTTATTTTAACCTGATGAAACTGCATAGGATTTACTTATCTTCCCAAAATCGGTGTCATTTTTAAACAAGCAAATGTATTGCTGATGTTGGAAAACATCGTGTAACTTTTATACTAGCTTAATTCATGAGAAGTTATGGAAATCTGTGTCAGTCAAGAGAGTGGGGATGCCATCATGAATTTCCCATGGAAGAGACCTCTAATTGCACACCACTTGCAATAAAGCAGCTCTTCCATTATTATTTACATCTCCTATTAATACTTTTGCAGGTTTGATACAGAGGAGGAAGCTCTTGCCATAGCAAATTCAGCCAATGTGGGCTTAGCAGGTATGTGAGTTCTTAATACTGCAAATCTACAATGCTTAAGGAGGCAAGATGGGGTATGGTTCAAGCTACCAGGCCACATCTTGACTTTACTATTTCAAGCTTAGAAAAATGACCTTTCTCCCGCAAAACAACAAATAAAAAACTCCAAACTGTTTTTTATTCAATGCTACAAATTGCAGGTTATTTCTACTCCCGAGACCCAGCCCAGATCTGGAGAGTTGCAGAGAAGCTTGAGGTTGGGATGGTGGGCGTTAATGAAGGCATCGTGTCTGCCGTGGAGTGCCCTTTCGGTGGCGTAAAACAATCTGGGCTGGGAAGAGAAGGTTCAAAATACGGTATTGATGAATATTTGGAAATAAAGTATGTCTGTTTTGGAGGTTTATAGTAGCCATTTGTTAGGAGTCTAACCTATTCAGAATGCCTAGAAAACAACCTTTTGGGGCATTCATAAGCTTTAGCAAGATCATTTGTGATTTTTCATTCCCTCTTAAAATGGAAGTAATAATGTTTTTGTAGAAACGTCATTACTTGTAAACATGACGATACATATAGAACAACTCTGGTATTCTGTGTACACAGGTTGTAGGAATATAGGTTTATTTATATTACCTGTCTTTACCATAACACAGGGACAAATAATGTTTCAATTCCCAATTGTGTTTCAGAGGAATTTGGAAAACTTTACTAATTAAGATGTATGATTTACCTTGAGTGTCTGTTAGGAGGGAAAAAAAGGATAGAAATAAATGTTTTTGGAGAGTAGCAAAGTAGGAAAAAGATACTCATTTACCCTTTCTCATGCACTGAGCCAGGTGTGAAATAACTGAATAATTGTGCCAAATGTTGACTGTTTCTTTTTCTAATGTTTATATTATTTTCTGGTTGCCTGTCTTAGGGCTTCTAGGAAATCTTTTCTAGGGAAAGATGTATCGCACTTTTTCATATCATTCTTCAGCTCTTGGCTGGAGCTGAAAAATGGCCTTGAAGGTATATGCACAGTTCTGACAGAATGCTCCCTATTACTTACAATAGGACTAGAGCATCTCTAAGGAGATACTTGTGATTTGCTCCTAGCAGCTGAGCCTTGTGACCAAATTAACATGCATTAGTACAACAGCACAGAGATACGAACATAAACTGTTTCGTATGGGCGGGGTAACATTGTGTCTTGCAAAAGCTGTAATGCACTGAGACCAACTTGGACCAATAGCTCCACAAGGAAGTAATATTTATTTGAAGCGCCACAGCACACAAGCTTACACCTCCATAGCCCATTACACTGCTCTAGAGTTCTGTTTCCTATGTCTATTCTTGCCAAATAAGATTTTTTCTCTGAAATAATTGTCTGATCCTCCATGGCCCTCCTGCTCATTCTAGAGATTACAGAAAGCAGTTAACTTGGTACAAGAGAAAAAGCTTAAGACCTGGGAAAAGAGGGGGGACTATGTGGGAGGACTTTAAAGCTTCCTCCATGAACCTATTTGAATAACAGTGGCATACAGCTAGAATCCCAAAAGTTGTTTATTTTACCACCACAAGTTAAGACTTTTGATGGCACAAGATAAAAGCACTTTTGTGCTCTTTCCGGTGAGCTTTAATGTTACCTGCACGCGCTCCATCAGGCCTTTTCTGTATGAGCTGCTGTTACGTTCGAAAGATAAAAAGATTTAACAGTTCTGCTTTGCTACTGCTGCATTCAATTGAACATGCACTTTATTTACATTGCAAAACTTCATTTGACATTTTGCAATATGTTTTTAAGTGGACTTAGCTGTGCAATCCCCTTCCCTGTCAACTCTGCTTGCGATCCAAAGGGCTGCTTCAGATGAACCAAAAGGGCTTGGAACAAACATTTGAGGTCTTCCTTAAGTGGGAAGCTTCTGCCATTTCACAGACAGTTCTAAGAGACACCACTTGGCTTGAGAAGTAGTTTTCAGTGTAGCCACAAGCATCTAGCATTCAGGAGAAACATAAATCCAGATCTCATTCGGACACACAGAACTAGTTGCTTGTTTCTCCCTATTTTCATATATGTTCATTAACCTCCAAAATTGATACAGGTCAGCTAAGCTTATTTTGGGTGACTTTGTAGTACAAAACATTGGTTCTGCTGTATTATATTAGGGATAGGTTAAACAGTGGCACTATAGCGACTCCTAAAAAGCACATTATGTAGCACTAATTGCTATTCCTAAAAAAAATATATACAACCAAGATGAACCTTGGTTGTAATGCCAACAAACTGAGTAGTTCCTGAAGAAATCACTGTCAAATGGGACTGAGGAAGAATAATCTATATAATCTTACATACTTTTTTAAAAAAACCCAGCAACAATAATTTTTACATTTGTGGGCATATAGGCTAGTACCACAGACTGATGTACGGTCTTACAGACAAGTCTAGAAATGCTTCCTGTTATATTATTTAAGGCAGTTGCTCTACATGTAACTCAAAATCCGAAAAAAACACACACAAATACAAAACTAAAACAATCTAGGGATTCAATACAGCCCAAGCTTGAGGAAAAAGAAGCAAAACATTTGAGAAGCACAAATTGTTCAAGTGTAACAAGATACTACTAGCCTTATTGGAGAAATTTTCTCTTGGGGCTGGATCAGCTAAGTGTTAATATGCATTTGTATGGTATGTTTACATAAAAAATAACAAGAGTTATTATTTGTTTGTATACAGTAATTACCTAACAGAAGGTGATACTTGAATTCTTACATTTCACTTTTGTGTGTAGATTTGCTTTGGGTGTTGGGAAAACAGCTGTGTGTAATAAATGATTAACTTTAAAATTGGTGGACATTCACATCTACTGTCAGATCTGTGACATTTTGTAAGCGTATTAAAAAAATAAAAAAATCCTACATTGGTATGAGTATTCTTCAACACAGGGCTGGAGAAGTTGTGACCCTTCAGATATTGTTAAGCTCCAGCTCCCAGTGAACACAGGCAAGTGTCAGGTATGATGTGAGTTTGTAGTACCATCACCTGGAGGACCAGGCAGGTGCACTAGTTCTGCCTTGGAGACAAAATGGGAAAGCCACTTATTTCATTGGACCAACTTCTGCTGGTGAAAGGATATGCAAGCCCTCAAGTTGCACAGACAACTTCTAGAAGACACAAAACCAAGGTTCCTAAAGCTGAACTGTATATTGAGAAAAATTGGTTACACAGGTGTAATATATGTTTGCTTTGTGTGACTTCAGGTAAAGAACAGTTGAATCGCTAATTTTTCAGTACTTGAGACACATGACACTTTACTCTCCAGGGGTAAAAATCATCACAGTGCCTTAAAACTTCTGTTTAGCCCATTCTTCTTTGTTTACAGCAACATTTGGGTTAAGCCCCTAGCATGAAATTTAAACCTTTTTTTAAGAAATTTGTGCTTATCTTCATGTTCATCATGAAGGGAGAGTGCTGATGCACACACAGAAACCCAGTGACAATTGGTTCTTGTTCAGTAAACATGTTTTATGAGCATTGTTAGATATTAAGACTAGGTGATTTCTGGCCCACACTTTCACTACACAGAATGCCACAGTCAATGGAGTTGAGCGCATCTGATTTACTCTCAGCACTTCACAAGGCAAATAAAGGGAAGGAGTTAAAACTTCCAGTACCGATTATTAAATCAATGTACCCCACAAAAGCTGCAGTTTTCAAAGAACGTGGAATGATTTTGCAAGCCTTTCTTCAGCAAAATAGATAGAAGAGGGTCAAATTGGTGGCATATGGCATGTGCCACCAATTTCTCCCAAGTATAGAACCTTCTCCCAAGTGTGGTATCCACTTACAAGAAGGAGGTAGCAACAGGCTTGAAATTTTACTCGGATCTTTCCTTTCTTCCAGCAACTTGGGCTTGCCAGACTCCTAGGAAGTCTGCCATCCAAATACGAATGTCCTTTACTGCAGTTAGGTTGCTTCAGACAATGCCTTGAGTCCTTTGAAAAAATGATTTCAACTCCATTGCCTTACCAAAGCAGGTATCACAAAACCCCTTTTCATCAACCCTCTTATTTGTTAAACTAAAAGTGACTGGAAGGAGGTGGACGCTATAGCCGCACACTGCTTTTCTTTTTAATAACTCAAGGTACATTTGCATACTGCTGTGTCTTTGTACAGATGCATAGCCACTGTTTTCTAAAGGAAACTTGGACCAATATAAGGTAGCTTTCATATGTGCTCCTTGTAATGTAACAGTCTTGAGCAATAACCTTTTACATGGAAACCATCTCCAACCATTTTTAGCCTTGAAAACCCTCTCACCTAACTCATGTGGTCAGTTAAAATACGTTATTGGTTAAAGAAATGAAGGGGAAAGTCCACCGCGTCCATTTCCTTTTCTACTATGCTGGAAGTTTATCATCCCATCTCCCACCAGTATAGTTTGGGAGGGGGGTGGTGAAGGAGGAGCAGCATAGCCTTAGCACGTGTCCTTCCACTGCAGCCTCTTCATTTATCTGTTCTTTGAGCTGTAGCTGAAGGAGACACCATTCTTCATGGAACCATTCATGGCATTCCTTGGGTTCTCTCTTTCAACCTTCTCTCTGCTGAAGATGGTGTCCTGGTCACTGTCAAACTCTGACTCTGAAACCATCAGGCTGGAATTGTGTTCTGTGCTTCTGTGCTTTATACCTGAGATAGGGAGGAGATGGGAAGCAGAAGATTCTTTGCAACGTCTGCTTACTATTTGATCTCCGTTATCTCATCCGCAATGTCAAATTGAGGAAGTAATGTTACGTCTTACTACCATAAACCATCACCCAGAGCCACACCACCACAAGCAATCCAACATGAACATGGAGTGCTAACTCTTTCTAAAGAAGAAGAGGAGTTTGGATTTGATATCCCGCTTTATCACTACCCGAAGGAGTCTCAAAGCGGCTAACATTCTCCTTTCCCTTCCTCCCCCACAACAAACACTCTGTGAGGTGAGTGAGAGAAGTGTGACTGGCCCAAGGTCACCCAGCAGCTGCATGTGGAGGAGCGGAGACGCAAACCCGGTTCACCAGATTACGAGTCTACCGCTCTTAACCACTACACCACACTGGCTCTCCTTTCCATGCAATGTTCCAGGTGACATGTAAATAAGCCTATTGACATCTCTGCTAGAGTCTGCTGCTCCTTCTGTTATGATCCAATAGAGGAGTGGCGATGCTACTCAACTAAATAATTGGACGAGCACAAGGGACTTCCTCCCACACGTGCCCTGTACCATTCCCAAATCTACTCCAGAGGGTTGAGGAAACTCTCAGAGCAGTTTTAAAGAGGGGAGTGTTCTGTTGCACAGATAAATCCTTGCACTGATTGAATCAGTGACTTAGTACTACCACACACATGCCCTGCGAGCCCGTCATCAAGGAACACAACTGCCTGTCTTTGGGACACAAGCAGTAGCTGCCATTCACTTCTGATGAGCATGTTGACGGTAATATTTATTGGCCTGAACCACAACCAGTTCAGGTTAACTTCAGTTGCAGCAGAATCCAAACAAAAGGAAACAGCATGCTTTTGTTGCAGAAAGGTGTGTCAGAAATAATTGAAAATAAATACATGGTGATTTTTTTGGTTCCTTGGCAGGGAAATGCAAGTGCTATTGCAACATGGGAGATTTAACATGGCCGGGACTTTTATTGGAGACAGCCTGCTCCATCAGATGTTATCCTGCCTTAAAATGTGAAAGCGCCAGATGCATGCGAAAGAAAAGTCTGTATTAATAGCACAAGAAACAGAAAGTCACATACGAATTGTAGCAAAGGTTGGAAGACATGGAGGGGGAAAGGGGAAAAGAAACATACCGTATTTAGGCCTGAGCTCCATTCTCTCCTGATCATCTATATTATCCAAAATTGTGTATTTTGTTTTCTTTCTTATTTTAGTCCTCTTTCTGCTAAAAGATGAAATATTCCACTTAAAGCTGGGAAACCAAGTGCCCATTCCCCCCCCCCCACAGGTGATATTTTCTTAGGAACCACCCCAACCACAAAGGATATACATTATGTAAACCAAGGATGAAATACTAGGCCTCATGATTCTTCCTAGGCCATACCCACTCCCCAGCCAAACCCCACTCCAGGACACACCCCTCACCATTTTATTTTATTTTTTGGTACCCTGCTTAAGTGTTTATGCCTGACTAGAATATTTCCTTGAACTCTGATCCTGCTTCTTGTTCATCTGGATGGAGAATAGAGAGGGATGAGTGAGTGTGTGGGAATAGAAAACATGGACTTTCGTTGCTCAACCCATTTCTGCCTCTTGCCTACCCGCCTCTGCCATGTTCCCACCTTCCATCAGAAGGTTGACTGGAAGGGAACGTGACTCTTAGTCTGAACGGGTTCCCCACCCCGATGCGTGCCTCCTCATTTCAGCATAATTAGTGCTGTCATACTTGGGGCCCCTTCAACAGTGTAGCCACCCACAGACTCCTTGGTGGAGCTCCCACGTGGAGAAGCCAGCTTACAAGCAACCAAAACCAAAGGCGTTATACAGGCATGGTTGAAAAACTGTTTTCGACCTGTACAGGTGGTTATTCACACAGATAGTTTATTACATGGGAGCTGCGTCTACACCATTGTGCTATGGGCAGCCACATATCTCTTATGGTTGCCTCACCTTAGATTAATTGGACACCCCTTAATTCCCATTAGCCACTTGCCAAACTCACAGGGTGGTTAAAGGGCAAATATTCTCCCAAACCTATCAGTAGATGCTTCTGAGTACAAACGAGGCTTCTAATCTATTTCAGTGACCATAGAACTAAGGGATGTTCATATTGAGCTTCATTAGAAATCATTTACCTTTTGCAACAGCAGATGCAGAGCCAAACGAACCCCGCCATCAGCACAATCAAAATGAAAGCTGATGCCGTTACATAAAGTATACTCCACTCTAGAAGGTGGAAGTAGAATGTTCAAAGTTATTAGAGGAACCATTAATGCACTTATGCATTCAATATGGCAACATCACAGATCTACTCTATTCAGCGTCCCTGCCTGAAACACTTCACCCGTTTCCTCTCAACTCACCGCAATTACTCTCTCCACTGTTAAGATACCTCTGTATCAAATTTTCCATCCACAGCTGATAGCAAATGCAGCGCTTCGTGATAGGGTCGCAATGTCCATGTCCGGAGCACTTTAAGAGGCAACCTATAGCAGCAAAAACCATCAAAATTATTATTATTATTATTATTATTATTATTATTATTATTATTATTGCATTGGGCTTTGGTATTGTTCTGCAGCATAACGTGAATACTACATACCAGCCGTGTCAACGCGAAGCACTTTAAAAAGCAAGAAGTCCGGCTTCTCCTTCAAGAGCTGCAAGCGTAGCATCTGTGCAACATCTGCTGCCTTCATCACTTTAAAAGGATGGCCATTCTGAACATAGAACACAACAGCTGTGCTGAAGAGAGGATGTATATATTGTAAATAACCAGACTATAGCATTCAAATGGGCTGGCTTTTCAATTTAAGAAATATTGTCACAATCAGACTGTTTGATTTGGCCTTTGCACAACCCCTATTCCGGGATTTGGTTCATTCATGCAATGGCAGTCACAAGGACAAATGGTGCTGCCAAGCCCTGCCCACTTCAACCCAGTGCCTTCCCCATTTTTACAGCCTTCTATGTGCTCAAGGGCAAACTTCTGAAGCAAAGAGTCTCCTGCGCGCGCACACACACACACACACACAGGCTCCCCATGCAAGTCAGACCCTGATTGTGCGACAGGGAGAGATGGTGATTTTAATTTTATTTCTCAATTGGAAACGCAGACATCGGCTGCCGACTTAGCTGTTTGAAATTACACGTGATTGAACAGGCCGTAACACAGCATGCATCTGCTACAAAATGGGCAACCTTCTCAAGTTTTAGCCACAGAACAATGGTGTTTACATATCCCAAAGCATTCACGCATGTTAATTTTTTTTAAAAAAATAATAACATAAAAACATCCCTGCTGGATGAGGCCAAAGGCCATCTAGTCCAGCATTCTGTTCTCACCATGACCTATCAACTTATTATCTTGACTTGGTAAACTTTAAGGGCAAATATGGTTTGCTCAGTGTTAGATTAAGGTCACTAGACGCGAGGGATGTCAGAGAATTGAAATGAAAAGAAGGACAAGAGTGGGAATTGCCAATGTTTGCTTAGTCCCATTTCTGGAATAGAAATCAATACAGCAAATCCAGTCAGTATTCACTGTTGTTGCTCTCAGTGTGCAAACAATACATAATTGAGACATCCCTCCACCCTTTGCATTGTGTTTCCTGTGCACGGAAATGAATGGCGAGCCTCGGGAGGAGAGGGTGTTGCGGGCTGGCCCCTCCCACAAGCGCGGGGCTGGAGTTTAGTCCCGCGAGAGCCAGGGAATCCCCGGGGGCGTGCCTCTCCGCCTACCCCCTGCCTGCCAATAGGCAGGCCGGGGGGGGGCGTGGCCTGGGCTATTTAAGGCCAGGCACGCCCCGGGATCTCCCTCTTCACTCCCCGGCAGCCGAGAAGTTTTCTCTCTTTTCCCCTTGCCTGGTTTTCTCCGTCGCCCAGCTGTTGAGCGGCTTTTCCAGCTGACGAGCGGCTTTTCTCCGTCGCGTGTACTTTCTCTCCGCCCAGCGGCTACCGACTCGGCTGACTGACGCTCTTCGTTACACCAGAAAACGAAGAAGGGTAACGTAACTCTGTAGCCGCCGCTTGGGACTTCGTCCCCCTATGCAGCGCTTGCTTGCCTCCTGACGGCGCTTTCGCCCACGTGCTTCGCCGGCGTCCCCCCCCTCTCGTGGCTCCCCCCTTTTCTTCTAGGTGCCAGTGTACCCAAACATCAAAATACTGTGGTCCTCGTTGCTTGAGAGGAGGACATGGAGGGACTGTGCGAGCCCAGTTGGTGTGAATAAAGCAAGGAAAGTTTTAGAGCGGGCAGTGGAACGTAGAGTGGTGGCCTTGGGCGGGTGCATCATCCGACACCCAAACATACAGTTCAGCAACGAGGCCCTCTACAGGCGGGATGGCGTGCATTTGTCCGATGCCGGGAATGATATATGGTTGGGAGATATCATAGTAGGGATTAGGGGTTGGTTACAGGCCTGAAGGTATTGGCGGCGAGCTTTGCTCGAGTGGCGGTTAGGCATTGGCAGGGGTCTATTGTTATGCAAATGGATGGGGGGGAAGGACACGCCATCACCTTCCCCCAAGAAAAGGGTAGTCCGGTACAGGACTCCGGGGGCGTTTGCCTTGTCCGAGACCTAGTAAGGTGAGGGCCGCTGGCACGCCCACGAGCGGTGACACCCGTGGGGGTCCTAGCTGGCGTACTTCAGCAGGACACCCCCACGGTTTGTGTTCAACCCTTCCCGGTTCCCATGCCGGGTAGTCATAGGAACCAATGCCTAAGGCCAATACCTTCAATTCTGTAATCAATAAAGTTGTGGCCATTTACGCCCATTAACCTTAACTAACGTGTCCTGTGTCTTCATTTCATTGGGGGAGGGAACTTGCCACGCAAATCCAGTCAGTATTCACTGTTGTTGCTCTCAGTGTGCAAACAATACATAATTGAGACATCCCTCCACCCTTTGCATTGTGTTTCCTATGCACGGAAATGAATGGGGTGGAATAATTTTATTTCGTAAAATTTATACACCACTTGACTGGGGGCAGGGAGCCCTCAAAGCAGTTTATGAAAAGATAAAACAATAAAATCGAGAGCAACTCGCAACCATACTTAAAAGCAAACAGAAGCTAAAATACTGAAAGAGATTAAAATTACCTTGACTTTCTGGACATCCGAGGAGCCTTGTCTAAACAAGAATGTTTTTAGCAAGTGCCGAAAACAGTTCAGTGAAGGTGCCTGCTTGGTCTCAGTAGGCAGGGAGATCCAAAGTGCAGGTGCTGCCACACTAAAACAATCAAGTTCTTGCAACTTGCTTGTTGCAAGTATTATGTACATCTGCAGTAGTGCATATTCCACCGATCGAAGTGGTCAAGTGGGCACATGTGGGGAAAGGCAGTCTTGTGGGCAAACTGGTCCTAAGTTGTTAAGGTTTTATATGCTAATAGTGGCACCTTGAACTTGGCCCATTAGCAAACCAGGAGCCAGTGCAGGTCTCCGAGCACGCCTGTTAGCAATTGTTCTGCAGCATTCCTATGAAGTTATTTTCATAACGTAACAACAATGTAACTTATGTAACTACAGTGAGTTGGATAGCGTTGTTTTTGGCAGAAGATGAACTGCAATGGGACAGTGCTGCATGTGAAAAATACACAGCGGAATGGAAAATTATACCTTCTCGCATCCCTGCTCATGTCAGCAAGTCAGCCCAAATTTTTTATACCTGCTCTACATATTGCTTGCCATTGAAAAGAAGCTTATTGGTCTGTAGTATTTTGGGTTATACTGTATCTATTTTTGGTATCTCTGTACCTGATATCAGAATAAGCATGTATCTTCTGAACTTTAATATCAGAATCCAAGACGTTCAGGAGCATTGCTAGCTGCCGCACAAGCGTGTCTTTCTGTTGTTCAGTCAGCTGGCCAACTCCAACTTGCAAGATCAGTTCCACAAGTCCATTTTTCTTAGGATCTGTGAATGCAAAAATAATGTTTTTCATTTGGAGCATGGCAAATATTGCCTTGACATGTGGGTGTGAGGTTTCAAAATTAATATTTACTACAAATTCCAGTCGGCAATAACAAACAGGGAACATGCAGGTTCCAAGCAGATATTTATCATGTGCTGAATGCAAAGTTATATTCTCAAATGCAGCACATGAATTTCAGAGGGAACTATGTTATTCCCCATTTCCCTCCGATTTGTCATCCATGCCATCAGAAAATGCAGGTGGATTAATTTATAAAGGTTAGCAAAATTTAGCAGCTAAGCAGAAGAGCAGAAAGGAAATGGAGTATAAAAAACCCAGAAAACAAGGGACCAGCAAGATAATAAAATGAAAGGCATCATGACTATCCAAATCAGTATTTGCAGGTATGTGAGAACACAACATGAGAAGTAATCCATGTAATTGCTTATGGAATCTGAGGCCACTTTTTCAAAGGTTTGCTGAGCAGGCAAAACAAGGAGGGTCTCCATGAGGCCAGGCTTACATTGACACTGTACTTCTCTTTTCTACTTGCACACTATTAGCATGTCAGGATGCAACTTCATTAAAAGCAGCTAACCAACAAATAGAAGCTTTCATCTAGCCACAACATAGGGTAGAATTTGGCTCAAAATGATGGCCACCTCATCAGGGTCCTTTATTGCATGTATGCTCTCATGAGGAAAACATGGTGGTAAGGATCAGAGAGACACCATGGAAGCACTGAGAAGTGTGCTAGCTATGGCAATGAGAGGAGGAAACAAAGTTTTGGCTGCAGAGTGGGACAGGTTTGAAGGCCTTGATTTGATCTATAAGCTGCCTATAGAGCTACCTCTTGCAAAGTGGGTTTCAAGCAATATCGTCACTCCACCCATGACTGGAGAATCCAGGAAATGAATCAAGACTTCTGAAAGGACTGTACTTCATAGAATCATAGAGTTGGAAGAGACCACAAGGGCCATCGAGTCCAACCCCCTGCCAAGCAGGAAACACCATCAGAGCACTCCTGACATATGGTTGTCAAGCCTCTGCTTAAAGACCTCCAAAGTAGGAGACTCCACCACACTCCTTGGCAGCAAATTCCACTGTCAAACAGCTCTTACTGTCAGGAAGTTCTTCCTAATGTTTAGGTGGAATCTTCTTTCTTGTAATTTGGATCCATTGCTCCGTGTCCGCTTCTCTGGAGCAGCAGAAAACAACCTTTCTCCCTCCTCTATGTGACATCCTTTTATATATTTGAACATGGCTATCATATGACCCCTTAACCTCCTCTTCTCCAGGCTAAACGTGCCCAGCTCCCTTAGCCGTTCCTCATAAGGCATCATTTCCAGGCCTTTGACCATTTTGGTTGCCCTCCTCTGGACACGTTCCAGTTTGTCAGTGTCCTTCTTGAACTGTGGTGCCCAGAACTGGATACAGTACTCCAGGTGAGGTCTGACCAGAGCAGAATACAGTGGCACTATTACTTCCCTTGATCTAGATGCTATACTCCTATTGATGCAGCCCAGAATTGCATTGGCTTTTTTAGCTGCCGCGTCACACTGTTGGCTCATGTCAAGTTTGTGGTCAACCAAGACTCCTAGATCCTTTTCACATGTACTGCTCTCAAGCCAGGTGTCCCCCATCTTGTATTTGTGCCTCTCTTTTTTTTTTGCCCAAGTGCAATACTTTACATTTCTCCCTGTTAAAATTCATCTTGTTTGTTTTGGCCCAGTTCTCTAATCTGTCAAGGTCGTTTTGAAGTGTGGTCCTGTCCTCTGGGGTGTTAGCCACCCCTCCCAGTTTGGTGTCAACTGCAAATTTGATCAGGATGCCCTTGAGTCCATCATCCAAGTCGTTGATAAAGATGTTGAATAAGACCGGGCCCAAGACAGAACCCTGTGGCACCCCACTAGTCACTCTTCTCCAGGATGAAGAGGAACCATTGATGAGCACCCTTTGGGTTCGGTCAGTCAGCCAGTTACAAATCCACTGAGTGGTAGCATAGTCAAGACCGCATTTTACCAGCTTCTTTACAAGAATATCATGGGGCACCTTGTCAAATGCCTTGCTGAAATCAAGGTAGGCTACATCCACTGCGTTCCCTTCATCTACTTCATATCTGCTTTAGGCCCCTGCCTTGAACTGCAATGGAATCAAGCCACAACAACTTTTTAGCATCAATGGGAAATCTGCCACTGAGCTACCGAGCCAAGGTTTCGCATGTGAGTGGGTCACCTGGCCTGTCAAGATCTTTGCTGTGTGCTGCTTATAGGAGAAGAGGACAGATCTGGGAGGGACAAGATGCTATAAACGTCCTCCTACCAGGCCGCACTTCTACAGTAGCCATGTCGATGTCTGACTCCCCTTTGCCATCGGTGACTTTCAAGTGAAAAGAATAACTCCCTTCTACGAGGTTGGTCAGCTGCAGGATGGCCTCATGATCTGAGCCGTGTATCACATCCTGCAAAAGGAGAAGTCAGCACTGCTTCAGATTAATATTCACTCAAAGGCAAGATAAAATTTGCCCGAGATTTTACAACTACCCACCACAAATTGGCCTAGAACAGCCATGTTAATAAAGTACAGTGGTACCTCAGGTTACAGATGCTTCAGGTTACAGACACTTCAGGTTACAGACTCCGCTAACCCAGAAATAGTACCTCAGGTTAAGAACTTTGCTTCAGGAAGAGAACAGAAATCGTGTGGCGGCAGCAGGAGGCCCCATTAGCTAAAGTGGTACCTCAGGTTAAGAACAGTTTCAGGTTAAGAATGGACCTACAGAACAAATTAAGTTCTTAACCCGAGGTACAACTGTAAGGTCAGGGGTTGGGAGCCTGTGGCTTTTCACGTGTTGTTAGACTGCAGCTCCTACCATTGACTGCAATGGCTGGGGATGATGGGCGGTGGAGGCTGCCAACATCTCTCCCACCCTTCCTACAGCCAAAGAGTGCATCTTCAAACCCGTGGGTTTGGTTTCTTCTACTCCTATTTTAAGACTGCAAAGCTGAGACTTGGATCAACTTGCCCAAGGCTGCTCCATGCAAGTCCAATTTGGATCCAGTGGACCATACTGTTACATGGCAGCAATGCAAGCAAAGAGTAGGGTGTTTGGATTTGGATTTTTTTCTTTTTTAATAATACATTCAATTTGGCTTCATTAAATTATTAAAATACTTACCCCAGCTGCTGGGCTCTGGCCATCCCGAATCCAGAGGTAAGACACAATCCCTTGGTCATCAGTAGATTGCGAACCATCCAAAGCAATGGAGTTATTGGGCAGAATGAGGATGTGCTTGCCCCCTGCATGAGCCTGGGGTGGGCGGTTGCTTTCTAAACAATAAAATTGTAAGAGAGGAAGAGCTTTGTTTTGAAGAGTTGAGCAGGAAATAAAAGAATAGGAATGGAAATAATAGTAATAATAATAATAATAATAATAATAATAATAATAATAATAATAATAATAATATATTTATACCCCGCTCATCCGACTGGGTTTCCTCAGACACTCTGGGCGGCTCCCAACAGATTAAAAACAGGCGGGGGGAATCAAACATTAAAAACTTCCCTAAGCAGGGCTGCCTTCAGATGTCTTCTAAGTCAGATACCTCAGGTTACAGACGCTACAGATGCTTCAGGTTACAGACTCCGCTAACCCAGAAATAGTACCTCAGGTTAAGAACTTTGCTTCAGGATGAGAACAGAAATCATGCTCCGGCGGCGCAGCGGCAGCCCCCATTAGCTAAAGTGGTACCTCAGGTTAAGAACAGTTTCAGGTTAAGAACGGACCTCTAGAACAAATTAAGTTCCTAACCCGAGGTACCACTGTAGTTGTTTATTTCCTTGACATCTGATGGGAGGGCGTTCCACAGGGCGGGCGCCACCACCGAGAAGGCCCTCTGCCTGGTATAGTATCCTAAATGCCTTGCTCAGATGAAGAAGACTCTCAGAACTTGGCAGGGCTCCACACTGAAATATTTTTCATAGGACTATATTGTGATATTCACGGAACTGCTCTATGTTGTTTTCAAATGCTCTGTTTCTTGTTGTGAGCTCAACTTCCTTGTTGGGAGAGGAGCCTATAAACCTCCAATCAAACGCGAATGGGGCAGTGAGCCTTACCCTCCTTGACAGTCACAGAGATTGTGGCTGTGCTGCTTAGTCCTTGGCTGTCTTTGACGGTCAGTCTGAAATGGTAGGTTCCAACGTGCAGGCCTGTGATGGTTGCGACTGCGCTATCAGTGTCTTCCATTTGCACAGAGGTTGGCCCACTGCAACGGAGCAAAAAGAAAAAGGAAGAGGAAGGCATAACCTAGGAACCAGAGTCAACTCAGTTTAAACAAAAAGTGCTATTTTAGTAAATGGAGCAAGTTCTGGGGGTGGTGGCATGAACATTTTTGAAGCTTCAAGAGAATACTTCTTCATGCTGAATAAGAGTGCCAATAGCAACTTTCCACACTAGCTATTGAAACTGGTGAGAAATGCAAATCATTTGGCTTCTTCAGGTTAGCTCGTCAGAGGGGTTTAAACAGTGTCAACATTCCATCTGTAGCAGGTAGAATTTGGCATTTTACCTCTTTAAACTGATATTCACTTGAGGGCCTGAAATTCACTTGCAAGCCTCCTTGCAAACTTACATAATGGATGGCGGTTTTAAAAAGGCCAAGGCTTGCAGGTTTTTCAGATTCAGCCAGAAACTTTACCTAAGAGGCCTCAAAAGTCAGTTCAGAAATCTGAGTGGCTTTGAGATATCTGTGATATGTACAGGGATGCCTCTGAGATCAAATGGCAATCCCTGAGAAAAGTACACTCATCTTCAACTGAATTATGAAAGTTCTCATTAATCTACCGCATTCTTCCTCTGGCTATGTGAATGCAGCAAAAATAGTGGACAATTATTAGCATTTTACAAAATAAACAAAACAGTATTTGGCATGAACAATATTGATGTATATAAACTTGGGACCTTGTTTGGTTCATGCAGAAACTAGCAGTAAGCCTAAATGGCTCCAGTCCACCCCAAGCTTTTCAAGTTCCTTCTGTGTAACGTGGTAGGAGACACTGTTTGGCCCCACCAGATACGTTCCTCCACTCTTACAAAATACCTGATATTCTCCCAGTGATAGTAAACAATGCCTAAGTCATCAGTGCTCATGCTTCCATCAAGAACGGTGCTCTGGACAGGGAACGTCAACTCCTTATCTGGCCCAGCCACGGCTGTTGGGGGGCTATTCTTTTCTGTAGTGAAACAAAGCAAAAAATGCTCAAAATACAGCCTGTGTTTTCTAGTCTGTAACTGACAAGGGTTATCCTCTCCTCCAAGCATTAAAGGGCTGTTGTATTAACGGTACCAGGAGTGACTTGGAATATCATTTAATCCACCTCTCGCCCTGTGTCCTGGATGAGAAAGCAATGCAAAGAGCATGCCTAAGTATCAAGTGTGCCCTCTCCTAGTAAACAGAGGAGTAAACACACACGGAGCACTGCAACATGGCTCCCTCTCTCTCTAGCATCAGACAGCAAAGAGAAAGAACAAAGGACAATAGTCCCACTTCACAGAACACAATAACACAAACATCCTGTCTCCGTCACTTCCCACTCTGGAGTCAAAACATATACTGTCATGTGATAGACAAAAATCCCATGACTGCAATCATGGAGCAGGAATTCTAACATCCTCACAGTAATCTGCTGTGAACAGTAGTAGAGGGTTCAAGTTCTATTTCACACCAAGGACAGAAATTGACCTGGCGGCCATGTGTTCCAGGAGGGACAAGCAACCTCCTCCTGGTGGCCCAGAAAAAAGTAGTGGCAAGGCTCAATCCTTTCATCTGCCATGCCACTACTTGATGGCAAAGCTGCAGTCTTATGGGTTTTCCATGGGTTACTCAATGAGATATGAATCAGCAACAGCAATACTCGGGCAACATATTGCAGATGTTGAATGCCAGTATGAACTAGGTTTAAGCTAAAAAAAATATCATGCTAACTGGCAAAAGCCCTATGGAGTGGGTGGGGCATTTGTGCGTTCAGCTCCTATTATTGCCTGGCCTCTGTGCTCAGCACATTCCTAAATAACGGAGGCTGCCTGGCAGGCAAGCGGTCTTTCCTCCTCCTCCTTCCACTTACTATGAAAGGTCAGATTTAGATTTGTTGGCTCATGTACATAGAGGTTCAACAGCCAGCCAGCTGAAGGATGTTCTGTTAAGTCAAATATACTATAAATCTGCCTACCGGGCCGGACAATCACCGTGACTTCAGCTGTAGACTGCTGTTCAGCAGAATCAGTAACAGTCAGCTGAAACGTGTATTCGCCTTCTTGCATTGACGATAACTGGAGGTAGGGACTCCTCACCCCCTGGGTAATGAGGTGCGGGAGGAAAATCGGGAAATAATGAGGCAAATGTTAACAGTACAAAGCTTTCTATTATCGTAACAAATCATTATACCAGTGGTTTTCAGCCAGTGTGCCGTGGCACCCTGGGGTGCCTGAATGATGGTCAGGGGTGCTGCAAGAACACTAGCCTCTGTCCCTCTTTCCAAGGAGAGGGGAGAGGAGAGGAGGCTGAGGGAAAACTCAAGGGAGGGTTCAAAAAGGGGTGAGGGGCTGCCAGCTCTGCAGGCAAGGGGTGACATAACTGGGCTCCTGAGCCCCACAGGGGTGACACAGAAAGAATGTAGTTGGTCAAGTGGACCCAAAAAGGGTGCAAACCTCTGCATTATACAGAAATATTTTACAAATATTTCACAACCACCTGAATAGGCTTACAATATTCTGCAGAACTTCGAACGCACTAGTTCAACATCTGTGACATTAAGTGTGGTCACCATGTCCAAAACTCACTATTGCTCCTTTGCAATGGTTTGCCTAAACACAGATGGTCGGATCCAGACTTGGTCGCAGTAGAACCACTGAAATGACTAATTTTTAAAGTCCCATGCAATATTTTACAGGGTCCACTCTAAGTATAGTGTCCAAGTGTCTTCCTAGCCAGGGCAAAAATAGAAGAGACTAAGTGTTTCAAGGTAATGTTCACCATTTCCTGCACAATACAAAGCGCAACCAGGCTTCTTTTGCCTGTTTTCACTAAGCACCACAAAACTCCTGATCTGAAAGCTACTGGATTCGGGGGGCGGGGTGGTGGTGGTGGATATTATTAAATGAGGCAAGACGATCTCCATTTACCTGCATTGCTACCACTTTGCCTCGACTTTTCGGGCTCAGGGACCACTCATAGCTGACTATCTCATAATCATCACTGCTCTGATTTCCATTCACTGTGACGGAGTTGCAAGGCAAACTGATTTCCTGATTTGGCCCTGCATTGGCAACAGGAGGGAAATCCACTTTTTTATGGACCCTCAGTGAGGCTTCTGTAGAGTTAGCTACTCCACTGGAGTCAATCACTGTTAACCTAAAAAGGAAGAGAAAAGATATGTGAATAATTAATGATATTGAATGTGTGCTTTCTCCCATTCTCAAAATTCAGATGCACTGATTCCTTCTACCTCAGGAGTGCAGAATCCAGAGACCATGGACCTAATTCGGTCCATCTAGGGTGGCCATAAGTCTGGAATTTCCCAGACATAGCTGGAATACATCAGTCAAAACCAGTGTCCGGGAGGAAATTGAGGAGATTTCACCCCTCCCATATCCAAGAATCTGCTAATGTTCTCTGCTGATTCTCCAGAGACTGAATTATCCGGGAAAATACAGACGTATGACAACCCATGTAGGAAGTCTAGATTTTGGTGAATTTCCTTAAAAATAGCTCAAGAACTTCTTCGTTTGAGGGGGGGGGGGCTCAACAACTTTGCCAAAAAAAGCCTAACAAGTATTGTGTTCAGATTTTCACTTTTTGAAATATGGCAACCCTAGGTCCATTAGGCCTTCAAGATTGGCCTGCCAGGCTGGAGGCAAACCACACCCACCTTTTCCATGTCTGAGGTAATATACGATGTCAGGCATAGGAAAGGTCCATTGGATCAGGCCAATAGCCCATCTAGTACAGCATCCTGTTCTCACAGTGGCTGAACAGTTGCCTGCAGGAAACCAACAAGCAGGATTCGAGCACAACAAGAACAAGACTCTCCCTTCCTGTGGTTTCCAGCAACTGGTATTCAGAACCAGTCATCATGGCTAGTAGCCATCAATAGCCCTCTCCTCCATGAATTTATCCAATCCTCTCGCTGCCTTCTGTGGAAGCAGGTTCCATAGTTTAAACATGGACTGTGCGATGAAGTACTTTCCTGAAATCTTCCAATATTCAGCTTTGTTGGGTGTCCACAAGTTTTAGGGTCATGAGAGGAGAAGTAACTTCTCTCTTTCTGTTAAGTTGTGGGTGAACATATCAGACGACACAGCGATTCTTCAAACAGCTCTTGTTTATTCACAGGCCAGGACAGAACTGAACTAAAGGGTTCAGTCAGCCTGCTTATATAGAGCTACAGTACCATGTAACTGTAACAATTTACTAAAACTATCCAATCACTGAACATCACTTTCGATCCCTTATTTGCATAACTATCTACAGTATCCCCCTGCTGGCCCAGGGTGAGAACTTCAGTACATAATACTTTCCACTTTCTCCGTATCATGTATAACCTTACCGACTTCTATCTTATTACCTTTTATGTTTTCTCTAAACTAAAAAGTCTCAAATGCTGCAACCTTTCCTCATGGGGGGAAGTCACACCACCCCCTTGATCATTATGGCTCAGGACTGCAATACCTCAAGGACCACCTCTCCCCATAGGAACCAACCCAGACCCTGTGATCATCCTCTGAGGCCCTTCCTCATGTGCCTCCTCCATGAGAGGTCCGGAGGGTGGAAACCCGAGAACAGGCCTTTACTGCGGTGGCTCTCCATTTGCGGAATGCTCTCCCCAGGGAGACCCGCCTGGCACCTTCATTACATATATTTATGGGCCAGACCAAAACTTTTCTCTGTAACCACGCCTTTGGCTGATTAACATTCTATGGCCTTTTAAATGTATTTGTGGGAGGGGGATTATTGGTTTGTTCTTTATTATTGCGTATTTTGTGTTTTTGTTTTCTATTTTTATGTTGTGAACCACCCTGTGATCTTCGGGTGAAGGCATTATACTAACTAACTAACTTAAAAAAAGAACTTTGGTTGCCTTTTCCTCTGACTTGTCCATCCCCGAGTTGTGGTCTGAGGAGCCAAACGCAAAAATGTAGGCCTCTCACCTGAAAGTGTAATTGCCAGGCACGAGGTCAGACAGATGTAAAACTGGTGTATCAGCCGATGCCTTCTTTTCTCTAGGGGGACCTTCAATTTCTTCCCAGTGGTAACTGGCTATTTCAGTATCATCAGTACTTTCTGTGTTGGAAGGGAAATGCCACGGAATCATAAATTAATAAGCTGGTATCCCTGTGAGCAATTCTAATTACACTGCAAACCCACAGTTGCTGCCTGGTACTTACGATTCCCATCAATGGAAGCAGAAGTTGTAGGGAAATAAATTTCCTGGGCTTTTGGAGATACGATAGCAACAGGCGGCTGATTTATTCTGACAGCTGCGGGAAGGGGAGAAACAGAACCCCGTGCTTAATTAAATAAGGCCATCCTGCACAACTCGATCAGCCTGAGATAGCTTTGTGCTTATTCCACAGCCAAAAAGCATTCACTAGTTGCTGAACAAGATTAAACAGTTAATATAAAAGCAGTAGGTTAAAAAAAAGAAAGATTTAAAGTGATAACCAATAGAAAATCCGATCCTTGTAAATTATGATTTAGAAAAGCCACCTTCTGGTACAATCCCAAACTTGATAAATTGTGCCTGGCTTGCGGTTACAGGGGACAACAACAACAAAAAACCCAAATCCCAGGCTTCTTAAGTTCTTAAGCTGGAAAAGACCGAAGTCCAATTCCCCCAATTCAGCCAGGAAGATGACTGGGTGGGCCTTGGGCCAGTCACAGTCCCCTAGCCTAATTCTAACTCGCAAGGTTGTTGTGACTAAAGATCAAATGAAGACATGGATAACCAGGTATGCCACCACAAACTCCTTAGAGGAAATGTCAGATAAACATGGAATAAGAAATATTTCAATATCCCATTCTGTTGGATATCTGAAGTACACCACAACAGAGGTTTACATACATCTGTACCTCACCATATTTTATAATAAATGGGTCCAAAATGAAGGGAGGGAGATGGGTGCATAAACCTAAAGGCCCATGCAAGCGGGCAAGTCATACCCAGCACTCAATACAAAACTATTTACATGGGCAACTTGAGTCCCATTTCCACCTTCTTGCCCCAAAATGCTGTACTGTAGATCCTGAACATGCGGCAAGAAGTGGGGAGGGGGAGACACTAACATGGAATGTGCAAATCAAGTGCTCATCTAGGGTAGCTGCCCCACAAATAAAATCAGAAGAGCAGGAAATTACAAGGCTGGATGCACTTGAATATTTACTATCCTGTGGTTCCCTCTAAAGGCAAAGCAGGAATGTTACATAAATGTGATATAAAAATGTAAAACTTTTACAGCTGTTCACTCTCTGATGAAATTCAGAACTGATTAAAAGTACCATTCATCAAACTGGCATGCAGGTATGGCGAGAGGAGGATATTAGTTTTAACTGTCTGAAAAACTGATTTACCTGGTTGGACAGTGACATTGACAAATCCTTCTCCAAATGCATTTTCAGCAGAAACAGTCACTTTGAAGACATAGGCACCTACTGGCAGCTGTAACAGAGGGTTTTTTAATGTCTCTCCCGTAACACATAGGACTTCACATGGCACAATATAACAAAAAATGCAAGAAGTCTGAGCGTGCATCAAACCCAGAGCTTAATTATCATCATGAAGAAGCATCTCTGCTGCCACCCAGAATGACTTAGGGGTGGTGGGGAGGAACTCAGAACATTGCAGCTGTGCCTCCCAGAAGGCTGAAATAAAGGAAAATGTAATATATATACAGGTAGCACCAGGTATGAGCTGAGTAGAAACAAGAAAATCTTGTAGAGACTGGAAGTGCATCCAGTAAGATAGTCTACCATATTCCTGAACTGCCTACGTATAAGAGTTGCTCAGGCGACAGGGTTTAGTGAGCAGGAAGAGGCTGGGGCAGAGAGCAATCTAGAATCAGAAGAAGGAGAGGAGGCAGGCCGGGAGACAGAGACGAAGCTGGCTGCTGAAGAAGCCAGAGAATCTCCCCCTTCTGCTGTGACCAGCTCCTCTCCCAGAACATGCAGAGAAATGAAGAGGGCAGAGAAAAGAGAGACAAGGGGAAGGAACCAGAGAAGGAGTATTAGCAGTGTGAAGACCTTTGGTGCTTGCAACTGCCACATTGGTGCAAGACCTACTGGGCAGCGTTGACGGGATCACTAGGCCTGCACTGTTTTGGTTTCTTTGAATAAAGAGCTAACTTCACAGTCACCAGGTGTTTTATTACAGACCTACTCCTAACTCTGGGACGCGGGTGGCGCTGTGGGTAAAAGCCTCAGCACCTAGGGCTTGCCGATCGAAAGGTCAGCGGTTCGAATCCCCGCGGCAGGGTGCGCTCCCATTGCTCGGTCCCAGCGCCTGCCAACCTAGCAGTTCGAAAGCACCCCTGGGTGCAAGTAGATAAATAGGGACCGCTTTCTAGCGGGAAGGTAAACGGCGTTTCCGTGTGCGGCTCTGGCTCGCCAGAGCAGCGATGTCACGCTGGCCACGTGACCCGGAAGTGTCTCCGGACAGCGCTGGCCCCCGGCCTCTTGAGTGAGATGGGCGCACAACCCCAGAGTCTGGCAAGACTGGCCCGTACGGGCAGGGGTACCTTTACCTTTACCTTTACTCCTAACTCTGGCTCCTGACACCAGGGCTAGAACAGCACCAAGTTCTTTAGGTGCCAACAGGTATATTTTCAGGAATCTCACTTGGTGCCAGCCACCAGGAACACCACCCTAATCTGGAGAGAAATAGGCCCATTGACAACGGCAACTTGTAACTGACGTGACTGCCTTACAGCAAAGCATCTCTAAAGCCATTACCCACTGTAGCTGAGTGTGCATTTTGCCACACCCTGCGGTAAACACGAGTCAAGTCTCCCTAAGGAGCAGCCCACTTACTTGAGAAAGTTTCAGCGTTGGCGTGTGCTTGCCCTCCATTTCACCACTGTAACCATCGGGGTGACTCATCGAGCTCCACTCATAACTATAGGCCGATTCTGAAAAGGAGGAAGCAGCACAGCAACTGGTTATGGTTCTTCTTTGGAAGAGAGACCTGATCCTGGCTCTGATGTTTGCCGAGCTTTCATGGGGTGGAGAAACGTAAGCCCCCACTGCCTTCCACCGCTTAAGGTATAAGTGGAACATTTTACAGTGGTTGTCTGCTCACATGATTTATTTTCCCTTCTACTAGGAAGGGTAGAAATTGCATGAGCAAGTCCTCCGTACAAATGAACATCAGCATGGGGTGCAGCGAAATGAATAAAACAAATGGGAATCCTACATCATGTGAAGATTGCATTAGTATCTGAACTGGGGCCCAGTTATGGGAGAATTGTGGTGCATGCATGATCACTGTCTACTGTCCCTATTTCCTAAAAATTGAACTAGCCAAATTGATTAACAAGCAAAGTTTTTATACATAATCAGTATGAATGGCCACACCACATAAGCCATCTAATATGTGTGAATTACTCGTAGAATTTCTGACTTTTATACTGTGCAATAATCTAACTGTTCCCATCAGTTTAAAATGACTTTGTCTCTGAAAAATCTTCTATCCTTACTTCCCTCATTTGTTCTCCCTGAGCTTACATGAAGCTATTAAACCTTATTCACCTTTTTCGCATTTAAAACTTGGTGCCAAACACAAAGTTGATACTCAGCATTAGCTGTGCCAGCCAACAACGTTCATGCAGATTTCCCTATTTTGCATACATTTACTGACTTTGCATATTTAATATCTGGATAATTTAGAATCTTACGAGAGAATAATTGGCCCAGATTAAACAAAGCAAGCGAACCATGCTCGAATTCACACGCATGTACCAGCCCTTCATTTGCAAGAGGAAGAAATAAGGGGTTTCACTTTGCAAGAAACTATAGTTTTCCATTTCAAATGAATGTGGAAGGAAACTGGTTTGGGCAAACAATAGTTTATTCAGATTTTTGTCGATAGTCTCTACATGGTTTCTAGCATAAGACAAGCAACTTAGTGCATTTCTCATCCATCCCACTTGCATCAAGAACTCACCTGAAAGGAATGGCGTGACTACAAACGCATGCAATTCAACATCGTTTTCTGGTAAAGTTACTTGTAGATTATCTCCAGCCGACACCAGGAGTTCCTTTACTGCGTATAAATTTTTTAAAAAGTTATTTTAAAACAATGTATTGAGGAAAGCATGAAACAGCTGGGATAGCTCAGTCGGTAAAGCATGCAACTGTAACTCTACAGTTCTATGATTCTAAGAATATTAATAATAATGGTTTGGGACAGTTGTTTTCTCAACAAGACTTGATGAATATTCCCTCTGAAGCTGAAACTTAATAATAAAAGAATAATAATAATAATAATAATAATAATAATAATAATAATGCATTTCATTTGATGAAGCGTTAAGCAGATAGTTTATTCAGCATGAGGATTTCTCCCTGCTTTAAAAGATTCTTCTCTTCCTCACCACATGCAAGCAGCTAAGTAGCTTTTTACAAGCCTGATTCAAGCAGCAGTTTGAGAAGTTAGCACTTCTAATTTCAGTGCAGTCCTAAATACATCCACTCAGAAGTACCGTATTTTTCCATGTATAAGACTATGTTTTTTTCTTGAAAAATTAAGCATAAAAAGTGGGGTCGTCTTATACATGGATAGTGATGAGGTTGGATGGGCGATTGGTGGCTGCCATGAGCCGCAGACTGTCAGTGGTGTTTTGGTGGGTGATTGATTGTTGTGTCAAGTTCTACAGGATATTGGCTGCTGTGACAATTGGGTGGGTGATTGGCGTTTGCTGTCGGTGAGCGATCAGACGATTGGTCGCTTCGTTGATGAGCGTGTGATCGGCTGTGTTGGGTCTGTGTTCTGTGGGTGAGTGATTTTCAGCACCCCCCCCAAAAAAGCTCAACAAGTCTGGGCAATTTCCCCCCATTTTCTCTATTTGGAGTCCTAAAAAGAGGGTGTGTATACATTGGGGCGTGTTATAACACAGAAAAGTACGGTAACTCCTATTGAATTCAGTGGGGTTTACTCCCAGATAAGCGCTGTTAGGATTGCAGCCTTATTCTCAGAAGAATTTACATTACCATCTTTGGAGGCAGAAGTGGGCAACGATACTTGATCTGTGGCAGTAGCTTGGGTGAAAACAGCACCGGTGGGAAGGGGTGTGGCATCATCCTGCATAAGATTTCGCAGGTCTGATGTCTGAGTTCGTGTTGCGGTGGTGGAGAGAAACCCCACGGTGTCTGATGAAGAAGGATTATGGGAAGTTGTTAGAACCTACAAGATGAATTGCAGGGATATATAATTATTGTGTATATTTCCCCTCTCACATTATGACACACATCGTAAACACTGTATTAGAAGTAAAAGTGCAAAATTATGTTACAGCTAAAATCAATCGCATTTACCGGTGACATATGGGATGAGAAACATTGTACATTCCCAAGTCCCAGCATCAAATATTTAAGTACCTGGGAAAGTAGATGACTGGGATTTTTCCAGCTCTGCTATGAAAACTGAACAAAAAAACAGGATGGGACCGCTGGAGATAAACACACACCCATGCAAATTCTGCAAAATAATTCCCTCTACAAGCAGTGAAAGCAGTACATCACCTGGCACCCTCATAGCTATATAGGAGACCAACAGTAATGTGAGATATGACAGCACACAAAGCAAAATGCTTATTAAATCCAGGCAACAGAAATTTCCTGTCCTTCTGTACAACTAGCACAATGAAATCTTATTTGTCTGAGTTGCCCATAAGATATGCAACGCAAGTGGGGGGGGGACGAAGTGTATTTAAATTAATCTAGGCTTTCCTAAATTAATCTAGGACTAATCAGCACTAATCTAGGCTTTTCAGCTTTCACAAACAACAAAAACTACTGCTAATTTTCCGCATTAACTAAGGGCTGTTTCTTAAAATCAACTCCCGGTTACATGAGCAAGAATTTAACTGCCCCAAACAAAGATTAGGCCAAAATTCCACCAGCAGCGCAAGCCTTTTATCAATTTTATTCCATCTTAACAGGCATGGGTTCTCACCAAAGAATCCAGAAAAAAATCTAGTTTGGTGGCAAACCAAACTGTATTTTATTTGCAGATTTCTATGTTGGGAAAGATTGAGGGCACAAGGAGAAGGGGACAACAGAGGACGAGATGGTTGGACAGTGTTCTCGAAGCTACCAGCATGAGTTTGACCAAACTGTGGGAGGCAGTGGAAGACAGGAGTGCCTGCCGTGCTCTGATCCATGGGGTCACGAAGAGTCGGTCACGACTAAATGACTAAACAACAACATGTTACTCCAATGCTATTTCAAAAAATGAAATACTGGTAACATACCTCTTCCTGCCAGGTGATGTTGGTTTCATCAGGCGGTTGAAAACCTAATTCATTTGCAGATTTCTCCATCATGCCCAACATGATCTCTGGCAACTCTCCAGGACGTTCGGTGACATGATTTCCCTTGGATTCATTTGCACCTGTAGGAGTCTCCAAAGGACCTCTCTCCTCTTCACTTCTGACCAGGTCAATATGTTTGTCTCCATCACCGAGCCCTGAAGAATTGAAGCCATTCTCAGTTGCCACCAACAAACTCCAGTCAGCATAGTTCACATCCTCCTTCTCTTCAGGCTTGAGGCTCAACCGAAAGGGGTTCTGCTCCGTATCTCCATATTCATCTGGATAGTCTGGGCTCTCCTCCCGACTGAGGAAGGACAGCTCCTTCAGGCTGCTGACTTCGTCTGAGGGGTCGCCCTGCAGCGCCATTGGGTGGAGGACCTTTGATGGCCCCTGCCCGTACCCCAGCGGTGCAGAGGGCCTCTGGGGAGGCCTTAGCACAAAAGTCAAAGAGGACTTCACCTTCTCCATCTTCTTGGGCTCGCAGTTCCCTTTACGTTGGCAACTGACGATGTAGCAGTGCCGTTCAAACATCCAGGACAAGTCACAGTCGGAAAGATCGCAACAGGCTGCCGTGCAGTCTGACACCGACACAGCATGGGGGACCCGCATAATCTTCATGGTTTCTAAATTAGGAGATATTATTGCGTCCGAATACTTGGCGCCTTCTCTGCACTGTTCGCAGAAACACCCTGAAAGGATAGGTACTCATATCACAGGAGAGCAGGAGCGCTGAAAAGTCCTTCCCCTTACAATGCATTCTCATAAAAATAAAAATAAAAGGCTTCATTAATTTATATTGATTTAATGTAGCCTAGAGAGTGGCACTGTGGGTTAAACCACAGAGCCTAGGACTTGCCAATCAGAAGGTCAGCGGTTCGAAACCCCGTGACAGGGTGAGCTCCCATTGCTCGGTCCCAGCTCCTGCCAACCTAGCAGTTCGAAAGCATGCCTGTGCAAGTAGATCAATAGGTACCGCTCGGGCGGGAAGGTAAACAGCGTTTCTGTGCACTGCTCTGGTTCGCCAGAAGCGGCTTAGTCATGCTGGCCACATGACCCGGAAGCTGTACGTCGGCTCCCTTGGCCAATAAAGCGAGATGAGCACCGCAACCCCAGAGTCGGCCATGACTGGACCTAATGGTGCGGACTTATAAAAAATATTGGGGGGGGGGGCGGGAAAGCTCATGAATAATAAATAAGCTCATGAATATGCAAATAAAGTGGCGCCGCCTCCTCGTGAGCAAATAGGGGAGAGCGTGCTGCGCCTATTAATCAGCTCCGAAGGAAATTGGGTGGAGCTTTTGCTCGGGAGGGAGGGCAGGAGGCATGCAGCCCGACCCTGTGCATTTTGGGCTGGGGGAGGGGCGGCGATGGCGCTATGCTGGAGGGGCGCTGGAGATTATTGGGGGGGCGGAGCCCCCCCAAACGAATTTTTGAGGGGGCTCGGGCCCCCTCAAGCCCCATGGAGTCAGCGCCTATGCCTTTACCCTTTACCTAGAGAGTAGTCACTTTATCAACAAGGGATCACTTGAATTGTCACTCGAATTAAAAACTCAATTAAAAGTAACAAGAATCAGATCCCTTCTTTGACTGCACCTTTCTTCCAAACTAGCCTAAGAAGGGGGGGGGGATAAATCACAGCTCTTGTCCAGCAGAGAGCAAAAGATGGTTTTCCAACTAGAGCCTGAAGACGGGGAATTCTGCTCCTCATATTTTTGACATATCACTGCATCCATCTCACTTATTTTGGAGAGAGGTAAAATGAAAGGTCTTTGGGGTTTTTTAAGCTGCCACTGAAATAGGGGTAGCACACTTACTTTGGCATTGCTTACTAGGCAACGCAGCCTGCTGAGTCACTAAAAAAGAGAGCATCTGGTTTGCAGGGAATCAGAGTTAGGCACTTCTACAAGGCAAAGAGCCATCCTCTGCTTTAAGCAAACTACTGTATTTCTGGGATCCAGATGAAGAACCAATTCAGACAGTACACAAATGACTAATTAATAGTAAATGATGCAACGGTTTTAAGACCTTGATTCCCCCCCCCAGTCTGTCCCCCCCCCCAATTATTCTTTGTCAGTTATTATTTTTGCTGCTGAGCTCTTCCTCAGAATCAAATCACATAAGGCATATCAAGCCCTGCCAATACAGTGGTGCCTCGCAAGACGAAAAGAATCCGTTCTGTGATTCTCTTCGTCTAGCGGTTTTTTCGTCTTGCGAAGCAAGCCCATTGACGGATTAGCGGATTAGCGCTATTAGCGGCTTTTAGCGGCTTATCTGCTTATCGGATCAGCTGATAAGCGTCTTAGCGGCTTAGAGAAAGGGGGGAGGGGAAAAAACCCGCAGGAACTCGCAATACATTTTCGTCTTGCGAAGCAAGCCCATAGGAGATTCGTTTTGCGAAGCACCTCCAAAACAGAAAACTCTTTCGTCCAGCGAGTTTTCCGTCTTGCGAGGCATTCGTCTTGCGGGGCACCACTGTATGCACCTACAGCATTTTATGTTGCAATCCCACGCCACATGGGCATGAAGGAACTCAATGAAAGAACCACACAGATGGGGCCCATTGGAAGGTCCTTTCCAGCCAATCACTGCTAACGTTCCCAGCCAGGTGAGGATTATGAGGGGACAGACTCTCACAGTTGGCCTTGCAGGTATGGCTTGAGATGTGGTTGTTTTCATTCACACACACACAAAAACCCACCGCTGTCACCAGCAAGGAGGTGGATTTCACTCTGTTCATCATGGGCATAGCCAAGGGGGTCAGCGAGGGGCAGCTGCCCCCCTTAGATCAAGTAAAACAACAGAAATACTTAACTAACTGACCAATCACAGAGTGTTTGTTGTGGGGGAGGAAGGGAAAGGAGAATGTTAGCCGCTTTGAGACTCCTTAAAGGGAGTGAAAGGCGGGATATCAAATCCAAACTCTTCTTCTTCTTCTTCTTCTGGCCCCCCTAACAAAAGTCCTGCCCCCTCCAATAAAAATCCTGGCTACGCCCATGCTGCTCATGCATGCATGTAGATGAGACAGTAGTTCAAACCGAAAACAGTGGAAGTCTGAAGTGAGTGGATGGATAATGCAAAGGCTAAAGATGCAAAACTGTATGAATAAGGACTATAAGGAAGCCGGGAGCTGAGCACTGCACAAGACACTTCAGCCTATCATCTCTGACTCCGCTATATTCTTGGGAGGGACAGCATAAGTTTAACTGTATGAACAACATGGTGTAAACTGGCTTGCAGAAGTGGTGGTGTAATCCATATACGACTTATATGTTTGCTGGTCATTTAGAAGCCAAAACTCATGCTGTCAAATTCACTTATCCTATCTATCTATCTATCTATTTATATTATTGTTATAATTTTTATGTATTTTTTTAAAAAAACATTCTACACCTCCTAGCTAAGTTCATCCCATTAGTTTCTTAACGGTGAATGTACAAGAGACCTGTCACATCAGACTAAAGATCCATCAAGCCCTTCATCCTGCCTCCAACAGTGGGTAGCCAAGCAAGGGGGGCATCTCTAATATCCCGGTCTTAAAATAAAAACATAACGGCAAAAGCCATGATTTTTACACAGTCACTTTAATTTCATTGTCAGTGAGTCAGCAGAACATCTGACACAGCCTTCGCCCTTTTCAATACGTGTGCAGATATCTATTAAAAAGTGAACAGATATCTATTAAAAAGTGTCTTCCACCGAATCTTTTTGAGCCACATACAAGTGGCCTCTCTATCCAAAATACGCATTGGGCTTGGCTCTGTTACTATGAACTTAAATGCATCTATCTAGGTCTGTAGCTGTAATTACCTTTAAATGGCAGCTTTCTAGGCCTTGTGGGTGGAGACAGCTGGATGAAAGCAAGATGTCGGAAACAGGACACATGCACCAGTCTATTCCCTTAACAACCATGTGAGTCAAATCGGCTTCAGCTTTACAGATGGTATGGAAAGCATGGACAATCTGTTCAGTATTATTTATCTAAGGTATTTATATCTTGCCCTATCACCAAATGGCCTCAAGGTGTCCTACACTAGAAAAAATAAAAGCCATTTTTAAAAAACAGGGGGGGAAACAGTATAGAAGACACATGACAAACAAAAGTAACAGGGCAAGCCAAACTATGTCTATTCAAAAAGTGAACCCTGAATTCAGTGAGGCTTACTCAGAGGTAAGCATGTAATAGGATTGAAGCTAAAGAGAAGGCGTCAGAAAAATTCTCACAGTGTAATGACAGCGTTCTGTAACTTTGCTGAAATTTTAAATCTATACCTTCCTGTGCCTTTACTTCAGTGGTCAAGGCTGAAATTCTATGCACACTTTATGGGGCAAGCCCCAATAAACTCAGCAGGGTTTACTTCTGACTAGGGGCATATAGAATTGCATTGTCAAGCTACATTATTTGGTCCGTGAAGCTGCAGCAACTATATAAATGCAAAATGACAGCCTTGCTAACACAAGTGTAAGAAACAATTTTCATGGAGCCCAGGGAATGGTCTAGGACTAACTGATGGTGGAAAATTGCTGATGATCACTGACGTAGATGACAGAGTATTAGGAATAAGACACATAAATTTAAAATAAAATAAATGGATTACTAAATGGAAGCAGAAAACTAAGGAACACTTTAACTGAGCATTCACGACATCAACATTGCAAGTCTAATTAACAGCTCCCAGAGTATGAGAGGTGCTGGGATGGTTCACAGGCCCACAATCACAAAGGAAAACGTCAGCAACACACTGAAGATTTCAGTGCACCTCCGGGGGTGAAGTTAAAAGCACCAAAGTGATCTCCTTGCGGGGGAGGGGGCAAGCCTAGGCAGTGTGTGGGGAGGCCCTGAGCTGCCCAGACGACAAGCCCTGCTAAAGTGGTACCTCATAAGAGGTGCTAAAAGGTAAAGGTAAAGGTATCCCTGACCGTTAGGTCTAGTCGCAGACGACTCTGGGGTTGCATGCTTATCTCACTCTATAGGCCAAGGGAGCCGGCATTTGTCCACAGATAGCTTCTGGCAAACCAGAGCAGCGCACGGAAACACCATTTACCTTCCCGCTGGAGTGGTACCTATTTATCTATTTGCACTTTGATGTACTTTTGAACTGCTAGGTGGGCAGGAGCTGGGACTGAACAATGAGAGCTCACCCCATTGCAGGGATTCGAACCGCCGACCTTCTGATCAGCAAGGCCTAGGCTCTGTGGTTTAGACCATTTATACTTCTGGTGTGGACGAGGGAAGAATTTTTTTAACCACATACTGAAAAAGGCTTAACTAACTCTGGCAACATTTGGCAGGGCTTATGAAAATCTTTCACCAAGCAAAAGTCAGAAATTCATCCAAGGCTCCAGTGTTAAGCTATATGTGGTTTTAAGCTCCTGTACATAATAAATAGGATTTAATTCTATCTCTGGGTTACTTTCATGTTACTGATGTGCCCAGCAGCCTCCTCTTCTCTGAAACACGGCAAGCCTTTGGAGGGGAGGGGGAAATCATTTGCTTCAGGAAGAGTAGAGCACTGTTTCTAGATGGAGATTTAGCAGTGGGGGGGGGGGGGCAAAACGAGAGCAAGGAAAATAAAGAGTCAAATAAAAATAAAACTCTGAAAAAAGGAAAACCTCAACAGCAATCTGCACAAATGGTCTGTAAAGGGTTTAAAAGAAATAGAAATTCAGGCAGCTTAGTGTTTACAATGATAGCATGCACACATCATGGTAAACCAAAGTTAATGGTTTCCTGTGAATGCTTCACTCCTCTGCACAAGTGAGAGAGAGCAGAAAACCACAACATTTGACTTAATGCTGTGTCTGAACCAAGAAGTCATGGGTTGTTTGGCCACAAACGAGTAATGATGTGAAGCAAATATTTGTTCATATTAATTTATTCATTTCATAAAATTTAAATAATGCTTGATTGTACAAAAAACCTCTTGGCTTACCAAATGTTTGTTGGGAGCAAAACAAGCAATGACCCTTGGTTCAGACCATGGTTTACTGTGCGGTATGGACTGAACTGCTCAAGCAACTGTGACCTGTCTATGCTGTACGGTGAACATCCATTTAGACTCTCCAGCTGGTGCTAAGACACTAAGATACTTTTATTACTGCTATCACAATCTTCATAAGCCATTTGGGAGTCTTTTGCAATCAGAAATTATTTTGAGGTTCCGTGCACAGTGGAGAACCTAGGTTGTGTGCAGACCTTTATTCTCTCTCCAGGCCTCAAAAGCAAAATAATGGTTTCTTATATTTATACAGCATGAGTGCGAAGAGTCTTGCCCTACCTGTTAGAATTCCCAAGAGTAAGCACAGGGTTCCTAGTTCTAGCGCAAGAGCCATTCTTCCTTAAACAGGCAATATCAACCTCAGTTTCAGGGAGCAATCTGAAGACTTTGCATTAAAAAAAAACCCTTCGTTTCTGCCAATTCTGTCCAATATCCAGCTGGGAGCCTGCAGGGGAGCAAAGGGGGGGGAGAATGTTGTGATGAACATTAATTAGCAAGCAAATAATTGTGTGCAAACATTACCTCATTGCAGTGACAAAAAACAGAAAAAGCGAGGAAAAAATGCTGCCTGACCATGGTTTACTGTGAAACTGACAACTCCCACTCTCTTCTTCCCCTGTTGGGAATGAGACAAAGAAACCAGGGAGCCACAATTAACTTGGCTTGATGTAGCATGCAAATCTGGGATCTTACTTAGTTGCTCCCTACCCAGGGGAAGATGGACAATTTGGGCAAATGGAGCACTGCCACACCAACCTCATTCTGTTCTCAGCCAAACCCCACCCTCCCCCTCACTTCCCTAGCTTCTTAACATTAGTTCAGGAGTAGAACTGTCTGCCATCTTCCTCCTACTCCTTAGTGACACCGTTGCCCTTGCAGAACCCAGCAGGGAGGAGGTTGTGTAGAAGCTGAGTATTAGCTGGCTGCAACTGTCATTTGCTCTGGCGCCACCTACTGCTGGGCTCCCTTCCTTCCGTCCTACCAGCCACCATGTTCCTATCAAGCCAAGATTTGTAAGACTAACAGCAACAACAACAACTCCCTACCATGATTAAGGCTGGCTGACAATGCTGGTTAGTTAAAGAGAAACCCCATGATTTGAGTCGGTGGAAGAAGATTGGAAGAAATTTAAAGACTATTTACAGAAATACTGCAAAATTAATGAATGTTAGAATGATGTCAGAATGAAGTTAAGTGGTTTTAGCAGCAATGTTACAAAGGAGTATGTAAAAATGGTTTGTTAACAGGTGAGAATCCAAAGCTACAATATATTAAGTTAAAGGATTAGGATAAAAACAAAGAGGGAAAGGATTTGCTGAATTAACTAATTGAACTGGAATACAAAAAAGGGAGCTGTGAGGAGGTCAGGGAAACAAGTAAATGAAAGACAAGACATGGAAAGATTGATTTGTTTTTAAGTGTTTTTATTTTTCTGTATTTTGTATTTTTCCCTTTTTTCCCTTTTCTTTCTCTTATTTTTGTAACCTTTTTTGAAACTTTAATAAATATCATTAAAAAAAAAAAAAGAAACCCCATGATTTCAGGTTCAGAACCATGGGAAGCCAACTTAGTTTGTTTCTTTTGAAGAAGCATGCCACTCTTTCAGAATAAATCATGATAAAGCCAGCAACTCTGGTTTATCGTGATGTGCAAGCATGACGACAGAAAGCACAGCTAGCAAATAATCCTGATAGCTTTTATTTTGGGTAGAGGGTAATAACAGCCATCAAGCCACTCAGCTAAATGTTGATAAGATATGCACCAAATTCTCAGTTGCTAAATAACTGGGGGTGGGGAGATGCTTCATTTAAAAGGTCATTTTGCGACTGAATAATTAAGCAGATATGACAGCTGCCTAGTCAAATGCCTGTGTTAACAATTACTGAAGTTGCCTTGAATAGCGAGGGAGCTCTAAAGACGAGAGGTTTTGAAAGGTTATACAGTTTCAAGAACCAATCATGCTAGCAGCCAATGAGCAGTGTAATTGCTGCAGCAAGATATTAAAATGCCATTATTAAAAGGAAATTTATGCTATATTGTGACACACGAGGCCAATAGAAATAGACCTGGTTTGAAATAACCTACGCTTCTGAAGCCATCCAGTTTTATTTTATTTTTTTATAAAATATTTTATTAAGTTTTCAAACATAAAACAGAAAAACACATATTAAACACACAAAATCCCTCCACCAAGAGAAATAACAAACAAAGAAGTACATACAAATACAAATACACCAACAAAATATATAAAAGAGAAAGAATGAGAAAAAACACAACTGTTCGTAACATTTTTTGTATAACTAATTGGACCTCCTCGCATCTCCCTTACCCTGCATTCTCTATAATAAAAATGTCAGCAAATTGTTACCTTGTTTCATTCCTTATTTTGTACTTTTCAGATGTTATATTTCTTAACTTAAAGTAGTTTTAATCAATTGATTTTAACTTAAGTTTAACATAAATATTGCTTTAAGCTTCATCCTTTTCTTACATATCACTTAATTTTCTACATCCCACAGTCAAATTACTGGAACCATACTTTTCTGGATCATGCAATTTCTTAACATTCATACAATTTGTACTGTTTTTGTAAATAGTCTTTAAACTTTTTCCAATCCTCTTCCATTGTTTCTTCTCCCAAATCTCGGATTCTGTCAGTCATTTCGGCCAGTTCCATATAGTCCATCAGTTGCGTCTGCCATTCTTCCAGTGTGGGCAAATCTTGTGTCTTCCAATGTTTTGCAATAAGTATTCTTGCTGCTGTAGTCGCATACATAAAGAAGGTTCTGTCCTTTTTTAACACTTTCTGGCCGACGATGCCCAAGAGGAATGCCTCTGGTTTCTTAGTGAAGGTATATTTAAATACCTTTTTTAACTCATTATAGATCATTTCCCAGAAAGCCTTCACTCTTGGACAGGTCCACCAGAGGTGAAAGAATGTTCCTTCAGCCTCCTTACATTTCCAACATTTATTATTAGACAGGTGATATATTTTTGCAAGCTTGACTGGAGTCATGTACCACCTATATATCATTTTCATAATATTTTCCTTCAAGGCATTACATGCCGTGAATTTCATTCCGGTGGTCCATAACCTTTCCCAGTCCTCAAACATGATGTTATACCCAATATCCTGAGCCCATTTTATCATGGCTGATTTAACTGTCTCATTCCATTTAAGCAGCAAGTTATACATTCTCGAAAGTACCTTAGTCTTTGGTTCCAACAGTTCTGTCTCTAGTTTCGATTTTTCCACCTGGAATCCTATCTTTTTATCCAAATTAAAAACCTCTTTAATTTGAGCGTAATGTAACCAATCTTGCACCTTATGAAGCCATCCAGTTTTAAATGCCTTTCCAAGGGTATCTTAATCTGTGTAGTAACAGACAGCTGATCAAAGGTCAGACACCATTAATAGGAACCCCAAGACACAAAAATTGCCAAAATCCATTGGTAGCACTTTTATTTATTTGAATGTTTATGTTATGCCTGTTTTGGAGGAGTTGACTCCAAATTTGATACACACTTAGCAAGAAGTTCCAAGTGAGGAGAAACAGTAAAATCCCATCTTAACTCATTGTTTCTGAGGACAACAGGAACCAGTCTTTTCCATATTTACAAAAACTACATTACAGTGAAAACCTACGCTGGTTGCTTATTTCCTGATAAAAGTCCATGTATTTTTCTTAAGGGTGTGTGTGTGTGTGTGTGTGTGAAAGCAACTTGAAATTGCCAAGCCATGAAGATAATTCTCTCTTAATGACCGCGCTACGCATGACTCTTCTTGAGAAAAGCACTTAACAGTTGTCGATATAAAATAGCCAGAGCTTATAAAGCTACTCCTGGGGTTTAAAGATCTCTGTATTCAGGGAAAGCTTAATTACCCCTTAACTCCATTGATCTAAAGGAGATTTATGCTTATTTCACCCTAAGCAATGCTGGACCACAACAAAATCTAGACCAAGGGTGTGGTTTGAAGGCACATTGATGCAACAATCTTTGCTGAAGCTAAGCAGGTTTGGGCCTAGTCAGTGCCTGGATGAGAAGGAGCCTCCAAACCACGTCAGGAAGAACATTTGCTGTTCAACAGTAAAACAGACTGCCAAGGAAGGCAACGAAGAACAACGAGGTGAAGAATGAAGGTCAGGTCAGCAGGACATCTTGCTTTTGCGTTCTGGCACACCTAGAAATAGTTCACCTCCAGCCTGGCCTGACACGGCTGCAGGGCCTGCACAGGTACCAGCAATTATGATCATGATCATTGTTAATATAGCCTTCATTAATACAAGTAAAACATTAATGTGTACATAAGAATAAGCTGCCCCCCTATTTTTTGGTATGCTCCTGCCAAATTTGTAGGCTGGCTATTGGGCCTAGATGGACCTAGTGATGTTGGAAGGATGGCACATTCCCCCTCTGTTACCAGATGTCTCGTAGACTGAAAAACATGCAATTTTACCTTTTTAATTTTTAAGTGAAGAAGGAACTGCGAGGCTTTCCATGGTTCCTGCCGGTGCTTAGGGGGCATTGGGAGGCTAACAAGAAGATGTTCCCTGCTTTATAAGCATGACCACCTATATGTACAGACGGCAGGGATAGGAACTCCTGCTTCAGGCAAAATAATGCTTTGTAGTTTCTGGGGGCAACACTTGCGAGAGCTGTTGGGTGTGTTATGGACACTGGAAAAGATCCATTTTAAAATTTAAAACACATTTTCGCCAGGCACGTCTATTTTGTCATTTCAATTTCAAACATGAGCAATGCAAAACAAAATAAAAAATTAAGTATTGCTCGTGGGAACCATTTAGTCCTAGCAATCCATTAAGTGTCACCGGCGCATGCAGCTGTCCCAAGTAAACATGCACATTATGTTTCGCTATATTTGTCTCCCAATCCTATTCCGTTTCATCTTTAAAAGGGATATTACCAGTACTTAATTCTTATCGCCCTGATCTGTGCTTCTCACAAACATTTTGAAGCATTCAGTTTATCCAGTGCAAAATTGGATGAGTACATCCCATACAAGCATACAAAAATCATTTGCCTCTGGTTTCTCTTAGCCAAAAGGTTGTAAGTAACTTGGAACATGCAAGTGATTGTTTTATAGAAGCCACTTTTATACCTTGCAGAAGATATTTTTATGAGATGTCCCCCATCACTTGATGCAACCAGCCATTGCTGCTCTTTCCATCAACTTCGTCTAGTTGCTCAGCAGCAGGCGGGGGAGAGGTTCCCACACGCAGCGATGTGAAAACATAGCCCGGCAGACATGCATCTGACTCCTTGTTGCAAGATGAATGCAAAAGGCAGACAATATCTACCTTCAGGGTTTTTTCCCCAGTGACGGATGCACAAGCGCTCTGTCACGGCGAGGAAGCTGCAGAGAAAGCCTCTTTGCAAAAATTGCTAGGCACTAAAAGGAATAAATGCATTTCCCCTGGAGACGAACATTGTTTTTTGTTTTTGTTGCAGCGGGGGAAAGCGGGGGGGGGGGGAGGAAAGAGAGAGAGAGAGATGAAACATATTTGACTTTCCCCTTTGCGTTTGCAAAATCCTTGCGGGGATCTCACCTTGCTGGGAGCAGAGGCTGGCTGTGTGCAAGACAAAAACCCAGGGCCAGAGCAAAACCGAGAAATCGAAGCAAATGCATCTTCCAGCGATTGCTGGACCTACCCCGCACCCCTTTTCCACCACACCCCACTTACTGGAAGCAGAAACGGCTTGCGAGGGCTTCCCTTTGCATGCGACACAAAGTCGCCAGCACCGACCTACGATGGAAGCGGGCGGGGAGCTCAGATTTTCTTACCTGGCGGTTAGAGACGAGGCGAGGAGGGGGTGGGGCTAGGAAAGAGAGAGAGATCGGGCGGCGCCAGGGACAGCCCCTGATGCTTCGGCAGGGAACGGCTGCATCCTTCAGTGCCCCATCTGCTCCTCCTCGTTGTCTTCCCGAAGATTTACAGGACGGAGCAGGAGCTGTTGGAGGATTTTTTATTATTATTATTTTGTAACCAAGGGCGATAAAAATTGGAAGTGGGTGTGCGTACTATTAGGCCAAGCTAGCAAAGCCTAGGCGATCGATGCCTGCAAGTCTTTTTCATGCTCTTGTCCAAAGCAAAACAAAAAAACAGACACAGCAGCGAACGCTCGGTCTCCCGTCCTCCTTCCCAGCCACTAAAGCGCATCCGCCATCCATGGTCTGGAGCTGGATCGCAACCCCGCCACCAGGGGGCGATGCTTGAGCTCCACCCAACTCGCCTCTCATGTATCCTTAAAAGGGGCTAAAATAATAATAATTTATGATTTACACCCCGCTTATCTGGCTGGGTTTTCCCAGTCACTCTGGGCGGCTCCCCATAGAATATTAAAAACACGATAAAACATCAAACATAAAAAACTTCCCTAAACAGGGCTGTGGCTGCCTTCAGATGTTTTCTAAAAGTCAGGTAGTTGTTCAGTTCCTTGACATCGGGCCAGCTGCAGAAGAGCAAGGTGTTGCTTTTTAAAAAAGCATACTTTAGAGAAAACACTGAAAAGTCTGACACAGCTTTGGAATTTCGTTTTAAGTCAGGAAAATCACCACAAACCATGCAAGGCCAAGCAGGAAGCACTGGAGCAGAGCACTCCCACTGCTGGTGTTTGATGTTAGCCACAAGTCCGATCTATCCTGTAGTTTATTGAGAAATGTTCCTGTTTTGTGCATTTTCCCTCAAGCAAGCTTGTGTCCAATTTGATATAAGCAGTGACTAAGCTGAAGTGTGTAAGACAGCGCCTGAACTATGGAAGTCACTCCCATGGGGGAGGGGGGCAGCAATGGCTACCATCTTGGGTGGGTGGCTTTGAAAGAGGAGAGAAGAAATTCATGGAGCAAATTCAATGACTACTTGCCACCATGGCTGTGCTCTGCCTTCATGGTTGGAGGCAGCAATGCTCCGAATACTAAAGGAGAGAGTGCTCATGTGCTTGGGTCCTGCCTATTGGTTTAACACAATCCACTGGGTGGCCACTGTGAGAACAGGATGCTGGACTCGATGGGCCATTGGCCTGATCCAGCAGGTTATATTATTATTATTATTATTATTATTATTATTATTATTATTATTATTATTATTGAATCATAGAATCATAGAGTTGGAAGAGACCACAAGGGCCATCGAGTCCAACCCCCTGCCAAGCAGGAAACACCATCAGAGCACTCCTGACATATGGTTGTCAAGCCTCTGCTTAAAGACCTCCAAAGTAGGAGACTCCACCACACTCCTTGGCAGCAAATTCCACTGTCGAACAGCTCTTACTGTCAGGAAGTTCTTCCTAATGTTTAGGTGGAATCTTCTTTCTTGTAGTTTGGATCCATTGCTCCGTGTCCGCTTCTCTGGAGCAGCAGGAAACAACCTTTCTCCCTCCTCTATATGACATCCTTTTATATATTTGAACATGGCTATCATATCACCCCTTAACCTCCTCTTCTCCAGGCTAAACATGCCCAGCTCCCTTAGCCGTTCCTCATAAGGCATCGTTTCCAGGCCTTTGACCATTTTGGTTGCCCTCCTCTGGACACGTTCCAGTTTGTCAGTGTCAATAATAATAATTATTATTATTACTACCATTTGAGACAGCCTTCACACTTGCACAGATGACAGCTTCAGGAATAGTTTGGGAAGGACTGCAGGCGTGGGGAAACCAAACAGGTAGCGCACATCAGGTAAAGACATCCCTGGCATGTACATCAGTGCTCAAATGCCACTTGAAGCACAGTGGAGAGTGGGAACAACCTCACTGCGTTTTAAGCTGCAAATGTGTACATGAAATGCAACATCTTGGCAGCAACACTGCCTGAATGTAATAACCAAGTGAATGAATTATGTCAGGCATAGGCAAACTCGGCCCTCCAGATGTTTTGGGACTACCAATTCCCATCATCCCTGACCACTGGTCCTCTTAGCTAGGGATGATTGGAGTTGTAGTCCCAAAACATCTGGAGTTTGCTTATGCCTGAATTATGCCATCTGTAAAGAACAGAGATATTGTGGAAGCAACCTTGGCTGCAGAGAACTCACAGCTAAAAGTAAAAATAAACACTGTATTTATTTAGCACATTAGTTGATGCCCAAAGTCCTCTGGGCAGTTCACACCACTGGCTTAGTTGTCAGATAAATAGAATCCTAGAATGGTGTGTTGGAACTTTGGAGGTTCAGTGCTTTGCTCAGTGCAGGAATCTGCAACTACATCATCCTCAATGGAGGGCTGGCCAGCCTCTGTTTATATACACCCATCAAAGGAGGCTCCACCACAACCTCCTGAGATGGCTAGCTCCACTATCAAACAGCTCCCATAATTAGGAAGTTTCTCCTAGCTCAGTAGCAGAGCATTTGCTTTGCATACAAATCCTAAACACCTTGGAGAAACACTGCCAGTCTGAACTTACAGCTCCCCATCAGCTCCAGCAAGCAAGGCTAATGGCCAGGAATTATGGGAGTTGTAGTTCAGCAATATCCAAAGGCCCAAAGGTTCTGGTGTAGATTATATTGAGCTAGACTGAACAATGGTCTGATTTAGTATAAGGTAGCTTCCGATGTAGTGTATAAGGTAGCTTCCCAGTAGTGATGTATGGAAGTGAGAGCTTCTTGCATGGACTGCAAGAAGATCAAACCTCTCCATTCTTAAGGAAATCAGCCCCGAGTGCTCACTGGAAGGACAGATCCTGAAGCTGAGGCTCCAATACTTTGGCCACCACACGAGAAGAGAAGACTCCCTGGAAAAGACCCTGATGTTGGGAAAGATGGAGGGCACAAGGAGAAGGGGACAGCAGTGGACGAGATGGTTGGACAGTGTTCTCGAAGCTACAAACATGACTTTGACCAAACTGCGGGAGGCAATGGAAGACAGGAGTGCCTGGCGTTCTCTGGTCCATGGGGTCACGAAGAGTCGGACACGACTAAACAACAAGCTTCCGATGTTCCTATGAAATTTGCCTCCTTACCAGGTCCTGCTTCTGCCTCTTGGACAAAGAGACAACAGTCTTCTACATGACAGCCCTGCGGAGAGACTCATCTCTCTTTCATGCTGAGATAAGCAACTCTGCAGTCATCAGATCCAGTAGCAGGACTATTTTCGACATGCAGAAGTGGGAGGAATTCAGAATTCCCTGCAGGCACACAGTGACGTAGGGAAACTGCAAGCGCGTAGAGGGAATACTGCAAATTACCTACCCATGGGCAATCATACCTTGCCGTTGGGGCTTCAAAACAACTGATGATCACTACCTTGTGATTTGTGGGCTCCAGGAGAAAATACGTTGGTAAGGAGGCAATTCCTTTGTTACCTGATTTGATTACATGATCGGATCTATTTTAGGACTGCTGACTTTTAAGAGTCATTACCATCAGTGCCGGTCCTAGCTTTTTTGCCAGTATGTTTCCATTGGACTCCACCTTGTCCTCTTCACCACTGCTGATTCAGTGGTCTCTCTCTTTGGGCCTAAACCATACTGTCTCCCAAAGGGAGAGGATGAGATATGTAGGGGAGATACCTCCTCTCATTGCCTGCTAATTTGGAAAGGTTGACGGGAATCAGCATCAGAAGGCTCTAAGGTTTGGGCACCCCAACTGGTGCATGGGAATTATCGAGTACCCATAATGCCGATCTCTAACTCAAGCCTTGCTCATCCTGAAAAAACATCCCCCTTCTTCACAGACAGGAAATGATATGACACTTCAGCAATGTAACAATTGTTTTAGGATTACCAGCCCATAGATAAAGTTGGTTGCTCCCCGCTCCCCCCCCCCTTAAAACAATTGGCTATTTTTCCAACTTAGCTACCTGAAAACAGTGGTTTAAATTTAAAAAACCCTTCAAGCCTACCTTTATTGAGTTCAATATAAGATTATGGAAAGGTGTGTTGAATTATTCTTTATTCAACTGAAGACTGAAACAGTATTATATGGCTAGCATTTTCATTTATCTAATTTGCACAGGAAATGAAACTTGGGAGGGAAATATATCCTGGAGTACCTATAAACTGGAATGAATTTAAGAGTACACATTTAAAAGTCTTCTCCCCGCCCTTTCACTGGGCAAGGATTCCAGTAACGCATGGATTAGTGTATTACCACTGAAGCGTATAAATTTGAACCAATCCCAGAATTGGTTTAAAATACAGCAGGATGTGGGGCGGACGGGACAGGAAAGGTTATAACAGTGTCTTTCATACACAGCATGGAAGTCATTTCCCCCCCCCCCATTATAGTACCACATCAAAATTGCAAAGCAGACCCCAGTGATCGCTAGGAAATCTGCCGCAGTCCAGTTTTTCCAGCCCAATTAAATCCAAACTCTTAGGAACAATTTGTCCGCCAGCAGAAGCAGCTCGGAGGAAGAGGCGATCAAACCGCAATCTGCACTTGTAACGTGCATCCAAGTTAGTGTTTTGGCTTGTATCCCACGTGTAGCGGCAATGTTCTGGCTTGCCCAAGAATTCCCAAACATCCAGAATGTTGTCAGGCAAACCACCAAGCTTAGCAACCTGATGGGGAGAAAAATAGAAAGCGTTAATAGTGCACTATAAATATACTGCCAATAATCAGCTTTCAAAAATGAGCTATTGATTGATTTTGTCACTTCTTATACGGTTCATTGGGAGAGCCACCAATTTTGTTGTGAAGCACCATCACTGCTCCTTAGCAACACTGTTCTAATTCAGAAATAGCTACCCTGGCTTTGTTTAATCACTTGGTACAAGGGAACTGTGATATCTTGTGTAGTTTTATGCTCCTTACTGCTAGTCAGGTCTACTTTGTTGTCAATATTTTGCAAGACAACTGCTGATTATTGCTGAATGATTTGTTTTCTTCTTTTCTCTATGCATGTTCTTGAAAATCCTTAATAAAACCTGTGTTTAAAAATATATATAGGCAAAGGGGAATTGTGTCACCAGCGGTGGGGAAAGCCCACGTAAGTGATATATGGGGAAAGCAACAGTTATTTTTAGGAGATGAGGAAAGGAGTTACAAATAAACACAACACAACTAAGGAGTTTTGCTCGAGTTCACCTCTTTGTCTCTGAGATTTGTATCTCCTCCAAAAATCACAGTAGTGGACTCTGGAACCTCTGTCATTTTGGCAAGCACCCGTTTCAACTGATTCAAGCGTTCTTCGCTATGCCCCTTAGTGCTCTCCAGATGCGAAGTCATAAGGCAGAGGTCATTGCCAGATATGGTTGCCTATGAGGAAGAGCGAGAGATAAAGCATAAAGCGACATTTTCTGCATGCGATGGTCTGCTACAGCAGTAGGATTTCACCACACTTTACAGCAGTTTCTCGTGAAAGAACAAGATGCATAAAACTACATTTTCTGCACGGGGCTAAGTGCAGCTAGACCTTTCTTTACAATAACAGTTAATTCTCCCGTATATTGTCCTCCATATTTGGACAACATAAAGGTGGAGCTTTTCCTAGATGACAGGGACCCTTGTGTAGATCTTGCCAATTCTGGTTTCTTCTGTACAGTGCCTAGCCTAGGCCACTGTTGTGACTAACGTGATAACAAACAGGTAGGGCTGCGGCTATAACTTCTTTAATCAACAGTTAACAATCAACTAACGTTTTAGTTAATAGCTTTGTCAGGGCCAAATTTTAATCCACAATAGAGGCATTTTAAGATGATGGGCTGAGCGAAGAGTGCACTTCTTTGTTGACTTTAGGCTACTTTGCTTCTGGTGCATTTATGCAGTTGATGGCATCCGTCTGTCTCAAAAGACAATGGACTGCACTTCCAGGAGTGAAGTCAAACCACTGGAGAATCACAGTGCCTGCTGTGGCTGCAGAGAACGGTAACTCGTAACTGCTGCCTCCCATGTTGTTTTTGCTGCATTAGCAGCACCAAAGTGACCTCTCCTGGGCAGTATGTATGGAGGTCCTTTAGAACAACAACAACAACAAAATGCCCATTAACTAGGTGTGCAAGAACTCACATGTACTGCCAATAAATTTCTCATCATGGAGGTGGTAGGGAAAGGTGTTATTTCTTCTTTTAAAACTCTGACTCTTGATTTTTTTAGCATTATGGCCGTAAAATAACCATCAGTATTACCTGAAGAGAGAAACACAGAAAAAGGAATGGTCAACAACGATGTCTCCTTCAGAAATTCCATATAATAAAAGACAGTGACCTTGTTTAGACTACTAAAGTATGGGTTGTATCCATCACGTCATCCTTAGTGCACAGATATCACCTGTGCAACTGGACACCCTCTCCCTGCCCACCTTATCTATTCTCAGGGTTCCCCCAACCCTTCAGAGTAGATTTGATGGGGCATTATGGGGGGGGGGGCGGACGAAATCCTGTTGCATAGGCAGACATCCTGGAAATGATGGAACAACTTTCAGATATACAACTCCGTGGTTTATGTTATGTTTATATTATGTAAATCTAAGGTTGCCATATATCTGGAATTTCCAGGACATATCCAGAATAGTGCAGTCAGAAGCAGTGTCCAGGGGGAAATAGTGGAAAATGTCTGGGAAATTTTGGATGTAGAAGAAGAAGAAGAAGAGTTTGGATTTGATATCCCGCCTTTCACTCCCCTTCAGGAGTCTCAAAGCGGCTAACATTCTCCTTTCCCTTCCTCCCCCACAACAAACACTCTGTGAGGTGAGTGGGGCTGAGAGACTTCACAGAAGTGTGACTGGCCCAAGGTCACCCAGCAGCTGCATGTGGAGGAGCGGAGACACGAACCCGGTTTCCCAGATTACGTGACTACCGCTCTTAACCACTACACCACACTGGCTCTCATGTTTAACAATCCATGTCAGCAATGTTGTTTAGGTGATTCCCTTAAAAATAGCTCAAAAACTACTTTCTTTCTTTTTTTTCAAATTGCCAAAAAAGCTCAACATCTTTGGGCAAAGCTAAAAAAAGCTGTCTGGATTTTCACTGTTTGAAATATGACAAAAAACCATCGAGGTTTTTGCAGTCAAGTGGTCCATGAAGGCTTATACCATAATAAATAGATCTTTAAGGTTCCACAAGACTCCTGATAGTTCTTGCTGCAGCAGACTAACACAGCTACCCCACTAAAAATGTATAGCAATTACTGTAACTTCATTTTACCTGGAATAATTGTGTAACTGACGGCTCTCTTCTGTAGATAGGATAAAACTGGAGGAATAACCTCCTGTAGAAATACAACATCTGGACTGTACCTAAATGAGAAAGCGGAATGTGTAATGGAACATAAAGCAACATACTTTAACAGATAAGCTGTTTACTATACAATGATCCTACAGTGGTCTTCTTAACTTATTTAATTACTGTAAAAAGCAACAACTGGCCTTACTTCATAACATTATGGCTGCAATGCAATGCAATGCAATCACGCATAGGGTTGTGCAAAAATATAGTTATGGAATCAAATGCACAAGCAACACAAGGAAGTGTAATGAACCTGAGATTTGTCTCTTGAGATTTAACTGTTTGTATGCAAAAGGAGTAGCCGTGAAGATTCAGATCCTACTGGGGTTAAAATCAATTATGTATTTCTAGGCTGGCGTACTTAAATCAGCCTTCTCCAACCTGGTGCCCCTAGATGCTTTGGCCTACATATCCCACCATGCTGGCTGCATCTGATGGGATATGTAGTCCAAAAAATCTAGAGGCACAAGACTGGGTAAGGCTGGCTTACATATTCTTGGCAGCTCTACAATTCAGATAAGTGTAAAAGAAAGAAAAAATGGCATAGTAGAAATATTCTGATTTTTTTTTAAGGTGTATCCCAATCTTGTTTACTTTGAAATAAATCCCAATGATTTTAATTAGGCTGACACTCTAATAAGGCACCACAGGACCGCTGTGATAGATACTTACAAAGCGAGATAGGAGCAAACTCCTCGTGCCCTATCTTGCAGGTTTTTTAAATCCAGGCCATCTATATTCCAGGTAATTAAAGAAAATGTGCTGTCATCCTCTTTGGGGCTAAGACCCGCCTCTTTAACAGCAGCAGAAACTTTACCGGCGGTCGAATCGTCTGTTAGGTCAATGCTAGAAAACACAGACACAAGTTACTTATTATATTGATAAGCCACCTTTAAAAGTAAAACTCTGAAGCTGGCTTCCATCATAAAATAATAAACACTGTATAATACAACTGTGTTATCCAAGCCCTAATGAAACCAGTAATAATAAGACAAACACCCAGCTCAAAACTAAGATATCATGCATAACTCTTAACCACTGCACTGCAGCAAGAGAATGCATGCAATAGAAATAACAGCAATGAGTTATTGGACAAAAGGTGAAGAATGGCAAAGGGTGTAATCCTAACCCTAGATCCACCAGAATGAGAGAGTTAGGATATGGCAGGTCCCCACTTCAGCCAGTAGATTCCCAGCTCAGCTGGGCTAAACTGGCATGTCATCAACCCCAGCTCAGTCGGAGATATGCTAGTGTAACTGTCTCATCCCAGCTCAGCTGACAACTAGCCAAAACCAGCAGAACTTACAGCAGCCCTGAAAAATAGGCGTTCTGGGGTGGGGTGGGGGGCAGGGCCTGGCAGGGGGCACATATGCTGGATCCTAACTTGGTTCAGCTCAGTCAAGCAACTTGGCAACCCAAAGGAATGACAAAGTGGCATAAATCAGACCTTATATTAAAGACTTATTTCCCTTCTTCCAGTCTTAAAGGTAAAGGTAAAGGGACCCCTGACCATTAGGTCCAGTCGTGACCGACTCTGGGGTTGCGGCGCTCATCTCGCTTTATTGGCCAAGGGAGCCGGTTTACAGCCATGTGGCCAGCATGACTAAGCCGCTTCAGGCGAACCAGAGCAGCACACGAAAACGCCATTTACCTTTCCGCCAGAGCGGTACCTATTTATCTACTTGCACTGGCATGCTTTCGAACTGCTAGGTTGGCAGGAGCAGGGACCGAGCAATGGGAGCTCACCCCGTCGCGGGGATTTGAACCACCGATGTTCTGATCGGCAAGTCCTAGGCTCTGTGGTTTAAACCACAGCACTACCCGCGTCTCTTTGCCAGTCTTAGGCTTGCTTAAAGTCCTGAGCGGACTTTGGATCTGGCATACTCTACGCCGGCTTCACTTGATTATGTAAATTACTCTGGCTTCCCATACTTGGGATTGCTTCCTCATTCATATTTTCAAGAAAGGTATTTGCAGAGGCTGGCCATCTGTGAAAATGGCTTTAGTTTCAGTCTAACATAGTGGAGCCGGTTTATGAAGGTACAAATCGATACCAGGTAGGTCAGATACAGGTTACTGCCATCTGGATTAGGATCTTAGCAGCAGAGGCCACTCCTGCAGCCTGCCTCTTTCTCCCACTCAGTTTCATTTTTTCCAAGTGCTCAGCAGATATGTAAACACAGCACTAATGTGCCCCAGGGCACCCTTGGTATGGCAGAACTCTGGGGCATGGGAGGGAATTTAAATGGCAGGTCTCAGTGGGAACCAACATGTAAGTTTTCCACAATGACCTGAAACAATGCTACTTTATGGGCATTGTGGAAGCCTTAAAAACTGGAGAATTGCTGGAGCCAGCCCTTATTTGGAGACTTGACTACACTACCGACCAATCCCCTGGGCAGGGCCAGGCAAGCCAAGTGCAAGAGATATTAATGATTATACCACTAGGATGTCTTACAGAGGCATATACAGGGTGAGTCTTTTAAAAGAGTCCCGGTGGAACATGTGTACAGTGGTACCTTGGGTTAAGTACTTAATTCATTCCGGAGGTCCGTTCTTAACCTGAAACTGTTCTTAACCTGAAGCACCACTTAAGCTAATGGGGCCTCCTGCTGCTGCTGTGCCGCCGGAGCACGATTTCCGTTCTCATCCTGAAGCAAAGTTCTTAACCTGAAGCACTATTTCTGGGTTAGCGGAGTCTGTAACCTGAAGCGTATGTAACCTGAAGCGTATATAACCTAAGGTACCACTGTACTCTGTATCCACTGGGCCTCTTTTAAAGGACTCACCCTGTACTATTGTAGAGTAAAGGCAGCAGGCAGGTGATGCTCTTCCAAAGAGAATGAGGTGGGCTAGGCTAGGAGAATAGAGATTAGCCCATGGTCATCCCGGTGAACTGGTGGCTGGGAAGGGATCTTAACCCCTCTGACTCCACTGCCCTGACAGCACCACTGTCCAATTGCACCAATATGGCCCCCATGCATCTGTACACAAGCAGGAATCGATTTTTTAACCCCGAGGTCTTCTTGAGAGGGGTGATTTACAGGCGCAGGAGACTTACAGGGTCCCCTCCACCGGGAGAGGTTCTGGCATCGCGTCCATAGGTTGCTCCTCAAGAGGCGGCTCAAAATAAGAATTCAGCGCTCTCTGCAAAAACAAACAAAAGGCCCAAGAGTGTGATTGTGTGCTAGGATCCTGCGCCGGGATCTATAAAGCACGTGCTTAAAACGAGAAGCGAGGGCATACCTGCATATCCCAGTCATTCTCTGCCAGGTAGCACTGAGCAACGGCTAGATCGCTGCCGCTGATGGAGGCAAATTCCAAACATAGGAGCTTCCTGTGCTTCTCTTCTTCCTTCTCTTCCTCCTCCTTGGAAGGCTGCAGCTCCGGCGTCCTCTGCTCCGGGGTCGCCTGCTCCACCCCCTGAGCAACGCTGCCCACATCCATCTGCCTGTTTGTAAGTTCTTGTTGTTGGGTTGTTGTTTTTTTCAAAGCTCGCGCTCCCTGTTTTCTTTCAGGACCACCACCGGTTTTTCAGCTTCTGCAAATCCACGCCCCTCAAAGCTCAAATGTCGCGCAGGCGCAGCACGGGCAAGACGCTTGAAGCTACTGCGCTCGCCCGCCCGCTTAGCAGCCCGACCCGATTGCTGGGAGGTGAAAGGGTAGGCGCCGTGGGCGGGGATTCGGCGAAGGCGGCGAACGTTCGGCGAATGGAACGCGGAGTAGCAAGTTTTAGAACGCTGGGAGCGAGCGAGGGAGGCGGGGCTTGTCAAGAGAGGTTCCTCCAGTTCTCCAGGGCCGGCGCTGAGCTCCGAAGGGCCAATTTGCTGCTCACGGATCCTGCAGCTTTGCAATTGCCTCGTGTTGTCCGCAACTCTGAGATCTCCCAACTACTTGACTGCATTAGTGAGAAGCCTGGCTATAGCGCCTTGCTCGAGAGAAGGTCGGAACTTTGAATCATGAGTCACCTTAAGATCCAGTCTCTCCGCGAGGTGGTGAAAATGCTTCTGGAGTCTCCCGGATTTGATCGGGTGCTGAATAAGGTAAGAGCAGGAGGGGATTTGCTGAGGTTCCCTACCCTGTGTGTGTAATGTGTTACTGACTTTCCAGGGTCACCTTGAATAGGGCAGCAAAGCTGTGCAGGGAGTGAACACTCTGGGCCTATTGGCGCTTGAAAAAACGTAGGTTTACAATTTTTGAATGTAAGAGTATTTATTTTATTTCTTGTTGTTACAAAAAAGCAATAAAAAGTATTTGGGAAAAAAAGAAAAAACGTAGGTTTACAGTGTTCCTGAGAGAGGTCCTCAGTAATACTTCTTTAGATTGCAAACTACCCTCTCTACCATTCACTTATATACTGGGGGGCGGGGGGGGGGGTTATGTGGTGGCTTCCCAATGATCTTACTTCACTCTGTTCAGAGAAGCTCTGTGACTATTGGGTGTGTCCTAACTAGATTGTTTACATAGAAATTGCCCTGGTTTAAAGGTCACCTGGTCCTAAACAGGGGCGTCTCAAGGGGGGTGCAGAGGGTGTGGTCCACCCCAGGTGTCATGCCTAGGGGGGCTGACAAAATCCCCCTGGGCGGATCGGCGTGATGGCACTTGCACGCCCGGTGGGCAGGCAGATTTCAGCGATTGATGTGATCGTCGCCATGAAAATCCGCCCACTGATTGCGCAAATACACCCGACAATCAGCCTGGCACCCCCCCCCCGGCGGGTGGCACTTGCATCCCCGGCAGTTTAATGCAAATGGCGGTTGGATTTTCACGGTGGTGCCAGTGCCGCCCACTGATCACGGAAATCTGACCACTGATTGCGCAAATACGCCCCGCGGCACTGACACGGTTTTATGTGATCATTGGTTGGATTTGCGCAACTCTGGGCAACCTTCCTAAAATTGCAATGTGGGGGGGGGGGTGACAAAAAAAATTCACACCAGGTACCACCTGACCTTCCTACGCCTCTGGTCCTAAATGCCCCAGCCGGTTTCAGCGTATCAAACTGCTTATTGCAGAAATTAAAAATAAACGCTATTTGTAACATATGCTTACTGAAACTTGAAACTTCCTTTTTGAAAAAGGAAAGAAATAATTGGAAGAGGTTTGAAAACACATTTAATGCATATGACCTCCCCACAGAATCCTGGGCAAAGTAATTTAAGGGAGTTGGGAAGCGTAGTGGTAAACTGCAGCTCCCATGATTCTTTGGGGCAGGTCATGTGCTTTAGGTTTCTGGTGTGTAGGAAGATTGAGCAAGTTCAGTGGGTCCAGAATGCTGGCTGACCTTTGGATTGGGTGAAAAACAGCAGAAAAACATTAAGGAGGGAAATAGAATGGAGTAGTGGCGCCCTCCCTGTGGAACGCCCTCCCACCAGATGTCAAAGAGAACAACAACTACCAGACTTTTAGAAGACATCTGAAGGCAGCCCTGTTTAGGGAAGCGTTTAATGTTTGATGTATCACAATATTTTAATATTCTTTTGGAAGCCGCCCAGAGGGGGAAACCCAGCCAGATGGGCGGGGTATAAATAATAAATTATTATTATTATTATTATTAGTAGTAGTAGTAGTAGTAGTATGCTTGAAAAGGGCACCACTGAATGGTTGGTACCCTGAGGGGGAAAACGGCACACTTCAACCTTATTTTGTTGCTGGTTTCACTTGTTTTCTCCTACTGTTCGCTGTTTTGGAGACCAAAAGGCAACATATGTGCATTTTAGATTTTAAAAAGCAAGCATTTAATTTCAGTTTAGTATCCTGTAGAAAACCTACTGAAGCTTAATGGAATGGGACTTTTCTTCTCTCACCCCCTGTGCTCCCAGATGACGGTTCTTTCTGCCAGTCCTGGAAAAGTTGTCTGTGAAATGAAAGTGGAAGAGGAGCACACAAACCGAGGTGGGATTCTTCATGGAGGATTGACAGCAACTCTGGTAGATTTTGTGTCAACCGCTGCTTTGCTGCACACCGAAAGAGCAGCACCTGGAGTCAGTGTGGATATGAATATTACGTACGTATGACAAAATCCAAGATTTATTTCAGTGCCCGCTTTCGTTTAATTGGGCCTTGACTCTGCAACTTACGTGGCTTGTATTACCGTATTTTTCGCTCCATAGGGCGCACTGGACCATAGGGCGCACCAAGTTTTTAGGGGGGAAATGAAGAAAAAAAAAATCCCCCCCCCAGCCCCAAAGAGCAAAGAAGCCAAGACAGCGAGCGGGATCCATCCCGCTGGCTGTCTTGGCTTCCTCTTTAGCCGCACGCAACCTCTCCTGCTGGGAGAGGCTGCACACGGCTTTGGCAGAAGCCAAGACAGCGAGCGGGATGGATCCCGCTCGCTGTCTTGGCTTCGTTTTTAGCCACGGGGCTAGGGCGGGGGAAGCCCAAGCTTCCCCCGACCCCAGCCCCCAAAGCAGGTCCGGGAGCGGCGGCAAGGTTGCGTGCAGAAGTTTTGAACCTCACAGGGTGGTTGTGAGGATAAAATGAGGGAAGGAAACCCTATATGCTGTCTTGAGCTCCTTGAAGGAGAGATGAACTATAAATGTAAGGATTCTTTTTCTCTCTCTCCCCCCACCCTTTTCCAAATTCAAGCTACATGTCAGCAGCTAAGATCGGAGATGAAATCCAGATCACTGCAGAGATTCTGAAGCAAGGAAGAAGACTGGCCTTTGCCAATGTGGACTTAAGAAGCAAGGCGACAGGGAAATTGATAGCCCAAGGAAGGCATACCAAATACCTGGGATAATCACAGAAGAAAGTAGCCACTTTATTTTAAAAGTTATGAGCCTAGAAGAAAAAGAACGGGGGTAGCATTACTTTATTGAAGTAAGTCAAACAAAGCAATACAGTAAAAACAATAGATGAGAATGGATTACCGTAACTTAACAAAACGCTTTCTTAGGTGCAGCCACTAGGGGTGAAATATCACTACCTGAATCCTCCTTAATGTTCATGTAAACTAAGGTGATGGTTCAAGTTCATGTTTATTATTCCATGTGTATTTTATTGTAAGCCATCTCTTGGGGATTGGAAGGAATGCCGTGTGTGCATGCGCCAGGAAGCAGGATACAAATGTAAATAGCAACAATTTGTCGTTGACAGGAAAAAAATGTGTTGCTGTGATTAATACTAGTTTGATTTCTGAAGCCCTGAAGAGAAAGATACAAAGAAAAGATGGATAAAACTGTCTGAACTCAAGAGTTCCAGCATCTGAAACCTGGGAACCATTTGTGGAAGAGGTTCTGATGCTGGTACCTTTGGGTTGGGATGGGTTCAGAGTCCCCAGGGGTAGGCCTCTGCCTCCAGGATGTTTTCATTGAAAGAAGGAGTGGTGATGGGGTGGATTCTGCTTTCAATGGCAGAGGAAGCCTCCAGAACAGCATGAGAGGTGGTGCCAAGGGCTGCAGGAGGAAAGGAGGAATTGGTGAAAATTGCCTCTTGTGTGCACATGTACACACATGGTTACTCCAGCAAGAAGTCTGTGAAATCTCAGTCCCTTCTGCAAATTGAAGGAGTCCTCCTCTTTGCAGATGGATGGCTATATGTCCAGCTGAGAATGTTTGCAGATGACTTCTGTGTTGCTCTTTTCAGCCAAAGCCTTTGGACTGACCAGTGCATACTTTGAATTCAGTGGTGAATGATTGCCAAACTAAGCATAAACTACTTTCTCCTCTGTTAATTTGTAGGTATTATTGAACAATGTATAAAGTGAATTGATCTTAAAAGGGTACTTTTCCTCCCAAAATAATGAATTTAAAGCATGAACCCTGTGCTAAAAGGAAGTTCAGTATGGTGACAACTCAACAGTTTTCAATAAACTTGGTTTTGTAAACTTGCTTGTGTGTATTCCGCCCCCCCCCCCAGTTGATTTAGAATACAGGATCCTGTGGTATAAACCACTGAGCCTCTTGGGCTTGCTGATCAGAAGGTCGGTGGTTCAAATCCCCGCAATGGGGTAAGCTCCCGTTGCTCTGTCCCAGCTCCTGCCAACCTAGCAGTTTGAAAGCACGCCAGTGCTAGTAGATAAATAGGTACTGCTGCAGATAAACGGTGTTTCCTTGCGCTCTGGCACTTGTCACGGTCCTCCATGCGCCAGTAGCAGTTTAGTCATGCTGGCCACATGACCCAGAAAACTAACTGTGGACAAACGCTGCTCCCTCAACCTGAAAGCAAATACCAGCTCCCTTGGCCTGAAAGCGAGATGAGCCCTGCAACCTCATAGTTGCCTTTGACTGGACTTAACTGTCATGGGGTCCTTTACCTTTACCTTACCTTTACAGTCCTATACTCACCTAGGATTTGGCCCCATTGAACTTGGTGGAACTCAAGCTTGTGTTGTAAGGAAATATACTCTAATTCTCAGAACATTTTCCCCTTTAAAATGGGTTGGGAATGGAAAAAAAATCCCTTTGGTACTTCGTAACATCAGCCTGGCTCCCAATAGCTATTTTAGGCGCACACCTCTGGCCTGGTGAAATGTGACATTCTCCATCCAAATTGTAATCCTTCATGCATTATTATAACCTTGTTATGAAGACTTCTCTCTTTAACTGGGTTTCAAAAGTGAATTGCCATGTTTTATATAGAAGTTTAATGTACTGGTTATAGAAACCTTATGAAAATCTACATTCATACAACGCCCGTGTTATAAGCCAGGCTTTCTGTGAGCATAGTGATAGACCTTGCTCAATATTCCACTTGTGCTATTGCTAGAGCTTTGCTTCCTGTTCTGTCCAAACCAGAGCACAGAGCTTGCTTGTCCCTAGCAAGCAACTACCCCATCCAACCTTATGCCATGGTTTTTTTCTTCCTGATAATCACTTGTTAAAGAGCAGGTAATCCTTGGTTCTAATGTAACAGAAAGGCACAGCTTCCTGGTGTATCCCACTCATGGGAGGAATGTGTACTGCCACTCATCCATAATAAACCAGGAAACTTAATTTATTGTTACATGTGAACACTGCCAACAGATTTTGAATTGGTATCTCCAGATTATTTTGCATATGATACTTTTTGATGTATCTAACTGTTGTCATATGCAAAGACTGTCTACCTAAAGTTAGCTATGACATGTCATAAGCTAGTGTCTACGTGTTTTTAAAATAAATGAACGTAGAAGTCTTTGGTCACCTAATTTGTTTATTTTTAATTTTTTTCCAATTCCAAACAAAAGCTAAATACAGATTTTTTTAAACAGATAAGCACTAGTTTTACCCAAAGGGAGTAGGCTTATACAGATTTACTTCAGTCAAATTACTCAACCCTTTAAGCAAAGCTTTCTTTGCCAAAGCTATACAGTAGTCTTCCTTATGTTCATTGCACAATCTTAAACAAAATATGTTCTGTCAAAACCAACTTTGACACTCCAAACAATATTTTACAATTAAATCCACAACTGCTTTATTTCTCCCCTCCCCCCAAAAAAGAACCTCAGAGGGTTTTCCATAAGAAATGTTTTGGAAACCAGTATTTCCTACAGTTCACAACTCAACTGTCAGGAAAAAAATAATAATCCTCTGCCAACGTGGTTTCTGCAGCTGCTATCTTAAATTTAGCTGCTTTAGGCTACTTCAGACTCCAGGTCTGTAAAAATGTATTCAACTCAACAGAACACTCTACATTTAGTTACACAGCAAACTGGGGAAAGAGATCCAAAAGTGAGAATGCCAGGAAACTCAAACAAGGCCAAGCAAAATAAAAGAGGCAATTAATGCCTACACCAAATGAGATGCTCTTTTTTCCTTAAAAGATTTCTTTCCCACATTTAGCCATCTACTGTAACAAGCCATAGACCTATTCATGAACCTGATACAATCGTGTTAACAGCAAAGCTTATGGCTTTCACACCATTACATTCATTCCTCACCCTATGAATACTGATATTAGGGGACATGACCAGCACAAATGGGAACACCACCATGTATGATCACTTTGTGCTCTCAGATACATTTCTTTCAGTGTATAACAGTCCCTTCGTTTCACATTTTGGTAGGATGCTCATACAATGCAGAAATATGCAGAGCATTCTCTTTCACAAGGTCCATGCAGAAAACATCTAAAAAAAATTTAAAAGTTCTGAGATACAAATGATAAAAGAAAATAATCCAGGATGATCAAGTTCCACGATGGATAGTGTTCTGAACATGTGTCCATATTCTTCTATTCCGAAAGAATAAATGGTGAGAAAAGTGAAAACTGCACTCCTGCATTCTGTGATCTTCCCCATTTTGCTGGCCAGTACCCTATTCTGGCATGTAAGGACGGAGGTGATCCTCTACGGTACCAACCGCCCAGTGGGTGAGCTGCTCTTGTGGCAGATATAGGCAGATGCTGCATAACTTGAAGATTGTAGCTTTGTTTTTTGGAGTCTGGAAAGAGATACACAAATTATTTCAGGAGAGAGTATATTTTATAAACAGCACTGTGTGGAAAAACAAACTTCACATATTGCCTCAACTCATCCTTGCAGAAGCAACAGAAAATGAAACTAATGGTGGTGCAACATAAAAGCATAACAAAGAATTTATGGTGCTTGCTGAATATGTAAATTGATCACCAGATTTCTAAAATTTGCCTTCTCCAGCAGGGGACCTGTACCATCTTTTCTCGCTTAAGGACATATACAAATCCTTATTGTGTTTCAAAAGCGGACGAGCAGAAACAATCTCAATTAATGACAAATGATACTGATGCACACTTGCAAATCCCCACCACCCCAGTTCCTAAATCTAATAGAAATACACCCAATCAGATGGCTTCACTGCACTCAAGGCAGAGTAACTCAATACTTATAAAGTATATCCCACAAACTTACTGTTTGGAACATATTGCACATTATGCCATAGAAAAGGAATGCTGATCATTTAGCATTCTGTCATGACAACTGGTTGTATCTGTACCTCTTGACTGTAGTGAAGCCAAGCAGACAGCTGCTAAATAATAGAAAAGAGGCAAACAAGAGCATAAGGAAAAACAGGTATGCACTGGGAGATGGTGGCTACCTGCAAGTGCTGTCGGTCAATGAAGAGAAACACTGACTGGTTAGGGTTGTTGATAACAATTCCAGTCTTGTCCTTTCGGCTCAGTACATGCAGAAACTGTTTTTCATAGTCACCATGATGAAATTCAAACCTGGCCTGTGGGGTGGGGAATATGTAACAAAAAAGTTTAAATAAAATATGTTCAAGGAGCACCAATCTAAAGTCAAGGTTCACGTATGCAATGCATCCAAGTGCAGAATAGAAAAATCTCAGGAACAACTTGAAATTATAGCTAATGGAGATATAGTTTAAATTAGACTGATTATTACATCAGTATCTCCCCCTTTTCTAATGGCAGTACATTTGAAGAACCCCATATTTAACTTTATGTAAACAAAAATGACGACTATCACAGATGCAGTACCCCATACTTACTGGTAAAAGCTTCTGGCAAGTTATCAATCAAGAGACAAAATAAACTAAGTAACTCAAAACATCTGCTTAGGTACATTCAGTGACAACATTCTGCCTTTGTAATCATGCAAACACCTTAATGATTACAAAAATATACCACAATTCACTATAACCACCATAAAGAAAAAGTGGTATTCATTAAAAGTGCTAATGGCTTATTTGGGTTTTAGTAGCACTCTGCCTGGGACCTGTATCATACCTGAACAGGCCTAAAGGGCTCATCATCCGATCCCTTCCACCTAGAAAACAGAAGACAGACTATCTTCTCAATATCATTCCGAGGCCAAAGTATGAAGTCCATCTCTTGCGTACAGCCAATCACATCCTGTTAAGGACATGAATAAAATTAATAGTGTCCAAACAATCTAGTGGGAGAACACACACACACACACACATACGTTTGAGAAGCAAATATAATTGTAATTCAAATGGTTTGTATACCTTTCATACATCTATAACAATAGGATTTTATTCTTAAGCACTACAACACAGCCTGCCTATCTGCTAACTTTACATTAACATTTATAATGTGGAAATCGGAACCCAGTCCCAGTAATTTAATTCTTATGGGAACAAACTTTATGGATTTGAAAAACTGCCCAAACTAAAATGATGTCCTCAGGATAGTTTTTTAGATGCCCATCGGCAAATACACCCACTTTTATCACATTTACATTTTTATGTTGTCTTGCTGTCTTCATCAAGAATATTTAAATTCAAAAACACAGCTTATAATAATTGTATTTTTAGCTTAAGAGTTTATTCCCTATTTTGTTGCAGTTCAACAGGTATGAATTGAATCCGGAGTTCCTTTCCCACTCATGGGATACTTCTGCCAGAAATGGGAGGAAGCTTTCTACAATCCTCACTTCCCTGTGCAATTCTTGTTCCCACCCTGCAAAAAAGGTTTGAGGGATAGGAAACCCTATAGAACAGTGGGGGAAGGGGCTTTGCAAAAGTTGCTTCCCCTTCCACCAGGATAAGCCTCTGCTGTATTGTGAACAGAAGCAGCCCCTACTCTCTCAGAATAGAATTTAAGACACTATGTTGAATTTCTGCAAGAGATATAAAGCAATCATTCATGTCAGATGTCTCTGCCAATATTCCATTTCCACAATTCTAAATTTCTTTCCATGCCTCTTTCTCACATCTACTTTTACCAAGAGACAAACTTGTTAAAATATTGAGGGCCAGGATAATGAAAACTCTTAGATAAATAATTTATATTCCACTTAATAACAAAGTTTCTAAGTGATGTATACAACACAAGAGGGATAGAACAAAACAGCAACAAAACTATTATTATTTAGCAGTAGTATTAATATTACCCACCTGTCCTAGGGTGGGTTACAATTAAAAATACAACATTAAAATAACTTAAACGACAGTCAAGAGAATAGGGTGGATGGTGTCAAAGGCCCAAGTAAATCAGTGTGTCTTCTAGACAAAGCATACTAAATATTCAAATACAGTGGACCCTCCGGATACGAATTAAATTCGTTCCGGGGGTCCGTACTTAACCTGAAAAGTCCTTAACTGGAGGCGCCGCTTCTGCGCACACGCACGGTCCGTTCCGCAAAGCACTTCTGTACATGTGCACATGACAAAACCCAGAAGTATACACTTCCGGGTTTGCCGCGTTCGCAACCTGAAAGTTACGTATCCAGAGCGGTACGTAACTCGAGGGTCCACTGTACAGATTTACCACCTGATAGGCAGCATCCAAAAAACCCTTATGCAGCGACACACTGAACTTCAAACCACATACCCACACTTCAACCCCCCCTATGCTGCAAAAGTTCCATCAGCAGTTTGGTGCGGAGTCTGTTCAAAGAGGGGGGGATCCCACTAAGACATGTAAGTCATTGGGTACATCTAAAGTAGTCCTTTTAATCCTGCTGATTCTATCTGGATCTTTGATATAGAAATACTACTAGCAGCATTAATAGCCTTTTAAAATGTTGATCTCTGAAACAAAATGACAGAACATTAAATATTTTACCCTGCGCATAGACTGATAGCGGGGTGCATGCAGCTGAACCACATCCTTTTGTAGAAGCTCTATGGAACTTTCCAAGGAATAGCTGGAATCCCGCACGCCTTTCAGGATATTTTCTTCATAATTATTGGTCATGACTGGTATCACTTCAGACACTTCAAAGAGCGCTGACTTTTTCCTCTAATGAGGGAAAACAAAGAACATGTTGCATTTCATTCATTTCGAAGCAGTCTGTCATTACAATGCTTTTAAAACTTAAGAAAAATAAACTTACTGCAAACCTAAGAACTGGGTAACACCCTAAACTTATTGCAAACCTAAATTTAGAGATAAATGGATGCTGAAGCACATGCTTAAGCAAAAATGCATTTCACATTAAAATCCAAAGTGCTGAGTCTCTAAAATTCAATTTTACGTATTCCCCAGATTTGTGTGCAACCATAGCCCATAACGCAGTATTAACTCTCACATGGCACATTTTGAAAGCTGTGCAAGGTTTTGTTAAGATACCCAGCGCATAAGGAATGAACATCATGACTCAAAATTAAACATCAAAGCTACAGCGTAGCCATGATGAAAACACAGTGTAACAGATTTTTACAATGCTCTCCACATTCATTCTCAGATTGCAATTTTGAGAGTGCTAACAGAGGTACGGAGTCACTCAATACAAAAGTCGAACAACCAAAAAGGAAATTACCTTGTCTTTGAATACAAAGGCAATATACATCTTGAAATCAAACTGGTCAGCTAGAGATTCTTTTTTCTTTTTAAGCTGAGCACGAAGTCTGTTCAGAGCTTGTTTCTTCCGGGAGTTTGGGTCCCCCATTTTGTAATACAGGTGGTACTAAAGCCTTTTGAAACCTTCACTAAACTATGGGCCCTTTTTCATAAGACTCGAGTACAACAGAAACAAGTCATTTTATTCCTGCTAATACCACTGAATCAATAGAACACAGGCGTAACCCAAAAATGCACCTTAGGCAAATGTTTTACAAGACTGTCTTATTAGAGGGGTCATAAAACAAAGTAACTATTAGTCCAACCATCATTGGACAAAAAGTTTGCGCAGTATTGTCAAAAGCCCAAAGAAATTTGAAGAAAATACACTGATATACACAGTTTAAACCACAGGAATAAGTGGGCAAGAATGGGAAAAAAATATTATCACAATTTGTGTGTAGAATAAAAAGCAATAACGGGCATGGACCCAATCCATTTGGGCGGGTTTCTTGCCCCACGCTGCCACCCCCCAAAAAAACAAAAAACTGAAATTAAAGACAGTGTTCTATCCCGCCCAGATTCATGACTGCTGATTATTTTCAAGATCTCTGCTATTGCTATGCTGCCTGGCTTTTTCTTTTTTCAAGAATTATTCGACTTGGTAGAAAGCAAAGGAGGGAGTGCAGAACAGGAGTGGATGTCCTGGGAGGTAAGACGTTTCCCTACCAACAACAAAATAATCAACCACAGACAACAGTGTGCTGGTTTGCAGAGGAGCAAGGAGTTTGGAAAACAGCAGAGTCATTTCTAACTTCATCCTGCTCATCATCAGGCACATGGTTGCCCTGAGGCTGCGGCTGTGGGAGAGAAGAGGGATCATGGTGGCCATTGATAAAAAGGTGGAGGGAAGATTTGGGAGATTATCTGGCCTTTTGAATCCCAAGTCGATCTCTCGATCTAGCACTCCCCTAGGAGGGAGAGGCCTCCAACCCACCCCACTAGCCTTCCTTCCCTCAGTCTAAGCCCCGGGCAGGACAAAAAAATCCTCCTCCCCTCTGCCGCTTTAATTGGGGCTGGGCATGGCTGATGCGATTGGCCTCCTTGCGGGGGTTGTTCTCTTCCTTGCTCAAGAGGAAGAGGCGGGCCTGTGCTCAGCGCAGCGGGGGCCACTCAAGTCTACGGCCCGGAATTCACTCTTGCATTCATGGTCAACAACCAACAACTCGGGTTCTTGGGAGGGGGGAAGAAAAAAGGGGGCGGGGGGAAAAGGGAGAGGAAGGGAATTATCACACCAAAAAAATTTCAATTGGAAAAAAAAATAGTTTGCAAAGAGGCTTTTGTCGCAGCGAACTTGAGTAAATTTGGAAAGGGAAAAACGCGTTTTCCCGGAAACAAATAAAAAAAATTTAAAGGAAAAAAGGATTATGAACCCGTCCTTCCCCCTTTTTTATTTGCTGTTTAGTTGTTGTGCTTTTTAAAAACAAAAAAAGCACACACAAGCACACCCTCTTCGTAAAAAATAATAGTAATTAAGCGGTTTCCCTCCCCCTCTCCTTGGAAGCCCCCGCGGCGGGAGGCTCAGGCGGCAAGAGACACCCAACCGGACCGGAGACTGTGGCGTGGCCTGGCTCGCTACCCGCAGCCGGCGGGCGCGGGTGGAGCAGTGGAGGCGGCGGCGGCGGCGCTGCTAGCAGCACGGGCAGGAGCCATGTCAAGAGAAGGCCACCAAGAAGCCGCCCAGCTCCGCCATCCCCGCTGCGCTGTTCACGGTGACCGGGCCGCCCGCTCTGCCGCTGCTCAGTCCCAGCAGCCTGGTCCCCATAGCCTAAGCTCGGCGCCCCGGAGCCGCCGGGGGGTGGCAAATGGTGGCGGCGGAGGCGGCGGGAGGGAGGAAGGAAGGACGAGAGGAGGAGGAGGAGGAAGAGGCGGCGGCGGAGCGAGGCCGGGCCGGGAAAAGTCCCTGCGCTACAGGCTCCTACGGCGGGAAAGAGGCAAAAGAGCGAGAGAAGCCCCCGCTCCTGTCCCCTCTGAGGCGAAGGATGGCGCAGGCGAGTCTCTCGGTCCGGGCGGCGCGGAAGGCGGCGAAGCAGCAGCGGCAGCAGCCCGAGCGGAGAAGCCCTCAAAATGGCAACCGCCGCGTCTCCTCCTCGCCTGACTCACACACACGGGAAGGCTCCGCCCCGCGACCCGCTGCGCAGGCGCCCTGCGGTGGACTGTACCATCTCCGTCTCGGGAGAGGGGTGGGAAGGGGTAAAGCGAACGGGGCAAGTGGGGTAGGGTGGGCAGCTGGTACTCAATGCAACCTGCGTGTTGAGTGTTACCCGCTGTCTCCAATGGGGGCGAAGTGTGTCTATGCCCCGGTCCTTAGCAGACTTCCGACGTGTCCCAGCCATTTGACATAAGTTAAAGTCGCAGTGGGCACGATGGGACTCGTCCCCGAGTAAACAAACGTGCACAGGACTGCGTGGTGTAAAAATCAAGGGGCTTAGGTCCGTCTGGCTCGGCAGAGGGTCGGGCTGATGGCCGCGTGGGGGCTGTTAGTCTGTGTCAGTGTCACCCGCAAGCGGGTACTCGAAAATGGAAGTCCGATTCATTCTACTGGAGTAACAAAGAGCGCACACTAGTAATGGGCTCTTAGGAGCAAACTCGCCGCACACGCAAGATCAAAATTAAAAGGCGTTTAGAGTAACTTTTACGTTCTTCCGATTGCTGACTACTTGTTTATTTTAATATGGAGTCGGAAATATTCGTGTACCCTCCCTTACAGTTTTGCTTTGGGAGGCTTTGAAATCATGTGTCTGTTGCAGCATGTCTATGCCGCACAGCTTGCTCACCAGGAGTGCGTTTCTCCCCATTGTATGCCTCTTAAATTGTGATGATGAAATGCAGAGCAAGATCCCGCTCTTCAGCCCTGTCAGATTCCGGTCCTACACCCATTAGCATGGTGGCTGGGCTTCCGAATTAACAAAAAGCCCCATCGGAGATTACAAAACGGGCGCCTGCCCTAACGGAAGGCCAAGTTCCAAAGAAGTCCCACTGAATTCGCTGGGACTGCATCTTAAACGATGCTATGCAACTGAAAAGGTTTCCGACCGTTCGTTGCCCCCAACCTGTACTGTAGCACGAATGCTACCCCTTGTTTTTCGCCTCCCCTTTTCCTGACAATAATAACAAAGAGTCCTGCGGCAACTTTAAAGCCTGAACAATTTATTTCTGCCGTTATGATGGGACCGCAGCCCATTCCCTTGTTCTTCCTCTAGAAGCTGCACGGCGACACACAGATGCACCTGTTGGATGCCTGCAGCGCAGCTGTTTAGATACACAAAGGGTGTCTGATCAGTGGACTTAGACGGCAGCGCGCTTTCTCCCTCGACGGTCATCATGCAGGCGGCGGCATGTCAAGTTGAGCCACTTCTTCAGCAAATGAAAAGCAGCTGCTAATAGTCTAGAGGCCACCAAAAGCCCCCCCCCCACCTGCGCCCCATCCCCTCCCTCTCCCCATCCAAGAGAACTGCTACGTTTTCCATGACGCACAACGCGCATCTAGTCTCCAGGGGCTGCTCCGCCGTCACCAGCTCCGCGGTCTCGGTCTGTCCCCACATAAAGAACCCACCATTGCAGAACCTGTTTTAAAGCGCGCTCGCGCTCGCGCTCCGCTATTGATTCGAGGGAGGTGGGGCGCGCATCCGCACCTTTTTAAAAAACTTAATGCGAGAACTAGTTTCTGCCCAGAGACAGGCTCCAAGTTCCTTCGCCCCGCCTTCTCCCTCTAGTGAAGTGAACGGCTCCCCCCCGCCCGTCTCAGACGTCACCGCGCCACCTCCCGGGGGCGAAGCACGCGGGTAAAGCGTGTCATGTGTGTATGATGATCACAACAACAGAGGACACGGGGCTTGCGCTTGGTTGTGTAACAGCGCTAGGGGGCTTCCAGACGGGGGCCGCTGTGTCGCCAGCGGGGTGTTTTTAACTCACCCGATTTTTCACGGAAAGGGTAAATCCCGGTTGGAGGCACTTGGCGTTTTAATGCTGACGACAGTGTGTGGACGCAGCAAAATAAGTACTTGCACGCGTGGCGGCACCGATCCCGCATCGAAAGCCCACGCAGAGGCACCTTCCGGGACATGGGCTTAGGCGGGGGGGGGGGGGAGCAACTCCCATCCCCAAATCGAAATAAATAATAATAATAAACTAACTGACCAGTCGCCTGACATATAGCTCAGTTCTGCCCCCCGCCGCCGCAATAAATCCTGGCTACGCCCGTGATCCAGGAAACCTGTTTATTGAGCACTTTTCCACTACTAACACGTTTGCACGAAGTTTGATGGGAGGTTGCATATGAAATTCTCTTCTGTTTTTAATATTCTCTCATAATTTTGCACGCATTTCCCCATCACTTTCTGATTTTCCTCCCAAAGTGGGTTTGTTGCACAATTTTAATTTGCCAATATGCAACTGAACCCGGTAGCAACAGTTTTGAAGTGGCCTTAGGCAGTGTAGCATAAGAAACTGCTTTCTATTGAGTTGGGCCAGTGGGCCATATTGTTCAATATTGTCTGCGCTGACTGGGAGCTGCTTTCCAGGGTTTCAGGCAGGAGTCTCTCCCAGCCGTACCTGAAGATGCCAGTGATTGAATTTCGGTTCTTCTGCCACTAGCGACAGCACTTTCCCCAACACATCCCCTTTGATCCCAAATAATTATGTGATTCAAGCATCCCCAAACTTGGTTCTCCAGATGTTTTGGGACTACAACTCCCATCATCCCTAGCTAATGGCTGCTTTAGCATCTTCATCCTTGACATCCATGAAGGCTTATGCCATAAAATCTGTTAACAATCTACAGTATTCTAAATGTTCTTTAAACAGTGTGAATAATAAAACTACTGTATTTTTCGCTCTATAAGACGCACCAGGAGGAAAACAAGAAAAAAAAAATTCTGAATCTCAGAAGCCAGAACAGCAAGAGGGATCGCTGCACACACATTTCCCCTTACTTTTTAGAAGGGAAAAAGTGAGTCTTATAGAGCAAAAAATACGGTAAATAAAGCCCATCTATAATAGACAATACGTTGAAACAAAACTCCAACATAATTATCATTGCAACATAAATGAAATCAAAAAAATATTTAAAACAAATATAGGGAACTAATATTATCTAATGCATACTCAGCCCAGGAGGGGATAAAAGCAGCTAGAAAATGTAAAATGACAGGAATACAACATACATACAACCTCAGTGTCTCTGGACATACTGCCACAACCCACCAATCAGGGACTATGCTGGTGACAATGCCCACATGACACAAAGACACAGAGGGACTGCCAATGAATTCATGATAAGGAGCTCTTCCAGAGTATTTGGGCAGTTGCACCATAATATCCCTCATGACAGAGGTATGTGGCATTCTGCCAGCATAGTGGGGCTTTAACCAATTCCTGTACAGTGGTACCTCAGTTTAAGAACTTAACTCGTTCTGGAGGTCCGTTCGTAACCTGAAACTGTTCTTAACCTGAGGTACCACTTTAGCTAATGGGGTCTCCCACTGCTGCCGCGCCACCGCTGTGCAATTTCTGTTCTCACCCTGAAGCAAAGTTCTTAACCCGAGGTACTATTTCAAGTCTGTAACTTGAAGCGTCTGTAACCTGAAGCGTCTGTAACCCGAGGTACCACTGTAGCGCCTTAGCTGATGGTTCTGTGCCTTTAATGTTCATGTTATACTGTATTGCCATCTAGTGGAAATTTAAAGGTTGCCAGTAGCTTGTGTGTCTGTTAAATACTGTACAACCTATTCAAGTTTGGGGACAAACTAAACATTTCCCCTTTACATTGCCTCTTGATTTGAGAGCCATGAACCAGAGTGCATAAACAGAGAAGGAACATTTGTATTTCTGTTTTAAGCCTATAAACTGCCGCATCCCAAAAGTTCAGGCTAGACATCGACTAATAAAAACAAACAATTGAAATATATTTGAAATCAAATTCCTCACAATGGACCGTGTGTTTTCTAGTAAGTCAAATATTGTTGGTGTCTTTTCTTATCATTTCTTCACCCTGTTCTTGGAGTTAATCTCCTGGTGGTATTCCATGGACAGACCGACATGCTATGTCATATATGCTTTTTAAAATGTGACTTTTGTTCTGATCATGCTCTGGATCTCAACTTGGACCCTCTACCAGTTTCCTGCTGAAATCCCTTTATTGCAAACAGCACCTTTGGAAACAAATAGCTATGGAAGGGGCAATTTTCAGGAGGTCCACCCAATTTCAAGCGGTTCCACCAGCCCTCTACATGTCACTCAGCATTGTTAAAAAGTATCCCCAGGCCCTCTAGATTGAGCAACTGTTGCACAGGGCAAGGTAGGGGAGACAAGAAACATTATTTCATTGAACTTCCTTCTGCTCCAAACCATTATACGACTGCAGTCACAGAAGCACATTTATTTGTAAGCGTTCCTTATTTGTTTTAATGGGACATCTCTTCCAAGTAAACTGATTAAGGTGCTCACAAGAAGAAGAAGAAGAAGAAGAAGAAGAAGAGGAGGAGGAGGAGGAGGAGGAGTTTGGATTTGATATGCCGCCTTTCACTCTCCTTCAGGAGTCTCAAAGCGGCTAAGATTCTCCTTTCCCTTCCTCCCCCACAACAAACACTCTGTGAGGTGAGTGGGGCTGAGAGACTTCAGAGAAGTGTGACTGGCCCAAGGTCACCCAGCAGCTGCATGTGGAGGAGCGGAGACGCGAACCCGGTTCCCCAGATTACGAGACTACCGCTCTTAACCACTACACCACACTGGCTTTTAAACTAGCGTTTAAAACTAATTGATTTAGGCCACAAATATCAGAAACCTCCATACCTAAAAATATCAGAAACCTCCATACCTAAAAACCTTATTGCATTGTAAGATCTGCAGAGGGGCTGTATGATGGTAGTTCTGTCACCCTCAGAAATGTGGAGAACAGCAGCATAAGATGTTGGAAGTGCAACAGCAGAGATCATTCAGCGTGTAACTTAAGGGTTAATTCTATTCTTCGTGTTCGTCAACTACCCAAGAGGGTAGGTGGCATTATCTTTACAGAAGTAAAGATGCTCAGTAAAGTATCACTTGCTTTGATAGGCTGTCTAGCCGTGAGGGAGTTTTCTTCTGGATATCTAGACAAATGTCTCCCTGCTCTCAAGAAGGCCTATAAAAAAGAAAGCTTAAATTGTATACCATTTTGCTCAGTGTGTTCAATAAACATTTACCAGGATTTTCTTCTTGGTCTCTGCATGTTTCAAGTGCCTCTGCTAACACAGGAGAGGGCTTTCTCTGTGGCAGCCTCTAAACTGGAATTTCCCACAGAGGTGTGTCTAGTATCTTCATTGTACAACTTTTGTCACATGCTGAAGACAGACCAATTCATCCTGGCCTTTGACAACTAAGGTATATTTTGTGGGACTTGCCTCTTTTGCTGAATGTGTACTGTTTTGTTCCATTTGGAACAGCTTCACTACTGTAGTTTTTTTATCATTACAATGGTTTTGTTTTTATAACTGTATATTATTATATACTTGTAACCTGTCCTGGGACATGGTGAAGGCTGGGTAAGAAATCTTACAAAGGGTTGGAGTACTAAGATGCTGAGGGCTAAATGTGCACCATGCTCTGCTTGTGATGGCATGCTGTCCTGTGGCAAGTGGGCACTTTGCCCTGCAACCTAAAGCTGACAACTTTCCATATTATCACACTCAGCTACAGGTTTTGGAGGGTCGGGGCAAGGTGCCCCCCTCAGCACTCAGTGGACCTGGTTTCCCTGATTTGGTTTCAGAGGGGCTACATGCCTGCCCACCCATGGTGGTAGCAATGGCAATGCTGAACAGAACTCCGGGCTGTATTTTTATTTACAGCTACATCAGAGTTGGCATTATGTTGACAGTTACCACCAAGTTCAGGCATGCAACCTGGAGAGCCACTCAGTGAGGCTGCTGTGTCCCTCCAATTTTTGCTGCAGACAGTTTGCCTGGCAGCAGCACTGATCTGGGCCATATGCCCAGATTCACCAGCAGCACTGCCTTATTAATGCTAGATCTTCCCCCTGACATACCCACATTGGGGGCAGGACCACCACAATTAGGAAGACAGCAACAGCGCTAGGGTGTTCAGGTGTGCTGCCCAAAGCGCCATTCAGGGCTTGCTGCCATACCACTCCTAGTCTTCGCTGGCTGCTCCTGCAGCAACAGCAGTTACACTTGAGCCTCAGCAGTTGGCTGCGTGCTGGTGCCAGGCCTGCATATCACCCAAAAAAAAAAAAAAAACACTTATTGCCAGAAACCCCACAGTCAATGGCATATAGTCCACTGCAGTCATGGTACTACTTGAACCAGGGCTTTTTTCAGCCGGAACTTGATGGAACTCAGTACTAGCACCTCTCAGGTGAGCACCATTGCCATTCTAAAAGAATGATGGAGATGTTCGTTGTGAGTTCCGGCACCTCTTTTTCTAGAAAAATAGCACTGACTTGCCTCCTAGGATCAAGCAATACTCTGCCCACTGGATAACATCAATTTTCAAACGATAAAGCCTGGTTGGAAATAGTTTATTTCAACACAACTTCCTATATTCAATTCTGAAACTTTGTCCTAGATATTGGCTATAATCCCAGGATGGGGGAACACTGTATGGTTATGGAAGTGTCACTACTATCTATTACTCTAATCAAGTGATTCTGTTCTTGTGTTCTGGTAAAAGAAAAGAGAGAAGAGGGCATTTTGTTTTCCATAACTCTGCATTTTTTTAAATGTTGCCTTCTCATGCAAAACAAATTGGCTGACCTCAGTGGGAAACCTCACTGTTTGTTCAAGAGCCTATTGAAGTGCAAACGGTCATAACATCAGAAGTATTAATTTGTTTTGAAACAGATAAACTGAACCCATTCTGATACGCAGCAGTAGAGAAAAGAAATATTGAGATTGGCAAAATGTTTAAATGAATGCAGATGTCACAACATGTTTTTATATGTGCCAGACCTTTGTGCTCAGCAGGCTGAAATAAAGTGATGTAACCTGAAACCTTTCTTTTGGATATCTAGGATTAATTATATATGGCAGTTCCCACAAATGAGCCTCTCGTCTAAAATGATTGAAGGGAAATTCTTTCAGTTCTGTAATGAGGGATTCTTTACAAATCCCTCCAAGCTGAGGAAATTAAGAACACTGATTGAATCATAATGGTGCACAATAGGAAACCTTTTCATCAGGTAAAGAAGGAGTGGTTCCATTATTAGGAACACCTGGCCAGCACACATCCACAGCCAGAGGCAAAGTAAAGGGAAAATAAAAAGAAATTCAGGCTTCTAACATTAAAGTTATCATATTGCTTATTTCCAATCTACAAATTTTAACTAAGTGATTGTGGAACTCACACAAGCAATACATCTGTGGTTTCCAAATATTTGTGAAAAGATGTCAGCTGACTTATTGATTGTTTGTCCTGTCCTGATTTGTTTGCAGGGAGGTTTCAGTCACATCGAAACAAGTGTAACCCCACACTTTCCAGTGCATTTCCCAGACACTTTCCTTACTGCTCTTTTTAACCCAAATTATCTACAATTTTTGTTTAACCCACAAGAAAGAAGGGCTTCTTCACTGGCTAGGTTCAATTCTAATCCTTCTAACCTCCTTTGGGGTAGGTTTGCGGGTGTGGCAAAAGGAGATAGGATCTGCCGATGTGATGCCCACCTGGTGTAAACTCTAGCTCACATGGCCCTTATATGTAAAATGTATGATGATCTCCGCCAACAATTTTTGGACCATCTATGTATCCCAATATGGAAACCAGGGAGAGAGGTCATACACTTCCTATTACAGGGGAGAGATCAGGAGCTCACGAAGACAATAGCTAAGTTCCTCTATTTGATTTTTTGCCGCCAAAATACGCTACAGGACCCTGCCCTTGCTGGAGACCCATAGAGGTGAAATAGAGTGCTTGCCACCTTTTCTTCCCTTTGGCAAATGACTTGTCTATCTGGCCATCAGGTCTTTCTCTAGGCTATGCCCTCTCTCCTCCTAAACTATTCTCCAATATTTAGTACATAACTGACTTCCCGTGGTGTGAGGTTGTCAGGGTGGTGGTGATGATTGTGCACTGATTTTGTGTTATGCCAGTCACCCCACAGCAGCCATGTGATGTTATGCCAAGATTCCCTATAACAGCCATTTTGTGAATGACGCCCACATGACTTTCTCAAATTCAAAATGGGCCCACTGGTCCAAAAAGGTTGGGCTTTTAGTTTGGTTTTCGTTTTTATTTTTTTACTCATCTTCCCTGATGAAATGCCTGCTCCCATAGAAAACAATTCAGGGATCCGGGATTTGTGTAGCTGTGATGGGGAAGCAGTGTGTCAACAAGAAAAGAAACGCAGCATAGATATAGGAGCTCATGCTCTTCCTCACTCGGTTCATACAAAAACGTGGTTTTCTTCTGAGTTTGTAAACATTTAAAACAAAAGCTCTATTATTCTGATGCAGGTACGGAACCCATTTACTTGGGAGTAAGCCCTGCTGAAATGACTGAGGACTAACTGCAATCCACTGCCACTTACTTCTGAGCAATTATGCACAGGGTTGCAGTAAGCTCAATGGGGCTTTCAGGTAAGCATGAAAACTCCTTTTACTCAGGAGTAAGCCCCACTGAACTCAGCACTCAGTTTAGGTTTGTGGCTATAAGCGACGCTCTCCTTTGCTCCGCCTTAGACAGCCTCCAACTGCCCCCCCTTTAAAAACAACAACTCCCAACCCCAAAGCTCCTCCCAACAGCTTGTTATGCTGCTAACGCGCGCGGGTGGTGGGGCGGCTCAAAGGAAACGCCGGAAGCAACCATTGGCTACGGCTTTCCCCAACCCCCCGAACGTGATTGGCTAGAAACTGTTCGCCGGAGGACAGGGTACAGGCGGAGAGCCCGCCTGACGCAACGACGCTCGCCCACCCACCCGACGCCGCGATATATTTTTACGGCTGCGCGCGCGCAAGAGAGAAAGGCTTTTCCTTGTTCAAGCGAGCGCGCGGGATTAACGTGCGAGGAAAAAAAAGGCGGGCAGCGGTGGCCGCCGGGAGTCTTGGTCTCGCGGGCAGCTGAGCGAGCATCGAGGCGGGTGAGTTCAGGGGGCGAGAGGGTCGTTATCCTGAGGGGCCACACACGCGCACCCCTCCACAGACGCTGGGCATTGTAGCTCGTGAAGGGTGGTGGGAGTTGTAGCTCGGGGGTTGAACTACAGTTCCCAGGTTGTGGTGACGATGGAGTGAAGGTGCTTTAAGTATATGGTGATGTCAGCCATTTCTAAAGCAGGGAAGGCTCCCCTCTTCTGGCTCCCCCCGCCCCGTTCTTCAAAGAGGGGCTAGTGCTCGTGGTGCTGTGGCTTGTGCTTGGTTATTATCGTTTGAGAACCTCGCCTGCATCTTTGACCCGACTCGACACGTGAAGGAGCTTCCCCACATACTTGTTTGAAAGGAGAAGGGACCCCAAGCTCAGCAATGCAACTTTGGGGGCAGTTTGGAAGTTTGCGCCCTTCCACGTGGAAGACCTTTTCCTTGCTTTTGGTGAGGGAGCACAGCCAGAGGCCCTCAGTATTCATTGACATACACAGAGTGAACATGCACATTTCCTTTTTTGGAGCTACCCTTCAGAACAGGCCGAGCTCCTGCTGAAAGGAATCTGGTGTGGCTGCGAGAGGCACACAGGTTATCTTTTCATGGGTTTGGCAAGGACTACTTGATAATTTTTTAAAAAGATCTACAGCTGCATATGATATTGCAGGCTTTCCATGTCTGAGGGGAAAGCTACAGATGCTTAACTGTATGTGGGCTGCTTTAACTCTTTCCTGAGTTATTTCCTATTATAAGAATAGTGGTCTTGGTACCAAATGCAGCACTTACCTAGCCCTCACTTAAAAAAACCATATTCCAGCTGTTCAAGTGCTCTGGATAGTTTCCACAAACTGACAGCCACATAAACTACTACTGATAAATGTTTAAGAACAGATTCGGTTTAAGAACGGACTTCAGGAATGGATTAAGTTGGTAAACAGAGGTACCACTATATTAGCTTCAGAAGGAAGCAATATGTGCTGTTTGGGTGTGATTAGAAATTGCCTTTATTCTTGCATATAATGCATATAATGCAAGAGGGGTACCTTTTACAGCCTTCAAGGCTCTTCAGGGATTTAACTGCAATATTAAAAGTTGAATTAGGTTGTGGTCAGGTCAGAATTGTCTATTGCCTTCTTTTAGAGGATAAAATAACATTTAAGGTGCACATTTGAGAGCATTTATTGAAGATAAACTATTACTTGCTATGTTTTAACCATCCTTTACTGTTAGTTTGCCTTCTTATTCCTGCAGGTGCAGTGGAGATTGTGCATATGAAACCAGTAGTGGTAAATAAAGTGGAAGAGGATAGCATAGGAATAAAACTCTGTAATCACAATTGCAATTTGTCTTTAGTGCTTTGGAACATTGAAATGCTAAACGAAATGGAGACACGTAAAATCACTGTAGTTAGAACATAAGATCTTTGAATAATGGACCAGCTTTGCTACTTATGGAATGTTTAGAGGTCCTTTCCATAGGACAGTTCTAGCACTTTGCCGATGTTTAACACATTACTTCCATATACAAGTTTGCTATTTTGACATTGTAAAAAAGATGGTCCCAGTTGGTGATAATACAGGCTCAGGGTTATGCTGTAACACAAAAGAGTCTTAATACTCATTGGCTTCCGACTCAGAAATGTGGTCGGCTAAACTGTGAGATTTATGTATGTGCATTTTTCAAAATATAACCAATAAAACCTTTGCCATGTAAAGCTGAGGCATCACAGGGCTATCATAAGGACACATTTCTTAGCTCAGATTAATCATTCTAGCATTATAACAATCAGCTGGAATGGAAATATGGTGTTCCTGCTTTCCTTTTCTCCCATGCCTCAGTTTAGTCATATGGAGTAGCTGCTTGTGATATTGAAATTGCTGGTCCTGCTATTATGACTGGAAGTTATAAGGTATTAAGGTGAACTTCAAAGTTAGGAAAAAATATCTCTTCTGAGATTCGCTTGGTAGATGAAAACTGCTGTTAGTGAACCATAACTCTGAGGGCTATGCAGATGATTGTAAGCTCAGTTTGCTTTATGGCTTTTAAACCCAGAGTTAAACGGAGGTTTGGAATTGCTTTCAGGAATTGGGAGAGAACCATCCAGGCCTAATGTATGAACTCTTTTGATTTGTGGCTGCACTGGACATCCCTGCTTACTTTAATGTGCTGCTTGTACATTTTATGCCCATATAGGACTACTTGAAAGCAGACAATGAATTCTAGGATGAAACAGAAACTGGATGTTGAGAAGCCCCTTGCTACAAAGGTAATATTGATACTTGCCAAGGTGTAATGACAAGAGGTGATGTGTATACAGCGCTATTTTCATAGAGTTCATAGATACGAAGCTTGTACTTCTTTTTATAAATAGACCAAGACTGAAGATCTGTTCAATAGGTTTAGTGCATAACTGGCTTCAAACTAATCACATGATTCCTACAGCATAGGGGCCCTTATCATATGTTACTTGCAATATGTATTCAGAATTGTCTTCAGAACTGTATAGATCAAATATTGCCGAGAACAGGCTTCCCCAACCTCAGCCCTCCAGATGTTTTGAGACTACAATTCCCATCATCCCTGACCATTGGTCCTGCTAGCTAGGGATCATGGGAATTGTAGGCCAAAAACATCTGGAGGGCTGAGGTTGAGGAAGCCTGGCCTAGAACCAACCACAGATACCTCTGCAGCACTACAGTCTATGCTACTGCCTTGCTTATTGTCACCAGGATTTGTGTTTTACATATGAGACTGAACCTAATTGAGTTATAACAAGGAAGTTTGATGTATAGTGTACCTCGGTTTATGAACTTAATCTGTTCCGGAAGTCCATTCTTAAACAGAGGCGTGCTTTCCCTAATGAGGCCTCCCGCCGGTGGTGCCCTTCCACCATTCGGATTCCGTTCTTAGACCGAGGTAAAGTTCTCAAACCGGGACACTATGTCCGGTTTTGCAGAGTTTGTAGACCGAATCATTCTTAAACCGGACTGTTCTTAAACCGATGTACCACTGTACAGTAATGGTGGTAGCCTTGCCAAGGGATTTGAAGGATTCTATGGCAGAAGCTATAAAATGTTGCAGTCATAATACTGTTTTTGTTTAATTGGAGAGTGAAAGGTATGAAAATACGGTAAGAGGAAGCACCTGTTAATAATAATTAGGTGCTATTCAGATGTTTTGGATAATATGTCTTGGCCAGTACTTAAACGTGTACAGACATTATGTGTGTCTTGCCCTAGAGCAGTGATTTTCAATCAATGTGCTGTGGCACCGTTGGTTGCCTTAAATGATGGTCAAGGGTGCCATGAGCAACACTGGCCTCTGTCCCTCTTCCCTTCCCCTCCTTCTCTGATGCCCTCACATCTCTGCCTCCTAAAGGCTTGCACAGCTGTTTGTTGCAGCAGCCCTGGCTACAAGCTCCCCAGGCTAATGGTGCCTCTGGGGCTGGCTAGGAGCAGCGGCAGAAGCTGCCCAGAGGACTCCCAATGTGTTTCCTGCTTGGCAGGGGGTTGGAGTCGATGGCCCTTGTGGTCTCTTCCAACTCTATGATTCTATGATTCTATTCTATGATTCTAAGAGAGGAGAGGAGGCTGAGGGAGCATTCCACAAGGGAGGGTGTTTGAGAAAGCATGAGAGGCTGCCAGTTCTGCAGGCAAGGGATGATGTAACTAGGCTCCTGAGCCCCACAAGGGTGCCGCAGAAAGAATGTATTTGGTCAAGGGAGAAAGAATGAGTTTGGTCAAGGGAGCCGTGGACTCAAAAAGCTTGAAAACCTCTGTCGTAGTGTCTTAAAATGTGATCTGCTCATAGTTGTGTGCAAAGATCCTATGCCCTTTGAGTGATGGATGTTCTGTGCTTTCAGTTCTACAAGGCATATTGCTTGGCAGCCAAGCCAACAAAGAGGACCCATTCCCAATAATAATAATAATAATAATTCTGGGCGGCTTCCCAAAAAATATTAAAATACTATAATATTATATACTATAACATTAAAAGCTTCCTTAAACAGGGCTGCCTTCAGATGTCTTCTAAAGGTCTGGTAGTTGTTGTTCTCTTTGACATCTGGTGGGAGGGCGTTCCACAGGGAAGGCACCACTACCGAGAAGGCCCTCTGCCTGGTTCTCTGTAACTTGGCTTCTCGCAGTGAGGGAACTGCCAGAAGGCCCTCGGTGCTGGACCTCAGTGTCTGGGTAGAACGATGGGGGTGGAGACGCTCCTATGTTCCTTGTAACTAGTACAAAGTTGCAATACACAGGTGGTTGATTTGCTCATCCCCTTCACATGCTTGGAGGGGCTATAGCTGTGTGGTAAATCGTAAGATTTGCATGCAGAAGGTCCCAGACTTGATTCCAGGTAGGGCTGGAAAAGCTTGCTGTTTGAAATGGTGTGGAGGTGCTGCTAGTCAGTCTAGACACGGGGTGTAGCTTGATACAAGACAGATTGGCATGTCAGAGATGAGACCTATTCTCTCATAGGAGGCCAAGGAGGTGCTTGTAGCATCTTTAAAGCACAATGTAGGTGTAAATCGCCTACCTTGCACCCATCTTCTAGCTTGTCCTTGTCACCCTTCACTATAAAGGTGTTTGGATCATATTTTGGCCCAGGGAGGCATGTTCTGCTGCACTTAAGGTCGTAATTGCTAAAGTGGGAGGAATACTCATCATGGTTTCCACAGCAAGCTAATTTGTGGATTCTTACCGAAGAGTGATGCTGCTCATTTTGGTAGAATAAAGGAAACTGAAGAGGGAATCTAAACTGTGTAGCGATAAAGGGGATTGTTGGGATGTTGGCTTCGCACCCATCTGTTCTTGACCCTGCTGCTCACTTCTCTCCCCCTCCCTCCACTTTGCCAACCTCCATAGTTAAATTTGTTTTTGCTGTCTGGTTTTGCTGTTCAGAAGGCACTACCTCGTTAAACATAAAATATTAAAAGTAATAGGTTAATCCAAGCAAGTGATAGGCTGCAGTTGTCAGAAATATTCATTGGCTACTTCAACAGCAGTAAGTATTATTTGAAGTGTAGCACAGTGCTGGTTCCCAGAGTACCTGGCACTTGTCCTTTTAGTTCAATAGTAAAGCTAATTGGCAGTAGAAACTTTACCGTGGGAAAGGTGAGCTCTTGCCATGTGAAGTACAGTGTGAATCGCTAACTTTCTCACGCTAGTATGACATTATGTTCCTGCTATCCTTGTTTGATTATCTACCATTGTTTGCTATCTCATGGTGGCAGTGTAACATATTTTTTTTTAAAAAGAACTAGCAGGAAATGGGTATTTACATATGACAAGGAAGGTGATAGACATTCTGTTCCTCCAAAACAATACCCTGGCTGGATCAGTGTGTTATGTCTCAGGCAAAGCAACTAGGCACCCAGCACAAATCAAAGGAAATGTGCACTCAAGTAATTTTTTTGTCATGTAAAAATGTGTGTGTGTCAGGTGCTCTCAATACTCCTTATTGGTTAAATGAGATTAAGCAGAAATTCAGGCCTGCAGTTAAGACAGAGTTCAAAAGCCAGTATTTAAGATGCAAAACTTGTGTTTAATATCATGTGAGATCCAGTTTCTGTATAAAGATGACCTGATTTACTGCATGTAACTGAAATGTATGTAACCCTTAAATGTCAATACAAGCTTTCTTGAAAATTTTGAATTGACAACCTTCAATCCTAGGTGAAGTAGATTAATTGAATGTGTTCTTTTCAAAGCAGGCTTCTACAAGCAATAGTTCTACAAGCAATAAAAGTTCCACATCACAAAGACAGACCCTTAAGATGATACAGCCATCTATTACAGGTTGTCTTGTTGGAAGGGCAAAGGAGGTATGTACTGCTGCTGGAATGCAATCTTAGCAATATATTTTTGGAAGCTAGAAAGCTTAAGTGAGCTGACAGTTAAGCTGAAATTTGCCTGTTCTGTTAATTTTCATTGATAATACAGTGGTGCCTCGCAAGACGAAAAGAATCCGTTCTGTGATTGATTCTCTTCGTCTAGCGGTTTTTTCGTCTTGCGAAGCAAGCCCATTGACGGATTAGCAGATTAGCGCTATTAGCGACTTTTAGCGGCTTATCGGATCAGCTGATAAGCGGCTTAGCGGCTTAGAAAAAGGGGGGGAAGGGAAAAAAAACCCGCAGGAACTTGCAAGACATTTTCGTCTTGCGAAGCAAGCCCATAGGAGATTCGTTTTGCGAAGCACCTTCAAAACGGAAAACTCTTTCGTCTAGCGAGTTTTCCGTCTTGCGAGGCATTCGTCTTGCGGGGCACCACTGTATACAATTAGATTGCTAGTCTACACAGTATATAGGCTTGCATGTACCAATGGGTTTGAATGCTATGTTGAATGCACCTGAAGATCCATCTTCAGTCATTGAATCCCTAAAACCTTGTTCCAGATGACAAGTGGGAATATAGTTTTACGGTTAACTGAGTAGGTGGGTAGAATGGCTTGTTAAGACATGCCTGCTTGGAATTCTCAACTAATAAAACTCTCAGCAGGCTAAATCTTCAATCAAGAGGAAACTCTGGAGTGATCAGCTTACCTCAAAGGCTTCCAAACCGGAAGTTGCTGTTGAAACAGAATATAGAACTGTAAGAGGAGTTCAGGCTTCCGATCTTACAGTAAAAGGTAAGTTGCTTCTTAAGAAAAAAAGCAGTGACAATCTTCTAATAAGTGCTGAGCTGGAAGGTATATGTAAACATGAATTGTCTTGGTGAAAGAGCTCTGCTGGATATGACTCAAGATCTATCTAGTCTTGCATGAAGGCAATGGCTTTTCCAACTGGTATTTAGAAGTATTCTGTCTCTGAATCTGGAGGGTAACATATATGCAACTTGACTAGTAGCCATTGACAGGTTTTATCCTTTATGAATTTGTCTGGTTTCCTTTTGCGTTGCTGTGCTGAAACTGTGTAACATATGGTAAATATGAACAAAATGGACTAGTTGGGTCAAATAGACTAAAAAGGGGATGAAAATAGGGCAAAACATTTTCTGCTTCTGTTCCTCTCCTCTGCTGCTTTCTTTCCCTCTCGATACTTTACCAGTGATAAGCAAGTGTGAACCTACAGAAAATAGTATGGTACACACTTCTCAGTGTGGTTGCTCAAATGCACATTCTTGCATGCATAGGTTTTTGTTTCTGCTTTGACAAACTTGGGCGAGTTTGGCAGAATATGGAAAGCACTTCACTGCTGCACTGTATTGAAATGAAGGTTCACTTAGTAATAGTGCCACACTGCTTTGCAGATGGCATTTGACTTGACATATCATGTACTGGGGCCCCCCAATACTCTTAGCTAGTTGAGCAGGCTTAGTCTAATCAAAAGGAAGCATGGAGATAAGCAGCTTGATCAGCAGCAATTCTTATGTTTAAGTCATGATTTGCTGTTCCTGTCTGCTTTAATGCTGTATTTTTTTGTGTGTGGATGGTTTTAGTAACTGTAAGCTGCTTGAGTGTTTCTGCAGTGGAAAAGTTGGCTATATATTTTCTTAATAGTAATAAGACTTGAGTCAAAAGTATGGGAAGGGAGTCCCAGAAATCAAATTTTGAATACCATAGTTTGCAGTCCTAGGAACATAGGAAGCTGCCTGAGTCAGGCCATTGGTCCATCATGTTCTATATTGTTCCATCAAGTTCCACTGACTGGCAGCCGTTTCCCTGTGCTTCAAGCCCTACCTGGAGATTCCAAGGATTGAACCTTCAACCATGTCATGCAAAGCATGATCCACCAGCTTTGTTGTTGCACTTGTATGCCACAGTAAGCTATAGCTAATGGCTTGTCATTAATGTACAGATGGCTCCTACTTTGCTCCTCACAGTGGGAGCAATCAGTGATGATCCTTGGCTTATAAGGCATTATGTCTGAACTGGGGGTTGCAATTTTTCATTCCAAACAAACTACATTGTAAAGCTAACATTTGCTCTGGCCATTTGTGGTTGATTTGAGCAAATAACGCATAAACTCTGGTTCAGACAGAATGCAAAAACCAAGGATCATGGCTTATTGCTCACACTAGGAGGAGCAAGCAGAACCTGCCTGCATGTTCACTGTAAACCATTAACAGTGGTTTTCTATGATGTGCACATGGGGACTTTAAAATCCTTAATTTCTTTGCAGGCAATCCTTCATCTCGGTATTGGAAGGAATTGGCTGAGGAGAGGAGGAAAGCTCTGTATGAGGTGTTGCAAGAAAATGAAAAGGTAATTTTATGTAGTATCAGCAAAAGTATCAGCTTTTCACTACCATTGATGCTTAAACTCTGTCTGCTTTCCCCCCTAGCTCCATAAGGAAATTGAATTAAGAGATGGTGAAATTGCTCGTCTAAAAGAAGAAAATGAAGAGCTTGCCGAGCTAGCCAGCCATGTACAATATATGGCAAATATGATTGAGGTAAGCTAGAAGCTACAGCAATAGCTGTATTCTGCATCTTGTCTAATCTTGCACAAGGGATTGTTACCATCTATTATCGGGGCTGCTTTGCAAAAACAGAGTAAATAGTGAACAAATGTGGGTGGTGGAACATATGCTCAAGTGCCCTGTTGATAAACCCAGACAAAATGTGTTATTTTGATCAATCTCACAAAGATCTTGTGCAGGGGTCAGCAACCTTTTTTAGCTGTAGGCCGGTCCACCATCCCTCAGACCATGTGGGGGGCCGGACTATATTTTTTGGGGGGGAAATGAACAAATTCCTATGCCCCACAAATAACCCAGAGATGCATTTTAAATAAAAACACACATTCTACTCATGTAAAAACACGCTGATTCCCAGACCATCTGTGGGTCAGATTAAGCAGGCAATTGGGCCACATCCGGCCCCCAGGCCTAATCTTGTGCATCCTGATCTAAAGTCTAAAAGCAGGATATCTTGGAACATGAATCCTTTTCTTGGCTTGTGCTTTTTTCACCGTTGTTATAACATTATGCTTATAAAATATCTCTTGGAGAATATGCTTCTGATAAACAGTGGTTCAAAGTGCTTTGCCATCTTGTGTAAGAAGTCTAATCTGGTGTTGATATAAAAGCAAAATGTCAAATGTGAATTGTATTGTGTTCTACTTAGCTTTCCCCTTTTTAAATGTAGGCACCAGTTTTTAGGTCATATATTTCAGCTGATAACCTAACAACTGATACTTGTAGCTTGTACACAAGTAACATCAGTGTTGGGGTCTGTGCTTTGCAGAATTCTTGTCTAATCTGAAGTTTGGAGGTCATGTGCTAGGACTCTCCCAGCCTTGCCTCAAAATTATTTTCTGAGGTAGTCTCTAGAGAAAGTGACTATAAAGTCAAAATTGAATATACTGTACACTTCTCTGCAGGTTAAAGTTGTATATCCCAAAAAATAATAATGCAGGATTCTATGACTCTTAGACCTGGTTGAGACAGTGTGAACTTTTTTTACTTCATCTCAACCAGGTCTTAACAGCACAGAATCCTGTATTTTATGTCAGTCATTCGGTGTAGTGGTTAAGAGCGGTAGTCACGTAATCTGGGAAACTGGGTTCGTGTCTCCGCTTCTCCACATGCAGCTGCTGGGTGACCTTGGGCCAGTCACACTTCTGTGAAGTCTCTCAGCCCCACTCACCTCACAGAGTGTTTGTTGTGGGGGAGGAAGGGAAAGGAGAATGTTAGCCGCTTTGAGACTCCTGAAGGGGAGTGAAAGGCGGGATATCAAATCCAAACTCTTCTTCTTCTTCTTCTTCTTCCTTCCCTCTCACCCCCCACGATTTGAAGTAAGATAATAATTCTTACTGCCATGTAAGATAATGTTATTAGGAGAATGTGCAAGGTGCTTTGCAAATTGTTGTATAAAGCATGTAGTTCTGGTGTAATATCTCTAAAAAAGTTAACTGCTGTATAATATATTACTTGGCTTCAAAAGCTAAATTCTACCACTGTTCTGACAGTATCACTAATGTCTCATCATACCTCTCTAGCGACTAACTGGACAGGCACCAGAAAGTCTAGAGACACTGAAAAATCTAGACCTGGAAGAAATTGCATATGAGGAAAGTGATTCTACTGAGGAGGATTTAGATGGAGAAACTGAAGGGGAACCTTCACAGCTCTCGAGGAATTCTACAGATCTGCTGACAAATGAAACAAGTAATCTCTGAAAGTATTGGGCCTCTGAAAGGGAAAATGAACTGCCCGTGTGTCATGTCTGGGGTGGGGAAGAGTAGAATCCTTTGAAATCTAAAGATTCACTTGAAATTTCAAAGGGTGGGTTTTGCAGTGGTGGAAGTGTAATGGAAGTGTTAGACTTCACCTGGTTACTTGATTAAATGGGAATACTATGTATTTCAATTTGTAAATAGCTTTTTATTCATGTATGTGGAACTGCCAAATAAATTTCTCTGCACAGATATTACACAGTTGTAAAATGCTGTACTTTAGAACATATATTGCAAGTCTAAGCCAGCTATTTAAGAGGTAATGGACACAGAATAATAGTTCCCACCCACCCCCTTTAAACCTTTGAGAACAGAAGTGTAGTACATATGTATGCTATATGTCAGCCCCAACCAATAATTTACTTAGTATTTCTGGATACTTCCCCAAACACCATTTATCACCTGGCACTTTTATTGTAAGCTGGATTTCTTAGGTCTACTTGTTAGTGATTCTTTTATCTGTTCTTGGTAGGCTAGAAGCGCTAGCATTAACTTGGCATAGTTTTGTGGCCAGCTAAACCATTCCAACTTAGACAGGGACTCCAGACTTTTACGTAGCTTTTGGCCACCCACTTCATTAAATAACCTGAGATAAGGGATGTTGTTACAGCAGACAATAGTCATAAGGTAGCAAACCCAGAGCTTCATAGTGATTATATCTAGAGGGTCGTCATCTTCAGGGTCTTCATCTTCATCCAGATAAGCAAGGAGAATTTCCATAAGATGTCTGTCTTTGGCTTCATTTTGGTTTAAGTAGCTTAGGTAGCAAATGCCACACAACCCTTTTAATACATAGGTCCTCACTTTCCCAGAAGTGTCTGGCATAAGCAAAATATTAATCATATCCTGAATGTATTCTGATGCAAGCAAAGCAGCATTGACACCACCTGTAAAGGAAGACATGTTACTGATTATTTCACTAATATGCTGGAACACTGCTATGCCTGAATATTTGTCCGTTTTTAATGGCTAATGTAAATTGAGAGATATCCTAGCCATGCGATGGAGTCCCTTGAATCCTGACACTTGAGCTATTAAACATACTTACAATCTTACTGCACATTTACTCAGTCATATCTAGTGTTGTTTCTACTTGGACTAGGACACAATTAACTTTGGTCTCTTCATTTTAGTGGGCCTAACCCAACTATAACTTAGTTGGACAATACACTTTTCTCAAACTGGCAGCTGTTGTCTATTTACATTCATACCTGTGTAAGTTAGAAGTCCAATATATAATGCAGCTGTGGCTCTGTCCTCCAGGGGCAGCTCTGGATCTCTCAGCTCAATGCCGTAGGTTTTGATTTTATGGTGGTGAAAGACAGGGTCTATGAGCTTGATTGCGGGTTCCCTCTCATGCTTGATATGCTTGTTATACCAGGCCGCTATTTTGCTAAACTTGCTTCCCATATTGCCTGAAGACTGGTTTCAGGAAAAATGTCTTTCTAAAGCTGTATTTCACTCTACCCACAGGGAAGTGTTGGGACACTGATGTATTGATTCACATTTGACTCGCAAGCCCACACAGCTGGTAACTAGGCAATGAGTGCAGTAAATAGAATGGAAAACGGAGATAGTATGATGTCATACTTGCGTAGATTCTTAGCTATCCTATCCTGTGGTTGGTGGTGGGTTAAGCCAATAAGTTATATTTTCACATTTTTTAAAAAGTGAGATTTATCCTTCTGCCCCATGGGTCTAAATTATCTCTGTAAAGAAACTTGTTTCCCTCCACAACCAATACTTTAGTGTTGATCATACCTTCTTACAGATAGAGCTATTTTCCCTTACCTGTCCAGCGGTGGAGGCTGGCAAATCCAAACACCACCTCTACTACCACCTTCCCAACAAACTTGCAGAAGGACTAGTTGCTCTCCAAAGTTTCCTGGAGGTAATTCAGCAACTGTCTGCAGGCAGCCCACTCAGACTTCCAGGTGTACTTGCAGATCTTTGCTGTAGCTTTAAAAACTCAAAAGAGAAGGGAGGCAGTTTTGCAGCGCTTTCTCCCTAGTGCTGAAACATGTTTTCTGCCAACTCTTCTGACATAATTATAGGCAAACAAAGCTGGGGTGGCAGTGTACGGGATACCTGGACATACTGTCATTTGAGGTTACTTGCTGTTTTTCTCTCAGAACTACCATCTTGATCAAGTTGGAAGTCCAGGTCTAGCACTGGTGGAAGAAATAAGTCAACCAAAGTAAAAACAATGCTATTTAGTATTTCAAAAATAATCTTTATTATAACTTAAACAGGAGCCGTATATATGAGAAGTACAAATACCACAAACCTAGAAGGCAAATGTAAGCCAAAAATCAATACAAAAGACGACAATGAAAGACTGTAGGCTTGTGGCAGCAATGTGCTGTAAAAACCAGAGCACAATTACTTATTTCACATTTCATAAAAGAGACTTTTCCCCTTCAGTAAAACCTTTGAGTGACTGTACAGTTTTTAATCAGAATATTTATAATTTATAATATACAGGTATATACAGTGTTACAACATTAACAATTAAGAATACTGGCTTGCCAATGCATTTTGGCAAAGAAGGGGGGAAAGACTTCTGTTAAATTTATTTTAAAAAAAACCAACAACCAGCACTTCACAATCTGTATGTCTCCAAGGAGTAGTGCCCAATGGTTGAAGAGCTATGAGCTCTTTATTGTCTGATGAGGGCTTCAATAAAATACCTTCAAGTTACAATCCATGCATACTAACTTGGGAGTAACCACCATTGCACACTGGGATTTACTTCTAAGAAAACTAGCATCATAGCATGCTTTCTGTCACCTTGATTGTTGCAGATACCGTATTTTTCGCTCTATAACACGCACCCGACCATAGCACGCACGTAGTTTTTAGAGGAAAATCCGTAGGCATGCCACCCGTAGGCATTTCCTCCATAACACGCACAGACATTTCCCCTTACTTTTTAGGAGGAAAAAAGTGAGTGTTATGGTGCAAAAAATACGGTTGTGTGTGTGTGTGTGTGTGAACGACTCAATTTGAAGTACCGTAGTCCCAGAGATCTCCACCACTTGTTCTCTTTTACATTGAAATCATTGTAGCTCCCAGCTATAAATGCACAAAACCTCATTCTTTTTTGAAATGTCAAGGAAGGGGAAAGGAAGATTAAATCTTGGTGTTTTCATGTAAAAGTATAATGTGGCCATATGCCCTTTCTGGAAAAAAGGAAAACACCTATTTGTTTTATACAACCTGCACGATTGCTTGAGAATGTTTGTTTGTTTTTATTTATTTAAAAAAATCATTTGGAATTTATTAGAGGTCATTACTGGAAGCCAGAAAAGAGCAAGAATGGAAATAAGAAATGAGTCAGAATTGCTGAAACCTGGAGTTTGCATCCTGCTGTTTCCAGAGTCAGGCCCGTCATCTGAAGATTGTTCATACTAAATGGTGCTACTGATAACAAAAACAAGGCAGGAGATACTTGAAGGCAACTGAGGCACAGCACATATGGGAGTCATAACTGCTGTTAAAAGTCCTACTCAGTTTGCTTTTTCCTTTCCACCGATTTAGAGGAAGCATCACAAAGTTTTAAACTGATGCAATTATATTCACAGAAAACCCACCATATACAATTTAAAATGCCTCATTTATGATTACAAAACATCTGTTGTATTTGCCGAGGCTGACTGTATGGCAGTGACCTAGTTTCACTCAAAAGCAAAGCAATGCAATCTTTGACAAATCACTGTTTTCATTATAAGTTACAGAGCGAAGCTAGTAAGAGCCCTCAAATTCATTCTTCTTCTTCTTCGAACACCTGTGAATCTTCTTGCAGTTCAGCTACAGCACCATTGTGGTTCAAGAAGACCAGCCTCTGAAGCTGTTGTGTTAATATGCAGATTAAACTCTTAAAAGGCTGTGGCTACCTCAGTCCCACGTCGTACACCAACCTTAACAAATTCACGAGGGAATTTATCTAGCTGCTCATATGCCAACCGTCCGTCTTCTCCTGAGCAGAGAAAAATGGGAAGCAAGGCAAATGTCACATGAACTCAGAGGTTCTCCAGGCTACACTTTCAGAATAAAAATATGCTTGTGCCACACCAACTTTTAAAAAAGTGACAAATACATTGGAAAACAAAAAGAAAGAACTAGCAGTGGTTGATTTATAACATAGAACAGAACTACTTTATAACATGATCATGGGACATCCAGAAAATATAACAATGCAGCTACGTAAGAACATGAATTATTCCCAAAACAGTATACTGATTGTCCTTGAATCTCCTACCAGAGCCTGCCACAATAAAGGCTCAATCCCTAATAAAGGCTGACCAAACCTCGGGTGTGGAAGAAGTGCCCCATCAAAGGATCTCGGTGATTAGATGGAGCATAAGGGATCTTAAGGGGGCTTTGAGAATTAGCAAAAGAAGCTAGCTCAGAAGCAAATTGGCAACCAGCAAATTGACATCTCAGCAGAGGAGTAAACACATTGCCAGTAACTTGCTCCTGTGAGCTGTTTGGCTGCTGTGTTCTGCACCAGCTACAACTCCTGAACCAGATACAAGAGTGGCCCCACATAAAGTGTGCTACAGTAATCAAGTCTTGATGTTACCAATGTGTGGGTCACTGCGGTTAAGCTACTGTGGTCCAGGAACAGTAACAGCTGGCATAGTAGCCAGAGCTTGTAGAAAGCACCCCTAGCCACAGAGGACTGCAGACTTGCTCCTTTAGAGGGAGTGCAACGGCAATTAGAACAGGTGACAGATCTATCTTCCGCACGTAGGAGCCACCCACCCACCCCTGTCTTCCTAGGGTCCAAGCTGAGTTCATTGACCACAGTCCAGCCCACCATTGCATCCAGCCACTGACTGAGGGCTTGCACTGCCTCTCCTGATTCAGATGTTATGGAGTTTGGGACTCACCAGTGCTGTGCTAGTGCTTCCTAGTTTCTCTTTGTCATTGCTCTTCTATTACCCACACCCCACTCTCTGCTTTTGTCCCATTTTTTCATCAGTTTGCTTTTACTGTCTTATTTATTTAATAGTGGAATGGCATAAAGTTAGTCAACCTACCAAGAGAAAGAAGGGTTTCAGAGGCTATCTTCCTGATCTCTTCATTGTCAGACTGGCAAAGCGTGACTAGCATTTTAATACTTTCAGTTGCCTATACCAAAAACATAAACAAGTTAATTATTTTCTATTCTTGTTCCAAATGGTTTATGATAATCACTGATTCTCTGTCCAGTTGTTCAAATCTGTGTGAAACATTTTATGAACTCATCTGGAGTTTGCTATTTCTCTGCAGAAGCCCAGAGCTCAAATCCAGAATCCCACATGTGTTGTCTGTGATGCACCCACAGAGTGCAACAGAGGAGGGCTTTTATCCACATATGACTTTCCTCACTACGTAATTTCAGTGGGGACAGCAGAGCCACATGCAAAATGAAATATCGTGTGGATCTGCTCCCTCCATTGGGAGACACCTGATACATTTTGGTAGCGCTTGTGGCATGAAACTGAAGATGCACAAAACAGTCAAGGAAAAGATAAACAGCTCACGTCAGCTGGATCCTTGCAGGAAATGCTGTTGCAGGTCCTAGGTTCCCTTTCACAAGCTTTGTTAACTTTTGTCTTACTGTCTTATGTACCTTATTGCATTATGAACAAAAGCTCTTAAAATGACTATTATTCACAACGATAGATTTATTACTACTAAACTACCACTATGCTACAAGAGCCACATTTGTCATAACTAAAAGGTTATTACTAAAAATCTTTAGTTAATTCTGTATTACAATGGCATTCTACAGCTGGTTTGGGTGTACACAGGCAAATTTCTATGGGTTTTTTTTGGTCATTTCATGACTTGCTCTTAATTCTGTCTTCCCTGAGATTAGGCAATGCACCCACAGGTTAAGCGAAGTTTAGGGTGCAATGCTATAGTCTTGGATATCCTGTAGGTAGTGCTCCAACACTAGTGAGGCCCAAAATGGGGAGTGTTTGGAGCATATTGGGGGGGGGGGAGCTGAGGAACCTCAGAACAGGGGTGTAGGAAGGGGTGTGTGGGGTCACCCTAGGTGTCATCCTGAAGGGGGGTGACATTTGGCACTACTCCCCCAAGCCCAGCAAGTGGCAAGCGGCAAAGCAGCTGCTGTGGCTCTCCCCCTTCTCCCGGCTCGCTGTAGGCTTGGGGGGCGCTGAATGTCACCCCCTTCAGCCTGAAGGAGTTAATGTTCAGCGCACCCCTGTGCCAAGATCAGCCCCCGGGGAGGATCGTGCAGCTGCACCAATCAGCCCCGTGGGCAGATCACCCTGCCCCTTGGGAGGATCGTCCTCGCCCCCGGGTGCATGGGATGTGTGCTGCTCTGGGTGCCGGAGCACTCAGCTCCGCCACTGCCTCAGGATACTCAGCTTTTTCATTCTTCCAACAACCCCTTCCCAAACAGAGCTGGAAGCTAGGCCAGCAGTTATGTAGGCAGTGGAAGAGGAGAAAAAACAACTGGTTTCCCACCACCGCCATCACTTTCTGCCCTGGCTGCCATGACCCAGCAGGGCTTGGGAAATAGCAGTGGATCTGCCCCCCCCCACCCCCACCCCCACCCCACTCACCATCACTGGTGCAATTGCTCTGCCCCAGTACTTCTTGTGAACTGAAATGGTGCTACAATCTATGTGGTGGTTTTGTTTGGAAGTACAAAAACCACAACATGATAGCGATTTAAACAGATCCTAGTCCAAATCTAGGTGCAGCGGCAGATCTTGGTGGTACTGCACTGGCAAAGCCTCCCTTCCCCATTTTCCAGTGTTCTCCATATATAGTTGTTGTTGTTGTTGTTGTTCTACTGCGTAAGCATTAGTTTTCTGATTATAAGTTAAGTCTGTGCACCTCCTAAAGGGGCAAGAGCTCTCATGCACAGTTTACACTTCTCATCCTGGAGATACTTCAAGATTCTAAATTACTTGTGCAAAAAAAATAAAAAAATCCTCACTTTTGCAAAGTAATATCAGGATGGCTAATGCAGAAGAACAAGACTCTGATTGTTACTGTTTGCTCAAGAGGGGCTATTGAAACCCTTGCTGTTGCTTGACCTTTTGTTGTGCCTGGGAAAGAAAAGAAGGCAAACTTTACCTGGAGGCATTTCAGAGCCAGACAAGCTGCCTTCTGCAGGTGGAGGCTGGGCTGTGCAAGGGTTTCGCAGTAATAAATTAAAGCCTGGGAGGGGGAGAAAGAGGGAGGCAATGAGGAGGAAGCTGTAACTGCATGTCACAGAAAGACTTAAGGCAGCACTTAAGGCAAAGATTGAGAACCAGCAGTCCTCCCTATGTTGTTGGACTCCAACTCTGCGCCACCCAGTATGGGCAATGATGAAGTATGAAGGGCATTGCAGTTCAGCAACATGTGGTTCCCCACCCAAAGGAGAAACTAAAGCAGATTATGTGCTCCAGGGGCCATTCCAAATTATTGGCATATGTGAAGTGCATGCAGCTTACTTATTCCAATTCAAAACTATGAAACCAAGATAAATTAGGATTAACAACAATTATAGCAAAACCACCACCTAACTAATGCAATCCAAAATCAAAAACAGAGGTAAAGAGTCTGAAAACCTTTACACCAGGGCCCTAATCGAAACTCACAATGAATCAATGCAATACCTGAAGCAGTGCTTCCCTGGGTGTAAAGGATCACAGAGTTGGAAGGGACCCTGCGGGACATCTAAGTCCAACTCCTTGCAATAAAGGTCTCTCTTGCCCAATGTGGGGCTTGACCCCACAACCCTGAGATTAAGAGTCTCATGCTCTACCAACTGAGCTATCCCAGCTGGGGTTATATAGGGAGAGATGCTGTTTCTCTACATGCTGCTGCTTGAACTGGGGCTAAACAGTCCTATAGTCCCAACCCCATTTCCTAACTTAGGGTGGTCCGGTCCTCAGCAACATTGGAGGCCCCTCCTCTAGCTGCCTTCTCAAAGCCAGTATACCTGAAGGAGCGTCTCCACCCCCATTGTTCTACCCGGACACTGAGGTCCAGCACTGAGGGCCTTCTGGTGGTTCCCTCACTGCGAGAAGCCAAGTTACAGGGAACCAGGCAGAGGGCCTTCTTGGTAGTGGCGCCCTCCCTGTGGAACGCCCTTTAGAAGACATCTGAAGGCAGCCCTGTTTAGGGAAGCTTTTAATGTTTGATGTATCATAGTATTTTAATATTCTTTTGGAAGCCGCCCAGAGTGGCTGGGGAAGCCCAGCCAGATGGGCGGGGTATAAATAATAAATTATTATTATTATTATTATTATTATTATTATTATTATTATTAAGCAAGGCATGGAGCTTTAGGAAGAAGGTGTGAGAGCTCAGACAGGGTCCTCGAGTCCTCCATCTTCCTTCCCCTTTGGGAAGGAGGTGGGAGCCTCTAGGACCTTGCCAGAGACTAACACCTCTTTTCCAGAGCCTGGTGCCTCACTTAGCTTTGGGAAGGCAGCATGAGGGCTGAGGGTGACGCATCAAATTTTGGCCTTGCTCCTCCCACAATACAAGGCAGCATAGGGACCATGGGTTCTGGGTCGAAGTACTCTTGCGGCCCACTTGATATGAAATGTTAGACCGCCCAGTCTAGCTAGAGAGTTCCTTCCTGCCATGAAGCCTTAATAGCCTCAGAGAAATGCCCTAGCTGAAATCTAACAGCTCTACCCCAGTACTCATAATTTTGTTACCGTTTTCCATCACACTTACCTTTTCCCTGAAGTCCTTGTCTTCTGCTGCAGCCAACAACAAGGATGCCACAGCCTCGTGGGTCTCCCTTTTGTTTTCAGTCAGGAGGAGGAGAGCCAAGGATTTCAGTACTTCTTGCTGAGGTGGGAGGCTGAAGGAGGTTAAAGTGGCTTTATTCTGCAAGAACTTTTCATCTCTTAAGGACTGCAGAGTCTGCACCATTAAGGCTGAAATGGAACAAGAATGTCCCTCTAAGTTAGGGCATGCTTAGGTTCACCACACAAAGACAGTGGCAACATACAAACGCAAGATCATGTCACAAGCCCACCTGGTTCAGCATCCTGGGCTCATAGTCATAGCCAACCAGGTGGGGTTATTGAACGCCTGCAAGCAGGACCTGAGTGCTTGTGATTCCCAGCAACAGGTGTCCAAGTTGTCGCATGTGTTTAAGCTACTCCATATGGTAAAGGCGAAGTCTAGAATCAGTTTGTGAATTGCCTTCATTGGAAGGCAGTGTCCACATCACTACCAGCTGCTACCAGGAAGTCTGGCAACTTCATCCACAAAATGAGGAGGAGGCACTCTAGGTGTCACTGCTACCACCTGGAGCGGCCAACATGTTGGGTCTTTAAAGCCCATAGCCAGAAATTCAGTGGTAAAAGGGACTGGCGGCAGAGGAGAATCAATACAGAGCATAAATATATCTTGCCAAATTTGTTTGCAACTGTTACCGTATTTTTCGCCCTATAGGACGCACTTTTTCCCCTCCAAAAATGAAGGGGAAATGTGTGTGCGTCCTATGGGGCGAATGCAGGCTTTCGCTGAAGCCTGGAGAGTGAGAGGGGTCGGTGCGCACCGACCCCTCACGCTCTCCAGGCTTCGCACACCTCTCTGCAAGCAGCGGGAGCCCAGCACTGGGCTCCCGCTGCTTGCGGAGAGTTGCCTGCATGCTGAAGCCTGCGCGCGCTGAGCTCAGCGCGTCCAGGCTTCGCGGACCTCTCCGCAAGCAGCGGGAGCCAGCGCTGGGCTCCCACGGCTTGCAGAGAGCTGCCTGTTTGGGGGCTGGGGTCGGGGGAAGCTCGAGCTTCCCCCACCCCAGCCCCGTGCCTGGGGGAAAAATAATTTTTTCCCCTTTATTTCCCCCCCCAAAAACTAGGTGATCCTTATGGGACGGTGCGTCCTATAGGGCGAAAAATACGGTAATTCTATTGCATGTAGATTATTTTAAAAATCCCCAAACTTTTTTTTTTAACTCAAGTGTCCAGTGCTTGTCCTTTAGCCCAATTCTTTTAGTAGATAGGTAGCCGTGTTGGTCTGCCATAGTCAAAATAAAAAAATTCCTTCCAGTAGCACCTTAAAGACCAACTAAGTTAGTTCTTGGTATGAGCTTTCGTGTGCATGCACACTCTGTGTATCTGAAGAAGTGTGCATGCACACGAAAGCTCATACCAAGAACTAACTTAGTTGGTCTTTAAGGTGCTACTGGAAGGAATTTTTTTATTTTGACTATGGCAGACCAACACGGCTACCTATCTACTACTGGAACCATGGAAGGCACCACATTGAGCCGCATGAAATGGAAGTCCATCAACCTCACTGTGTATCTGAAGAAGTGTGCATGCACACGAAAGCTCATACCAAGAACTAACTTAGTTGGTCTTTAAGGTGCTACTGGAAGGAACCCAATTCTTTTGCAGCTCATTGGACAGGGCACAGGAAACCTTGCTGCTTTTTACTGTGCTACTGGTTAGAAAGCCACTTTCATTCATCTCCAAAAGTGCTCTTCTTTAAAAAAAAACAAAAAACAAAAACAAAAAACAAAACCTGAACACAGAAAATTTTAAGGAATATGTGAGGAACCGGATCAACCGTGAGTTTTTCCAGCAGCCTCCATAAGTCAAAATTAGTTTAACCGTCACCTTACTTTCTTCAACCATCCAGGTTGTTTTGCTGGCATCTTTGATATGGGACACCTTGTGGCAAACTGCAGAGTTTTAGTTGTTTAGTTGTTTAGCAGAGTTTAGAGTTTACACAGGAAGCTTGCCTAACTATTGGTCCAACTCCCATCTAACTCAGTTTTGCATTGCACTCTTTCACTGACCTGTCTTGAAATGCTGAAATCAACCTTAGGACATTATGTGTTCTACCACCGAGCTATCACCCTTCAACTAAAACAGACTTTACATTACATCATTCGCAATGGCTTCAAGACTCTCGGCTAATAGGAGTTATGTGTTTGTGTGTAAATGTGTATGGTTTTTATGCGAATTAACGCGTAGCAGATCCTGCTATTCAGGGAGAGCCCATGATTTGATCTTCAGATTTCCCCCAGCCATAGGTGTCGTTTTTGCCTTAGTTCAAAGCACACCGTTCATGTGTGCATTGTGAACCTTAACTTGAAACATACTCCTGCATTCTTTGGAGCAGCAAATGGAATTATTTCATGCTGTGCTTTTTTTTAAAAAAAGATAACGTTCCCTAGGAAACAGTATGATCATCCTTACCTTCTCTTGCAAGCTGAAGCAAATAATTTGCCAGATCGTGGACATTTCTGTTGGCAAAATAGTTGTAATACTGGAAAACTGTTATGATTTCCAAGGGCAGACTGGAGGAGAGGACAGGCTCCGCTCGATCCAAGATATGTGATACCAAGGTTTTGAACACTGTGCGTGACAAGATAAAAAAAAAAAGCAGATTAAAATTCTAGGAGGCACTGTGCTGATTTAATAAGTTTGCAAGTTTGTAAGTCATGGTACGGTGAATGCGGATGTTGCTTTTGATTCACATTCCTTCCTTAGTGCAACAGAGCCTACCTTCAACCTGCTACTGGCACTCATGATAGGGCAGCCACATGTCCAGAATTTCCCAGACATGGCCGGGATTCAGTCATCAGAAGCAGTGTCTGGGCAGGAATCACTGAAATGCCTGGGAAAATCTGGATGTCAGGAGTATAGATTTTGGCAAATTTACTTAACTCAAAATTCATTATTATTTTTCAGGGTTTTTTGGTGGTGGTGGGGTGAAGCTTAACTACTTTTGTGTCCAGATTTTCACTTTTTGAAACATGGCAACCCTAACCTATGACCAGCAGAAACAAAGAGTGCTTTATGCTCGCCTCTTCTGTGGACACGCCCCCAGCTCAGAGCTGCTCTCTACCAGCAGAGAGGCACCTCTGTCCCATCTTATTTACCTGCAGCCAGTGGATCAGGGCTTAGGATTGCTTTCTAAGTCACAGTAGAGCACAAGGGCTAAGGAACTGAGGCAAACGTGTTACATAAAAGTTGGGTTTTTATGAGGGATTTGAAGCAAATAAAAAGGTGGTAGCACACAGGCGGTGTGGGCAACAGTTACAAGCATACAGAAAAAGGCCCAAGTGTTGTAAATGAGAGTAAAGCCTCATGGAATAAACTTCAACGTAGAAAAACAGTGGACATGGGGTAGGAAGCGGGTGGAAGGAGAAGGATTTGGAAAGGTAACCAACAGCACCACTTTGACCCTCAATTAAATCAACCTGTAGTAGTAGTAGTAGCAGTAGCAGTACTAGTAGTAGTTCTTCAGTATTAAGTACCACATTCAACAGCTCAGTTACAGTGGTGCCTCGCAAGACGAAATTAATCCGTTCCGCGAGTCTCTTCGTCTTGCGGTTTTTTCCGTCTTGCGAAGCACGGCTATTAGCGGCTTAGCGGCTAAGCGACTATTAACGGCTTAGCGGCTTTAAGAAAAAGGAAACAAACTCGCAAGAACTCGCAAGACGTTTCGTCTTGCGAAGCAAGCCCATAGGGAAATTCGTCTTGCGGAACGACTCAAAAAACGGAAAACTCTTTCGTCTTTCAAGGCATTCGTCTTGCGAGGTGCCACTGTATTGCTAAATGTGTGGCCATGCAATGAAGCCAGCCTGGTGGTATCTGTCTCTTGGGAGACAATGGAGGACTGTGAAATTAAACCATTGGAGAGTTACAGTGCCTTCTGTGGCTGTAGAGACTGATACGGGAGAGACATGTTTTGTTGCAGCTTGTCAACAGGCAATTCGAGAGGATCTAAGGCATTCTGGTAGGCCCAAACTCAGCTGTGAGCCAGCTAATGGGTTTTCGGGTTAATAGGAGCTGGCTACTTTTGTAAGGGAAACCTATATTTCTCCAGAATCTGCTGGAAAATGCACACAAAGCATATCTATCTGCAAGTATTATAAAACAAAAGATGAGTAACTGGAAGACTGGAGCAGAGTAGCAATTTTTGCCTGACTGGATATGCTAGTTTGTATAAATCATCAACTAAATCAATATTTGTGCTTCAAAAGCCCTTTGTTTGGGTTAAGTCATTTTGCATTTTGGAAAATATAACAAAATATTTCAGTGTGCTAATGTCAGCAAGCAACTTTGAAAGACTTAATATAGCTGTCAGTAGCCATGATTTCTGCTGCAGAGATTTCTTGCAGACATCATCAATGAGACCGATGCTCTTTGCTCCTACTATAGAAACACACTGGAAAACTGTACCTGTTTCTGCAAGTCCCGGGCACTCGTCATTCAGCGTTGTAGCGAACATGGCATCCAGTTGCTTGATCATCTTGTCAGCAGAGATGTGGTAGAACCCAGAAGGACTGCTACATTTACTCCAGAAGGAAAGCAGAGAGACCCTTTTCTGGAATTCCGGAATTGCTGAATGGAAAAAAGATCACAAAAGATCACTGTTTTCAGTATAAGGAAGATAAATATTCTAATCACAGCTGAATGTTTGCAAAGCTTAAGAGGCCCCACTGAAGGAACACGGACTTGAAATTATAAGGGGTTGCACTGGCTTTTCGGAGTGAAAAATCTAAAAGGCAAAAGCAGATTTGTTCTGATTTGAAAAGGATAACCATAATTCAATTGCTAATCACCCTTTGTATACTTTGGACATGGATCCAGATCAATGTAAGCACCTTTATCCCATTGATTCCATGGTTAACCATGTACATTTCTATTGAAAATCAACGGCTCACAAGCTTGACTGGATTGTATGTGCTTACAAAAGAAACTGACTTTAATTTAGGGCTATTGCTTTTCTGCACACCCAGGCACTATGGTAAAGGGTTTGGTTTCTTAAGAATTTCAGATCTCGTTGTTTTTAAAAAAGGAAGAAGCAAACTTCAATCTAGCCCACATGGTGGCAGAGATATGCATTGATAATACACTAGGAAATAAAAAATTCCTTCCAGTAGCACCTTAAAGACCAACTAAGTTAGTTCTTGGTATGAGCTTTCGTGTGCATGCACACTTCTTCAGATACCAAATACTGAAGTGTTCTTCAGACACTAGGAAATGTTTGTGAAAATGCATTTCACTTCTGAAATGAATAATTTCTTTCAGTTTTCAACATTTCTGTTTCCTAACCTATGACTAAAGCCTATGATGCATGTTGTAGGGGAAACAGAAACTGCTAATCTGTTTTATAGTCCTTAGAAATATGACTGTTTCAATGATCTGGTGGACATCAATAATCCAATTATCGTGAACACACTTTAAAAACAACACACCCTGAATAAATACTTGTGCATAAATGGATACAGGACTGTATTCCACGCCATGCTTAAGGAATATTTAAATAGGCACCCATCCTTTCAAAATGGAAACTGTCTATGCCAGGTCTTACCTTCGCTTACAGGTCTGATGTTCCCTGTATTCTCATTGCTGATCTCTGCAAGACTCTCAATCACTAGAACCTGCTGAGACAGCTTATCAAGGAGGTTTCTTGTCACAAAGGGAGTTTTACTGGAGAATACAATTTGCTAGTGAAACAACAAAAGAAGAGCAAAATTTTAGCACGTTATGTATAATAAATTCTCTGGATAGAACTTACATTAATTCTGCTGATGTGTGTAATGCGGAGGCATGTGTATTTTAGCAAGCAAAAATAGTATTTTATTCTGCAGATGGGATCTGCAACGAAGTGTTGCAGTGTGAGGTTGTCCTGCTCAGGATTCCATCCAGTCATGCCATCTTTCAAGATATTCCACCCCATCATTCCAAGTTTTCAATCTCCTCCCAACAAAACACACACACACACATGTTGTTACAGAAGTTGGGTGCCTCCCCCTCTCTGCCAAGCAGTGGCAAGAGCCCATGGGGTTCTAGGCACTCACAGAGGTTCTGTGGGCCTTTAGAGAATTGAGACACGATGGCATTGAGAAATATGGTTCATTTCTATTTCTATTTATACCTTCAGTCTGCATGGAGGGAGTCTAGATCTCATAGCATGGTCATTTCAAGAGGGGTTTGTCTCCCACAGCAGTGCAGCTGAGAAGATCAAGGCATTTCCCCCGGCCAGCCTGCAGCCAGCCTGCTCAAGATGGATCCCAGCAACCCTTGCTCAAGACTCTTTTCCTGTCACCTCACATCCAGTTACCCTGGCAACCTTACAAACCCCCAGTCTGCTTACATTGCCAATGGCCCTACAGTGGTACCTCGGGTTACATACGCTTCAGGTTACATACGCTTCAGGTTACAGACTCCGCTAACCCAGAAATATTGCTTCAGGTTAAGAACTTTGATTCAGGATGAGAACAGAAATCGTGCTCTGGCGGCGTGGCAGCAGCAGGAGGCTCAATTAGCTAAAGTGCTGCTTCAGGTTAAGAACAGTTTCAGGTTAAGAACGGACCTCCGGAATGAATTAAGTACTTAACCCGAGGTACCACTGTATATTGTTTCTTAATGGCTTTAGCTTGCCCAGGTCGTTTTTTGCAAGGCCTAGCCCAGGAATTCCTCTGCAGCTTGTATTTCCCCCTTCACATCCCAAATAATCAAAATCCTAACATTTTTTAATTTCTAGGGTTTAGGGGGTCCCCCCCAAAAAACACCCCACTGTAGGTACCTGAATAAGCTGTGTGCAGTACTGTAAGTGCTTGACTATGGTGATATCAAGGCTTTCGTTCCCCGTGGTCAATGGAAGAGGGCTTCCAGCGACACTGGTACCAACTCCTGTGTCTTCTGTCAACGCTTCGCTGAGATGCCCCCTGGCTTCTGGGTGTTCTGACCTGTAACTGTTCATGCTGGGAGGTAAGTGAGTGGTTTGGATTTCTTTTATGCAGGCTCAACATGACTAACACCATGCAAAAGAGGGATTGTTGAAAGCACCGACCTGTAACCAGAAAGCCCTCACAAGGCCAAAAGGCTTTTAATGAAAGCATCATACCTCAAAACTGGCAGTGGCACAAGGTAGCCGGTGCCAAGTAAGTGTCCACATTTAAAGGATATATGGCTTCCACAGTGGCCTACTTGTTTCTCTCAAACAATGCCCCTTTTGTAAAGAGCTCTCGCTGTGAAGTCTTTGAAATCGGCCTTCATTAGAACTTGCTTTCTTTAAAAAAAATAATTTAAATGCACCAGCCACCCTGATCTGTTGACAACATGGTTTGCCAAACTGTTTTGCAGATTTCACTGGGTTATAGATTAGTGGTTTTGAAAAGTTATACAATTAAGACTTAATCTGTCAGTGCTTTACTAGCACATGATTAATTGCCAGCCAAGAAATTAATAAACAACAACCCACAAGTCGTTGAAGCAGAAGACATGGTGATTTCATCAGGTGTTTCAGGCACAGAACTCAGGTTTCCCATTTATTTATTTATTTATTTATTTACAGAATAATGCAAATCTCAATGTTTAACTGATTGTTTCACTCTTTAAACAATTGTATTTCTCAGTGGAAGGTGGATTATAGAGCATTTAAGAAAAGCTAAAGGGTGTTACTAGTTGTGCTATTTCAAAGCAGCAGCAGGGAAGCTACCAGGCTTTTCAGCATCTTCATCCAAACAACATCAGGTTCCTTAACCACCTTAAACAAAGAGTTATGGGTTTTATCAAACGAACTCTTACTCAAAGTAGATCCATTGAAACCAATGGTCTTAAGTTATTCATGCCTATTGATTTCAGTGGATCTACACCAGGGGTCAGCAACCTTTTTCAGCCATGGGCCGGTCCACCGTCCCTCAGACCGTGTGGTGGGCCGGACTATATTTTGAGGGGGGGAAAAAATAATCGATGAATTCCTATGCCCCACAAATAATCCAGAGACACATTTTAAATAGAAGGACACATTCTACTCATGTAAAAACACCAGGCAGGACTCACAAATAACCCAGAGATGCATTTTAAATAAAAGGACACATTCTACTCATATAAAAACAAGCTGATTCCCAACCGTCTGTGGGCCGCATCCGGCCCATGGGCTTTAGGTTGCCTATCCCTGATCTACACTGAATAAGTGATAGTTGGAGACAAGCCAGGGCATTCTGCTAAGGTGCTGTTGTTAGGCTTGACCCTGCATTGATCAGAATAGATGGATTGCTGCAAGTTCACACTTATAATGGCCAACTCAGAAGCAACTATTTTCTGTTCAGGTACGAATTAGGAGAAGCTGGGGCATGGGTAGGCTTGTGATGGCATGACAAAATGGTGCTTTTTTTTGCATTTCATGATGTTTTGATGATTTTAAAAAGTATCATAGAATCTTAGTTTCATAAAACTGTAGAGCTGGAAGGAACCATCAGGGTCATCTAGTCCACCCCCCTGCAATGCAGGGATCTTCTTGCCCAACATGGGGCTCAAACCTATAACCCTAAGATTAAGAGTCTCATGTTCTACCAGCTGTTGTTTTAAGCTGGAGTTGGGGACATTTCAGCCAAACGGTAAATAAAATATGAGCAACACTGTAAGCAGTTCTTCTAAACTAAATTAGCTGCTGGGTGACCTTGGGCCAGTCACACTTCTGTGAAGTCTCTCAGCCCCACTCACCTCACAGAGTGTTTGTTGTGGGGGAGGAAGGGAAAGGAGAATGTTAGCCGCTTTGAGACTCCTGAAGGGGAGTGAAAGGCGGGATATCAAATCCAAACTCTTCTTCTTCTTCTTCTTCTATAATTGCTCTGTAGGAAAATCACTTATCTATAAACCCCAATATTTAGCTTAATCTTCCTTTAACAATGTGTGTGTGCCAGGACTGAAAGGACAAGTGCGAGAGTTTGGGCTTAAGTAAGAAAAGTACAAGATATTGGCTTCCGTACCTGTTTTTCTCAACTTCTGTATCTGAGAATACACAGTCAGTGCCTCGACCGCCATTGCAAAGCTCGTCAGTACCACCATCATCTTCAAAGTCAGAGGTGTTGAGGAAATCAAAACTTTCCAGTGCACTCTCAACTGTTAGGCTTAAGCTGGATGACCTGCTGTGACTGATTGCTGGTCTGCACTGCAACAGGAAAAGCAAAATGAATATGTGAGGATGAGGGAGCTGATGAACCCATACACTCTCACTCCCCCACCCGCAACAAAAAGGCATAGAAACATTTTTTTTTAATAACAAAGAAGAAATTCTCTGCATCTTCCTGAAACTACCAGATTCAACAATACAGTTTTTCACAATATGTGATGTAAATCTTCTCTTTCTAGATTCTTATACTGTCTGGAAGTTGTCTGCCAACCAATGAAATGACTTTTAGTTGACACTTGTTTTTAATTGTAACACCTTTTATAATATCTCAATATAGAAGATACAAATTTAGTATATTTGTGGGGTACTTTCTACCATTGGTGTAGTATACTTGTGTGAGCTGGGTGCTCGTTGATTTTAGTCACATAAATGTCTGGTATTCACTTTTAATTTATTTATTTATGAATAAAGCTACAGTGGTACCTCAGTTTTTGATCGTCTCCATTGACGAACATTTTGGAACGCCGAAAACCCGTAAGTAAATGCTTCCGATTTCAAACGCACCTCAGAAGTTGAATGGCTTATGCTGAGGTACCACTGTATTTTTCTCAATTTTGTCTGTAAATTTGCACACCGCCCTTTATGCATTGGTTTTCGAACGTTTCGGAATGGTCTTCCGGAACAGATTACGTTCGAAAACCGAGGTTCCACTGCATTTCTATACCGCCGTATAGTATACAAGGCAGTGTACACTATAAAACAGAAAACATCATTTAAAAGAAAAAAATACAGATAATCATTCAGGTGACTAACTAATCAAAAATTAAACAGCTGCAAAGGCCTGTCAGAACAATAACAACAACAAAAGTATTCAAGAGATACAAGAAAGTTAAAAGCGAGGATGCCTGACAACTTACTTTTAGGATTTCGTCTAGGTGTGTTACTTCTTGGTCCAAATCCTGAAATTCTTTAAATTGTTCTTTATGAGGTTCAAGTGCTAGAATAAGTCCCTGAAATGCTTCTTCTAGGCTTCCGTCAACACAAGATTTATAGCCTTCCGATTCACCACTTATTGACCCCTCACAGTGCAGCTTTTCAGGTGTCATTGGGCATTCTCCTGAAGTGAGTCTTTTAACCAGCTGCTTTGTGATGTTGCCTTCAAAAGTATCCAGTTCCACAGGCTTGAGCTCTGACAACTCATCTGTGTCCTGCAGAAGTGATACCTGGGCACTATTATCTAAGAACAGGTTGCTGCTTCTTGAACCTAGAGACTTTTGGCAAACTTCAGAATCTATGCACGAAATCTTGTTTTCCTCATTCACTAGCACATGCTCTTGTGGTTTTAAGTCTCTGGATTCAGGTGTAGAGTCTACAGATGAGCTTGTACTGATATTGTCCATGGTGCGAGTTTTTGATAACTTCTGCCCATTGTGTTCTGGGGGCGTGACAGTAATTTCAGGATTAGGGTTATCTATGGTGCAGGAACCCACTAAACTGGATGATTGAGTGCAATCTCCATTGGGAATATCACTGAAGCTGAACGACATTGGCCTTTTCTCATTTTCTGCCGTCCCATTTTCAAAGACGTCATCAGGTGAATTTGACTGCAAATGTAAACAAGAACAGTTAAAGATGGAAAGCGGAAAAACTTTCCACACAAAATTAATGCTAAGCCACTAGCAGAAAATGTAAAAGTATTAAAGGTCTGTTGACTTATTTGAAGCCTAGTTGTAAAAGAAACTTACCTTTTATTATACTGATTTTTTTTTAATGAAATGATATGAACAGGAAGATATCAGTAGGCCAGAAAAAACCACAGCAAACAGAAAAGATCAGAGTTGGTCTATAATGAGCATAGGAAGGTTCTAAACCAATCCTGAACTGATGTTCTGTGAGAGGTACTGCAAACTTACTTAACTTCATGCACAAAACAGAGGAATAACAAGATTTGTGTTTGCTGGCCATATGCAAAATATGTATATGGAATACTGTAATGCCATGTAGCATGACTTTGTTGATATTACTACGTGTTGACAGATAATAAGTTAAAGGGTTAGAGAATATCTTTCTCTTCTTGCTCAGCATTTTTCACACTAAACTGAGGCATACTTTTAAAGTTTGAGGTTGTTTCTCTTTGGTATTTTGTTTCAAAGGGAAACAGCCTCAAACCCCAATGGGGCATAAATATGAACAATTAATTTCTAGTCTGCATCAAATTTATTTTATTTTATTTTCATCCTGCCTTTCAGTAAAATTGGTCCCAATTTAAATTTTCTTTCTATCCTGCATATAGAATATTGCCGGAATATTGTTTACAAGATATGAGCCCCTTCAATGTACATAGAGTCATACCTTGGGTTACAGCCGCTTCAGGTTGCGTTTTTTCAGATTGCGGACTGCCAAAACCCAGAAGTACCGGAAAGGGTTTCAGCAGTTGCGCATGCGCAGAACGCTAAATCACGCTTTGCACATGCGCAGAAGCGTCGAATTGTAACCCGCGCATGCACAGACATGCAGATGCGGGTTGCGAATGCTGCAGGTTGCAAACGTGCATCCCGCACGGATCACGTTCGCAACCCGAGCGTCCACTGTACATATATACATACATGTATATATGTATATATATGTCTTCTTCCGATGTTCATGTGTTTTCTCTTGACCTCTTGTCTAAAAAGAGGTTACAAAACTAAGGTCAACCATGAACATCAGTTAATTCCAAGTGTGAGTGTACAATAAATTCTTCAACACATGGTCAGCAAACTAGACAGATCTCACTGAGAGTATCAGAATCTGGGCAAGCATGAAAATAAGAGTAATTGCTTGAGCAATGCAGGGAGATAACTTATAAAGAGAGCTGCCGCCATTCAAGACTCACATAATGTTCTAGCCCTGCTCTAGGTCTCAGCCTGAGAGACAGCAGATCACTAAAGGAACGACTGCGGCGAAGCTTGTCAAAGAAAGCATCCTGCAGAGGATCTAAAATGGAAAGCTGGAGCCTCTCTTGTGGAGGGTGCATCCATTTCTTCAACCATTAAGCAAAAAGGAAGCAATTAGTTCAACTAAATCACTTTTATATGAGACTGTACGTTATAGGAATCTTTGGCTAAAGCAACTCTTGGAAATTAGAACATGTCAAAGGCCTCTATAGGGAGCTACAACAGCAATAAATGATTCATATATATATATATATATATATATATATATATATATATATATATATATATATATATATATATTTCTGAGTTTGTGGGTGCCAGATGCCTCTAATCCCTGCATCCAACAAGTGTTAAAATCTGATCAAGCCTTCTGATCTCTGGATCCAATAAGAGTTAAAAGCTAATCAAGCCAGGCTAGATTCCTGAACCCCTGGATCCAGTACTTGTTAAAATATAAGCCAGGCTGGCTTCTGATGAGGTCATTGCCTGGGTGATCATCTATTTGGAAAGGGCAAATGAGGGTTCTCCCTCAACTTGCAGACAGTGGGAAGAACAAAATCCAGAGTTTAGAGTTGAGTTTGGCTATGATATGACCTAAAAGCAAAGCAACAAGCAGAGAGAGAGACAGCCATGCTGTACCTCTGCTTGAATCCAAGGCTGTGACTACTGTATGGGGGAAACAAGACCCGTTTGGGGTGTTCATGCTGCAAAGCCCTCCACTGCAGGCTCAGGTTGTATATAATGTGAGCAAATAAACCATATATCATAAAGACACCACAGTCTCTGCAGTACCTCACTTCCAAAAGGAAACACAAACCCTGTGTAAGCACGCCTGGAAACCCTGGAATCTTGGGGTGGTGTGCAACTAATATATATGTTTAAAGTAGTCTTGAAGTTTAAATGATCAAATGTATGTTTATGCTGCTACTGCCTTCAGCCCCCCCCCCCACTTTAAAGCAAATTTATGGCCATCCAATAAAAGGGACTTCTCAGTAGTGTGGAATGCCCTCCCATCAGATGTCAAAGAAATAAACAACTATCTGACGTTTAGAAGACATCTGAAGGCAGCCCTGTTTAGGGAAGTTTTTATTGACTGATGTTTTAATGTATTTTTATCTTTTGTTGGAAGTCGCCCACAGTGGCTGGGGAAACCCAGCCAGATGGGCAGGGTATGTATGTATGTATGTACGTATGTATGTATGTATGTATGTATAAATAAACACATAAATAAATAAATAACATCATCATCATCATCTCTGCAATGAAGCTTTTTTATGTGCAACGGTTTATGAATAAAACAGTAGATTGTTTACAAATAAAGAATACACATATTAAGGTAAAATGTTAAAAATATTACTGCAACTTGGGTAATAGCGAGGGATCTATTAACAGCCGCTATCATGGTTAAAGGGGACAGGTATTTTAATAGTGGTTATTAGGAGTTAGAAATAAATTTGTTGTGCTTTAAAAAAGCTTAGAAGAAGATTGAGGAGCATCAGCATTGAACTTATGTAATCACAAAGTGGTGTAAAACTATGCATTGACTATAACTGTTATTTATCCACTGAGTCCGTATTAGAGAGGCACACTGAACTTACAAAGAATGAGTGATCCTTGAAGGTCGGGGTTTCTGGAGTGCCTTGGCTATACATGGACACTCTCCTTTGGAGAGCAGATGCTTTGTTTGTGTTGCCTGCGGATGGGGTCAAGTCCTCAACATCAAATGGGCTGTAAAAAAAGAAGAAAGAAAAAGCCTCTCATTAGACTGAATTACTGTTACAAGGCGCACTTGTTTTCTGTTCATTTTTAGGTCATCAGAGCAGGGACCTCCATCATCTTCCCAGTGAGTCTCTGTAAACAACACATTCACAGGATAGCCCTCTGGTACTCTGTGTTAATTAATCTGGAATAACTATGACCTACTGGTTTACATTTTACAGTCATGGAGGGCCAAAGTACATATTGAAATATGAAACCTTATGGTTTTTGTCTTGTATTACTAATCTTAGTTTACACCAAGTCTTTTCTTCAGTCTCCTTATTAGAGAAGCAAAAGACTATGGGCAGGGAGGCAGGAACCCACTTGATCTGAAGCACCATTCGCACAACCACCAAGTCAGCTTCACTTACTGCCAGGTGATTTCCAGATTCAGCTTTATCGTGCCAAGGTCATTGATGTCCACAGCAACAACTTGAGGCTGAGCAGCAAACAACTCTTTTGTCTCACAGGTAACACTTCCCACCAGGATGTGAGTAGCAAGGCCTTTAACTTCTGTGACCTTCAAAAGCAACACACGTTGATAATTAGAAACAGAATAACTATGTATTATGAATGGCACAGTAAGTCGGTAGCAGTGCTTAGAGTCAACTACAGTGGAATCTTGGTTTTCAAGCTTCTCGGAAGCCAAACGTTTCGGAACCTGAACTCCGAAAACCTGGAAGTAATTGCTTCAGTTTTTGAACACGCCTCGGAAGTCAAACGGCTTCTGCTGCGTGGTTTTCTATTTTCTCAATGGAAATTGCTGACAACCCCTTGCGCCTCAGATGTTGAACGTTTCAGAAGTCAAATGGTCTTCCGGAACGGATTACGTTCAACAACTGAGGTTCTGCTGTATTCCACATTTTTCTACAGTGGCCTTGCTACATAATATTGCATATTTTCTGAACCAGAAGATGGAACAATCAGCATTTGACTGGTATGCCCATGAGCAATGATATGAAAATCTGCCTTTTAAGAGACATTTGTTTTATCCACGACAAGAAAGGTAGGCTGCCCTAGCACACTTTTGTTAACATATGTCATTTGTGGCTTTTTTTGGTGCACCAAACTGCGGCTTTCATATTATTACCTAGGATTCAATCGCCCTTCACCCTAAGGTCCCAGGATGGGTTACTGTATTGAAAACAATATTAAAAACACTTTAAGAAAAACGAGTATGGTTGAGAAGGGTAGTGATGCACTGACAACCGAGTTCCTTACCTGACTCAATATATAAAATCACTGCAGGATACCTGGAGTCTCTCACAAAAATTAAAGGCATCCAGGATATGGTCTGAGGGCACATGCACCTTGCTGAAGCTAAGCTCAGCAGGTCTGAGTTTGGTCAGTGACTGGGTGGGAGAACCACATGCACACTGCCTATTCAATAAACTTTATTTGCGTAGCCGACAGGCCATAGCATCAAAGGCCAAACACATATAAATATAACCTCGGAGGGATGGTCAGATGCAGATAAATTAATAATCTCAGTACTTAAAACTTGGCAGAGGTAATAAAATAATAATAATAAAGCATAATGATAATAATAATAAGATCCTAGGCGAGGAATCCGGGTGGCGACACTGATGTCATTCAGACAGCAGCTCTCAGTCTCACTGCTCTCTCGATAAATTTGGCAACCTTCTCTGTTGTCAAGCTGCTCTGGTCGGCTAGGAGTGAGAACAATTTGGCTTCACAAGAGCGACCCGGGATGGCAGATAGGAGCAGCGTGATGGTCTCGTCCCTGAGATCTTTATATAGGGAGCAAGACAAGAGAACGTGTGACACAGTCTCCACGTATCCAGCTCCACAGGGGCAGAGCCAGTTGCCTTTGATTCCAAGATGAAAAGAAGGTGGGATTATAAATGTATGAAGATAATACACATAAATTCAATTAATATCAGGAAGTCTGAATGGCATTGCTTACTACCTGTAGAGCAGCATTATAGTCCTACTTGGCTAACATGTGGCTAGTTAAATGAAAACCATGATACTTATACTGATACCTTAATGGAGATCAACCCAACGATAAGAGGGAGGAAGACCATTTCTTCTCCATCCCAGCTTTGCTTGCCATTGACTTCTATTTTGCCTTTCAGTTTCCATCTCTGACGGCCATACCTCATGAAAATCTGTGAAAAAAGGAAAAGTTGTAGTGTGTTCTCTCAACCCACATATTTGTACTATCTGTTTCTCTCACACTCTGTCTCTTTGAACAAATCATAGTGAGAAGGATAAGAGTTTTATCCAACCTAATACACTGTAGCTACAATGCATGCACAGTGACAGAATACCACTATGCATTTTACAGTTCGACCTCTTTTTTAAAAATGACAATGGCAAAGTAAACCATAGCTTTTCTAATCTTCCAGAGAGCATGCCGAATAGATTTGTACTTTGTAGTTCCAGAACATTAGGAAGAAGAGAAAGCTAAGGAATGGTCACTTTTGTTTAGGGGTGCTATGGAAGTTTGGAAACCTTGAATGTCAATGCAAACAATGTGTTTTCATGCAGCGTCACCAGCGCACCCCACTTGAGCACAGACTCACAAATTGTGGCCTGGCCAGAGACAAGTGATTACGTTGTAGGTCCTACTTGTTGATGAACTTACATCTCTGTACTTGAGGGGGAAAAGAAAAGCAATGAAAGGGAGAGAGAGGCTGGCTTGAACTTTTCTCATTGAGTCAGCGTGTCCTGGCTGGATATGGGAGCCACAAGAGGAAGAAAACCTATGCCAAGAACAAAATATGGAGAGGCATGCTGACACCCTTCCAAAACAAAGCTAAAGAAAGATCTGTTGTTATCTTGCTAGCCATCCATCAGCTCTCTGGGACCAATTTCATAGTCTTTACGTGGGAAAGGCTCAGAGTGCATTCATCCATAAATAGAGAATAGTGGGACCTTTCTTGCTGTGCAGGATATGAGAACAGGAAGAAATGCCATGTGGAAACCTTTGAACGTGATGGAAAATGCCATTTTTACAAAGTCACTCACCTCATACTGGTCTCCAGGGCAAAGTCGAGCAAAACCAGCCAGACCTAGGAGCCAACAACATTTGAGATCTGTTTCAGAAGAAATGCTTATGCCCTCTCTTTCTTACATCAGTGACTCTATACTTGGAACTTGATCACCAACACTCCACAATGCTGCCAAAGCTCTTATGCCATTGAGAGAGCAACTCTGAACTCTGAACTCCATCCTCCTCTCTCGCCAAAGGAGGAGGATCCAAGCTGCTCCATCCAACTCCTTCAACTACTGCTCCTCTGAAAATGGTAGTGATGGATGCCTGGGTTTATTGTTTCTGTTACTAGGGTTTATTATGGGATGCATGGGGAGATTGTTGGGGTAGTTGGTAGGTTCATTTATTTGGGAGCCCTGAATGCCTAATTTATTCTCTGTTCCCTGGCAGGATTTGTCTGCTGACTTCTGACAGGCTCTTTAAGTACAGCTCGCCAAGACAGATAAAGAAGCAAGCTCATCTTCAAATAAGCAATGCACTGGGCAGCACTCGGCTACTGCAAAATCTTCCATTTTACACTCTCCCTCCCCATATGCAAGGCTTTGCTAGATTATATTTCTTGAAATAGACAGAATTATGAGGACAATCAGTTACCTTCCTTTCCATGTAGTAACAGCAGCTGCTACTATTACTAAGAATAAAAAAAGGTAAAGGACCCCTGACAGTTAAGTCCAGTCACAGATGACTCTGGGGTTGCAGTGCTCATCTCGCTTTACAGGCTGAGGGAGCCAGTATTTGTCCGCAGACAGTTTTTCCGGGTCATGTGGCCAGCATGACTAAGATGCTTCTGGTGCAACAGAACACCGGAACCAGAGCAGCGAACGGAAACGTCATTTACCTTCCTGCTGGAGCGGTACCTATTTATCTACTTGCACTTTTTTGCCGTGCTTTCGAACTGCTGGGTTGGCAGGAGCAGGGACCGAGCAACGGGAGCTCACCCCGTCGCGGGGATTCGAACCGCCGACCTTCTGATTGGCAAGCCCAAGAGGCTCAGTAGTTTAGACCACAGCGCCACCATGCGAATAGTAATTAATTAATGAAATAGGGAGCATTTTCCTGTTAACTTTTAAAATCCTCACAATTCTGAACCAGAGAGGGCCACTCCAAATATGCCCCCCCCCCCGCACATTCCACATACAAAACACACATGGTGTTTGACTATCCAAAAATGTAAGATAAGGGGTCAGCTCCCTGTTGTGAAGGGTGAAAAACTGTTTACTAGGTGTGCTCTTTACTGGAGTGAAATGGTAACCCCACTCAGGAATATCAGAGCACACGTGGGCCTCTTGACTGGGGGCACAGATTTGGGACATTCATTCTACATGACAGGCAGAGCATGAAGAAAGTAAAGATGAAGGTTAAATGAGTGACAATCATTCTTATCATTAATCATAAGGCACTCATAAAGCTACATGATCACACTGGCACCAAAGACACACTGCTGCATTATGGACAGCTCACCTTAACTACTAGTTTTGATTATGGAATCAGATGGCAGTGGCCTAAATACATAGGAACAGCAAGGGGAGTGTAGCTGCATGGCATTCCTGTTTTCATCCCATTGGTGGCAGCAGCTCCTCACAAACAGTGCTGACTTTCCATGTATTTAAAAGGGGTTTTGGAGAAATTATTCATTTGCGGTCTACAAAATAATTATTCCGGAGCAACTTCACTTAAATAACATACTCAGGGAAAACCTCGTACTGGCACAACAGCCGGGAGGAGAAAAGGTGCTCTGTTTTAATCAATGAAAACCTGCCACAGAAATCCTGTGTCAAACTCGGAAATAGGACACAGGACTCTCCTGAGCCCCAGTATCCTTAATTCATGGGAACTGGTTTCCTTTCCGCTGTCACATAGCATTTATTAAAACAACATTATTTGGGGCAAATGTCACTCTTGCACTAATGGCTGGTCTAACATATATTGACGCGGCTATGCCCTGCAGCTTCATTCTTATAGCCAAGGGGATCTTTCCCTCTGCCTGTGAAAATAAAGACATTGTGTCTCCTGCCCTCCTCCCGCACTGCTCCAACTTCCAGAACAATGCAGCCCTCTTTCAGGTTCATATTACCTCCCACTTTCTAATTTATTTATTATTTATAAATAATTTAAATTTACTAGCACGCTGCCATTGGCTCCATCTCCCTTTTGATGCCTTAGTATAGGACAACTTGATCTCTGCAGCCCATCTCCCCTGTTAAACACATGGGGCAAACAGAAGCAGGTGAAAACAAATGAGAAATGAAAAACTCTTAAGGCATTCCCAAACTGCCTCTGCATCAGTTCGCTGTGCTCCTGCACACATTGGAACCTAATGAAAGTCTATTACATCCTGTCATATATGGTTAGGGTTTAAGCTCCAGCTTCCAGAAACATAGGCTCCAAAGTGTTTTTTCCTGGTTTAATCCCAGCACCTACATTCATTACTACTTTCTGGGGAAACCTTTATTGTACAGATTTATTCGGGTTCACAGGCAAAGCAGAACCAGGCTTTTGCAACATCAGTATGCAGAATGACAAAATCTCAATTGCCCAGTTTGTGAAGGACCATAGCTCAGCGGCAGAGCTTGTGCTTTTAAGAATCAAAAGCTTGATTCTGGGAAATATATTACACTCCCATTATAATCTAGATAGGTATTAAAAAATACTCTCATTCTTTGTCTCAGAATCCCCGAGAGTGACAGCATTTCTTAGCTCTCCCCCAAACTTCACCCCAACCATATCACTTTGAAGAAGAATGCATGCTGAAAATCTTAGAAAAATGTGCTGTAAATACTTGATATTTCACCATGTACAATTGCTGCCTGTTGCTTTGAATGTTGAGCAGAGTAGCGGGGTTCTTAAGCGTCCATAACCAATGTGATGGGAGGAAGAAAACAAACCTCTCATCTAAATCGGTTTGTGCTCTCAGTGTTTTCAGAAACACAAGCACAGAGAGAGGGAGAGAGACAGTGCTTTCCCTGTGCTATTTGTGCAGTGAAAGTAATGAAAAGTGAGCCAATTACCTTTCATCTTAATGCAGAACTCCCCCATTAGATTTTCCAACTCTCCTTCAATAGTACACATGTTCTGTGTGGGAAAAGAGGAGACTAGTATCAGTTCAACTATCCAAAATATAGAAGTGCCTTAAAATACACTATATAACTGGGTTGTTGTTTTTTTAAAAAAGTAACTATATGTAGAAAGTTCCAACGCAGTCCTGACTCTTGCTGAAGCCTGGAGAAGGCAGAAAGGAACAGGGAATTAAAGAATGAGAATATGCTCCCAGAAACAGATATTTTTTTCCTTATTGTCCATGGAGTCAGGAGCTTAGCAAGTCTTCCCCAATGTCTAGACTCTAGAGAGCCAGGCTGACATCTTTACAAGTCATGAAATGCTGGCGCAAGCAATCCTTTGACTTTTGGCAGGGCTTAGAAGTCATTTCAGGACTTCTAGAAAGCCATGGCCAACTGTAGCTCTTCCAGGGCATGTACACACACTGAATGCACACTTGTGCAATTTTCACATGTGACAATTTATAGAGAAGCTTTACACCAATTTCCATATGGGAATGCTTTCCAAGTAAGAATTTTGTAACAATAACTTTTTGTAACAGCCCACAACCCTCCAGCTCTTGGTCTCAGACAAGCACTTGGAAGTTTCTCTCAGTCCTTCTGCACCTGGGAATGAAGTCTAGCTCTGCCTTCAGTACTCCAGCTCCGCCCCCCTGCAATTCTCTCTAGCCTGCAAGCCTCATCTTCTGTCCCCCAAGTCCAGAACTCCCACACAAGTGTTTCTAAAGCTCATTCTCTTCCACGCAGAAATGGGCACTGGAAGAATTGAAGTGAAGCCCCTGGTAGACAATTTCACAGACAATTTCCCAGTCTGTTAAACCTCTGTTCCCCCAGATACCTTTCAAAAATTCTGGAATTGAAATTATGACACAAGTCAGGATTTTCTTGGTGAAAGAATACTTCCTTGCCAATTACTTCCATGGTAAAGGAAGAAATCAGTTCCAATATCTGTTGGGCAGTTAACACTGAACAAGTGTTGGTCTTCTTGTAACTCTTGAGTTAGCAAGATGAGGTCCACAGTATGAACCTCCACTCTGGGCGGTAGGATCCACAAGGCTGCACATGTATGAAGCTATTGGCAGCCGATTCAATGCTTTGATCAATCCATAATCTGTCTTCTCAGCACTATAACAACACAATCAATGCTCCCACCACAAATTAGTGGTAAATTTAACCTGCGGAAGATTACGTGCAATGGGCCATCATGTACCTCTGTGTATTCTTTGTAGCTTTTGTTGATTTCTGTCAAACTCTCCCGAGCTGCCCTACTGGCAGGGGACAACCCAAAAGCTTGTTTCATTTTGCTGGCACCATCGCGGAGCCGTCTTTGGATACAATAAGCTTCAAGCAGTTCGTCAACCTGAGTGGAAAAACCAAAGACCACTGAGTTTTGTTTTAAGGGAAAGAAAAAGGAAAGTTAACTGAAAGGAAGTTAAATGAAGCAATCCAGACTATTTTTCTATACACAGATTGGTGTGTAGACGACTTCATTGCTGATGCCACCCCTGCTTTCAAATTGAAAATAATTCCACTGTGGAAAAGGCACCTTCCTATTTACAATGTCACGATGACAACAATGAATTCATCAGCAGCCTCTTGTATCTCTGTCACTGCCTCATGCTTTTCTATAATTTGTTCAAACCTTCCCTTCTCTCATTAAGCTTTCTTTAAAAACTTACAAAAGATCCCTGCTTATCAGCTTTCGTTGCTTGGATTAATTCTCAGAATAAGAAAAATGCATCAGCAATATGCCACTGTATTGCACTGAAGTAGCTCCTCCACAGAAAGTTCAAGCTTCTACATTAGTTGTCCCCTTCATGGATCACTCCTTTGTCATGGCAAAGGGGCTTGAATAACTCCAAAAAGCCGAGCTATGTCGTGCAGGGCCACCCAAGACGGACAGGTCATAGCCGAGAGTTTGGACTAAATGTGATCCACCTGGAGAAGGAACTGGCAGACCACTCCAGTATTTTGCCAAGAAAACTCCATGGACATAAAAAAGGAGAAGCTTTGAGAAGGAAGTGAGTTTCCAAGGCATGCTCTGGTTCATGGAGTCACGGAAAGTCAAACACGACTAAGATGACTAAACAACAACACGTTAGTTGGAGAAAGCTCATCCATCATTGTCAAGTAACACTGACAATCCTTGCATTATAATACGCTTCACACATTGTCCATGCCTAAACTGGCCAGCTGGAGAAAAACCAGAAATTAAAGCCCAACCCTCTTCATTCCTAATGGATAAAATGTATTGCAGAATAATCCTATGTGTGTATGGGGTGTTAAGGGAGGTGTGTTAGGGTAGTACTTCTGGTGGGGAACACATTGTGCTCCTTCTGGGGTAGTCTCTCCACCTCTGATCCCCACCCTGCATGCAGCTCTCACCTGTGGCTCCTAGAAGCTGTCAGCATGCAACAGTGGCCACACCCCGGGAAATGTCTTTGACTGGCTGGCTAAACCAGGTGAGGATAACCAATGGGTCACAAATCTTTGGCGAGTTAGGGATCCTGTGTGTGAATACAGGCTCTGAGAGTTTGAGCCGGCAAGACCAGTAGTGGGTCCAACAGTCAAGAAGGTGGTTTCTGCACATGCTGTACAGGGAAGTGAGGGGCAGATGGGGCTCCTCAACCTGGGAGGGGAGCCCATGTAGGAGAAGGAAAATTCTGATCCTTAATCTCTGCTGTTTTGAGGAATATCTTCGGGAGAATAAAAGGCAAAGGAGTAAACCCTACAGAAATCCAGAGTGGAGTCTCTCAGATGGTTGGATAGTGCCTTGTGTTCCGGCAGCTCCTGCAGCCAAGCTGATGTCAAATGTATTGCTGTGCTTTTCTTTGGACCACATTAGCGAGACCAAGAGAGGGGTCTTGTCGTCTGGCAGCCCAGAACCTCCATACACACTGCCCAGGCTTGTGTCCCAGGGAGGTCACTTTGGTGCTGCTAATGCAGCTGTTTGACTTCACCCCCAGAAGTGCACTCCATTCCCTCTTGAGACAGTTGTTGCCAACAGCAACAACTAGTTAGCCAAACCTGCTTCATTAAAAAATAAGATATAGATGCCTACAACACACATTACAGCTAGTATTATGTTATGCGCCAATCCTCAAAGCTCAGTCCTAGTGGAGGCAGTTTAGAAAGGCTGTAAATGGTATAGAACTTGCGGGTCAGGCTACTGTCTCCATCCTAGAAAATGTTTACTTTGCTGTTTACATCTGTTAACAAGGGTGTGGTATGACATTTGCACTCTCTTTCTCTTTCTGAGTGGAGTTATCACAGACCCATCTGCTACGCTACAGAGCTACACATTAGTTACCACATTTCCTGTTTTCCTTGCTTTGTTTCCTGTTCAGAGTATAATTTCGAGTCACAGCTCTCACTGGAAGACCAGCATGCACTGGTCCTCAGACATTCAGCTTAAGTTTTGCTACTTTCCATTAAAAGGTTTCCATGAGTTAGTTGCTTACATTCTGGCCTCATAAAACCTTGCTTCACATGAAGTCCCTTTTATTTGTCACCATGGGCTACAGAACAGAAAGCTAATGTGCTGAACAATTTAGTGTGGAATTAGCTCTGTAGCAACTCACTCTTCGCTAAAAACACTGAAATCACTTGGCTCTGAGTGGGAGGGACTTGAACAAAAAGTACTCTGCTGCATGACATTTTGCTGGCAGGGAACATATTATTCTAGGAACTATTTTCTTGATGAATATTTGATCCGTGAGTATGGGAATAATGGCTGTGTTCTGGATGCCCTAGCACAGAAGATTTTAGCTGAAAGCAGGCAAACAATTCCTACTTGCTGCTATGCTCCTTGCTATAAGCAAGGGCTGCCCTTGGGGACACAACTGCAGTGTAACGTTGCAATGACACTGCTAGCACAAGGCCAAAGTAACTATACCTAAGTATCTTTAAGTTGTGTGAATCGTTGCAAAAATGCAAATAGCCACTGCAGGGGGCCTAATCAGGCTTTGCAAATCAGGGGAGGGAGAAGAGAATTTAATTTATCCAATTGTTTGGTCCAAAGGATAGCCTGGCATTTACTGACATAGCCATCAAGTATAAAGGTAAAAGGTAAAAAATGTAAAGGACCCCTGGACTTAAGTCCAGTCAAAGGTGACTATGGGGTTGCGGCGCTCATCTTGCTTTCAGGCCGAGGGAGCCTGCGTTTGTTCACAGAAAGCTTTCCGGGTCATGTGGCCAGCATGACTAAACCACTTCTGGTGCAACAGAACACTGTGACGGAAACCAGAGTGCACGGAAATGCCATTTACCTTCCCGCCGCAGTGGTTCCTATTTATCTACTTGCACAGGCATGCTTTCGAACTGCTAGGTTGGCAGGAGCTGGGACAGAGCAACAGGAGCTCACTCTGTAGCAGGGATTCGAACCACTGACCTTCTGATTGGCAGGCCCAAAAGGCTCCGTGGTTTAGACCACAGCCCCACCTGTGTCAATTATAGGAACTCTGTGGTCCATGCAAGGTGTCTCTTCAATTAGAGATGCAGTGCACCCTCGCCCTCAAGAATCAAAGCAATGCACAGGCACTCTCTCTAGGAACGCTCTCATTAAAATGGCAATAATTTACTAGTATTATATGAATTAGTCACCTAGTCAGAATGGAAAGGATTAGCTAAATAGCATGCACATATTTTAACCTGAAGTGGATATCTTTTGTTTAATATTTGCAGGTTCACTTGATGGCAGAGAAAAATGTCCCGTCTCCTACTGAAGTCCCCTTGGCAGGTTTTCTGCCTAGCAACTGGGCGGAAAACTGGACTGCCTGTATCAGGCCTTGGAGCATGCACAGAACAGTGGTGCCTGTGTTGTGTTTGCTGGGCCTACCTTCTCTTGCAACATGCCTCAGGGCAGTGCTATGCTGAATTGTTGGATGGTGGCAACAACTGGGGGCACATTGTGAACTCCCTTGAATCCCCACACCCCACTTGCAGCTGACATAAGCAATACCACCTAACCAAAACCTTCTTGAAGAGGTGCTTTGTGAGGAGCTCTCTGTGGAATAAAGGAGAATGCTAGACTGGCTTTTGATAAATAGGTTAAGAACAAAGTTAAAAGCAAGATGAAAGGACAGCTGATTACCTTGCTGATGTGGAACTCCAGCTTTCTCATATATCTTTCAATTGCTTTCATTTGCTGCAAAATAAATTAAAAATAATTAGAATGGGAAGAATGACAGGCAATTGAGATGAGCTGAACTGATTTGGCCTTTTTGCAGAACTGTCATATTCTCCTGTCAAACCAGTTTGGCATTCGGAAGGAACACTGCTTTTCCTTAAAGGTGAATACTTTTAATTTAATAGCAGCCTTTTTGTAATTAATAATAGAGTCATGTACTTGAAAGTACATTGTTTTCTAAAAGAAAATGTAGAAATCAGTGAGGGTTTGGACAAAGAGGGGCTTTTTCAGCCTTTTACTGGTTTCCACAAAAATATAGTAGTAGAACTATTACGAAGTCTGGGTCAAAAACTTGCTGAGAGCAATACTGAGTTCATAACACAATCCTCAAACCACTTTCTCTGAAGTAATTGTTCTGGATTAAAAGTTGCTGTTGCAAAATGAATGAATTAGGACTGATTATGCCCATCCTTCTACTGTCTCCTTGCATAACTGTAGCGCAATCAGAAAGGTTCCCTTGCACTTATAGTCTGCTGCCACATAGACTGGGTTTAACATTTATTTTTGCAGATAAGTTGCAGGTAGACATACCTTGTCTAGATCATACAGCACCCCCTGTAATGAATGAAATGAAAGGATTAATAGTTCAGTAGACATTCTCTAAAGTGTGATGCTGAATTGTTGTCTTGGGCTTTAAGTTAATTTAAGAAGGCAAGTTTTCCCTCCCCAAGATGAAGCAACTTTTGTAGCTGGCCCTGAATTGTGTGGATAGATTATGAAGACTTCTAAAAGTATTCAACAACTTTTGGATTTTTTTTTCATCGCCATATGCCCAGCAATGCAGGGTTTTCTGCAGCGCTGTTTGTGAGAGAACCACATGTGGCTTTGCACAAAACAGCAACTAGTAAAGAAAGAGTGAAACTGACCGAATGGCTCTGCCTTGAGTGATGATGTGGATGGCAACACGGAACAGTACCAAACAGTGTGGGTCAGGCACTACTTTGTGTCAGGGCCTTATTCAAATGTAGCACAGCTCCTAAAGTATAATGCATTCCAGCGGTGAGATCATCTGTCTGTGACAATTGCTACCGCATCATAAAATTACAATATCAGAGGGAAGGTTCTACCCAGATAGTACATTTTTAACATGTGGACACTTTAACACAAATGCCTCCTAGTCTGAAATCTTCGGTTGTGGAGACCTCATGGGGGGACTGTACCACTTGCATTATGACTACCTGAACCTCCTTACTGTTTTGGGTCCTACGACAAAGACATACCAGCCGTGAGTTTCTTTTCATGTCCTTTAGCTGAGCAGTCAATTTATCCAGCTCTGTTTGATGCACTTCCAGATACTCACTGCAAAGATAACAAAAAGCGAAACATCAGCCCTGTTACATTTCAGTAATGAAGTGCTGATTGCTGATTTCTGTGGAAAGAAAAGCTGTTTTGCTAAGTTTTACTCTTGCCACGAACTGCTCAACCAAGTAATTAACAGTGCAATCCTATCCACTCAGAAGCATGTCCTACTGAATTCAGTCAGACTTGCTCACAGGTAAATGTGTATAGGATTGCAGCCTTAGAGAGCAGTCTACTTCCCCCTTCAAGCCACTACACTGGCTGAACAGTTTTTGGATGCAGCTAAGGTTTCCCTCTGTACCAGATTTTCAGGGCTTCGCTGGTGGGGATGCGGACAGTGCCTTCACCACCATGGAAGTCCCTGCTGCATCTGCCAAAAATGTGGGCAAGTGAAAGCTAAAGTCAGCAGTATGTTCCCACCATGGTAGGCAGGGAAAGAGTGGAGCTGGTCTGGGTAAGGATCTGCACAATCTTAAATCAGAAGATGATGGGATGCTTTCATTCTTCTTACCTTTAAAAACATTTTAAAGTCAGGGGGCAGCTGCCCAGACACGCATATGGCTTCTGATGCTCATTTTATTATTATTTTAACATTAAATTTATACGCTCCTTTTCTATAACAAAAGTATGCTCAAGTATTATGCTTTTTAATCAGCATTGGCAAACTGTTTTGTGTTTGTTTCTCTCTCTTAATAATAAATAAAATGTAAAAGCAGTTGTAAAGCACATGGTGAGCGTGTGCGCAAAGAGAACTGTGAACTTCACAACTGAAGTAATACACACAGCTATCTAAAGTCACCCACCCCCTCGCCCCAAGTAAGCCCATTAAGTCCAGCGTCTAAAATCACCCAGCTGTACCACTGTGGCTGAACATCTAAAGATTCTGCAGATCTGCCCTGAGCTGCTAAGAGGAGAAGCAGGAACTCATTGCTTTGGGGGAGCTGATAAACCTATCTTTGACATCAGAAGTTAAAGTCTTATTCACTCCAGGGGGGCAACAAGTTATTCTTCCGCAGAGCAGTAAAGACAGTTTTAGTGCTGCTCCAGACTTATAAAAGCTCTTACTCCAGTCCATTCTTTAAGGCCTTGTAAACCTCCTCCATCCTTTCTGGCTGAGGCTCTTTAGCAGCGCTGTTACTCTTGTGTCCCAGGTTGTGCATCTTCTTCACTTTCGCCTGGGGTTTCTTGAGCACAGAGGAATTTTCAATAAAGGAGTTACACCTGCAAAATGAACATTAAAGGGGAGCAAGGGGTGGAAGAAAAGGTAGAAATCGTGATTATCTGGTTATCTCAAAGGAGCATTGCCTAAGGAGCTTTCCCTAACTTAATCTTTACCGACTCAAAGAAATCTGCTTACTGTGCTGCCTGCCAGAGGCCGAAAAGTTTATGGGTTAATAGGTCTGAGCAAACATGACATTCTATCAGCACCTGATAGTCCACTCATAGAAATGTGCAGTGCCGCTGAATTTGATTTAATTCTTTTGATTTATTTAGACCTACAGTGGGTCCCCTTGCGAAGGCTCAGTGTGAGTAACAATAGATTTAAAATGTACCATGCAATGAAACTAAATAGAAGAAGAGAAGGGCAGGTTATTGCACTGTGGATCTTTCAGGTCGTTAACCACTTTGATTCATATTTAGGCAGGATGTAATTAATATTAAACAAAGGCACAATCCAAACGAGCTAAGCAGCTTGCTCTCTATCATTTTAATGGAGCTCTTGCAGGAGACTGCTCTGGTGGCTTAGGGCCTTAACTCAAGTCAACCTGCAATGCGCTCTTTGCCTTTATGCTTTGTATGCATATGGAAAAAGTTAATATCAAGTAAAGACTATAAATAAAAAAGCAACCTGCAACAAGCTTAACCCTGGCCACAGAAGCCACCTTAAATGGGGGGAGGGGAGTTCTGCAACACTGCTGAAAAAGTTAATGTGTAATAGCCATCTGACCCTAAGCATCATTAATACCAGAACATTACTATATGTGACGTAAACTGCAGATGGTATTCAGCTATAGAGACAAAACGGGCACAGAAACACAGGAGGAGACAGGGACAATTTCAAGTTTGAGTGGGCCCTCAGCTAAGCACCCTCTGACGGGTTTCTGCCTCCATCAGTGGGGCCTGGTGGCCAGCATAGCTTTGGCAGCACCAGTGTTTTGTTTATGTCCTCCATTTTCAGGTCCCACAATTTCCTCCATATAGTGCTGCCTTTGGCAGTGGGGACATTGTGGTGTTGTGGTAACTAGATCCAGATGCTCAGCACTGCCCAACAATGCCAGGTTGCTGACTTTGATCCTAGGAAGAGGAGAAAAAAACGGGCTGCTGCCTACGCTTGACTTCTTGCTCCAACCCTGGCCTACACTGCTGTTTAAAAATATATATGTTAATTTCCATATTCTGGCCTTGTGGTGGTGAGTGCACACTGTCTTGAGAAATATTGCTACAAACAGCATGTCTGAACCTACTGTAGCAGCAAAGAGAATCCATGAAGCAGTTAAGATTAAACTGGATCTAAAGCAAATCGGACTGTTTGACACATCTGTAAGGGAAAGAAAGGGCTAGACCCTAACTGCATTCCCTGTGGAATGGTTTCCTTTGTTTTATTATGACTGCGTGCAACTGCTTCCCATCACCCACCCTCAATTGTGAAGCCAATGAAAAACCTTGCTGAAGTCTTAAAAGACATGATAGGTCAAGGAGATAACCTTTGGTAAAGCCAGAGCTGTTTTCTGTTTGCTTAGTTTAAATTTCACCACAGTCAGGTCTATAACAGAGGCATCCTTTGCAATAGATAACAAAGGGATAACAACAACAGACCCCAGCAAAGCTTCCCACCCCCTATTTACAAGCTGAAAGCCTGGCTTTGGAACTGCTACTTGCCTTGATCTTCTTTCCTGGAGACCGCTGAAGCCAGCAAAGGATTGACTTCTAATAATCCCATTAGGGCCTCCTGGGGAGAACGAATGTGATCCTACTGACATGATTTCTGGGAATCTGGAAGATATTCCTGCAAGGTAAGAGTAAGGAGGTCAGGTGCAATGGCAAGTTACAGGCAGGTTTAAGATACAGCTTCCCAAACTACAGCTTCAGGAAAATAAAAGGTAAATTAACTACACGACTCGTGAGATCATTAAAGATATTCAAGTCTCTATAAATACTAAAGTTGCGTTTTCTTTCAGCAACCAGAACTCCCATTTTAGGACCAGAGGTATCTCTGTAAATAGGAGTCTGAGAAATGTATCCCTTTACTTCCATGGATTTCCCCCCTCTTTGACTCCTTTGCTCTCAGACACCCACGGAAAGTCTGCTGTGTCTCGGAGATCTTTGTGTTCCAAACAAAGCTGTGTGCATGCAAAGAGAACTTTGCTTCTTGCTCCTGAAAAATGAATTGGGCAAATGAACATGGATTATAGTACAGTGGTACCTCGGGTTAAGAACTTAATCATGGAACTTTGAAGTGTCAGGCATAGCCCTATTGGCTTTAGCCCAAACGTAGCAGAGTTTTCCTGCACAGCGAAGAAGCTAGTCGCGGCGGTAATGACTAGTCAGCTAGACTCAGAATAACTATTTACAGGATTTATTAAAAGGAAAAAATAAAACCAGCAGAGTTTCTGCATACAAATAGAAGCAAAATAAATCCTCTCTTTCTCTCTCTCTCTCTCTCTCATAACCATACACAGCACTTCTAACTCCTAACACACCTCACACCAAACTGAGCTAACAATCCCTTGATAACAGAGTTGAGTGCTGCTCGTTAACCAATCAGAGTGAGTAGTTTCTAGGTCAAGCAGACCTGGGCTTTCTGCCAAGAGTAAATTGACACCAGCTTGAGTTAATTGGTGAAGCTAGAATCTGCAAGTTTCCCACGAGAACCAATTAACAGAAACTGAACACCCCCTCACAGATTCTGCTGAACAATTAACTCCAAATACACCTATGTAGGAGATTATTTTTCCAGCAAACCTAAACCCTTGCACATTCGCTTGTTCTTTATCTTTGCCAATGGTTTAGTTAATACATCTGCTACATTTTCTTCACTTGATACATAAGTACAGGTGATTACATTGTCTTGTACACAGCAACGTACATTTTGGTATTTTACAGAGATATGTTTGGAACGCGATTTGAAACCCTCTGTTTTACTTAAGGTTATACAAGCCTGATTATCAATGTAAACTTGTACTGGTTCTCCACAATTTACATTTAAATCTGCTAACAAATGCTTGAAATAAATCACCTCGTTGCACAATTCACTCAATGCGGCGTACTCTGATTCCGTTGATGACACACTTACAACGTCTTGCTTGCGTGACCGCCAGCTGATTAAAGCTCCACCGACCATTATGACTAGTCCTGTGACAGATTTTCTATCCGGCAAATTTCCCCAGTCACTATCACAGTAGCAACTCAACATTTCATCCTCTGAAGAATTTAATTGTAACATATAGCCAATTGTCTGTTTGAGATACCTCAGAACTTGTTTTACCCCTTTCCAGGCATTTAGTGTGGGTTTTGAGACCAATCTACTTAATATGCCTACTGCATAGCTAATATCAGGTCTGGACCACTGTGCTAGATACAATAAACTTCCAATTACAGAATGATATACATCAGGGTGTTCAAATTCAGGACTCTCATCTATGTGAAGTGTTTTATGAAACCTGGATCCATAGGCACCGCTGCCCCTTTGCAATCCTGCATCCTGTATGTAGTCAGTAGTTGTTTAACTTTGTTCTGCTGACTAATTAGGCAGCTGCCATCTTGGGCCCAGCACACTTCCAACCCTAGATATGTCCTAACCGGGCCTAAGTCTTTCACTTTGAACTTACTGGACAATTGCTTGGCAAACCTTTTAGTTTGTTTATCTGTTTTGCAGGCATACAATACATCATCTACATAAATCAGACAAAACTCTTGATCACTGCCTGTACCACGTACATAAACACAATTGTCAGCTGTACTCTGCTTGAAGCCAAATGACACTAAAGCCTCATGGAAACATTTGTTCCAAGATCTTGCAGCCTGTTTGAGACCATATAGAGCTTTGTTTAATTTTAACACTCTATTGGAACCTGTCTCATAACCAGGCGGTTCAGCTAGATACAGGTCTTCTGATATTGATGCATGTAAATATGCAGTCTGGATATCAAAATGGTTCAACAGGAGTTTTCTCTTTGCTCCAAGCGTTAAAATCAGCCTTACACTGTCCCCCTTAGCAGTAGGGGAAAAAGTCTCGTCATAATCTTTTCCAGGCCTCTGAGAATATCCTTGAGCCACTAAACGAGCTTTGTATTTGTACTCTCCTGTCACCAGAGGTTTAAGTTTGTACACCCACCTGCAGCCTACAATCTTTGCCCCCTCAGGCGCTGCTACTGGTGTAAAAACCTTGTGCTCATTCAGAGAGGACATCTCTTCCTCCATTGCCTGTTTCCAGCGCTCTGCCTCCTCTTTTGGTAACTTTAACACCTCCTGAAAACTCTTGGGTTCTGCACTTACACTAAACACATTTGCAGTATCTGGAGAAAAACGCACTGGAGGCACTCCTTTGTTTTGTCTTTTAGATCTTCTGGGAGAAAATTTTTCTTCTGACCCACTTTCCTCCTCAGAACTACGACCTCTCTTTTGTTGCTTAGCAACTGGTCTCTGGCTAACTCCACTTTCTTGAGAGCTCTTATCTGAACTTTCCTCCCCCTCAGACTCTGATTCTCTATGTCTACCTTCAGAGTCATGAAGTTCCTGGGAAGGTTCAAACCAAACCTCAGTATTGGCATGTAGTCTCTCCCAGCCACTATGTTCACAAAAACTGGCATTCCTGGAGATCACAATGCCATTTGTCCCTTCAGCAAAGCGGAAACCTTTTCCCAGCTCCTGGTAACCCACAAACACTAACTGTTTGGTCTTAGGATCTCCCTTCTTTCTCATTTGTTTCGGAATTAATACCCAGGCTTTTGATCCAAACACATGCAAATGGTCAATTTTAGGTTTTTTCTGAAACAATTTAAAGTACGGGGTTGTACCTATTGTTTGATGAAAGAGCCTATTTTGGAGATAACACGCGGTGAGCATGCTCTCCCCCCAATAAGACATGGGCAAATCAGCATCATCAAGCATGGCAAACATCATACCTTGTAAAGATCTATTTTTTCGCTCTGCAACGCCATTCTCCTCTGGGGAAAAAACGTTCGTTTTTCTATGCCCAATGCCACGCTTTTGTAACCAATCTCTAAAGGCATTTGACATAAATTCGCCACCTCTGTCTGTCTGAATCCTTTTGAGTTTAATGGACAGAAATCTTTCCACAGATGCCACCCAGCCTTTAAACTTAGTGAACACGTCACCCTTATTCTTCATGGGAAAAACCCAAGAATAACGCGTGGCGTCATCCACAATTGTTAGTGAAAAACGCGATCCACCCCTGCTTACAGCAAATGGACCAATTACGTCCATGTGAACCAACTGTAGCGGTGACTCACTAACTCTGTCACTTCTGGGGTAAGAGACTCTGTGAGTTTTAACCTTTTTACAAACATTACAATCAAGGTACTTGTTACAACTCTTTAAATTACCCCCATCAGCCAATTCAGACATTTTTAGTACACTTTTCCAGCAAGCATGCCCCAATTTCCTATGCAATAAGTGCACACAGTTGTCATGTATAGCTTTGTTGTTCACTGCAGGCTGAGATTTACTGACTACTGCTGCAACTTGAGATCCTGCTTTAAGCCAAAACAAGCCTCCCTCTGACTTAGCAGTGCCTAAAATCTCACCAGCCTTCTTAATAATGCAACTGTCTCCTTCAAAATACACTTTAAACCCAGCTTTTAGCAAACAATCTACAGACATCAGATTGCTCCTTAATGACGGCACACAAAGTACATTTTGCAGGCATTCACGAAGACAAGGAACAAAAACTGCACCCCCCGAAATCACTTCGGAAGTACTTCCGTCTGCTAGAGCCACCTGGCTGCGCTGTGCTGAGTTCTTGGAAACAAACAATTCATCTGAATTTACGATGTGGCGAGACGCTCCCGAATCGACCACCCAGACCGCTTGTTTCTCATCAGCAATCTTGACCTCGCCGGTCACCAGCTGAGCCGACTGTTTTCGTTTGAAAAATTTCTTTTTACGCTGCTGCTGCTGATCTCGTCTCTGCTCCTGCACCGGCAACTGAGACTTGACCAACTCCGGACATTGTCGTTTTAGATGCGCTGAAGACCCACATCGGAAACAACGCCTAACAGCAAATGCTGACTCCTCACCAGTACGCTGCTTTTGCTTCACCTCTGGCACGGCATGAGAACTCCTTCCAAACCGTCCACCTGTAGAAGCCTCTGCAGCCAACAACCTTTCTTGCCTCTTCTGCCATTCTTCAATCAAACGCCCAGTAACGTAACTGACTGATAAATCACGCTCCTGTATGCCTTCTAGAGACAAAACTAAATTATCCCAGCTTTCCGGGAGAGAACTCAAAATAATAGCCACCTTCTCCTGCTGGTCTAACGCACAGTCTCTTTCCTGTAGCGCAGCAAACTTTAACTGTAAACTGTGTAGGTGTTCCTGCATTGTAACCCCAGGCTGTAACATTGCCTTGTACAATGCCTTGCGAATGAACAGCTTGGAAACCGCTGTCTCACGTACATGGAGTTCTTTAAGTGCTTGCCACACACCTCTAGCTGTCTTGATTCCCCTCACATACGGCAACTGGGAATCTTCCAGCCCCAAGACAATTGTGGCCCTTGCTCTTTGGTCTTTATCGAGGTCTTCATCATCAGGCTTCGTAGGAAACTTACTCACCACTTGCCAGAGACGATCCCTCTGCAGCACTGCCTGCATGCGTTCCGACCACAGCAAGTAATTGGAGTCATTCAGACGCTCAAAAGCCATCTGACCTGGTTGTGAGGCCATCTTGAGAGCGATGTCCCTGGAACCCGGAACCAGCTACTCACGACCACCGAGAGAGAAAACAGGAACCACAGCACCCAGCACTCACACGCTGCAGCTGTTGTCCTTGAGTCCGCTGCGTCACCAGCTCACCACGGTCAGGAACCAGCCAGAGAACAACAACTTCTGGAACTACGGGAACCAACGCCGTTGCTGCTGACACCACCGCAACTCAGGCTGGCAGCACAATGCCCATAACCTCATGGAACTTTGAAGTGTCAGGCATAGCCCTATTGGCTTTAGCCCAAACGTAGCAGAGTTTTCCTGCACAGCGAAGAAGCTAGTCGCGGCGGTAATGACTAGTCAGCTAGACTCAGAATAACTATTTACAGGATTTATTAAAAGGAAAAAATAAAACCAGCAGAGTTTCTGCATACAAATAGAAGCAAAATAAATCCTCTCTTTCTCTCTCTCTCTCTCTCTCATAACCATACACAGCACTTCTAACTCCTAACACACCTCACACCAAACTGAGCTAACAATCCCTTGATAACAGAGTTGAGTGCTGCTCGTTAACCAATCAGAGTGAGTAGTTTCTAGGTCAAGCAGACCTGGGCTTTCTGCCAAGAGTAAATTGACACCAGCTTGAGTTAATTGGTGAAGCTAGAATCTGCAAGTTTCCCACGAGAACCAATTAACAGAAACTGAACACTTAATTCGTTCTGGAGGTCCGTTCTTAACCTGACACTGTTCTTAACCTGAGGTACCACTTTAGCTAATGGGGCCTCCCTCTGCCGCCGTGCTGCCACCGCACGTTTTCTGTTCTCATCCTAAAGCAAAGTGCTTAACCCGGGGTACTATTTCTGGGTTAGCAGAATCTGTAACCTGAAGCGTCTGTAACCTGAAGCGTCTGTAACCTGAAGCATCTGTAACCCGAGGTACCACTGTACTAGGCTAGCACATGTGTACTACTGACTTGATGTATGACTGGTCATGGGAATGTAAAGTCCAATGTGCTTTATTGTTCTAGCTTGTACAAAAGTCTACATCCATTTACTAATTATATTGCTTCCCCACCCCTGTCAAAAGTACAGTGGTACCTCGGGTTACATACGCTTCAGGTTACAGACTCCGCTAACCCAGAAATAGTACCTCGGGTTAAGAACTTTGCTTCAGGATGAGTAGAGAAATCGTGCTCCGGCGGTGCGGCGGCAGCGGGAGGCCCCATTAGCTAAAGTGGTATTTCATTTTAGGAACAGATTCAGGTTAAGAACGGACCTCCGGAACGAATTAAGTACTTAACCCGAGGTACCACTGTAAATGTGATCAAATCAAATATGAGGAATATTTGGGGCAACTGTCTGCATGAGTAGAAAAATGATTATCTGTATCAGAAATGAAACCTGGGAGATTACTGCCAGAGCCCTACAAGCATCTTCATTCAGAGGAGAAAGAAGCACAACAAATGAAGAGAAGTGTGGGTGCATTTAGAGGCTGGAAAGGTAGAATATTATCAGTGTGGTAATTCAGGAACCATAAGTAAAAGTATGCAAACTGATTAACAAAAACTCTTTTTTCCAGTAATTAGGAAAGCAGACAATTTTTGCTCTTTAGTCAGAAGCTCTGAATTATGGAATTAATACAAAATTGTGTCTTACATCCAAATACTAAAATTCCTTCCTGTAGCACCTTAAAGACCAACTAAGTTAGTTTTTGGTATAAGCTTTCGTGTGCATGCACACTTCTTCAGATACTATGCATGCTTATTCAGAAGTCTCATGTATTTCACCAAGTACTTATTTGTGCTGCTGAAGAGCAACATCTTGAGCTTAAATGTTTAAAGAACTAAAAAGCACATGAAGAAAATTCTATATCTGATTATTTTAAACATCAAGGTACCTGAGCCATACCAGGAGGAAATTTATAAACTTTGGAATAAAATCAAAACTCTTTCCATGCCTTAGTACCTCAGAACTTCTCTTATTATAATAATTCAACAAAACTGAATTATTGTGCCCTTGAGAAAAGTTTCCACTGAAACACAGCAGAGAACTTACTGACTGTTTTATTAAAGTTCCCTATTTTTATTTTTTTATTTTGAGGCTTTCCTCCTTCTCTCTCTCTCTCTCTCTGGTATGGGACTGTCCTCTTTCTCTCATTTATCTATATCAGCACAGCAGCAGAGTGTTGAACTTCTTCAGCTCCCATCTAAGTAAAACAAATGCTTAAAATCAGGACCAAATACAGGTTTCTGGGCCCTGCACAAAGTGAAACCATTGATTGCACCTGAGAGCAAAGGAATCTGAATTTCTCTCAGATCTAGGAAGCTAGAAATGAAACGACAGCTCTGTTATCTTAATGTGCACTGACATCATTTTGCAAAATGAGATATTCTACTTTTGTAATTGATTTTTTAAAAATAAATTAAAAAATAAAATACGATTTACGCAGTTATTAGCCACATACTCCAAATGGGTTCAAAAGGTGAAGCAATGGGAAGGTGGGAATTACAGACCGATAACTGTTGACTTTGCCTAGGTTATGTTAGAGGAGTTCCGAACCTTGAGGATGAACTTAAGAGATTGCTATTAAGGAAAGAGCTCAGAAACAGTGGCAGGCATATGGGGTTCAGTGGCAAAAACATTCTACAGCACATCAAACAGCAGAAGGATAGCAAAGACTAGTGTTAATTATGAGGAGTTCATTTGCATATGATGAGCTGCTTCTTAGTCAAAAGCCTCATCCTGTCAAAACAAAATAACACACTGCCAAGTTAATATATTCCATCAGGTCCTTGTTAATGCACACAGGAGTCAAAAACCCCCAAAACTCTGTTATTGTGGAATGCATATGTGTGCCAATCTCAAGCAAGATAAATCATGCTTCCAGCAAATTTAAAGAGATTTTTCACTAATCACAATTAGGAGAAGAAGGGAACTTAAAATTCTGGTGACCAGACTGATTAAACCATTAGGGTTACCCAAGAACAAACCTTGGCTACAGCTCATGCTCCCCCCCCCCCAAAGCGGGGAAATCCAATTTCTGCTGTGAGCACCTGCATGCATTGCTCACACAATCACACTTAGCCCCCCCCACCCCGCACCACCCCTCCGCTCTCCATCAGTAAGTGCCAACAACCCTTTACAAAACATTTAATCCAGGAGACAAAGAAAAATATAACACCACAAGTATTTTCAAGACTGCACTGTACATTTTACACACTGACACTTATGCACTGGGTTTTCTACTGAGACTAATTTTGAATGTGTGTTAGAAGACACTGCGTGCTAATAGAGGACTTGTTTAAGCTAGGGTAATACACCTGTGCTCTAGCACAAAGGTTGCACACTATTAAAAGCATCTGTAGCTCATGAAAAAAAATTTGCTCCCTGACTTCCTAATGCAAAAGCAACTGAAGCCAGTTACAAATTCCCATTGACCTTGGTGGATGTAAAGTATCACCAATACTATAAATGCCATTTCCTTTGGAACACTGCAACTCCTTATAAAGCTGAAATGATGATATGAAAGAGAACACATTCCAGAAGGCTGCAAAAGATGCTAAATGGTTTAAGGATGAATGATAGTTTTTAACATTGGGAAGAAATGCTGAATAATGTTGGGGTTTTTTTCATTCTGCATGATCCTCAAGATGGATTCACTATGAAGGGAAAGTAATTCTTCACCCAACACACAGCTGAATTATGCAATTTGCTACCACAAGATGTAGTAATGACTAACAGCCTGGATGGCTTTGCACAGGGGATTAGAAGAATTAATGGAAGATAAAGGTATCAAAGGCAAGTAGCCATGATGGTGGTATATCACCTTTAGCATGAGAGGCAGGGCACGTCTAAATGCAAGGTGTTGAGAATCAGAACTGGGGACGGTTCTGTTGCACTGTGGGTTAAACCACAGAGCCTAGGGCTTGCCGATCAGAAGGTCGGCGGTTTGAATCCCTGTGATGGGGTGAGCTCCCGTTGCTCGGTCCCTGCTCCTGCCAACCTAGCAGTTCGAAAGCACATCAAAGTGCAAATAGATAAATAGGGAAGGTAAACGGTGTTTCCGTGCGCTGCTCTGGTTTGCCTGAAGCGGCTTAGTCATGCTGGCCATATGACCCGGAAGCTGTACGCCGGCTCCCTCGACCAATAAAGCGAGATGAGTGCCACAACCCCAGAGTCGGCCCAACGGTCAGGGGTCCCTTTACCTGTTGCACGTGTGTCTCTTGGCAGGCTTCCACAGACATCTGGTCAGCCAAGGTGAGACAAGGATGCTGGAATAGATGGGCCTTTGAGCTCTCGTTATGTTCTGATGAATGACTTTCTATAAAATAAATCCCAAAACTGCTGCCCTCCTGATAGATTTAAGTATCATTTATGATGCATGGGAAACCCACAAAATAAAATTTAAAAAAATGTAGAGGGACAGCTTTCATTTGGATTAATTACATCAGGATAGAAATAGGCAGGCTTTTGACTTACACAGAACTATTCATTAGGCAAAAAGAAAGGGTTGTGGGTGACACAGCGTGACATGGAGAGCAAGGTCAGTCATGTATTCTTTTTTTATTTTGTCAGTAACTTCTGACAATAGTGGCCTAGTATCTTTTTCAGTTCAAATTGATGAGCAAGAAGTTGCATATTACTGTAACGGCTCGAGAACATGTTATCTGAGTTCAGCACATTGTACTTTATATTAAGAGTGATGCAACATTTGAACTGGGAACCATGACATTGTAAAAGAGGTAGCAACTAAGTGCATTCATTCAAAGAGTCAGCATACAGCCCTCCACCTAACTCCCAGGGTTTCTGCAAAGATTAAAATAGAAATTGGCATTTGGTTGCTCTTTGACGGGATGTAAGGGCAGAATGGACATTCAACCTTTACTTATATAAAGCAAATATATTTTTAGTATCAGGCAGATTTCAAAAATCCCTGTGTGTGTGGAGAAGGGCTTCCAAGTGGTTTTTAGGATATCTAAACTCACCATAAACAAAGGCACCAGGAACTAAGAGCACAAACAAGAATAAAAGAAAAAGACCAACGTTTACACTGCAAAGCTCATTCATAACAGAGGTCATGCTAGCAATGGGATAAAACCAACTATCCAATGAAGTAGTTCCATTTGTGCAGTGGGATTTTCTCTCCCACTGCATTATCTCTGCATTCAGCCCTTAACCTCCCCAAATCTGCTCTAGAGGGTTGAGGAAAGCCCCAGAACCCATTTAGGGGACATGTGGGTGCAAGTCACCCATAATTCTTGGATTCCGTAAAAATCAGAATTAATCCAGATTTGACTAAACTGTGCCAAACATGGGAATCTCTGGGCTCAGTTTATGCTAACAAGGAAGACTAGCTTGGCAGAGCTCACTGAGTGTGGGTGGTGAGGAGGACAAAAGAAGATGATGGCCAGCCATTAACCCATTGACAAAAGCTATCAACAGGACAAAAGATGCTGCTGGACACAGAGGGGGCAGACCCAGCCAGTTGGGAGGGAGTAGTTTCCAGGGATACAGTGGGTGATGAGGTAAGCAAACAGGAAAAAGTGTCCTTTTTGCAAGTTGGAGAGGTGGGAGGCCAGAGCACAAGGTGGGCAGTCTGTTTATGCTATTGCGAGAGCTAGACATGTTCTTTGGGGTCTCTTGGAATCCATGGCAGGAACCGGACTTTCTTGGGTTGTGAAAGCTCTGCACTCTCTCCATCTAGACAAGGGTTGTATGTATGTGTAAATAAACCACGTATCATAAACACCCCAGACTCCGTGGTGCCTCATTGTCCCCAAAGAGAACACAGACCCTGGTAAGTGCAACTGCAACCCCTGGAATCCCACACTGCTCATGGAGATTGGAGTGGAGTGTTAACACTATCTATTAAACCGCAATCCAAAACCAGAACAATTCATGTTCCAAACACCTGGACAAACCAAAACATCTTGAGCCTTTGTTAAAAGGTGTCCACCTTTGTTAAAAGGTGTCCACTGTGGTGGGAAGACTGAATGCTACCTGGGAAGGAGTTCCATAGATGGAACATAATGAAACTGAGTCGGCAATTGGGCTTAGTTAGATCAGCATTTTAGGAATTAGGAATGAATTAGTTTAGATTTTGCCCTATTCAGGTTACCCTTCAATGCAGTCATGGGGAAATTTGGGCCTGCCAAATGTTGCTGAACTACAACTCCCATCAGCTTCAGCAAGCATGGCCCATGATCAGGGATGATGGAAGCTGTAGTTCAGCACACCTGCTCCAATGAAAGGTGCATGCTAAGTCTTTGCCTCTGGGACTTCAATTTGACCATTTTCTGCTGAATAAAGTTTGTTTCAAATCCATAATATGCCTCTGCTTCCTGGGGAAAATATTTTAATGCTTCATTTATATATATTTATCTTAAAGTGCTTGTGCATAAATTCTTGTTCTACAAAATATTTATCTTGAGGCTGAATGAACCACCCATAATGGGCCTTCTATATAGCAAAGTGTTGAATGAAGAAACCATTTTGTTTTGACAACAGAAAATGCTACAAAATTGTTACTAATGAATGAGTGCAAATAGCAACTTGCCTAGTTGCCTATAATGAGTAAGGCAGCATCTTAGATAGGATAATTTAAAAGGTCTTGTGATGTGAACATGGGTCTTTTCTGCTAACCATAAACTCTGCAGTTCAATAACTCTATGTATCTATACCTAGTACAACTGCTTACACAGAAAAACCAAAGCAGACTGTTGAATGATGCTGAACATGTTTAGATAGGAACTAAGAAACATTATGGGGGAAGGAATGTGCAGAGTGATTGTTCATGGGGAAAAACACACATACTGAGAAGACACTATTCTATGCATGCCTTTCTGTCTTTTGGTTTCTATGGCTGTATTTGAACTTGTGCTTTACTGTGACTGTGTTCAGCTGGTGAAGCTCTCTAAACTAGTTAAATATATTAATTCTGAGTTCTTTTTCCATCTCCACACTTCTGCTTTTAGTTAGCAGAGAGCCTGAGGACAGGATTTGTTTCGTGAATGGATTTGTATCCCCCTGCCCAAATGCTTTAATGTGATAAATTGAAGGGGCTCCACTGGTTCCATCGCTTATGCAGATGTTTATGTTCTGTTGATTACAGACTAATTAGCAGAATTACAAATGTAAAACTCAGGGAAACAAAATCCTTCTGAGAGATTTGAAGAACTGAAAATGGTACACCCATTTACATTTACATACAATATAAACATCCTGAGCTGGTCAAATTCAGGTGTCTGCTACAGGTGAGGTATGTGCTCCTGGAGGTAATTCTAATAATAGTAATAATAACAGTAATAGTAATAAGTAATAGTAATAGTAGTAATAATAGTAATAGTAATAAGTCAGGGACGCGGGTGGCGCTGTGGGTAAAACCTCAGTGCCTAGGACTTGCCGATTGTATGGTCGGCAGTTCGAATCCCCGCGGCGGGGTGAGCTCCCGTCGTTCGGTCCCAGCTGCTGCCCACCTAGCAGTTCGAAAGCACCCCTAAGTGCAAGTAGATAAATAGGTACCGCTTAGTAGCGGGAAGGTAAACAGCGTTTCCGTGTGCTGCGCTGGTGCTGGCTCGCCAGAGCAGCTTCGTCACGCTGGCCACATGACTCGGAAGTGTCTCCGGACAGCGTTGGCCCCTGGCCTCTTAAGTGAGATGGGCGCACAACCCTAGAGTCGGACACGACTGGCCCGTATGGGCAGGGGTACCTTTACCTTTACCTTTAATAAGTAAATAAAAATTTAAAAAATGTCCAGTAGCACCTTAGAGACCAACTAAGTTTGTTCTGGGTATAAGCTTTCGTGTGCATGCATCAGACCAACACGGCTACCTTACTGAATCTAGTAACAGTAATAGTAATACCCTGCCCATCTGGCTGGGTTGTCCCAGCCACTCTGGGCAACTTCCAAACACATATAACTTTCTCATCTACATGAACAGATGGGCCAAAATTCCACATGTGCAAAGGGATATGTGTACATAGCTGCCTACTCTAGTGAAACAATGTGGAAATAATGCCTGTATAGGAGCTTCAAATGCACCCTGGTATAGCTTCAGGTTTCTGGTTTGAAGAGATCAGATCAAACTGATAATGTTGTTAAGGAGACAGATGTTGGACTAAGCTCTGAAGTGAGCACAGAAGACCTGAAGGTTACCCAAGGAACAAAATCACGACACAAAGAATAACAACTGAGTGACATTCATTCTGCTCTTCTTCAGCAACAGCACATTTGTTGTCCAAAATGGTAGATGACACGTTCCTTCAGGAAAGATTTATCATATCATATTTGAAGAGGAACAAAAGATACCTTACCATTAGCCAGAAACCGTACCATCGCCTTCAAGGATCCTCAGAGCAAACCTACTCCCTTGAAGGAAAGGCCACAGAGCTGAGACACACCGGCTTATGCAAGTTACCAGCATCTGTGTCCTTTTCAGTAAATCTTTAATAAGAAGTAGAACAGGTTTGAGAGAAGATCTTTCATTCTTTTGAACTTTTCCACTGCTGCCATTTGTGTGTCAGGAATGCTGTCACTGCGATTGTAGAGGGGCCCTAAGCTTATAGAATGATAAATCTAAGTTTGCAAACTTCAAGGCGCCTTAACAGCTGCTGGAAAAATTAGAAACAATTTTGCAAAATCAAATGTGATATGCTGCTATGGGAGTCATCCACAGCTTTAGGGCTATTCCAGTCATGTATACCTTGCATTGAATTGTGCCTGTTCCTTTCAGGATTCCCCTGATGGTTTTTTTCCTGCCCACAGCAACAAATACATTCCATGCAACAGATTTTGACTGCCAGGAGACATTTGCACATAGTGCAAAGCTGCAGTCCTTCACATCCTCATCTGAGAATAAGCCTCATTGAATATAATGAAACTTACTTCTGAGCAAACATGCATTGCAGGTTGTTTTACCTCTACTTTTTTACTTGGCCGAATTGAATAATCCATTTTGGGTGATTTTACAGCAGATGCTCCAGTCATGTGTTTCTGGCCAGCGTTAATTGGGAAGGGCCATGTCAATGGCAAAAATCAATAGTCCATGCAGGAGGACTCAGGTTCAGTTCTTGGGGTCTCCCATGTAGAACTGGAAAGGCTTATGTCTGAAATTCTGGAGGGCCACTGCCAGTCAGTGTAGGGAACAAACACGGGTCACCAACCTTTTTGAGCTGTGGGTACATTTGGGGACCTGTGGAAGAGTTGTGGGCACATTAAAACACACAAACAAACCAGTCACACACATACATGCACGCTCATTCTTTGCCATGGCCTTTGGTGTATGTGGGGTACTGCAAGACTCCATCTTGTCTCCCATGCTTTTTAATGTTTACATGAAGCTGATGGATGAGGCCATCTGGAGATCTGGGCTGAATGTCATCACTATGCCAGTATCACTCAGATTTATTTCTTGTTTCCATCCTTCAATCTCAAAACATGGTAGACACCCTGGACTTCCACCTGAAGCTTGTACTGGAGTGCATGGCAATGAACAAAATGGAAGTACACTTTGTGAGATATCCAGTGGTTTTGGTGTAAATGTATAACAAATAAATAATGAAGCAAGAGCTTACACTGGGGTGCATTAATCATCCTTCTCTATAAGTGTTTTGTCCATGGTTACTCATGTACTTCTGGTCATCATAGCATACTTTCTATGCAACTGTATCCACGATGAGGGCAAATGTCTGTGAGCCTGAGTCCAAAGGAGATTATGTGGAGACCACATTGAACCAGCGCTTGGTCTTGCTGTTTTAACTTCTACATACATAAACTAGAAATGCAAGTCAACCTAAATCTTACTGCAATAAATAAGAGCTCTAGACACTTCATGGCTCCTAGATGTCGCAAATGGCTTCAGAACTGGGTAATAATGAGTCCGGTCTCATTATTTAAATTTCTGCATTTACTTCAGGTTGACAGTTGGCCTTCAAATCTGTCCTTATTCATTGCATTATATGCGCTCGTGTGTGATGTACAGTCGTGGTTTAAAAAAATAAGATTGCATTAATGGTGCCACCCAGTGGGCTATATGCCAACTTAACTATAGCGGCATGTGGAGCTGTGTCTGAGGCAAGTGGCACTGTGATGACTGAAATGGGTTTAAGATAGTGCGTGTGAGATGTCTTCAGTCCTACTATGACCATGTGTGTTATCATCCATTATCATCCACTCAACAGCTTCCATAATACTTAAGCAACTTGAACAGCAATGACTGTTGTTCCCAGTTTGATATATGATTCAGCCAAAGCATTTTCTGAAACTTTACCACAGAAGCAAAGTACTGGATCTGGATATAGAAAACAGTGGGTGTAGTAGAGGCAATTCACACAATCAATTTTTCCGTATGAGAACAATTCCAACAAAATACGTTCATTTTGTGGAAGTACAATATTTGAAGTTACATATATGGCGAGTAGCTACTCCCACGACAGCTGCTTCTGGAACAGATGGTCCCAGAATCACAGGAGTTTCTGTCAAGAACATGTGTGACAGACTACAAAAAGGTGGCCAGTTTTCTCGCTGCTTGTTCTGCATCAGTATTATAATGCCACAACTGCTGGCGTTGCCAATATACAAGTGTCTGGGGCTCTGAAGATTATTTCCTGATCACAGCTCTCACTCAACAGGTACAGAAAAAAAGTAAAATATGGAAACAATAGAGGAATGTTAGCTGTGAAGACGGGGAAAGCAGGTGCAACCATGAAGGGAGCAAAATCTTTAGGCCATTTTTCCCAAGAGGAGAATTGCACTTTGGGTGTAAATGCTAATGCATGCGAATGTTAACAGATTTAGCAGCCAGTGCATGTGTAAAATACAGCTGATTTGCATACAGATTGAGGAGGAAAAACCAGGGTGTGACTGGATCAGCAGCTGACAAGAGAAACCAAGATAAGGCATTCCTTGAAAAAGTGACTATCTCCTAGTTTTTACTGTCCTAGAAACTAAACAGATCAAACGATCAAATCTTGGGCCATACCTGAGACGAATAAAAGGATGAATGGGAGATATATTATCCCTTTCTTATGCTTTTGCCACATTTGCATAATTTGCTTGCTAATCAAGCGTTTAAAAATTGAATTATGTGTGTGCTGGCTGCTTATTGTGTCACTGACATTTAGCCTGATTTAATGATATTGCTTCAGGTTGAAGATGATGAAGTTAGACTTCTTTGCTTGTGTCAGGAAAACGAAACCAACATTTTAAGCTCTGGCTTGCGCTGGCAAAGGAAGCATCAGTATTCCCAGGCTTACCAGTATACAACACACTCTCAAGCCCAAGATTTGTTAAAAATATGGGTGGGGTGTTTCTTTATCTCTTTTACTGTTCCTCATTTTGCAGGTCACAGTTCCTCTTTACAGAGTCTGGATCAGGGAGAAGCATAAAAAGAAACAATTAAAGATATTGCTGCTATTACTGAATACTGTGGTAACGGCCTATGAAAGAAGCAAGACAGGAACACCTAAGTTTCATTAAAAGCTAATGGGAATTAAGACACATAAACTGAATCACTATAGCCTTTTATAATGTAACTAGCTAGATTTTGGGTTTTAATTTTCAGTGGCAAGTGCCACTGAAGATAAGATTGGGTCCTTGATTCAGTAATTATGCTCAAGCCTGTTAATTTAAAAGCAACACACTCCATTTGAATTGCAGATTTACAAAAGCCTTCAAGTTTAAGAGGCTGGCACCATATTCTGCACATCACAGGATTAGTAATCACTTAAATCTTTTCAATATAGAGACATAAGGATAAACGAAGCTTGGATTAACCAGATCTGAAAGCATTCGTTATCACTGAAAGACAAAAGTAATTATCATTTATCTCCTTTCCTTGCTTACATTAAATCTGTATGAATTAGTAATAACCACTTCTCCCCCTTTCTCTCTCTGACCACATTCAAGCTTCGTTCTAAGCCATAAATCATATACCTAGCTCACTATGCATAAGCAAATTATGTCCATTTTGCTCCTCTCCCTGCCCCACCCCCAATAGTGCACAGAGGAAACAAACCACAACCCTTGGCTTAGTGTTACATCTAAACCAGAAATCATGGTTTGTATGGCTCCAACAAGACATTATCCATCAGCAAGAACAAGCACTAAGGAAGGGATAATGGTGTGTGCACTAACAGGGTGGAATGAAGAGAAGCAAAGTAGGCCCAGTTTGTTCATGCTTACAAGGTTGTGTGACTATGGCTACATATACACACCTAAAATGTATTTTTTGGATTATCAAAAGTAGGACAGATCTTGAAAGCTTCACCCAAAAAAAAATTATATGGAAAATATTGTTGGATTATCTTGGGAGAGGTTTGGGACCATTATATCACTGTTGTGGCCCCATAGCATGGTGGTCTGAAGGCACATTAGTGTTTGGATGAGAAAACATGAGGGAATCCTATGGATGTTTTCCTAAGTTCTGTAGAAGAAAGGTGGAGTATATACCGTATTTTTCGCCCTATAGGACGCACCGTCCCATAAGGCGCACCTAGTTTTTTGGGGGGGAAATAAAGGGAAAAAATTATTTTCCCCCCCCAGGCACGGGGCTGGGGCGGGCGAAGCCCGAGCTTCCCCCGACCCCAGCCCCCAAACAGGCAGCTCTCTGCAAGCCGTGGGAGCCTAGCGCTGGCTCCCGCTGCTTGCGGAGAGGTCCGCGAAGCCTGGACGCGCTGAGCTCAGCACGCGCAGGCTTCAGCTTGCAGGCAACTCTCCGCAAGCAGCGGGAGCCCAGCGCTGGGCTCCCGCTGCTTGCGGAGAGGTGCGCGAAGCCTGGAGAGCGAGAGGGGTCGGTGCGCACCAACCCCTCTCGCTCTCCAGGCTTCAGCGAAAGCCTCCATTCGCCCCATAGGACGCACACACATTTCCCCTTCATTTTTGGAGGGGGAAAAGTGCGTCCTATAGGGCGAAAAATACGGTAAATTTAATGATAAATGAAGTGATAATAATTTATTGCTCACTACCTATATCTAACAGAGATCTTTTGAGTGGTTTAAACCTTGACCTATTTAGATTCCTGAGAAAAATATGACAGCATGACATCCTGGTCAAACAAAACAGCAAAAATACACCTTGCTCATTCCTGCACCACTTAAGGCAACAAACAAGGTGGCATATTTCACCCAAAAGATATTTCAGTTCCCTGAATATAGAAGGCCTTCTGAACAAGTTGTTTAGATGAAAAAGCTTGATGCAAATCACAGGCTTGGTTGAGTGTGCTATATAATCTTCCAGGTACTTATTTTGCTATCTGGGACTAGTGTATCACACCAAGAGACAATTTTCTAGACAGAGGGTGGAGGGAGAGGCAACACTTAACTTTGCTGAAATTAAAATATCCTGTATTTGCTTCATTGCATCTCCCCCCTTGGGCTCACGATCTGCCTAAATCTAAGGTTATCATGCTCTAACATATTGTAATCAGTTGGGGTCAGGTTTCCCAATTTCTAATCTAGCCTACCTGAATAATTGGGAGCATATAGCTCCCCAGAGGGATGCGGGTGGCACTGTGGGTTAAACCACAGAGTCTAGACTTGCCGATCAGAAGGTCGGCGGTTTGAATCCCCGCAATGGGGTGAGCTCCTGTTGCTCGGTCCCAGCTCCTGCCAACCTAGCAGTTCGAAAGCACGTCAAAGTGCAAGTAGATAAATAGGTACCACTCTGGCGGGAAGGTAAATGGTGTTTCTGTGTGCTGCTCTGGTTTGCCAGAAGCAGCATAGTCATGCTGGCCACATGACTTGGAAGCTGTATGCAAGCTCCCTCGGCCAATAAAGCAAGATGAGCACCACAACTCCAGAGACGGTCACGACTGGACCTAACGGTCAGGGTCCCTTTACCTTTTTAGCTCCCCAGAGGTAGCAATGCCCGGGGGGGGGGGGACTCTTCAGGCACCCATCTCATCATGATAATGGATTTGTGCTATGAGACTTTCTATCACTGTGACTCCACTGATCTGTGAACCAGGATGCCAGAACAGAGTGTCTGGATCTTGAGCTGATCCCGGTTTACCATCTTTCATTGTCTGAGCCATCTGCTGGCCAATGAATAGAAATAGCTAGGTGCCAATCTAATCAAACCTTATTAAGTTAGGTATGAAAAACTGAGCAATTATTACAGCCCATCTATAACATAAATTCAAAGGGACATATAACATGCAGGGGCAGACTTTGATAATCTTTCATAACATGGCGCCCTGTGTAAGGCCAAAATTTGGTGCCCCCAAATGGATCTTCTCAATTATGGATGTTCTCAATATTGCACTCCCTCATCTTGTCGCCCTGTGCGGGGGAACAGCCCACACCATCCAAAATCTGGTGCTGATCACAAGGACTGTGTAGTTATTACTATATGGTTATTGAGTTGTAAGATGCTGATGATGCATAGTCTCATTATGCATAGTAACCACAAGTGAAAATGCATATGCATAATCTTAAGTTTAAATATTTTGATAAGCTATTGGATGATTTCTTCAGCAAAACAGAAGAGGGTGGAAGAAAATCATTCTGTGAGTTTTGCACAAGAGAAGCTTTGCATCTCTTCCTGAACTGATCTCACCTCTTCAGGCGGTCAGGATAACATTATACCTTTTAGATAATGGTGAAAATAAACTTTAAACCTTGGCTTCGTTCACACATAATAGCAAGTCGGTGTTCAGTCATTCATGCATGAGCCTCAGCTTGAATACACTCTTCCTCTTCTCCCTTCATGCACTGTGAAAAACTTCCTTACTTCCTTGCTTGTGCAAAACACAGTTACCATTAACTGAACTGTAGTTTGCACAAATCATACTTGGCTGCAAACCAGAATTGGACATGGTGCAGTGTGGCTCAATTATGAACCAGGAAGTACTGTATCTGGCTCCCTTATCACCTCTGCCATGACATCTCTGGTGTTGGACTTAAGCAACTCACTTTCTTATGGCCTAGCAACTTCCTCCCCCATCTGCAATATGGGATAATAATACTAATGCAACTTATAGAGGTTTCATAAGGATTGCAACAGGGTGATGTATGTGAAGCTCTTTTAACATTTGGAAGATCTTTATAAATGTTAAGAGTATGCATCATGCTAAGGCGAAACTATGTTTTTCTATTCTGATTTGCGCAAAACACAGTTTGGCTGTTAAGTGCAGACTTTGGTTTGCATAAACAAGGGAAGTTGAGCAAACATGATAGAAAAACCTAGAGTCGGTTGACCTTTCTTTTAATATGTATATATATAAAAGGCTGGGCACCCAAAACCCCCTACAGTTCACTAAGAGAACCATGCAGTGAACATACCTTGAGGCTGACATTATAACTGCTTCAGCAGAGCTACTGCACTTCCCATCTACTTTGAGGAATGCCTTGCCTGTGCACACTTGGAGAGCACTGCTGCATTCAGGTCCTTCATTGTCTATTTTCAGCTGGTATTTTTCGCTGGTTCAATGCCCACAAACACAAGGGGTCTATCTTGCAAACAGAACAGCTTAGCATGGCAAATGAAAAATAACCGCAACACACAAGCAGTTCACAAGTGAATGGTATTCTTTGCTTTGGCAGTTTGCAAAGTGTTCTCTCTGTGTCTGTCTCTCTCTGGTTCCATGAAATTTAATTTAATTTTAAAGTAAAGTTAGAAGTACAGGCAACAGAAGAGAATACACAGCAAGATCACTGAAGAAATAACTCACTGATTACAATCCTTAGTATACAATGGATATGCTTGTGGGATGACTACAGCAAAAACAGCCTGAGGAAGAGCCTCCTTTTGGAAAGATTGGATAGGCAAGTTGTATAACGTGTGTGTGTGATAAGAATAATTGTCAGGAAACATATAGACATCTGGAGTTGATTAGAAACTAATCAAGAGTTTTGAGTTTCCACATAGAAAATAAACAGAAACCATGATGCCAAAATATCTGTTTTTAAATTAGGATTCCTTGCTTGCTGTGTTTGCTGAGAAAGTCTGTACATAATCATAGCCTTCCAGATTTTCTCTAATCCACAATTTTGGAAGAAATGGCAGGCAAGTCCAATACCTATCTTCTTTTTCAATTATTACAACTTCTCAGCTGCAAGTAGTCACTTGTGACAGTCATCCATTCTCCTTAACTCCTGTGGAAATGACACTGCTTCTTATTTAGAGTTCAGTGCAACAAGAAGCAATGAAGAAAAGGCTGCTGGTATAGGTACATGATCACAGTGTTAGCAGTTCCATTCAGCTTGATATAATATGAAGAGCTGTCAACATGTCCAAGGCTGTGCTTCTGATCTGTCACTCTGAGTGTTTTGTCCCCTGGGGCAGCAGACAGTGGAGCAATTGCAAAACAGGAACCACAATTTATGTACCGGTAGATATAATAGCCAGGTTCAGGTTTACTTCAGGGCTTATTTTATTAATTATTATTATTATTGCCCACAGTCTCTTCAATGGGAGATCTTAAAGAGATCTTACTAGTATTACTGTTCCCAAGAATTATTGAGCAAGGACAGAAATGCCCAGGTTGGGACATCTGAATGCCAGTATAACGCTACAAGCTATTATTGCAATTTATGGTGTACTACTCTAGGTACTTAAATCCAGTGGTAGTAGAATAACCACCATTTCCCAGTGTTCAAAGTTATTAAGAGGAACACACGTGCCTTCTTCTCACAGCAAGGGTGCTTTTCTGCCACTCAGAACAAAGTTCAGATTCCTTCATAGCCTGGTTATATTGGGAGAGGTTTTTGGAAGGAGATACTCAGAAAACATGACCCTAGTTTTGCCATTAACTTTGTACGGATGCTGGTGCATGGTGCGCCAAACCTTCTCCAAAGTTACTACTCCCCTTATTGCCCTCCCCTCCATGCTACTGGGGGAATGTAGAGCAGGTGGTTCTTCAAGGAAGAAGAAGAAGAAGAAGAAGAAGAAGAAGAAGAAGAAGAAGAAGAAGAAGAAAAAGAAGAAGGAGGAGGAGGAGGAGGAGGAGGAGGAGGAGGAGGAGGAGGAGGTTCTTTCCTCTACCTGGCATGCACCCAGCTTTCTCTTGATCATGTTCATCAAGCTGTTTCAATTCAAGAGAAGGAAGAGGAGGAGGAGGATGCTTTTGTGTTCCTGTTCCTGTCTCGCCTTCCTGGTGATTCTGCCAAGCCAATGCTCAGAATTGGTAGGAGCAAAAGAGGGCTGGCAAGTTACTTTGTGCCCACTAAAGGGGTTGGATTTGGCCCGTCGACCAACAGTTGCCAACCTCGAGCTGCATATAAAACAATGTGTCTTAGCCAGGTCTGGCAGTCAGCACAGAACAGTTACCCTAAGTGGAAAGGAACTTTCTCTCTTCCCATGCCACCCTCACTGAACACATCCCTGCCTTTGTTAATTCAGAAAGGAAGGTCTGGTTCTGAATCCCAATTAGCTGTGGGCAAATACAAGTAATAATGTTTCTAATTGGGACTGTTCTTTGCTGAGGTCTCCTGGTGTGTGGCAGGCAGCAGCGAAATGATGTGAAAGCAATGCTTTTGAATATGTAGCTTGGGGGGGATGAAGACTGGCATTTTGAAGGACGCATGACAATGGAGGCTATAACCACCACTAACACTACAAGTATTTTCCCAAAGGCAGGAGAACACAAAAGTCATAGGAATCAAATGTTGCACAATCAATTCCTTTAAAAAGTACAGACTATTGCAACTCTGTTTCAATGCAATGCATTTGCTTCAACTTTGCTCAGATGCTATCTCCACACCGAATGGAGGGGGGGAGTGCAAAAAGCTTTTATCCACATTGTAATCAATAATATCCTAAAGGTTTTTTGGACAACACACATAAGGAAAGCCTGAAATGTTTCTGGAAGCATGATTTAAAAGTGCCACTCAGTGATAAAGCTATACGCATACATTTCTCTCTAGAAAAGCATCCTTGTTTTCAAAGAAAGCATAGTATATGGAAGGGACTTCTTCAAAGACAAGTCAGGGCACAATCCACGGAGATGCTCTGCTACTCAAACTGTGCTGAAATGAATGGGAGCTTGAGCAGGATCTTTTGGCAAACTGAGCTCAAGATGTGGAAAAGATTGCTTTAAGCTCCTTCAAACCCCATGAGAGTGCTCCTGAAAATGACAGGGTTGTCAAGGGGCACTGAAGTGCTATGATAAGTGCCAGCTCTACGGACTTGTAAAAAAACAAACAAACAAGCCAGGGTCTGTCAATAACATTTACAGGACTATAACACTCCAAAGCCAGGAAAAAGCCTTTCCACTCAGGAACCAAGGTACGTCTGGCAACATTACAGTGGGGTGAAACAACAACAACCGATTTTTATCAGTGTAGCCACAAACCTTACTGAAGCCACAAACTAAATTGAAAATACAATCTTGATTACTATACAACATAAAGATTTCAAATATTTGTTTTCCTTCTTATGATACCTGTGCTTCCAGAGGTAGGTTAGCACTCAGCGTGAAAAGGCAACTTTGCTAAACTCAGTAGAATCATTTCACATTACTAGCTTCAATGTTACACACCAGTTATATATCTCCATGTTTTACTCCCTTACTCAGAGTACTAATCAGGCTCAAGATTCTGCTGCATTTAAAAGAGAAGCATCGGACTAAGGATTCTGAGACACAATTAATTCAATAATATTTCACTCTATAGTACAGAGCCTAGCCCTATACCAACACAACTGCACTGAAATGCCATGCCTGGCGGATTTAATGGGGACAATACGATTTAACAGTTTAGCAACAATTTCCTTAAGCAACTGACATCCAAATGTTGCAAAGAATCAGTGTTAAGAACAAACCATCCTGTAATAACTTTATGACCGGGGACAGATGACACAAAAAGCACAGGGCAATATAAAACACTACAATATTTGAAAAGAACATGCAACAATATTAGTCCTCATGAGTCTGAAAATTAAAAGGGGGAAGGGGAAAGCACCCACCTAAATGCACAGACTCAGACGTATGGTAGGGTAGCTGAATACACTGGTTTGCAATCCCAAAGCTCCTCTTCCACAGTCAATCCTCATAACAGCAGCAATAGGATCTGAGAAGCAAACTGTACTGCTCTCTACTGTGCAGCCAGTAGTGGCTTAGTTAGTGTTTCTGATTTAAAGAAAGGGGGGGGGGGAGAGAGAAAGACTGAGAGGGGAGGTGGAGCAGGGAGAGAGAGCGAGAGCGCATCAGTTACCAGCTTGCTCTCAGTCATTAGCTGCTCTGACTCACTCTTCTGCCAGCAGAAGCATCTACAATTCTGTTACCCTGGTAAAGTTACAGTAGAGAAGAGAGGGAATGTGTGTGAGAGGGAGGGAGGGAGAGAAGTGGGGGGGGGGGTCGCAGCGTCTGACTCCAGCGTCATCCGTGCTGAGACTATAGGGATCAGTGAAACAGCTGCTTCTCCGAGACTTAACTAGCTGCTATAGGTGAGGAGAGCTTTCCCTTTTCCCTTCATTTGATCACTCTGGCATTCTTGTTTCCTCTGCAAATATTTATGTAATGCCGTCTCCCATGCCTCAGGGGAGACAGGAGTTTATTTTCTGCACCGTGGCGAGAGTGAATGCCGCAGCAGTTTGCCAGGTTCAGTTTCTGACGCGCTGTTGTTCCACCAGGGTGGGTAATTATCTAAAGCCTTCCTCATGCCCAGTTCTATCCAACCTTGGGTTTTTTTGGGGGGGGGGCGGGACTGGTAGGTGACTGCAAAACCAGGGGCTGTATATTTATCAAAATGTGTTTCTGTGCGTGGATGTTTATAAGCACAATGTCACTCTCAACAATGTAAGCAGAGAAGAGTTCTGTGGAACCTTAAAGACCAGCATAAGGATTTGCGGATGAGAAGCCCCTAAACCATATGATTCTGAAAGTTGCTGCTTTAGTTGTTTAGTGCATTCTGGTGCGCATGAGCAGCCCCGTTCATATCTAGTGCCACTAATCACACATAATTCACACTACTAAGGCTGCATATGAACTATACCTTGAACATACATTTGAAACACATCCCCACCCCAAAAAGGAATTCTGGGCACTGCAGTTTGTTGCTGGGAATTGCAACTCTGCCCAGAATACTCTGACGGAAAGAATGCGCTTCAGTTGTGCCTTATGGTGTACACACAGACATAATCTGGATCAGGGCATATATGGGTAGTATTAGCGCTTCTGTTTTGTCACTAGGTGTCATTATATCGTTGATTAATCACTACCATCAACAGCGTTAGTGGTACATCTCGTAGATGAACACAGCATTAACCTTCAGCTGTGCGTTGAGCAGTGTCTCTAATGCAGGGGTGCTTAACCTCAGGGTTGGGGAGCAAACATGCCTCTCTATGCCTTTCTAGCCCTCTAGCCTTCCCTGGTCACAACTGTCACTGCCTTTGCTTCACACCCTCCTTGACAGTTTTCGACTTTCGACTTTCGATGGCTGGAATGTATGTTTGAACTTGCCTGGCTGAAATCAAGAGAGGTGTGCTCATGTAGAAACCTCTGACTTCTTCATGCCTGGGATGTACAACTGACTCCCCTATTTGGATTTCCAGAGCACTTGGAATCTCCAGATTTAGGGGGCAGAAAGTGTAGACAACAGAAGTAGTTGGAGGAGACTTCTGTATGGACAAGGGGGAATTAAAGGAGGAACAAGGGGTTCACAATCCACATTAAGGCAAGCTATGGACAGGCCTTTAGAAGTTTTGCCCTGGTGTAATATTATATTCCTGTCATTTAGAAGCACCACTTCCATCCAGGGGCAAAAGTAGGCTTTATTTCACCTGGGACAAAGACCCAGTTTGGCACACACATTTGTGTACATACACACATAGGAAGGGGGGCTGAATGTGCCCCCCCAAGGCTTCATCTGGGGCAAAAAACCCAGCTAGCCCCTCTCCCCCAGTAGTTATGTCACTGCTTCCACCAACACAACAATTTCAGTTTGAGTTTGCTTTTGTAGACCTGCTGATAGCTGTGAAATGGGAATTCTGCTGATTTGACCTATAAAAGTATACTATATTTTTTATTGCTACTTGCACACCTGAAATGCCTCAGTTTGTTATTGGACTTTTAAAGTACAGTATGTATTCGACATGCACAAACTTTCCCTGGGCTATATATATTCCAGGAAGCTTTGGGGTGTTCACCTTCCTAATTTGTATCTATTCTACTGGTGCATATACAACTTACAAGCTATCTCTGGGGAAGTTTTCAATATAACTTTGCAATAGCAAATGCAGAAAACCAATAGGTCCAGTTTCATCCTGACTTCCTTTATTTCAGTCAAATCCCCCCAAAACCTCAATAGCTATATAACAAACATCTGAATACCACATAGGCTAGCCCTAACCTGCCTTTCCACATCATTCAGTGTCCCTGATGTTGCTGCATTTGAAAGAATCATTCATTTCACATGTATCTTGTTTTGCTAATTCAGTAGAAAATGCCAGAGAATGCTGCCTCTCTCCACAATTAGACAGGCATAAAAGCTTCTATTGTATTGCTACTGTGATAGTGCTACTATACCTATGAATTATTCACTCTATTGAAGTGTAATCTGCCATTGCATTAAAAATAGGTCACCCAGGATGCAGCCAAGTACAAAACACATAATAAGAACCACAAAAGCAAGGTTTGCCTTGGGCAACTGAAGGAACACCAATCTGTGTTAACTCTGGACTGTATTACATTTACATGAACACAAACGGATTCTTCTTCACCAACATCATAAAAATGTAATATTTCAATGCTTTGCATGTATTAACTCTTCAAATAACCACATGGGTGCTTACAAGCATCCTACCTTTGCAATCTGTGCTGCTAACGTTCAACTCTCTTGCAATTTTTGCACAGGGGTGAACATTTAGGACACGTTTGCAGATGCATTTCCCTTGGGGGCACAATATGTGATAATTCTTATGAAAATCTGGGAAATGTGCAATGGGAATAGTCATGGGAAAATATCTCCTAACATTAACAATACAATCTATTTTTATTACTACTGACAATTAACTCATTTCTTTATAACGTACCCTATATCCACTCCTAATGGCAATTCTCATAATATTAAAAAATGCATCTTGCATTCAAGCTACATAAATTACAGTGCAATAAAACACACACAAAGAAAGTGCAGACACACCGAACACACCAGGAGTGGAGAATCTTGTACCCTCCAGCTGTTCATCATCATCACCATTTTATTTGTATTCCGCCTTTCCATAGTTAAAACGAAGCTCAAGGCGGCTTATAACATGACAAGAATTACATAATTACCAACATAACAAAAGTCATAAACAATAAATAAAACACATCAAAAAGTACACAACCAAATAAAAAAGTTTCCACATAAATCATAAAATCTAAAACTAAGAATACAGAATTAATATCAATCACAATTTAAAATGACATAGATAAAAAATAAAAGCAATTCAAAAAGAAAAAGAAAACAAAAACAGAGCCCTCTCTGCCCAGCAGCAGCAACAACACTCCTCTATGGAGCCTGTCAGGCCCTGCCCCAAGCCAGCTAGAGAGAAGCAGGGCAGGGCCATTCAGGCTCCCAGCAGGTCAAACTGCACCCTTCTGCTCCAGCTAGCATGGACATGGGTCAGGGATGATAGAAATGGTCCAGCAACATTTGCAGGGCACCAGATTGGGGAAGGCTACTGTAGAACTGGGAGGTAGACTGAGGTGCGCTATCGTATCTGGGAGAAAAAAGTCCTGTCGTTTATTTGCTAGTTTTCTAGCTGCTGTAGGGAGTTCTGAACAACTTTCCACAAATATGCTTCCCACCTGTCCAGTGGCGTAGCAAGGGGGGGGCACAGTGGCGGCTGCCCCAGGCACAAAAATTGTTAGGGGTGCAAAATTTCAACAGTTGGTGCTGCCTCAGTACAGCTGTGTGCTTCCATTGCTGGGCTCTGTTGAAAATGGCTTCTCCATGCAAACCAGGAAGTGACCTCTCCAGACAGCGGAACACTGGCTGTACAGTGGAACCTCGTGTTACGTACCATCCTCCTTGCAAACGCTTCAGCTTATGAGCTCCGCTAACCCGGAAGTAGATGCTCCCAGTTGTGAACTTTGCCCCGGGATGTGAGCGGAAGTCACGCAGCAGCAGCGGGAGGCCCCATTAGCAAAAGTGCGCCTCGTGTTATGAGCAGTTTCGGCTTAAGAACGGACCTCTGGAACAAATTAAGTTTGTAACCGGAGGTACTACTGTACCTGTTACGCTACTGTACCTGTCCAGGGTTCTCCTTCTTTAGTCTATCCTTTTGCTCTTCTTAAAGGGCCTTGGCTCACCAATAGTAACAACTGTAAGAGGCAGGCATTGACCCATTTGGGAGGTTACAATCCCTGGCATGCAGATTTCTAGAAGCAGCTGCCAACTCTGCTTTGGGCACACTCCTGCCACGTTCGCCACCGAAATGTCACATTTGAAATACGTTTCCAGTTCTGACTTCTCTCACAAACTGTCAACCACACCAAGAGACATTTCTAGTCATTCTTGCATACTATTTCTCTCAACGCCACCCCCTTTTCTATGGCAGAAGTAAGGAGCTCACAAGTGGGCTTGATAGAACTGTACATTCCAATTTCTCAAAATGCTTAGCAACCAGAACTGGCTGTGCAGCTTTTCTACATGTTGTGTGTGTGAGAGAGAGAGTGCGTGAGAGAGTGAGTGAATTCTGTGTTCTCTAATTAATACGCCTAAAAAGCATCTGGAAACCTGTTATGTTTTATTGCAACAGTAAAAAGAGAGAACTGCAAAGATTAGCAATGCAAATGCAATAATGGGATCTAATGCTAGAGGTACTATAGGTGGCAAGTATATGACTCACTCAGCATAGCCACTGAAACTGATGGACTTATCATTCTTTCTTCTTTCTTTGTAAGAAGTAGAGAAAAGTAGAGACTTGTGGGCAGGACATAAATGTTTCTTATCTGAGTCAACCAGAGTTGTGTATATTACAACCACCTAGGTCAGTGGTGGCGAACCTTGGCACTCCAGATATTTTGGAACTACAAGTCCCATCATCCCTAGCTAGCAGGACCAGTGGTCAGGGATGATGGGAGTTGTAGTTCCAAAACATCTGGAGTGCCAAGGTTTGCCACCACTGACCTAGGTGAACATGATGCATAATATGTATAATATGTATATGAATTCAGACACAGAGATCTTGGTTTAAAATGAATTCTGGTTAGTTCAACAAGTGAGTTCCCTAACCCATAGTTTGAGGTTGTGTTGCTATGAAATTGACCATAGTTAGTTTAAAACCAGAGTGTCTGGTTAGGGCTGCATTTTTTCATGGCAAAATTCCAGGGACCACATCCACTGTTGAGAGGGGCTTGATACAATGGATGTGACTCATTGGCTACTGTACAAAGGGAAATTTCAACCAGGCAAGTCAGAGGTTTCTACATACACTAGCCCCCTTCTCCACCCAGGCAAGCAGGAGACGCATTACCACATTGAAGGACACACTCCAGCCAGTCAAAAGCTGTGGTCCTTCCCATATGTTTTACAGACGCTGCACAAAAAAGTTTTGAGGATCAAACTCTTAATGATTTTAAAGAGACAAATTGCAATGTATATAATTAACAGCGCTTTGCATACATTGGCATTCTTTAACCTACCTATCAGAAAACAGATTTTCCATTTATTATTTAAAAAATAGCCAATACAGAATGAGAAACAATCCATTTTATTTATCATCTTTGCATTGATGGCTATATCCAGTTTTCTAACTTATGACCCACAAATGCTATTATTGGCATTTGAAGCGATTAGGCATAGGTAGTTGCTATGCTAATCATCTTTTTTTATTAAGCTTGCCTCTCCTGCTTTGTGGTAAGTGTGAGGAATGGGAAGGGACAAAGAAAGAGAAGAGGGAAAGAAACACCATGGATACTGAAAAAAGAGGGAGAGAGCTACGCCACTGGATGCAAGCTCAAAATTCTCAGTAGTTTTAATTGGCCCAGACTGTGCCCATTACACTGACCATGTTCCACAAAAAGAGAGTTGTCTGTGTACAAATTAAGTGCATGTCCAATCTGCATAATTCAAGTCTATAATTCTGTACTAAAGTAGTGTGACCTTTGCAACTAGAAAAGCCAACACATGTCAAATAGCTTGTGCTGATTGGACAGGCACTAAATTTGTGTACAGTGGTACCTCAGGTTAAGTACTTAATTCGTTCCGGAGGTCCGTTCTTAACCTGAAACTGTTCTTAACCTGAAGCACCACTTTAGCTAATGGGGCCTCCTGCTGCCGCCGCGCCACTGCTGCACGATTTCTGTTCTCATCCTGAAGCAAAGTTCTTAACCTGAAGCACTATTTCTGGGTTAGCGGAGTCTGTAACCTGAAGCGTATGTAACCCGAGGTACCACTGTACCTTATTCAGCTCACTTTTTTTTTTAAAAAAAAAATAATATTGTGTGAAATATGGGTTTCTAATTTTTGGGTGGGAGGCCAGGATGAGATAATTGATGCTGGGCGTCTAGTAACAGGGACTGCACTAAGGATTCGTAAAGAGGTACATGGAGAAGAGCTTAGCAGTGCCACCCCATACTTTGTGGAAGCTATATGTTATATGTATATAAACGAGGCAATGCCATTTTCCCCTGGGTAAACTGGTATGGATGAAGGATATTTTTTCCTCTGCACATGTCTGGGAATGCTAGTGTGTGGGTGGATAAATCGGGGTTGGAGACAAATAACAGTTTTTGTAGGCTGTTAAATGTGATATGAAATACGCTCATGGTGTGCACACTCATTCCAATGTCATGTCTGTTTAACAGGCTTTGCAGGGTTTTGTAGTGCTTCAAATATTTGCGGAGACTGTTCAATCAGAGTGTGCAATGGGATAAGTATGCACAAAAAGAAAAAGGCAATGACTGCCTCAATCATACTGTCCTCAGCAGTCTTAAAAGCAACTCCAGCCTGGGTATCCCAAAGTCATAAATAAACTTGGCCTACCACTCAAAATAAATATATTAATAAATCTTTCGCAAGTAATGATGAAAGGGCGAGTTCTCTTGGCATTGCACGCATTGTCTTACCAATGCCAAGATGTCTGAGTTATCAGCAACTGTTCTGTGAAGAACCACTGTGAATTACATAATTATCAATGACTGGGCTTTTCTGAATTTCATTTTCTTCTGACCTCACAGTTTACAGTACCCCCTCCACGTGTAAACAGGAATGCCAACAGGATTTCCCTGGGCCTAGCATGCTATATATATGTGCCTCGGTGCCTGGGCGCACCCACCCCCAGCAATCTATTCACAGGAACTGCTACATATATTAAGGTAGCCTAGCCAGCCTCACAGGGCTGTTACAAAGATAGAAAGGGTTATGAAGACAACCCTGGTAGGAAAAGCAAGGTACTGTACAAACATATAGTTTCAATCATCTGAAGAAAAGTCAGCATTCACAAAAGCAGCACAGCTTTGCTTTAACTGCAACATTTCATAGTCCTGATATTTTAAAGCAAAATGCCAAAACATAACAAAAAGCTTGCAAAGCACCAGAGATCTAAAAAATACTACAATTCCCCCCCCCCCAATTCAAACCTTCTACCTGTGGTCTTGTGTGTGTAACTCAGAACAGCACTTTGTGGCTCTAATGAAGTGGATTGTAGTTTGCAACAGCTTATGCTGAAAGAAAGTGGTTAAGACTCTTTGTGTTTTGTGTTTTGCTGCAAGAGATCAACGTTGTTACACTTCTCAGTCTTTGCACAGTTTCCCTCAACTGAGTCAACATTATAACTTATTGAGGCTTCTCACCAACAACACAACAATTTTGTTCAAGGAGACAAAAGAAAAAAGAAAAATCATGCTATGCTTTTTCACCATGCCATCTCAACCAATAACATCTCTACAATTTAGATTCCCTTATGTGGCAGAAAGGAATCTAATTAATATAAGAAAGCTTTTTTAGTTGTTGAGCTAATGCAGATACATATAACCATTTGCTTGTTAGTATATCCAACAGATAATACAATTATAATGTAGGATGCTGGGTAAGATGATTATGGTAGGCTTTCTAGAAATTAAGTGCATCTTAATAAATAATGCAATTTCTTTAGATTTTCATTTTTGTAACTCCACTCAGGCCTGTTTTCATAGCCATGGGAAAAGGGGGAAGGGCGCGCGAAAGTGGCTAAAGAGTAAAATTGGATTTATTCTGTGGCCGACTTATGCTAAATCCACTCGCTTCTCGGGATTTTAAAGCAAATACTATTAAATAAAAATATTATGGGGGAATGCGGTACAAAGAATTGAGACAAGCGAGGATCTCGAAACACACTTTAGCTGAAACCCTCAAAAAGGTGTCAACATGTGACAATATGATGGGCACACATGATGGGCATATGGCATAATATGCAGGGTATTATAAGATGAGCAAGATTGGCATGCAATGATTTTGAAGCTGCCACAAGATCTGCATAAACCTAGAACCAATGAAAAGAAAATGGGTGTCCCCATTAAATATTTGGCAATCTTGTGGCAACCCCCTAATTGCTACATCCGTATCTTAGCTTAAACTACCAGTCTATGCAGTTCCCATAGCAGAAGGGTGAGGAAATGTTTCTGTACTCCTATTGCTATCACTAATCCCATGTAACAAGACATTTTGCACTGAATGTTCCTATTACGTGCTGTCATGGAATCTAATGTTGAAGGAGGAAGGGCTGTGGTGGAGGAGAGAGTTGCAAAAGGACTTCGCTAGAATTCAACACAGAACTGAACTAGTTGCACAAGCAAGCAATGGTGCAACTATATATTGCTACAGTTTAGGTAAGTGTATGTTGTATTTTAAGTTTTCTCCAAGAAGACTCCCCACTATGCGCAGATATTGGGAGATGATACTCCCTGGGTTCATTTTACCTTGTAAGTTACATGTGGTAGATGTTTTTTAATGAATGCACTTCCATTTCTGACATTTACAATGCCAGGCGGAAGGCGCCAAGACCAACAGCTTCTCTCATGCGGTAAATAGCAATTGTCAAACATATGGAGGAACAGTTATAAGAACTATTTGCCGTGTGAAATTGAAGAGGTATGATAAGCTAGCAATGACTTTACCACACTGAAAGTGAATACGTGGAATTTGGGACTCAGATACCCAGCAGGTGGTGGGCAAATGCTAGGAACAGAGAAATCAACTTTTTCATTTAGAGCATCCTCTTCTTCTTGTGCCTCTCCCTTTTCTCCTTTCCTCTCATGTTTCACTGGCACTGTCTCTTCCCTTTCCCTCCAACATTCATAATGTACCCAATAAACAACCCTGCAGAAATCCAATACCCTTTCTCATCCACAACAAATTCAGGCACTGAATAGTGTTGGGGGTGCAACATTATGTGTTGGGCGCTTCCTGTAAATGGCTTGGGTCCAGGACACCTCCAGGTGTGCTGCTCCTGCATGAGCCCATCTGTCCTTTTAAAGTATGCTCTAGAGCAGCGTTTCTCAGCCTGTGGGTCCCCAGATGTTGTTGGACTACAACTCCCATCATCCCTGAGCTCTGGCCTTGCTAGCTAGGGGTGATGGGAGTTGTAGTTCAACAACACCTGGGGACCCACAGGTTGAGAAAGGCTGCTCTAGAGGCTCTCCTTCAAACATCTCATCAGTGGCAGATACAAGATGGATTAGGATTCAAGAGATGGCTTCTTCTGTGGCCATGTTTGCAGATCTAGGATTAGATCTGAGGCTCCTCCAGGAAAAATGCCCCTTGCCTCCCTCCTGGCAGCTCCTGTGTGCTTTCCCTGTGGTACCACGTCCCAAAGCACCTCCTTAGTGGGGCCTCTAGATTGCAGGGTGGGGGGCAGGCAGTAGCAGGAACAAGCAGAAAGGACATGCTGCTGCATGCACTGTGCCTGACACTTCTCCTTTCAGTGTCAGTTGCTTTCACAGGAAAAATGTCATGCCGGGCTGTACAGGCACTCAGTAAGCTAGCTGGGAGAGCCCAGTATGGCTCCCCTCTGGGGAAATAGCTTCTAGGTTGTTGTTTTTGTTATGTCCCCATTATGTCCCCCTGCAATGCAGGAATCTGAGCTAGATCACACATGACAGATGGCCATCCAAGCTCTGCTTTGAAAACCTCCAAGGAAGGAGAGTCCAGCACCTATTGTGGACATCTGTTCCACTGTTGAACAGCTCTTAGAAAATTCTTCCTGACATTTAGTTGGAATCTATCATTAATTACTGGTATTGTTATAGATCTGGAACTAAAAAAACCAACAAATTTGTATCAGATGAGATGCTACTGATGAACGGTACCAAGGGCTGTGGCTTAAAGGATTAAACAAAATGAAAACACCCAAACAACCTTGGCATTATCAGCATCACACCGATAAATGCGGACTTGATGGCTGATCAATGAAGTAATCAAAAGGTAATAATTAGTGCCTAAGGTATGACTTGTTGGTGAATGGTTAGAACAGAATGTCCCAGCAATATCAGGCCAGTGCGAGCTGCTTGGAAGGAAAAAACCATTCCAAATGTGTGTGGTGCCAGCACATAAAAAGCCACTGACATTATATATACACTCCCTAGGGCCTTTGTGAGGCGAAGGAACAATGCGGTCTATCCCCTCTACCCAACCCAAATGTTTGAGTCAGGGTCTCCATGTGAAGGTCTGATCACATGGAGGCTCAGTCCCCCCCTCCCTTTTTGTGGGAAATAAATTATGTGAGAGGCATTCAGCCCAGACAATCCATTAATCTCCATGATGGAAGGGAGGAGGTTTATCATTCTCCCCACCCCAATGCAAAGACATCAAGTATAACAATGCATGAACCAGGGCAACATTTGTGAAGACATCTACTAAAGACTAAATAAAATTGTGATCGTGTAAGCCTTCTCTCAAGGGACAGTGCTGTTTTTCAGCAAGTGTTAAGCTAGGAGGCATAAAGGGCTTTGCACACTTCTTAACTCTGTGGGAAGGCTGTGGAAGAGGAGTTCTATCAAATCAATGGTGGGAGACACATATAAGAGAAACACCATCTTCCCCAGAGCTCCAGATTTCTCTCAAGGGGCTGATGTACAGCAGGAACTTAAAAAAAGCAACACTGCTATGAGAAGTAAATTCTATAGGAAATTTCAGTTGCCTTGGTGATGAACCAGAGAGAATTATCCTTTCTTTCCACCAGGGCTCAGGGAGTTCCATGTGCATTCATGTTCCCTTGGAGTGGGAGATAAACCAAAGGGGGTAGGCAAAATGAATGAGCTGTGAAAGCTTTCATGAGAAGTTGCTCTCAGTCTCCCAACAAGTAGAATACCTTACAGACTGGGCAGCTACAGAATCGTTACCAAATAATACATGGTAATATTCCAATGTTTTTTGGAGGAATGGGAGATGACTGACTTGCCTTTTTAAAATGAAAAAAATAAAAAATATATGAAGGCGTGTCTGTTAAAATAGAACAGCGCTTCCCATAAAATGCGTAGAATTTGCGATATTTATTGCATATGTTTATTTTGAAGCAGTATCGTTATTAAAGGAAATCATTATGAAAGGGAAATGCAAAATTTCAAAGAGGATATTTCCAAAAATTGCTTGTTGATGGCATTGTTGGGGTAGGGGAGAGATTTAGGATCCAAGTTTGAGGGTGGGTTGTACTGAAGAAGTGATCTATTAATAATCAGGTTTAAGTACAAAATCAGAATCCTTTCCATGCTCTGCAAAATCAGAATAAAGTCTCCATTGCATAGTCTGTTCTGTTCTTATAATACTAGCCAAGCTTAAATATATTTAAACTATGGAAAGTTTCAGTACAAAAACTATAGCTTAAGCTGAAATTCTGAATTCCCTTACTAGGGAGTAAATCCTACTGAACATAGTGGGACTTCCTTCTGAATATAGCAATCATAGGATTGTGTTTTAAGACAGAAAAAACATGGTCAAAGGCAGTGTGTTGCCAAAGGAAAACTTTTGAGAAAGGTTTGTGTGGTAATAAAGTTGGCATTACCCACCTACCGGCAACGGCCTCACAGGCATGAACATTTGGGTGGTATGAGGATGTGGCAAAAGCTGAGGTGCTCTCAAAAGGCAGTGTTCCTTGGCCTCCTTGCTTACCAGTATGGGTTTGAAAGGGACACGAAATGAAATGCGTATAACATACAAACACAATCCCATTGCATTTTCTCCTTTGCAAAGGAAATCGTTTGTACATTTCCCCCTCCTACTCCGCTTGCTTTAAAAATTGGTAGGGAAACTGGAGGCTAGATAAAGTTGCTCTGCGGGGAGAGAGCTGGCCTGTGAACTGCTAGCTGATCATTTCTGGTCTCGAGGATTAGAAGAGACAGGCAGCCATTACTGGGTCATGCAATGTGTCTGATGAACCCTTAAGGGGGAAAAGTTGTATATATACACACACATTCATAAATTATGTATGGCTTTGTGGTTACTTACGAGGGGGAAGCCCATTTAATTTTCTCTCTCTCCCTAATCTATTTGTGCATTTCAGTGTTTCTCTTTTAATCTACAAGTTTGGAATTTTAAAGAAGTGTTTTGTACACTTTAAAGAGGTCATCTCTGTTTTCTTAAAGCCTTATGGAATGTTAATGGCCTTCCTGAACAACACTATATGTTCATGTTTTATCCCTCCAGTGCTCACATTATGTATTCCATCTGTCTGTCCTTTCACTTATTCAAAGCAAAAGGTACCCTTTCAATGTACAGTACTGTCTTGATAGCAGTGCTACTTGCACCTTTTCTATCTAAGAAAGAGTATTAACCTATATATATAATGCTTCCTGAGCTTCAAAAATGGAGTTTATAACATGCATTGGCAGCAGCTGTGGGAGGGGGAGGCAGAATGCAGCTTATAAATTTTTAAACCATACCATCCAAATTCTATGCAATTACAATTCTAGAAGGAACATCTCAATAGAAGGCAAAGCAAGATTGTGGCTGCATGACCCAATAAGCAAATCAGCTCTAGGCAATGAATTACCTGTGGGGATTAGAAACAGGATCCCAAGGCCTCTGGAACACTGCCCCACAGGGACACACAGGTGCCCAACTTCTGACATTCAGAAGTTGTTGAAACATTCCCTGTTCAAAAGGCTTTTACAGCGCAATCCTAATCACGTCTATTCAGAAGAAAGCCACATTGAATTCAACGCGGCTTTCTCCCAGGTGAGTGGGACGCAATGGGTATTTTTACCTGGCTATGGATATTAACTGTTCACCAGAATTAAAGATTTAATTGCAGTAGTTATTCAAATCAATATGTGATTCTTGGCATTTCTCAGTTCTGTAGTTCCTAGCCACACGTAATTCTTCTCTCTGTTCATTTTGGCCTTTTGTCTCTTTGCCTCAGGTCTTCTTCTCTTCCTGTCATTGCCCTGAACCTTCTTCCCAGCATTCCTTTCCTCGCTTCTTATTTCTTTTACTGTCTGCCTCACCCTGGCTATCTCTCCCAAGCAGAAAAACCAAAGGCAAACAATGTCGCTCAGAATCAGAAGAGGTAAGCCCAATGCCACCAAAGGCTTTTCTATGGCAGGCAGGCCGTGCAGCAAGTTACCGTTGCTACCACAATGTCCACCTTCTGTATAACATTTTTAAAAAATAAATAAATAAAAGTGTTTAGGGGTTATATGCACGTACGTAGGGATTTGTATGTCTTTACTGCAAAGGGCAAATGGAAAGATGATCTGAATTAATTTAAAGGAGAATGATGCAATTAATATTCAATAAAGTAAACACATAAATAAATGAGAAGGATCTCAGAGATTCTTGGTGGCAAGTTTCAGGCTCACTATTTGCTCAAACATCTTTGAAGTGAGATATCTCTACTGCTGTGGAATGTTTGAGAAATTCTGTGTCATCTTAGCAGAAACAGCCGAAAAATGGGTCATGTAGCATAAGAGCATCCAAGCAAGTTACTCAGCTGGAAAATGGAAAGAATGGGAACAATTAAGGCCCTAAAGGCAAGCATAGGCATGGTGTTGGGTAGCTGTCTCATGGACATTGCAATAAATTAGGGGCTAATATTAATTCATCTCTTATGTCTTGAGAGAGATCTAATAACCCCTGTTTTACCTGGGTATAAGCCCTGTTGAATTCAATACAGCTTACTAGATATGATTAGTATGGCACTGTAAAGTATGTGCTTTGAAGAGCCATTCCATTTTTTAGGCTATGAGATTAACCCCACCCAATGGACCAGAATGTGGTCTAAACCTCCCTTTAAATCCATATCAGTGAAAATAAAAGAACGCACTCTTAAACTCACTTACAGGTGGTACCTAACACCATGGAAACTAACGCTAATTCACCCAGGAACCTCATCAAAATGCTGGAGAAGATGCACCTCCACAGGCACATGTGGTGGGAATGTCCTAAAATCCAATGCATCTGGACATCAATCATACAAAAAATATGCAAAAGAACTAAGCAAGTATTAGAAGTCATCCTAGAACTGGCCCTACTAAACATCTTCAAAGATAATCTATGGTGCTTTTTAATCATAATTTATTTTTCTTTGTAATTGGCCAATGACTCTCCAAGTCAGGCTCACTGGAGGTTTTTAAGAAAGAGGTTGGATGGCCATCTGTCATGATTCTTTAGCTGTAATTCCTGCATTGCAGGGGGTTGGAATAGACAACCTTTGTGATCCCTCTCAACTCTACAATTCTATGATTCATTGTGCCAGCACTGGTTCACATGACACAGTAAACCAAACTATGGCATACTGGGACTGCACAAATCTGCCAACTTCTGGGGAGGTCTTAACTGATTGTCTCCTCTCTGGTCCTTTTTAGTACCATATTGAGCTCAGCAAAGGTTTGGATTAGTGTGTCATCCAAACCTGGACTCATAGTTAAGTTCTCTCACCACCAACCATGAACAGTAGCAAAGAACAAACCTTGGCTACGGCTTGTGTTTAGTGAAGACAGACCTTAACCACAAATCCCAGTTCGGATGGCATACTAAGCCAAACCTTATCTCAGCATGGCAGCAAAGGGACTGGGAGGAGCAAAGCAGCTATGAATTCCTCTCCACTTGCTGTGCAAACCAAGCCAATGTGAAATCATGGAAAAATCTTAGCTGCAGCAGAACCTCCTATCAATATATAAAAAAAGGGTAACAGACTTACGCTTTCAAGAAATATACGGAAAGGTACATTGACTTTGCTAAATGCATTGGCACACATGTGGGTGTTTATCTGACCTGGAGATATTTAAATTGTCTTCTAAAGAATGACAGCAGGTGGAGAAGTACAGAAGTGTTCACCATGTTTTGCTATAGAAATCAAACAGCGCCTCTTTCAATAGATGCTCTTTCTCTCCAGTGACTTCACTCTGCCAGAATGCTATGGTGATAAAGGCAATACAAACAAAACAACCTTGGACCAGTTTACCACCTGCAGCTTATTCAGGGCCTGCCCCAAATCATTTGGCTTGTGTAGGTGTTTTCACTTCTGATCTTACAATTACTCTGTTTGAAACCAGAAGTGAGTGGACACTGCTGACAGGCAAAGCAATTCAGAGTAGGAAAGAAACCTGTCCTACCCAGCTAGGTAAGGGGATTGTTTTTGTCAGCTACTTGGAGTATCTTTAGCTGTCATACACACAGACTTAAAGGGGGGGGGGATGGGGACGTGTGAAATCACCAGCTGCTCAAAAGGAAGGAGAACCAAGTTGTTTGTATAAACTGAATTCTTACGGATTATGCATACATGATTAATCAGGATAAAGATGCACAGAGATCCTTGGCAAGAATAAAATACGTAAGAACCCAGTAACTAAAGGCATATGCTCCCTTCTGCTTCATTGCAAACAGATACACCTGTTGTGGTAGGGTAGCAGTAAGTGACTCAGTTTCACCACCTGTTGAGAGATGTTAATGTGCTGTTTTAAAGATTTGGTGCACTGCAGAGTTCTATTCAGCCTCCACTTTTTATTGTCATGAAACTGTTGTTGTATCCACAGCTATGCTTGCCCATCATCAACAGCCATTCCAGTTGCCTCCAAGCTCCATCAGCTCAAGACCAGCTAACTTTCAAATTAGAAAGCATCAAGCAATGAAAAAGAAATTGGATGGATTCTTGGATTCTCTGGTATGTACTGCCATGCTGAATGTACTGTCCACTAGTGAATGAATCAATACTCCTGTGCAAATCTACCACACCAAAGATGTCATACCAAACAATGAAATATTTCAGAGCAGCCAATGAGACCTTCAGTAAATTTGCTTCTAATGACCCTTCACTATCTCAGGCTCCAAAATGTATGACCTTTCAGCAAGTTGTACACACGCACACAGGCCTCTGAGCCCCAATGTGGCATTCTGGAAAAATTAAGATGGCATTGGCTGCGCTTTTCTTACAAGTCGCTGGCAGCCCACTGCCATTATTTATTTAGTTACTCAAAATATTTTTTACCCAAAGGTTCCAACAACAGAATGCACAATTATGAAAACAGATAAAACCATTGCAATTATAAAACAAGCAAAAATGTTCCAAATGTTCCAGACAGAAGAAAATACAAATTCAGCAAGAGAGATGGGTCCCACAAACATATACCCCACCCATCCTACCTCCCTACCATGCTGTTATCAGGATATCATGGGTGGTGGGCCCAGAGGGTCTCTTACATTTATGTAGCAAAATCCTGGTGTTCCAGGTACACTGTAAAATAGGTCAATTTTATTAGCTCCCTAATATAGACTGGAGACTGAATGCTGAGGAAAGGTTTGTGGCCAAGCTGAGATTTCAACTGGGAACTGCAGCTTGCAGCACATGAGCTAAACCACCCAAAAGTTCATTGAACTTCGTGCTATAGTTCTATGCAGATCCTAACATTATACAACACAAGAAAAGCTGTGACAGGATAGCAAAAACAATGATAGACAGATAAATCATTCCCTGTTGCTTTCACAGTTTTATAATCCAGCTGAAAATGGCTCTCAGGTGGTTGTAATACTCTTCGCTTCTGGAGATGTGGAGACATGATCTACAACTGCTTAAGCCAGCCAAGCCGCACTGAGGTTGATTTTTACTTGCATGCTAAAAATTACATCAGTAGGAGTTGCAAATGTTTATGCACATGTGTAAGGGCAACGACTTTAGTGACATGCGACCTGCAACTATAGATTTAGTGTTATAGTTTTCTATACCTTTTCTATGCATATTTGGTAGGGTGTAAACCCCTAACTCTACATGTGAGTAAGCGTGCATCAGACTAGGGCTGCAGGACTAGCTTAAAGCCTACTGCCCTCTTTTGCAGTAAGCTTTCTCTGTAACTAATATGAATCTCATTCGTTATATCACACCCACAATGCCTTTTTATTTAACAGGAGAAAGGCATCCCTTTGTGGTGTGTTTTCATCCCTGCAGCTTCCTGACTCTTCAAGAACACTTGATCCTTTAAGAAATATAATGTGGACACCCTATCTTCAACATGTGACGGCGAAAGCAGCAGCAGCTTTGTTAGAGATCATTTACCTTCACAGAAGATATCATCTGCTTCATCAGAGACAGCCAGATCCTCCTCTTCCATGTGCATCTTGGGCATGAGCTTGCCAAACAACTACTGAATTGAATGATAAAGCTGCTTTTAGTACTACAGCAGGGCTGTTTCTGTTCACCGGTGACAGCGGCTTCCGCATCTGCACAACTCGAAACAGCCTCATTTACATGAACATGATAGCCTGTTTTGCTTCTCTCCCTGCCCCACCTTGGGTGTAGCTTTTGGGATCTGAAGCGGGGTATTTCTTAATGGGTGCAGGAAGTTGAAAAATGAGAGGCAAAGTGTAAGAAAACGCATGGTGAATTCACTTCACCACATCAATCTACTCCTAAAAGGGCTCTGAAGAAAAGAGTTGACTTATGTGCATTGTTTAAAGGAAGGAAGTGTGGCGAGGTTAATTCTGTAAAGTTCTGTAATGTTAAGAAGTTTGCACATACAAAGAGAAAATGATCAAGTGTATTCAGCAGTGGAGCAAGCTGATCCGGCGCCTGGGGTGGTGCGCGTGCCCTGCTCCCAGGGGTGGGGCCAGCCACCTGCAGGGTGGGACAAGCTGGGGCAGGATGCTTCGTGGGGCCTCCGAGGAGTCTGCCTGCCTCCTCCCACTCAGCTACCCTAAAGCTGGGTGGGAGGCAATGGGCAGACCGTTTGTGGCAGTGCGGAGCCTGCGGGCGCCCAAGCCACCACATCACTCCCAGGCATGGCTCGGGTGCGCTGCAGGCCCCGCGGTGAGTAGTGCCTGGCCTTTTGTCACCCCTCTCAGTGGTGACACCTGGGGCAGCCGCCCCCACCACACACCCTTCATCCAGCCCCTGAGTGCATTACCTTATGTAAGGCCGCTTCCATGCTACGGATTTCCCACATGGAAGGCATCCCATTGTATGAAATGGCATGCAATGTGTACTTGCCCTTTTTGTGGCGTGTAATTATGCTGGGAAACTACATGGACTTTTCATGGACTTGCCATGAAAAAAACTAAGCATGCCATTGTCAAGTGACAATCTACATTTGACTTGCAACTTATTTACTACATTGTTACAGAGCCCAGTTCTTATCAAAGAAAATAAACGTGCAAGCTCCAGCAAACAGAATATTATTTAGCATAATTGTCTGCTCTATTAAGCAGGTTCTTTTGCAAGAACTACCTTGCAGAGTAAATCCAAATTCCAGCTTCTCCAACTAGATGCCTCTTGTTTTTCCAGAATAACCCAGAGAGCAAAATGTAAGCTACACCTCTGAGAGTCACAGTTACTTTCCATTTAGCTATCATAATCTGTTGCAATTTATTGCCTAGAGGCTGGATAGCAAAGTTGTCTGCAGCACAGTGCTGACAATGTCAAGGTTGCAGGTTTGATCCCTGTATGGGACAGCTGCATGGCCTAGACAATCTTCAGGGTCCCTTCCAACTCTACAGTTCTATATTGTATTATGATTTTTGTAAATTGCCCTGGAAGCGCTGCTGAACTGCAACCCTACTTCTGTTTCACCTACCAATTGTAAACCATGGCCTGTCCATCCAGACTTTACACTAAAGCACAGTTTAACTTCCATAACCCTGGTTTAGTGTGTAATCTGAATTGGGTCAGCGAGTCATAGCTGTGGCAAAATTTGAATCAAGGTTTTCCAATACACTGTCCACTGGCCTTAACTTATGCCTTTGCATTTCTGATTAGTGCTACAGAAACTGTACTTTAAAATTGCCATGGTGACACAGAAGAGCAATGAAAGCATATTCCTTCTTTGTTCAGCACTGTGCAATGCACAGACAGTGCACATCATTTACAAATGTAGTATCAGAGATATATTGCGCTTAGCCATATAACACTGTTTCTGAAACATGAAAGAATGGCTAAACAGTGTTCTTGTTGGCTCTTTCCTTCTTATGCCACTCAGTTTTCCCCTTGGATTTAAATTTGTTTCCTTGCACACTGCTTTCAAAGCACTACATCCGGATGCCTTGACAGTCCTTGTTTCTTTTATTTTCAGGAATTAAAAAGCATCAAGAGGCTGTTTTCTTTCGAGAAAACAACTGTCACCTAAATGAGCACACAAACTAGCCTGGTGATGAATAATAATGACTCAACCTTCACTTCAAAGGCCCCTAAGAGAAGTTTCTCTGATTGCCACCCTTTCACCACTTAAATGGCATCCTACGAAGTATATTCCAAAAATACACGGGGAGAATGCGGGATGTCTTTATTTGAGATGAAACATGGTTTCCCATTTGAAAATTATAAATAGATTGGTTAATGCTGGCCCCTTTTTTATCCTTGGTCTGCTCATTTCATTAGTGACTGTAATTTGAATCCTAGCAACTTTCTCTTTTGTCTGCAGCAACAAGTACTATGAGGTTGTAAAGTCAAAGTTGGGGGGGGGCGGTCCCAGATACAAGGCTCTTAGTGCTCTCTGACAGTGGCTTTTCCTCTTTTTTCTTGCATCAGGAATGGCAGCAGAACATTTTCACTTAGGTGTGTTTATGTATTCTGTTATAGCCTACCCATGCAACAGGCATGGGTCTCTTCTCCTTTCTCCCAACCTCTTGCAGGTGCTTAACCATTGCTACAAGGTGAGCCAGCAAAGTGGCTTACGCTCAGTGACTTTTCCTCTGGTTGCATGTTGTCCACGCTGCCCTAGGAAAGTTCAGTCCCCTCCTCTTGCAGCCTGATTAATTGAACACACACACAATGGGAAACGATATGACTCTAATTACAGGGGGAGGGGCAATTATATTAGCAGAAGTACAAAGAGGAAGTAATTAATCAGGCAGAAACCAGGGGGAGGAACCTTTTAAAAAGAAGAGAAAACAGTGAAAAGAAACTCCCAAACCTGTGGAGTATTTTCTAATGTTTCATACTTTTTAAAAAAAGAAAGAAAGAAAGAGAAGTTGAGTTTTCTGTAGCAGAGGAAAAATATAGAACCATCACTGGGAAAACAAAGCCTGATTATACAAAGATGGTGGTTTCTTAGGTGAAAAGTACTTGGGGAAAGTGATGGGAAGACACCCCCTTGGCTCCTGTATCCTGTGCAAGGCAACCAGTCATGCTGCCCTAAATCTACCTCTGAAAGTACCCTAAACAAAAAGAAGTCATCATAAGGCTCTTAAGAACTAGGTTGCACATTAGATTTACTAACAGTCATAAGAGCAACCCTGTTCTTCATGGATGCTCTTCAACCTATAAGCTGAGAAAGCTGGAGGAGAATCACAATCACATGTGCAGAGAAAGAAGAGCTGCTGGCATGCACCCCCCCCAGCACCTGTTCTTTAGCTCCTCTTATTTATTTTTAATTGCTATTTTGCCCCCTAAAAGTTGGAAAGGGAAAGTCAAGGAAATTGGCCTCTAAAGGGAAAGAGGGGGGAGGTGAAGAATGGACGTAGAAAGATCAGTGGGTCTTCCTTCCTTATGTATGTGGACATGGTCCCTTCTGGCTTTCTCTGCCTCTAGGGAAAATAGCTTCCAGAACAGGCAGAATGACATCACCACTTCATTCCTAACAGTAAGAAAATTCCCAAGACTCACGTCAATTTGCTTGGGTAGCTGGAACAAAATTTTCTATCTCAATGCACTCTGCATGTACACGCATGGTATACATTTAGAGAAATCTAAGGACAAATGCAATTATATTCCCAATGGCACATGACATAAATAAGCACGGTGCCTCGGGGGGGGGGACTGATTGGTCATTAAAAATATATATATGCTTAGATGCTTCAAAATATGCTTCCATTTAAACGTTTTAAGACAACATCACTCCATTTTATACATATTCTGAATATTTTGCCCCAGTGTCTCCAGGACCTATACTTTGTTACTATGTATTATTTCTTTAGAAAATGTATAGTTGCTATGTATTATTTATTTTAAAAATGTTTACTCAGCTTTTCCATTTGCAAGGGTTCTATGGGGGGGAGAGAGAATGATTAAAAACATCAAAGCAATAATCAAATATGACAGTTGCTGTATCTAAAGTTTATTCTCAAATCACAAAAAAACAGATGCAGCTCAGGTAAACTCCCAGCCTGTAAAAAAGGGACAAACAATGCAATCCTATACTGTACACACATACTCAGAAGTAGCTCCCCTTATTTTCAGTGTAGCTTACTCCTGGGTAAGAGGGTATACAATAGAAGTCTAAATATTTATAAAAACAATTTTTAAAAGTTTCAAAAGCACACTTCTGAGAAGACCACATTCTTACCCAGATGCTAAGAAACGTTATAGATGTGAGACCACAACTGAAAATTCTCTATCAGCCTTACAGACAATTCAACTTCTGTTGAAGAGACTTGTGACTGGGCCTCAATGGTTGGAGAGGTTCATATTGGGGCAACACATACACTGGAGCTGTAAACGACTTCAAAAGTAAGAACCAGCAACATGACAGTCTAGAAACCAATATAATTCTTACAGTATTGCAGTTATTCCCAGCAGCGAATATCTGCCTCATGAGTTCTGCATCAACTGAAGCTTCTGAACTGGCTGCAAGGGCAGACACACATAAAGTTCAACGCAGTATTTCAGGGTCTCACATTTTCAGGAAGGTGGAAAGCTGGGGCAAAAAGCTGACAGATCATGTCCCCAACCACTTCTTCCACCTAAAAATCTAGATGTTGACTTGGCTCAAGGAGATGAATCTTGCCCAGAACAGGTAATTCCATTAATTGTCTAGTTTTAAGACTATCCACCATGAACTACTCCATTTTGTCTGGATTAAGTTTCAAAGCTGCTAATTCCAGCCCTCATGCTGTCATTCAAGGATGACACCACCACATCTGGTACAAAAGAAAAGTAGAAATAGAGATCCCACTCAAAAACTGCAAGTGACCTCTCATGGTGGCTTATATAGATATGATGTCCCACAAGAAAGTTAATACAAGATCTTTACTACAAGTACCAATACATTCTGGAATCTTCAGGAAAGGTAGGAACCATAGAGCCACAGCAAAACACTGCCAACCAAGGATGTCATATGAGTAAGTATCAAAAGCTGGTAAGAAGTCCCAGATAGTCAACATAATCACTCTTCCTATCTATCTCCTAGTGAAAATAAACAAGGACAACAGCTCAGTGGCAGAGCAGATTTGCTGCATGCAGAAGTTTCCAGGTCCAGCCCTCAGCATCTACAAGTAAGGTTGGTGTCCTAACCCTCACTGCTGGACAAAAAACTAAAACTCCCAGCTTTGTTTCTGCCAATGGCTTTAATGCATATATCAGACTGGCACATGGGCAAGATATAAGACAAGGTGCAGGAAATACTCAAGAGGTTTAGACTCATGGCTGAGCACATGTTAAGACAACGATGCAACAAGTGCTGTTCCTCACCTTCCTTTTGAAAAACAGAGTTAGCACAACACTTAGTGCAAGCAGCTGGAGCAATAAATGGGCACTCATTTGAGAGGGTTGGGTCTGCAAGGTTTGTTCACACCCATGTCTCCATGTCCTTGGAAATGGAGGAGGTATCAGTGCAGGCTCAACACCTGATTTCCACTCATAGTCACCTCCTCAGAAGAAGGCTTCTCACTGACAAGAGGAGAGGTGGTCATTGTAGTCTTTGCTCCATTCCCACATTTGTACTTGACTTCCAGGTAGTTCTTAGGCAAAATGTTATTTCCCTATACTTGCCAATACTTGCTACACCCAATGTCAGCTTTGTACAGAAACTTCTGAACAATTTCAACAGCAAAGTTTCCTTCCTTTTTCTCAAACCACAAGATAAAGAGGGCACATGGGAACGGAACCCGCGGGGAGAAAAAGCTGACCACAAGCAATGCCCACCCAGCTCAACTTCCACTCTGATAATATGGCCACAGTGCATCACATATGCAGGAAATAGCTAACATCCAAGGTCACAGCAGAGTTACTAAAGCAGGATTGCTCCACTCTCAAGGGTATGAGCAGCAAAACCGCTTCTTAAATATATACTGCAAAATACTATTTTGAAATATTGTGAAGTAAAGGGAAATTCAGAAATGGCATGGTCATCCCCACAAATGAAAGTTGAAAACAGGAAAGTGTTCATATTGTGGTTCTTTTCACACCTAGCCCTTCTTTACCTCAAAGAGGTGAGAGGTTTTACCTTTGACTAAGTACCATGATGCAGGAATGTGTTGGTTTGGTGCCCACAAAAGAGACACTGGTACTGATTTATTGAAGGGAAATAAAGTTCATAGATTTCTGGACAATGAGCCCATTTCCCTTCACATTCTTTGATTTCCTTATTTGCAGTCTCCTCAACCTTGGCACTTTCAGCTCCACATTCCAACCAACTGAGTTACTGACATTTCTACAGCTTTAAGGGTGGTAATTCAAAAAACAACAACAAGAACACAGTGTCAGCTTGGAATTACACCTGTTTAAGTCCATCAGGTCTTTTCTACTGTTTCAACCTTAGCATTAGCCACAAAGCATTAGAAACAAATACTATAGCCTGTTCAAAGAATGGCTGCTCATGCAATCTTCCTTTGAAGTTGACTATAAAAACTCTCAAAATGGCTCTCAAGCTGCGGTTGGGGATAGGTGCAAGCTCTGCAAAGAAGGCAGGGGTCACAACTGCGGAGACTCTGACAGAGATCATTTGCTACAGAAGGGAAGCACCCACTGTTCCTCATCTCTCTCCCCAAGTACTTACATAGTGGGCGCAAGTCCAGATAGACACTACAGGGCTTATCACCATTTATCTCCGGAATACTCTTCCATTCAAACAAATTGCCACTGCCTGGTTTCTGCCTCTGGCACTACTGCTACCAATACTCCCTCAAGGCACAATGGAAGGAGGAAAAATATGCAGTAACACTCTTGGGGACACCTGTGTTGGACATTGTTAGGAGTCATGGACAGCATCTCATAATGGAACCCATGGGAAGAGCCATAGCTCAGTGACAGAGCATCTGCTTTGAACACAGAGAGTCCCAGGTTCATCCTGGGCATCTCCAGGTAAAGTTGGGAGAGTTCCCTGCCTGAAACCCTGGAGAGCCACTGCCAGTCCGTGTAGACAGTATTGAGCTAGATGGACCTATGGTCTGATTCCATACAGGGCAGCTTCCTATGTTCCCAGCTTTATAAAGTCATTAACATTCTGTCTGTGGTGGCCATGTTTCAATGACGTGATACTACTGTCTCATCCATTAGGACAGCTGCAAAAGAACCTGCAGTGGCCCAGTCTTCTCCTGGCTTTGCATGACTGATATAATGCAGTAGTAGTAATAGTAACAACAGCAACAATCCCAAACATACCAACAATTGCTTTCCCCTCCTCTAAACAATATTTACTTAAGTGCTATTATTTCATACTCTTGAAAATTCTCAACTCAGTTCCCTCCAAGGCCTATTAGCAAAGGGATTATTCTCATATTACATGCCTATCAACAACATGTACAGTAAGAAAAATGTGAGCCAGAGATCTTACAGCCTGTTACTTCACAAATAATTAACAAGTTGTTATAGCTGCAGCGCCACAGGATTTCTAAATCGACATGTAACCAGAGCCTGGCTACATTGCAAGGATTTCACAGTGACAGCTAAACTGATTGAGAACATTTTTTCTTAATCATCCTCTCCCCCCACTAAGAATCATGAATCGAACAGTTTGGGTAGCTTTCCAACATCAGCTGTCTGGTATAAGTTGTCAGTCTCATAATTAGGGATGGAGGGGATATACACACATACCAAACAAAATTTGGATGACCAGTCTTGAAGGCAGCTTACAAGGGTTTTCACTGGATTTTGAAAATATTTGAAATAAATTAAATCCACCATCAAATTGTTTTACGGTAATAACCCTAACTTAAAAAGGAAGCCTGCAGTGGAAGAAGTAGACACAGTGTAAGAAATATGGGACAGATACAGTGTGAAAACAGTTGAAAATTTGGTACCCAACACATGAAATACATAGCATTTTTAAACACTGGAAATGCAGATGTGATTGCAAAGAAGAAATGAAGAAACAAAAAAGCTGAAGCAGACTTTATGAACAGGAAGTTACACTTTTCCATTTCAAAACAGCTGTCATGATGAGAGCAGAAATGAATTCAATGAAATGTTTCACAACAGCATCTCACAACAGGAAAGAGATATTGGGGTTGAGGCAGATACAGTCAATGAAAATGTCAGCTTGGACCAGCCAGTGAAAAAGGCAAACTCCAAAATGGGGATTAGGTAAGAGTCAAAATGGAACCTTCAGCCCTGCAATGCCCTCATCTATGGTGCAACCACATTTGAATTTTCGCGTACCATTCTAGTTGCCCCATCTCAAAAAAGATATTGTAGAGGCATATGGTACAGAAAAGGGCAGGAAAAATGATCAGGGAGTTGGAGCACCTTCCCTATTAGAAGAGACTGTAGTTTATATCCTCAAAGAGGAACATAATAGTGGTTTATAAAAGTGGGCATCATGTGTGGAAATGGCAGACAAAAGAAAATACACATAATCAACTTAGGGAAATGAGTTTATAATCCTAGACACACTTACCTGGAGAACGTCCTGATGAACAATGGAACTTACTACTGAACAGACAAGCATAGGATTGTGTGGTCTCTGCTGCAAGTTGTGGCAATGACCACTAGCTTAGATGGTTTTAAAGGGGATTAGACACATTCATAAAGAGCAAGTCTATCAACAGCTATTAGCCATTTTCTTGGAGGCAGCTGGCTGGTCACAGGTGTGGGAAACAGAATGCTAGACTCGTTGGATCTCTGGGACTCTTATGTTCTTATGCTCATAATTAAATTTTGGAATAATATTGGTTCATGGCATATGGGTGAATTCAAACACACATTTTATCTCTTGATAGTTGCAACAATAAGGGATAACTTCCAGATGTAAAACAGCTGCCACAGACCAGAATACCCCAAACAAGTTTTTATATTATTTAAAGGAAAGAGTTTTGAATTAATGCAGTTTATATGTTCGTATGTGAGCCATTGAGAAGGCAAACCTATACTCAGTTACCCAAGAGTTAAGTCTCATTGTGTTCACTACAACTTACTTCTGAGCAGAAGGACTGAACTTCATGTAAATTAATATCAGGTAGCGCAAGTGAGGAACCTGTGGACCATCCTTGTCAGTGGTCAGGGACAACAAGGATTGCAGTCCAGCAACATCTGGAGAAAAGGGATGCGGGTGGCGCTGTGCGTTAAACCACAGAGCCTAGGACTTGCCGATCAGAAGGTCGGTGGTTCGAATCCCCGCGACGGGGTGAGCTCACATTGCTCAGTCCCTGCTCCTGCCAACCTAGCAGTTCGAAAGCACCTCAAAGTGCAAGTAGATAAATAGGTACTGCTCCAGCAGGAAGGTAAACAGCATTTCTGTGTGCTGCTCTGGTTCTCCAGAAGCGGCTTAGTCATGCTGGCCACATGACCCGGAAGCTGTACGCCGGCTCCCTCGGCCAATAAAGCGAGATGAGCGCCGCAACCCCAAAGTCGGTCACGACTGGACCTAATGGTCAGGGGTCCCTTTACCCTTTACCTAACATCTGGAGGGTCTGTTTCACCTACCAATTGTGAACCATGGTCTGTCCATCTAGACTTTACACTAAAGCACAGTTTAGCTGCTATAACCACGGTTTAGTGTGTAATCTGAATTGGATCAGAGAGTCAAAACTGTGGCAAAATTTAATCAAGGTTTTCCAACACACTATCCACTGGCCTAAACTTACCCTCTTAGGAAGCAGAGAATCATCAACAAATATACAAGCACATCTGAATCAATGTAACACTTTGTTCATTTTGATAGCTAATGGAAAGAGAGCACAGACACTTATTTTAATTCTGCATGACCTGGAAACACCAAATATGGCTACACCACCAGAATTCTAAGTTCCGTTATGAAAATAGAAAAGGACTGCTTGTAATCTTGCCGTAATGGATTTTTTTCAAAAAATACAGATCTTTAATTAGTCCTTTTAAACATTAAGCTCATTTAGAAACTTAAGAGCTACAATTCTCTATCAAACTTGACATGCATGCAATTATGTTCTCAGCGGATAAAAATGTACCAGCAGGAAGATCCGTTCTCCTAATGTAATGCATCCCTACCACCCAGGAATCTGAAGCTCTCATCAGAATTCATAATCCCCAAACATGAAGCCCATGTTTTCATAGTTTCAGATTTGGAGCTCTTGCGAGGATTTGAATAGAAAAACAGCTACTTCCGAAACATGACATCAAGCTCAGACCATGAATATGTGACATCTGCATTTTCTCTCAGTTGCTCATAGGTTTATATTTCTTATTAAGCCTTAGCTAAGATTAGAGAAAACTGGCTCATATTTCTAACCTGACTAAATAATGTCCTAGTTGCAATAAGAACCACAGTTCTACATTTCTTTATTATTGTTCCATTGCCATCTTTTTTGCTTTTTGAAGCCAGTGTGGCGTGCAAATCTATGGACTGCACCTTAAAAAATGCTTCTTTCATCATAATTCTACAGCTGTTTGTAATAGCAAAGGACCAAATTCTAAACATGCATGTAAGTGCCATCTATCTCAACACTATTCAGTGCAAACAACTGGTTGATGAAGTAACGGTTTATTAACTATTCAAATGATTTACTTCCATTCACCAGATTCAGATTGGTACAGTAAGGGTATGTGTGAAGCATAATCTAATTTGGGGAAGAAGACACTGTCTTATCCATATCCTTAATAGGTTTCAAACAAGAACTGGCATGCCTCTCACCCACGTTCTATATCCACAAATTATTCTGAAACTTGTTCAGAATTTATCTTGAACCCTTTTGTATTTGACTAATCTTCTTTTCAGTAAAAGTTAAGACCTTGGTGAGAGCTCATTCATTCATATTTTACATTTCCCCTTTCCTGTCTGATAAATGAATGATACAATGTTGACCCCATTATGTATTTGATTCTGTTGGGGGCTGAGTTTGAATTGCAGGGGATAGAACTGTCGGTAATGTTATATTTATTCTTTTACAGAGCAATAAATGCTACTTAATTAAGGATCAGAGAATTCTCATGTTGTGGAACAGTTGTAGTTTTTGAAATGTTAACCATTGAAAGACTCCACACACCAGAAGTTGTGCTGATCTTCATGGCACTACACCCCTAACACAGCTCCACCATCCTCCAAATATAGGATTTTATTATTGGACAGACTAAATATTTAAGTCAGATAACTTTTTTTTTAAAAAAAAAAATCTCATTCCAGAAATTTAAATTTTGCTATTTTTCAGAAATTGGAAAACTTCAGGCTAATGTGTACACATTAGCGGTTTAACACACAGTGTGGTTGTTTCCTTCCATTACGTTCCTAGTCACATTCGTACCTTGCTGTACACACCTGAGAGGGAGCAAGTGTGTCTTCAAGCAATGTGCACTACCTGATTTGTTTCATCACACCCACAACTTCCCCAACTCCTATTCAGTGAAGCTGTGGCCGGCACATTTTCTGCCATGCATGCCTGCACAATGGCTGTTTGAAGTGGCCCCCACCTCAGCTTAACTGCAGCTTATGTTTTCAAATTGCATGGAAGCTGGCTGGAGGGAAAATGCATCAAACAGGGGTATTGATCAAAAAATGGCAGGATCTGCACAGATTGTGCCTAACACCACATGAACTCAGCTTCAAACACCAGTAGTGGGAGCACACTGGAGATGTTGTAGACAGTAATGTGTACACAGCCTAAAACAATGTTGTCAGTGTAAGGTGTTATTCTTCCCACAAACTATTCTTGTCATTGCATGGCTAGCCATAACTCATTGGATACTGCTTATGATGTCACCAACAATCAGTAGGCCAACATCCACGTCCAGGGTCTGCTATTTTTTAAAGGGGGGGGAGAGATGAGCAGTATGTGGAATATCTGCCTGTCCAGTACGTTTTCTCTGCGCAAGCCTCTGTGGAAAACGTCTTCAAGCAGTAGCAGAGTTGAGCAACGGTTGCCTCCGTGTGAGAAGGAGGAAAGGAAAGTCCAGACACTGTTCTTGCTCTCTCGAACAGCGGCAACGTTGTGAGGGAGAACACACCTAGAGACTCCATTGAGCTCATCTCCTTCTGCATCGCCTCATGCCATTTGCTAGCTTCTTCCTGAGGCAGCTTCTGAACATCCTCAAAGGTTTCAGGTTCACACCTAGCCACAAGACTATCTCCATTGATTGTGTGTCTTGATTTCACTTCTGGATGCACCTCTAATTATCCCCATAACCGGAACCATTTTAAAGCTACCTCCACAGACCCTAATTCACCGGAAGCTTAAGAACTGGCCACCTGCCAGTCTTAGGCATCTAAGCTGCTGATGACAACTCCTGGTTTGAGTTGCAGCCAACTGACTTGGTTTAACCCTGACCAGCTATTTTTCCCACAGAGATCCATTTGTACTGAGACATTTCTTCATTCAAATGGTGGGCATTAGAACATTTGCTGTACAACTTTCATCTAACCACTCCTGGAGACAAAAAGTATACACATATGAGAAGAGAAGTCACCTTATGATGTTCCAATGAAGAAGAATAGAATAGAATGTATTCCATTTGTGTTCCAATACTCCTGAAATGCACTTTACTGTAGAATAAAGCAAGGCTCTTTCTTTGTCTTCTTTTATAGTAAAAACAACCTTTTTCTCCATGGTGTCAAGGCAATGTTTTGAGTGGGGCTGAGATTACTTTTAAAGGGATGATTGAGGGTGGAAAACTCTTTCCCACCCACTGCTTCCTTGCTCAGGTTGCCTCTTAGCTTTCAACTGCATGCTTATGTTTTTCTTCTAATGCTCCATTTTATTAGCTAAAAGTACCTAATAATATTTTTTATATTAAGGAGCAATAACATGCCCATCATATAAATGATAAAAATAACTTTGATTTCTTTTACATAGCCTTGTAAAACCTTTTTTAAAAAAAATAAATCTCATCGCCTCCAAAATAAGGCTTTTAGAGCTACAACAATACCCCCCCCCCCCGCAGATAGTTTGAATGGTGCCAGACCTGTATCTTGAACAAGCCTCCCTGGAATTTAGGTTTCAGTTCTACAAATGCAAAGTCATGACTTCATACTCCTGAAGGAGATAATCAGAATGTTGTGTTGCTCACTAGATGAAATGTTCCTAACCAATGCTACAGCTCTGTGGAAACTTTCCTGGAAGTTAAGGTCCACTAAAATTATGAGACTTGCTTCCGAGCAGCTATGCACTGCACTGTGAGATCTAAATGCCTGTGTACTCTGCACTTTCGAAGCCCAAATATTTTCTTTTAGCAGACTATCCAGTTGTTGCTATTCTTCATTCCTGAAGCAGCTACATTTCAGCACAGATATGTGTATATATACTCTGAAATGTTCAGTATGTATTCCTGTTACTATATTAGAAGTGGGGCTCCACAACAAATTGTTGCAGTGCATCCCTGGTGTGCATGTGTTACCTGAGCCTGTGGCCGAGGGGGCTGTTGCCTCAGGATTGCAGAGGAGGGTCTCCCTCTGAACAGGAGCAGTGACACCCAGCAGTTCCCTCCTGTATGTGATAAGAGTGTCTTCTCAATGGGTTGCTCAACATTAGGAGAACCACAAGTCCCTTCACTGTCCACTTCACCAGTTCTCTTCCCATCTTCTCTGACACTCATCCAATCTTCTTTCTCCACTCTGCTCCTTCCTCCCACTTTCTAGCATGTCATCTAAATCAGGGCTTGTGGGCAAGCTCTTTCTTTGCTAGGCATGAATGGAAACAAATGCTTGTTCTTGGTTTAGTTCATCATCACAAAGCAGTGCCACCCACCCATAACTAAGACGGCTGCTCCAGAAGGATACCATGGTTGATGGTATCCAAAGCCGCTGAGAGGCCAATGAGAATTAACAGGCATGCATTTTCCCTATCTCTCTCCCAGCAGAGGTCATCATACAGGGTGACCAAAAAGGCTCCATGAAGAGAGAAAGGGTGCTCAGGGGCGATTGTGTCAATGGCCCAAGCCATTTGGATGTTCCAGAGGTTGGCCAGGGCTTTGACAGGAGTGCCAGTCGAATTAGCTGGAAAATTCATGAAAGTCATCTGGAAACCCATTGGATCCCTCAGCCTCTGAGAGTAAGGTAAAGGTAAAGGGACCCCTGACCATTAGGTCCAGTCATGGCCGACTCTGGGGTTGTGGCGCTCATCTCCCTTTACTGGCCGAGGGAGCCAGCGTACAAATTCCGGGTCATGTGGCCAGCATGACTAAGCCGCTTCTGGCGAACCAGAGCAGCGCACAGAAATGCTGTTTACCTTCCCGCCAGAGCGGTACCTATTTATCTACTTGCACTTTGAGGTGCTTTCGAACTGCTAGGTTGGCAGGAGCAGGGACTGAGCAACGGGAGCTAACCCCATTGCAGGGATTCGAACCACCGACCTTCTGATGTGCAAGTCCTAGGCTCTCTGGTTTAATACACAGCGCCACCTGCGTCCCTTCCTCTGAGAGTAGACCATCCTAATAGATTCCTCACCTCTGCAGAGGGGGAATAGTGCTGAAAGCTTTGGCTTAGCTCAGTGTGGTGTGGCAGCAAAAAGGATCTGGTAGGAGCAAGCTCTTATCTGGGAGCCTGCACATGGTTCTGCTAAGCCATAGTTTGGCACAATGTGAACACGCAAACCAGGCTTCTGTAGCTACTTCCACTAAAAAGGATCTCCACACACCTTGTCCATGGAAGCAGATGTGTGTGGTCTTATTCTCCTCTAACACCACACTATTTACATTAGCTAAAACAATCACATCGAATGCATAAATTAGCTTCAATAGTTTATTTTCCTCTCTGGCTGAAAGTGCAAAGGCCCACCTTAAATGGATTAGTAAACTTATGGCCTTGCACTCTCCCCCACCCGCCCTATCTTAATAAAGCAGTACATTGGGTAAGCATGTTGTATTATATATGTGTATATGTGTTTTATTATATGTTTGATTTTATATTCTCTTTCATTTCCCTTCTTTCAGAATATTAATGAGATTTGCCTTAGGCTACTCAAAAGCAACAACCTAAATCCCCATCAGTGTAAAAATGTTGGGTTCTACACCTAAGAAAACTACTCACTAGGAAGGACAATGATAAGAGTTGGAAAGGCGTTTTGTCACATAAGAAAGAGGACTATATGCCAGACCAATTCTAGAAAAGCTTATCAATCTGGATACAGTATAAATAAATGAGATCCAAGAAGGTTGACAGCTATCCTAAGTGAAGTTTCACTGTGAAAGATAATTACTCAACTCCTTTTTTGTGTTAAAATTCATCTTTCAAATAACTGTGAGTGCAAGAAATAGAGAAATAAAACTTCTGGAAATTTTGAAACTATGGGAGGGAAACAAGATTTTTTTAAAATTAAAAAACAACCATAAATTTCAGGGGGAGGGATTGAAATATACATTATACCTTCTTTAAAAAAAATAAATGAAACCTAAACTTATTTTACACCTTTAACAACATAAAAGGGAGCATTTATAAATTAGGATATAAAATTGTCCTTTTGGTATATAAATGAAAACTATAGATGCCTAGTTTTGTATAAACAAAATTATGAATATATCCAGTTCAATACATCTTTCTTCTGTGGGTACAGTGGTACCTCGGGTTACGTACGCTTCAGGTTACAGACTCCGCTAACCCAGAAATAGTACCTCGGGTTAAGAACTTTACTTCAGGATGAGAACAGAAATCGTGCTCTGGTGGCACGGCAGCAGCAGGAGACCCCATTAGCTAAAGTGGTGCTTCAGGTTAAGAACAGTTTCAGGTTAAGAACGGACCTCCAGAACGAATTAAGTACTTAACCCGAGGTACCACTGTATTTGTTAGACCTCAATTCTCACCCAACATTTCAGATTGTTCCTCTTAAGCTTTGGCATACACAACAGTTCTTTTGCAGTTTCTGCTCTAACACCTTCTGATATTTTTATTCTCCAGCAAGACTGGGCAATAAGCTGCTTAAAAAAAAAACAACCCACAGAAAGGTATTTGTGCCAATGAGGAATAGGTGATAGGTTTGACCAGAAGGGAGGACCAAAGCCAGAATGACAGCAGAAGCAGAAAATTTGGCTTGACTGTCTCCAAATCAAACCAAAGGTCTTTGGAAGAAGACAAGCAGCAATTCATGCTCTTCTTACGAAGATGGCCATGTCCTCTAGGTGGAGAAATCAAATCTTCATTCTGATAGTTGCATATGTCACAATTACCATTCTCTATTGTTTTGATTGATAAATCTTTAACAGCATCTCAATCATTCTAAAAAAAGATTGCTTTTCATAGACACGTTTTCCAGTGTCCCCCAATATTTTCCCACTGGAAAACATGATATAAAGTAGTTAGAAATAAACAAGGAGGGGAAGTTTACCTGTTTATTTTTTTACCCTTCCCCTGTCCCGGCTACCACATCTCTACTGATAAGTATGCTGGCTCATCTATAACAATCTGTCAGGCTATGACCTATGTAATAGCCAGTAAACATAAATAAGAAGCCAGACCACAAAGAATATAAAATCTTCAAATTAAATAGCAGGCGCGTGCTAGCTTTTTCTCCTCTCCATAAAACCTTCTGGAGATGAAAGAAGATGACATGTCCTAAATTATATCAGTGAAGAACAAAGGCAGCAGACACAGATGCTACACCACAGCAACTTTTGTTTCCTTCAGGCATTTGAAGCTCCTAGGCTTCCAAGCAGATGCTGTTTATAGCACAGCTGAAAATTGCTGAAAGTTTATATGAATGGAAGCTGAGATGCCAAAGCACCAACTTGGAATGTGAAACATTTCCACCACTGGGGAAAACAGTCACCCTGTCAACCTCAGTTACTTATTGCACCATATATGTACTCCAGGGAAAGGCAAATGAATCCAAAATTCAACAGGTTTCTTCAGAAATTTAGAAGAGCTATAGCATACTCCCAATTGACTAGGCTAACTACATCCACGATCACAGGCACCACGTCTCCTAATACCATTTGCTGATGAGAAACAAAGGAAATGCCTATTGCCATCATGTACTGCCTGAGGGTTTCCCATAGGCAGCTGGTTGCCCACTGTGGGAAACAAGATGCTGGATGACTGATAGACCTCTGATCTGATCCATCACAACGTTCATGCAAGGCACTGAGCTGAAACTGTTCTTTCTGCATAGCCCAGCCACTTCACCAACATAACTTCACCCTGGGCTCTGTTTCTTGGTCACATTAAATTGTAACAGGACCTAGGAATTTTCATACAGTTGCCTCTGTTGCCATTTTGCTGTATATTTTTGGAACGAACACATAATGAGTGCAAATGAAACCTGACTCAACACTGGCCTTTCTCCCATTCACAAAGTTTTACTATCATTTCAAGAACAAAGCACTCTCTTCAGTGGCTTGTAAACCCTATATATCTACAGATTCTTCAAGGCATATAGATGTTCAGCAATGAAACAACTGCTTTAGTGATCTTCATTCACATCCATGGCTCATATTTTATTGGAATTCCTCTATTGCTTTCATCTATCACAGCAAAGAAGAGATCTTGCAGCAGAACCCAGGATTGCCTCAAACCAAGTGAGACGGCAGAGTAATTTTGCATAGCACTGTAGCCATTTTTTTCAAGACAAAAGTTTTGGAAAGTGTTCCGAAAACTATGGAAAGAGGTACATAAGTGAACAGGTAGAAATGGCAGCATATTATTCTTTATTCATTTTATTTATATACCACCCTTCCTATCAATGGAGCCAAGGGCAGTGAACAATGTAAATAACAGCACTTGTACACAATGATTAGAAAACTAAAATAACAAAATATTATACAGCAGCACAACAAAACTGTTAAGATCCAGAGGAAAAAATATGTCTCAAAACGAACAAAAATGTTTTCAGTTGACATCTAAAACATGACAACATAGGGGATGATCACACAGGAAATTCCACAGTTGAGGTGCTTGCTGCCACCAAGAAGCGCCCATCTCAAGTCATCACACATTGCCAGGATCTTAAGCAGGATCTCCTTGGCTGATCTCAAAGCATTGATTGATTGGTATTGGAGGAGGCTGTCCATTAAGCGCATGGGTTCTGTACCAATTATAGGGCATTGTACACTTGTACCAATGGTTCGAACTGGACCCAGTAGCTCACAGACAGAGAGTGAAGTGCTTTAAGGGGGTTATATGATCCCACCTAGCTGCCTGCAACAAGTAACCAATGGGGAAAGCTTGAGTCAAATCTTTCTCACCTAGGCCTAGGTCTCAGTAATACACACCAGTTTACAGGTAGCTCTTTCATCAGCAGTCATGCTGCAGCAGAGTGTTGTTTTGTTGTAGACTGACCTGGTGTTCACTAACAGCACCATCAGGTGGGAAGGTAGGTTGGCCTGACTACCCAAGGCTTGCTGGTTGGGGAAAGACAGAGTTTCCAGTGTCTTGTAGTGCTACTCCTGAGATGACTAAATAAATAATCCTTGGCCATTGGCCAAGCTGGCTAGGCCTGATGGAAATTGTACCCAAAACATCTGGAGGGCTACAGATTCCCTATCCCTGATCTAGAACTTCAGTGCTGCTTGAAGTGTGGTTACTGCTGGTGAAGTTCCTGTGTCATCCTTGACAAAGCAAGCAGGGAACATCTTGCAGTACCATCTCTTAAACGAAAGCACATTGCAGCCCGATGCTATTGAATTTCAGGAGTATAGAGTTGCATTTCTGTAGATCACTGGTGCAGTGGTGGCTGAAAGGCATTTACAACAACATGAAACTGAATCATTGCGAGTCCTGCCTTGGTCCAACTCTCCATGCATCTTCTCTGCCTACATTTCAAGGCTGTGTGTGGTACAAACATTGTAGGGAGCCAGCTCAGTGCCACTAGCACCTCCAGCAGCAATGGGAAAAGGTTTTTGGATGCTACTGCAGCAATCATTGTGTTGGGATTTTTGCTATGCACTGAAAATTCTACCTCAGGACACCCTCATGAAACTGGGAGCCCTGCTGTAGTGCAATCATAGTCATTCTCTGTGCCAGACAGACTTATTTTCTTTTTTTGCTGGACTCAGGGCATAGCAAATGTTTTATCGCTGCATGAAAGGAGAGCAGTGACTATGTTCCCACTATATTCCACTACATCAATCACCTTTTTCCTCCCATTGTGTAGCCCTTATTCCTTGATTCTCACTTTTGGCATGCCATGTCAGATACAAAAGAACTCATTTCTGGAGCCTAGTCACACTGCCACTTAGTGGACAATATAGATTAAAAAATATTAAAGCTTCCTTCTTCCTCTGCCCTAGTTTATTTTTCTTCAACACACACACACACACACACACACTTTGTTGTATCTAACAAATAGAACCAACGCATTATTACAAAAGCACCATCTAAATAGATGTCATCATCACAATAACACCCTGGTGTGCAAGTGCATTTGTAATGGGAAGGAACTCAGCCTCTATCTGCAGGGAGCTCTAAAGCATATCCACTGCCCGGCTCACGAACCACAGTAGTGCTAACAGCAGTTTTCTTTGTTCAGTTAGTTTTGTGAGTGTGCTGGTGCAGACACTTCATGGGGCCGTTCTGCTATCACCATGTGTTCCTTGGTTCCACGTATGCATGTCTAATGTACAAACACTGTTAGTGTGCACCACCATGAATGATACCACATATGTTGTAGGGGTGTCTGCTGGTGTTGGTATCTTTTTCCTGCTTAAAATGCTATCGTTTTACTGATCATTTTATTGCAGGAAGTACATAGGATCCTTACTACATTATGCTGCTTTTTGGCATAGCAGGGCCTCAGGAATGCCCCTTAAGCCTTTGGCATTAAACAGACCTCAATGGTTTGGGGTTTTAAATTGCCCTTGTTCTTTGCCTTCTGAAATATCTGAACTTAATACTTCGGAAGATTTGCTCCATGTATATATAGCCGTCCTTGAATATAGATGTTTTGGCATCTACTATATAGCGGAGGCACCACATCAAAGCTTGTGCCATCACTTTTTTCCTGTTCTGAATGTAATCTACTTAACTAGGTCAAATATATATGGCAGAAAAATATGTCACCCATTTTACAGAAGAGTGAGCTAGCCACTGGAGATTTCAGCAAAAGAGCAAATGTCACGCTATCCAGTTGACTGTGTGGAGAATGCACTGAGTCAATTTACATACTGCTGTTTTTGTTTGTTTCCAAAAGATATTAAAATAGATCAGCAATGGACTTTTTCACTGTGGGTGAACTAAATTAAAAGCACCAACCTAGAATTTAAGTGACAGCTGTGTAAACCCAGCAGTTCTCCATAATTAGATTCTTTAGTGATCTGAATTCTATATGATCTGAATATAGCACAGAGGCTGCCTGTGACATGCAAATGCTGTAAAAATATATCATAATATATTTCCTGTACCGTTTATAAAACTGAGCTTATGTGTAACATGATAAAACATAACAGAAGTGATTTAAAATGAAGAATGATTATCTGAATTTTAAATGCCAAAATTTATCACTACAGATGGTTCCTCTACAGTTTCACTCAACCTCATCTGCAGCTGAGCCATTCACTAATTTAAGCCCCCTAGACCCAACTTCAAACAATATTATATTTCTGGTTAATTTTCTTTTTGTTGGATACTGACATTTAATGTTCTATTTGGTTCTCTGGTACATTACCTTTGATTGTGTTAGAAGAGCATTTCAGTCATCATGTCTCTGCTGTGTACCACAATTTGTATAAAACCCTACAATTCTAATGAATTCATAAAAGAAAGAAAAAAGAAAAAACATTTTTTCTAGCATAGGAAGCTGCACGATGCCAACTTAGACTGTGGTCTGATTTTGCACATAATGCTAAGCTAAGCTATGGATTCTTCAGACTAACTATGGTTTGTTTGAAAGTGAAAATCCAGCCCACCAGAGTAACAATACCAACAAACTATGTGGTTTGTTGCTGGCTTAGGAAACATGACTTGCTTTAACAGTGGTTTGGCAGTATGTCTGAGCCCAACAGCTTTGCTTAACCATGGTTTGTTTGTCCACCCCACAACAGGCACCTATCAAGCTACAGAGACATACAGCAAGAGGATTGTGAAAACAAATCAAGCTTTGAATAAACAAGTCATGCTTGCTCATCTGTCAGATGACTCACGGTTTGTGAAGCAAACCATGGTTGCAACAAATCATGGATTAGCATAATATGTTAATATAAATTAACATATCTCTAACATTTATATGCAGTAAATAAATAAAGCATGGTGATCCAAGACCCATTCCAGCAGGATACCATGATCAGGGATACTGGAAGTCACAAAACATGTGGCAGAGCCAACAGAGACAAGCTCTTCCTGTCCACCTCCTGGTATAAGCATCTTTAACAGAGCAAACAATGCTATCTCTGTCCTGTTAAAAGACTTGTGCTGGCTCTGTACTAGCACATAAGTTCATTCAGGCACCTCCTCAGACTTGAAAGACCTGGGGAAAGCACAGCTCTTTTCCTAGTACAGTGGTACCTCGGGCTACATACACTTCAGGTTACATACACTTCAGGTTACAGACTCCGCTAACTCAAAAATATTACCTCGGGTTAAGAACTTTGCCTCAGGATAAGAACAGAAATCGTGCAGCGGTGGCGCAGCGGCAGCAGGAGGCCCCATTAGCTAAAGTGGTGCTTCAGGTTAAGAACAGTTTCAGGTTAAGAACGGACCTCCGGAATGAATTAAGCTCTTAACCCGAGGTACCACTGTACTTTAAGGCCATACAGTTGCAATAGATCTGCATTTGGACCCCATTACAGCTGGCTCTCCTTCCCCAGCCTATCAAGGCTGCAAGAGAGAGCAGAGATAATATGTTTCCTGAAAGAGACGGACAAGTATTCTAGCACAATCAAAGCCTTGCAGAGGGTTCTGGCCAATGTAGCACACAAGGATTTCTGCTTGTGCAATGAGCCCTCCTTTCTCTCTCCTTCCCCTAAACCTGATCTGGGGGTTCCCTCAACCCTCTAGTGAAGGTGTGCAGAAGGAGACCCAAAAAATGTTGTTGCACAAGAGGAAATCCCTGAACGGATGGAGCGTGGTAGTTGAATACTGCCCATACTTTCCAGTTTATTTTAAATAATGGAATCTCTCCCCACCACTACCCACCCTCCCTGCCTTACTGCTGCAACACTATAGCCTAAAAGCACAATGGGATGATTTGTTTGGAAGGTATTCGTATATCTTCATTCGCAACTGTAGCTGTGGAGTTGTGTGAGTTGAAACAAAGTAAAGGCAATTTGGAAGAGAAGAACAAGAAAGCAGGAAGGCTAGCTGGTTTTCCAGTCATTTAAATGCACCAGGGAACAAAATGCAAGTACTGTACATGAGGAAAGTGAAGCTTGTAGTAAGACTCAAAAAGGAGATGACAGATAATTTAGGTGTGTTGCAACATTTAGCTACACACCAAGTTCTCCCCATATTGCATACTAAATATCACTTCAGGGAAGCCAACACCATGTTGCAGGAATATATGAGAACCTCTTATTGAGCTGCTCTTCTTGTCAATGAGTTTCCCTTTAGCTACACGGCATATTCATCCTGTTAGCTATCCAAAGGGTGGTAAAAGCTGTTAGTCTGTGTTGTCATAGCAACCACCCTATGCACTACTGTGGGTTCAAGAGAATCTAAAGTAACAAAGCCTATTCAAGGGAGGCTGAATGCAATGTGAGCAGCCTTGTCAGAGGAAGGAATGCTTCTAGGGAAAAAGAGAGTGATAATGGCAGAATCTGCTGCAAAGTCAAATGGACACTTTAAAAGGAGCCCAACAGAAATTGTGACTCGCCAAACTCACCACAGTCCATCCAGCCATGCAATTTGGCCTGTCATTTCATAGTCCTAGGCAGAAAGTCCATTGTGACTTGCCATTCATTGCTAATGGGCTGCCTTTGGCTTGATGGGGCAAAGGAAGATTATATACAGGCCCATTTTAAAGTCTCCATTTTGTTTATTCGGAAATAGTCAAAAGGGGAGAGCCTGAACAACAATGAACAGTCAATGTGCATTATTTTAGAAGTTGATGACAACTCATATAGGCCTAAAGAATCTACTTCATCAACAAAAACTGTGCCTGTCTGGGCTCTCACTGCAATATGAAAGTTTGCAACTCCCAGCTCGAGTTCTGCTAAAGACGATAGTGCTCAAATCAGATTGGTGCATAAGGCATAGTACAGGTTACAAGGTTCAGCAGGTACACAACAGGCAAGAATACATGCCTCAGCACCAGCAAATACATTGATCCAACAAGCAACATTCCCCCTGCAGCTTCATTTTAAAGTAGGGGGCAGACACAGCTATTTGCGCAGCAAGCATCCTGGGACTGGGCAATCAAATGGGCACTCCTCTGAGCAGCTATGCAAGGCTTGTTCATGTTGCCACTGCTGGCATTGGAGATGGGGTGGATCAGACACCTCCCTGATGCCCAATTTCAGCTCCTCCATCATGCTAGGAACCTCCCCTGGGTCCTCTGGCTGCAATTCTCCAAGCTCCTCCATTTCCTCCTTGGCATCTGACCATCTCCACAGGGCTCATGAGAACGCAGATGAAATATGATGGTTGAAGAGTTCATCTGTGGGTTTGGTCCATCCTAAGTAGCTTCTATATTAAATTAAGTTTAAAAGAGCACATAGGGAGAGCTGCTTTATACCAGGCCAGGTTTTTACTGTCTGCTCTGCTTGGCATCAGATTCTTCAAACTTTCAGGCTTGGACCTTTCACCATCAACTGATACCTGACATTTTCAGCTGGAGGTACCAGGGACTGAACTTGCAACTTAACTGCATTCAAAGCATGTGCTGTGGTCCCTCCCCAGCCTACATTTGTCACAAGAACACAAGAAAAACAAGCAATTACAAGGAACCCAAAGCACATTTGCATTCTTCTTAGAAGTCTTCTATTACAGGTTTCTCTGACATTTCTGGGTTACATGTTTGGAAATCAATGAAATTGCAGCCAGCGCTGCGGTTCCAAACAATTGAGGCTTTCTTTATAAAGCAGCCAATCCACACCCATCCACCCACCTCGCTGCCCTTCCATCTCAAGGTTTGCAAGACCCCAAAGTCTTTTCAGCATCACATTTAACCATGGATAAGTAGGTTAATGCTGGCTCTTGCAATTATTGTATATTTCACAGTATCAACTCAAATGATTGCCTCAGGCTTAAGCCAGGCTGTCATGGCAAATAACCTGCTTTCGCCCATCAGCTACTGCCTCATTTACAGTTTTTCACTTGTTGTGTGCATTAACCAGCTTCTCAAATCAAAGGTGCTGATGTCCCTCTCCACAAATCTTGTTCCAATATTGAAGAAAACAACAACAAAACATTTGTCTTGTTCTCTTCATCAGGGTTTAAGACTGTCATGCAGCATACAAAGTGATCTAAAGTAGCCATCCTTTGATATAAAAAACATTACAGCCTAACTCACTGTCCCCTTGCCAGAGGGGCAGGAAGGACGACAGGTTATCCATTTATTAAACATGCACATAGCTGCCTGTCTAAAGAGTTTGAAGAACATGTGTATCTTCATCAAGTTAAGGCAAAAGGAGGGGGGGGGGAATTGTGCCTTGAATAAAAGTTTTGTGCTGAAGCACTGCTACTAACTTCACTGGGTCACTCATTTTCAGCTCATCCCTACCCAACTTGGTAATACATTTTACAGGGCTTTTGCCATGACTTGAGGCTTGATCCAGTCACCCTTCACAACCTCCCCATCACCTCTATGCATGCATGAGAATTTTATGCCACCAGCCCTTCTCTCAGCAGCCCTAAGAGAAGGATAGCTGGCTGCACATACATACATATTATCCATTTGGATAAGCAATGATCTGCACCAGACCAGCACAGGCCACCTGTGTATTGTGGGTACCCACTGATAAAAGTGGGCCTGATGCAGAATGCCCTTCTGTCTAAAATTGGGCTGTGGAACCTGTTACCCTGCAGGTGTTATTGGACTATAACTCCTATCACCTCCCCATACAGTTGTCCATAAGGGTTGGGGCTGATGGGATTTAGAGTCCAGCAACATCTGAAGGGCCACACTTTCCTCTTCTACTTCACAGCTTCCCATTTCCTATTTTGCAAGGAAATAAGAAATAATAAAATAAGGGAGCATGCATCTTCCAGCATCTTCTCATCTCTTGACAGCATCAACCATGATGTGGCATGTTTTACACTGCTGCTAAACTTGGTTAGCAAACTGAATTTGAAGCTAATTGTATTAGTTTTCCCCAGTGAAGGATGTGTGTGAGAGAGGAGAGGAGCCCTGGTTTAAGAGATCAGTAGTGTGATGTGACATTTGCACCAGGCCTGGAAATATATTCTGTTAGCAAAGATAAAAAAACTCCACTGAATTGAAGTATCAGCGCAGTGCTAAAAGCAGAGGGGTCTTCACCTTTTGGTGAAGTGTAGCAGCGCTGTTGCTACTGTTATTTTGCTTTCTGATGGAAACTTCAAGTGCCATCAGCAGGCTTTGGCAGTGGGTTTGGTGGGAAAAGGGCACTGCAAGCATTAGGAGTAAGCCAGAGGAACAACAAGAGGCTTACTTCTGAGTAAGCATGCATAGAATCAGCCTTGCTATGATCCAAGCAAGAACCACAGGTTTCCATTTCCTCCTACTTTCGATAGGAATATAGGAAACTGCCTTATATGGAGTGAGACCAATGGTCCATCTAGCTCAGTATTGATAACACTGACTCTCCGGGGTTTCAGGCAAGAGTATCTCCCAGCCCTATCTGCATGCAAAGCAGATGCTCTGTCAATGAGCTACAGTCTTCCTCAAACTTTTTTATCTGACCGCAAAAATCCAGGGGGGCTGTATTGTATGAGGGTTGCAATTAAGTTCTACGCAGAGTTAGCCAAACCTAATTCTCCATAGGACTAAGGTGGTGGCTTGTTTCCATTGGAATATAAATTATTGGACTCAGAGAGCCCGATCTGCAAAATGGGTTCATGTATCCACGCTTGATTGCTTAATAATATGTAGCATATATTTGTGTTTGTGCATGTGACTTAACCTGCACACTACAGCTGTAGTCAGCTAGTTGTCATATGCACCTTTCCTTGCGCTTGTGTCCCAATTGAAGTCTGAACTGTGTAAGGATTATCTGTGTTACCTAAGCGTTATAGATGGATGGATTTGGTGGCAGGGACTTTCTAAGCACATCAAATGCCATACACCTCAACATAGTTTTCTCTGTAAGCTCCACACACAGGCACATGGGCTCTACCCCTTTACTGCTCACCTCTGTTTTGGGTGCATGGCTTTTAAATGGGTTCCGTGCTGTGGAACCTCAACCTGGATAAGTTAATGACAAGCAGAAGAACACTTTGCTAGAGAATCCCAACTAGTCTTTAAAATATCACACAAGGCTTGCAAAAGCATGAATGCAGCAACTTATTTAGTAGAATTACAGCCTAGCAGTCCAGGCCTAATCATCAGGGGGCAGCTCGACCTGTTTCACTGCCTAAGGTGAAAGGGAAAGGTGTAGCTGGGGTCGTGTGGCTTAGGTTTTTTGCATGGCTTCCAGGTTCAGGTGGCACCCATGAGGAGAAGTGGTAGCAGCAGCAGCAAGATTTCACAAGAGCTTGCCAGAACCTGCCGCTGCCCCTTCTCCTTGCTTCTCTGGAGCCAGATGGGGTGGCAGCAGGTGGGGGCACCCATGGTGGCACTGCCCCAGTGAGGTTCTGCCACCTCCGGCAGCTGCTTCAATGTGCCTCATGGGTCGGCCAGCCCTGCTAATCATTCATCGGTTTAGACTACTTAAGCACAATGGAATCATCTGAAAATGTTTCCCTGATTTGATTATCTTCCTTGTAAAGTTAGTGAGGGGCAGGGCATGGGCATTTAATTAATAGATATCCAATTAATTGTGTGACTACTCAGCATGTTCTTCCATGCTGTAAAGAAGCTGAGCCACTTCATCAAGTTAGCTAATGGAATTAAATTCCATTGTGCAGACAAAAATGCAGTCAGTAATGGGGGTTGATCAGGGAGGATGTGCTATGAAACTAATGAAGTTGAAGTTTCGGGGCCCATAATCCCGGAAGGGGCCCAGTCACAAGTGACTTCAGCCCACATTGCTTTAAAAAAATTGCTTTAAAAAGTGCCTTGTGCATGTATATAACATTTCCCTAATTTTCATCCCCCCTTTCATGGAATCACACAATAGTTCGAAGGGACCACAAGGATCATCTGGCTCAAATATTTCACCCCACATGGGATTTGAACCCCTGATCATGATCTTGAGATTAAGAGTCTCATGCTCTACCAACCGAGCTATAACTCAAAAACTATAAGGCGTTGGAAATTTTCATTCACGCCAGTGACTTTGACATGTGAGATAATCCAGTACTGTATAGCAATTTAAAGATGTACAGTAGTAGCTATTTTAAATAAAATAAAATAAAATAAAAGTGGTGATCTTCCTGGAGCAAACCCACTGAAGAAGATAACAGTGGTTTACTGGTCTCTGGTAGAGAGGGAGGCAGAGGGAGGGAAGGCAGCAGAAGAGAAAGGAGCAAGCCAGGCCCAATCCAAAGCGCCCGCCTCGCAGGCGCACTTACTCCTGAAAGGCCCCCGCTTGGTCCTGCGCCTCCAAGGCCGGTTCCTCAGCAGGCAGCGGCAGTTCAGGCGCGGAGGGAGCTCCATGGTCACCAGAGGCTGCAGCTCGAAGCGGCGGCGGCGGCTTCCAAGGCGGCGCGCGAAGCGCTGCGTAAATCCACGCGCCCAGGGGCCGCGGGCCCAGCGGGAAGCGAGGACACCCAGTTTCCTCTCTGGCCGGTGGGGCGTGGGGCCCACCAGCAGCAGCGGCGGCTCTGGGGAAGCCCGGCGACGCGGGACAGGCGGCTCTACTGCTGGGCTCCGCGCGGTCGCCCGCCGCCTCCCCCTCCTCCCGAGCCATGTTTTATGCATGAGGGCGAGAGGCGCGTAATTTCATCCAGCCCGGAGGCTCGGCGTGTGGGCGCGAGGGCTGGTTCCAGGTTACCTGTCGTGGCGGGGAGAGGCGCGCGCGCGCCCCGCTCACCTGACGCGCGCCTCTCAGAAGCCAAGCTCCTGGGATGGGGGCTCTTTTTCCTCAGAAGGGTCTCTCGGTGAAGGGCGCGCAGCTCCACTGTGCATGCAGACTTTTTGCACCAGACAAGGGAAAGAAAGCCCCCCCCTCTCTCTCTCATATTTGTGCCTTGTTATAGTTACTGAGGGATGGACCGGGGCCAGATGGTTGTATTGCTGAAAACTTTCTTCAATAAATAAACATTTATTTTAAAACGAAGAAGAAATGGAAGCGCTGCTTCCACATGTGAAGCCAAATTGTTGTAGGATTGGTGCTTCTCGTGGATGCCACTTCGCGCTTGTAATGTTTCTGGGCCCGATAACAAGCACCAAGAAACCTTTCGCCAACACCCGATTTGCAGTATCTCAACAACCTTTTTTTGTAAATGATCCTCCTCCTCCCCTCTGCCTGGAAGCACCCTAAGTCTGTGGCAGCAAAAACAACCCAAGGTCCCTTGCAGACCCTTGGGTAGAATTCACATATAGCAAATGCAGGTTGTGCCATTAAAGTTGATTTAGCACTTCACCAAAATTAGAGCTTTTTGCAGTAAGGAAAGTGATTGGAAATTACACTGGGAAGTATCATTTTGCTTGACAAACAATTGCTAATGGCTGTGTACACAGGACATTTTATTAAAATCAATGGAGACGATGTACTTGTTTTTTTGTACCTAGCAAAAGCAGCATATTGCAGACTAGCACAAATGATTCCCTATTGAGAAGTACTATATTTTTGTACTATGATCAGGTTAATGTGTATTTAGCCAATGTTCTTTAACTTTCCTGCAAACCTTGTGAAAACAAATTTGGATGAATGCTCACCAAACAAATAATCTGGAAGTGACCTAACATGGCTAGCCCACTGGAAATTGAAAAAACAACAATCTCTAACCAATGTAGGGTTTATCATAGACTGATCTGAGCACAAATCTACTTAAGCCTCACATGTGAAAATGCTTTTAGCTGGTGTTGATTTTACATCCATTATACACCTAGTTAAATCTCACTGTTAAAATACTCCATGTGCATTAGCATCACCACTCACACCCATTAGCAGGCAAGTGCCGAAAGGAAGTGCCAAACAAGCAGACTGTGGTCTGGGAAGTTTCCATTTGGACATGTCTCAAGTAGTCTATTATTGCAGACTTAACTTTGGATGGACAGCAATACATGTCATCACAGGCATTAAGTGAACTGAAAGCATGTCAGGTATGCCTTGGATGTGAAGTGTAGTGAAGGGTGGACAAAAAAGAAATCCCACTCTTCCCTCTGTCCTCTCAGTGCCATCTGATTTGGAACTGTAAGCTCTTTGGGGCAAGGACCTTTTGCTTAGCTGATGTGAAGAGTGAAACTATAAAGCAATGAAAAGTGCTATATAAATTATTAGCTGTAAAGCAATGGGGCTATTTTAGGACTTTACTTACTGATGGTGATGATGATGATGATTATTAGATTTATTACCTATCCACTTGTCCATTGAAATGTCATCTTGAGAGTATTATTATCAAAGTCCAACCTGACACTTGCAGAATTTGGGGTGAGTTGTTTGTGCATAGTGAAAGAGCAATAATAAAACAACACGTTTCCAGTGGCACAAAATATACACCTATGAATAAAAGATCCCATCATGTCTATATCCAAGGCTCTTCCTTACCTATCTGCAATAAAATATTCTTTCCTGTCCACATCCAAGCCTCTCTCTAAAACCATGTGCTATAATTTTACTTGTATATTTATCTGGAAATGTAATTGTCAATCTCCTGCTCTAAAATGCAGCTAATTAAAAAAAAAGTTCTCTCCCTATTTGCAAAACCTGACTTCTGTGCATACCTAGGACAGAACTCAGACCATTTGCTATAAAATGCTTTCCAACATCCTGTTTCTCAGTTATTTAAAAATGCAGTATAAACTGTTGAGCTGAGCAGAATGTTCACAGTGAAACTTGAGAGCATCACAGACTTGATTGGCTTCACTTTTCAATACTAGAAACTCACACCAGGTTCATTAAAGGGTCCATTGTCCAATGGTTGTTTCTGTATTAAAGTCAGGTACATTTTGCATTTTCAGCATTAAGCTAGAAGCCATGCATTGATACACCTCCCAACAAGAACTGAGTGCAATCTTTAACATAGTAAGAACACACCAGCCTATTTAGTTATGTTGATTTAGACTTAAGCCAATAAATATCAATTACAGTGTATAAGACTAGGTTTCCCCCCTTAAAAATATTGTCAAAAATTAGGGGGCATCTTACACATGAGGCCATCTCCCTCCATTTTCTTAAATCTGAGCCCCCCAAAATAGGGGGCGTCTTATACATGGGGGCGTCTTATAGCCAGAAAATATGGTAATATCTGCAGTGGCTCCCTGTCTATGGAATGCTCTCCCCAAGGAAGTTTGTGTGGCACCTTCATTATACACCTTTAGGCACCAGGCAAAAACGTTCCTTTTTAACCAGGCCTTTGGTTGATCTTATTGACATCCAACACCCTTTTAGAATGTGGCTTTTGGGGGGAGGGTTATTGGATTACTGCTTTTGGTTTGATTTTGTATGTTGTGGTCTTATTGAGAACTGCCCTGAGACCTCTGGGTATAAGGCGGTGTATAAGTTGAAATAATAATAATAATAATAATAATAATAATAATAATAATAATAATATCATGATCCTATACCTGCTATATGGAAGCAGTTTAATATAAACAGTGGAATCTTCTTTGTCATTTCTGAATTTACCGTATGCATAAGATCACTTTAGATGTCTACCATTCTCAGATACCTCCAATTTGTCTGTTTTCTTAATCCGCCCTTGGAAATTGCTAGATTCATTGCTACAGCATTTTAGCTCAGCTTTCCTCAAGCTAAGTATAATATATTCCCTCCGGAGGTATTGTGCCTTCTCATTTTGGATAGAATTTACTGATCCAAAGCATCTCGGTGGAGATGACTTTGGCTTTTATATTTTGCCCTTCTCGCCCCCACATGCCTCTCAAAATATTTTTACCCATTTCCTGAATTCCCTGCTGCTCCCTTCACACCCAACTTGTACCTTATTCCTACCCCCCAAACACCAGTTTCTTTCCTCCCTCCTCCTAGTTCCTTTTACATTCACTTCTGCCTCCTGTAACAGCTTTCCTCTCCTTCGCCTTCTTAGTTTTTGCTGCTGCTGCTGCTGCTATGAAAGCCTGTGTTGTGTAGTGGTTAGAGTGTCAGACTAGGCCCAGGGAGACCAGGATTCATATTCCTACTCAGCCACGAAGCTCACTGGGTGACCTTGGGCCAGCCAAGCCTAACCTACCTCACGGAAAGTGTTGCTGTGGAGATTGAAAGAGGAGGGGGATAATAACCATGAACGCAACCTCGAGCTCTTTGGAGAAATGGTGTGATATATATGCAATAAATAAAAGGTAGGTTAAAATATTAACCCTTTATCTTACTTTTTAATTTCCTTCCACACTTTTTTCTGGTCCTCTCCCCTCAGAGGAAGTAAACTTTTCCTCTGTAGAGCATGGAACTCTTAATCTCAGGGTTGTGGGTTCGAGTCCCGCATTGGACAAAGGATTCCTGCATTGCAGGGGGTTGGACTAGATGACCCTCATGCTGCTTTCCAATTATATGATTCCTTCCTTCCCTGCACTGGTATAGTCAGTCCTGAGCTAGATGGACTAGTGGTCTGGCTCAATATAAGGCAACTTTCCACATTCCCATCCTCCCCTTTCCAATACATCTGTCAAAAGTTAGATTTTAAGTGTGTCACCACAGGGGCCTGCCTTTTTGCTTTTGTTGTTGTTTAGTCGTTTAGTCGTTCCCGACTCTTTGTGACCCCATGGACCAGAGCACGCCAGGCACTCCTGTTCTCCACTGCCTCCCGCAGTTTGGTCAGACTCATGCTGGTAGCTTCGAGAACACTGTCCAACCATCTCATCCTCTGTCGTCCCCTTCTCCTTGTGCCCTCCATCTTTCCCAACATCAGGGTCTTTTCCAGGGAGTCTTCTCTTCTCATGAGGTGGCCAAAGTATTGGAGCCTCAGCTTCACGATCTGTCCTTCCAGTGAGCACTCAGGGCTGATTTCCTTAAGAATGGATTGGTTTGATCTTCTTGCAGTCCATGGGACTCTCAAGAGTCTCCTCCAGCACCATAATTCAAAAGCATCAATTCTTCAGCAATTGGCCTTCTTTATGGTCCAGCTTAGTAAAAGCCATGGTTTTCCCAGTAAAAGCCATGGTTTTTCCAGTAGTGATGTATGGAAGTGAGAGCTGGACCATAAAGAAGGCTGATCGCCGAAGAAGACCCCCACTGAAAGGCAAAGAGGAACTTTGCATGAATGAAGCTCTGCTTCTTTAATTAGAACAGGGGGGAAGCCACTTTCTCTTTTCATAATTCGCTCACGGTTGCTTTGAAAAACGAAATTTACATGAATAAGTGAGACATAGCAGCAGGCGTGGGGCTTGGGGCTGGGAACAAAAAACAGATCTGTAATTAGGATGGTTGACAGGTATCGTCCCTTTCTTTTGTTCGTGTTATGAACATTGCCGGCAATATTTTTAATAGGGTTGTCACAGGGAAGGAGAACGATGCAGATTAAGACAATGCTCAGGTTTGGCTTGTGTGTTTGTGTTACATATTTATCTGAAGGCCTCAGGTGCTCTGTGCCATGAACTGGAGAGTTTTCTTGGTTTATTCTCATTTTCCCCCAGCCTAACTACTATAATTCTTCTCCTTCTAGTGTGTCTCTTCAGCAGCTCCAGTTGCTGAAGGAGTTACTGTTGAGTTCATGTCTTCCTCCTGGGCTCCCCAAAGGCCTCTGGTTGGCCACTGTGGGAGCCAAATTCTGGACAAGATAAACCACCCTGGAGGCTCTCCAAGGTTGTCACACAGAGTTCTTTGCCAGACGTACCAGGAGATGCAAGGATTGTAGAATTGTGGAGTTGGAAGGGATGCTGAGGATCATTCAAGTCCAACCCCCTGCAGTGCAGGAATATGCAGCTATTCCATAGGGGGATCAAACCTGCAACCTTGGTGTTAACGTGAACCTTTTGCGTGCAAAGCTCATGATCTACCATTGAGATGTGGGCCCTTGTGAACGCATGCACTGGGGGGAGGGGGAATACCTGCATCCTTAGGTAGGGTTGGGAAATATCCCTCTCTGAAAACCTCAGAGAGCTTGTTGTCAGTTAGTTTAAGTACACGGTACTGAACAAGATGGGCCAATTGGTTGTTTTGGTATGAGGCAGATTCCGACGTTCATATGAATGCATTCTTAGATTTAAAAGATAGTGGCTGGTTTTCTCAAAACTGACCCTCTGTAATTGGTGAGCATGTTAAACTTAATCACACTGATTTCAGTGCATTTACTCATGAGGGCGATGGCTGTGTATACACTATCCCTTTAAAGGATATTCAAAACACATTCTATGCCTCAAAGAATTCTGGGCACTGGAGTTTAGGCCTCACAGAGTTACAGTTCCCAGCAGCCCTTCACAAACTGCAGTGCCCAGAATTCTTTGAGGGAAATAATGCGTTTTGAATGTGCTTTAAAGGGATGGTGTGTGCACAGCGTTACTTGATACCACGCAAAATCCATAGTTACTCTGACAACCTTAAACAAACAACAGTATTCTGCTAAGCTTGGCAAAGGTTTTTTACAAGCAAGTGCGTGCCTATGAAGCTCTCTGTGATGGTCGTGAGCCAGTAACAACTCTCCTCTTAACAAAGAGAATTATTTTGAAGTTAGAGTGACATTCAAACCCTCAGCAGGGAACAATCTTCCATCTCAAGTTCCCTCTAACTGTTGAGAAATTTACATAAATCTCCAGTGTTGAGGCTTTCGCTAGAAAAATAAATTGCACATTAAAGCTGCAATCCTATGCTCACTTTCCTGAGGAAACAGGAATAAGATAACACTGTAAATAAACATGTTAACAGTTACCAAGCAGGCAGCCCCAGTTGCCACAAGGTTTATAGTTGATAACAGTGTTACAGTGCATATCTCCCGCTATGGATTCAAATGCCAAGAAAGGAGATTCTGATTAAACAATAGGAAAATCTTTTTATTTACTATTATTATTTAACTTTCTGACAGTAAGAGCTGTTTGACTGTGGTATGAACCACCTCAGAAGGTGGTGGACTCTCCTTCAGTGGAGATTTTTAAACAAAGGTCAGACAGCTACGTGTCAATGATTCTTTAGCTGTGATTCCTGCATTGCTGCTGGAGGAGACTCTTGAGAGTCCCATGGACTGCAAGAAGATCAAACCTATCCATTCTGAAGGAAATCAGCCCTGAGTGCTCACTGGAAGGACAGATCATGAAGCTGAGGCTCCAATACTTTGGCCACCTCATGAGAAGAGAAGATTCCCTGGAAAAGACCCTGATGTTGGGAAAGATTGAGGGCACAAGGAGAAGGGGACGACAGAGAACGAGATGGTTGGACAGTGTTCTCGAAGCTACAAACATGAGTCTGACCAAACTGCGGGAGACAGTGGAAGACAGGAGTGCCTGGCGTGCTCTGGTCCATGGGGTCATGAAGAGTCGGACACGACTAAACGACTAAACAACAACAACAACCTGCATTGCAGAAGATAGAATTACAGTAGATGGACTTTGGGGACGACCCTTTCAGCTCTATGAGTCTATGATTCTGTTACCTGTCTCCACTCTGAGCCAATGACAACCTTCACATAAATAGCTTTCCTATTTTGTATAGACTGCTTTTCCAATGCCCAGGCAAGAACCGAGGTTCGAAGAATCTGACCAAACCCATTCCCAGGTGAGGATTTTACAATCAGGGTGAGCAAAACTGATAGAGAAGGCAAGTATTTTCATCCAGACATGACACGATGTGTAGGTAATGGCAATTTTTTCTAGATATTTCTACCTGTTGGTGCCTTCGCTTTTTGTCTTCTTTAATACAAGCTCCTCAAGCTGCAAAATAAAGCACTTCCAACACATTTTACCTTTGTGTAGGCAGATGTCAGTGATTCTATGCTCAACTGACTCCAAGCTATATATTTTTAAACATGTAACACAAAGGATTTCGGTGGGCCATTTGCATTAAATAATCTGCATCCAGAGTGCGAAAGGAAATTTCAGAAAAGCTTAGCTGCGTGAGTCTACTTTCCCTTCCTATATTTCCACCAACTCATTTTTCCATAAAAGAATGCAAAGTGTCAGCATCAAAAGAAAGAATAGCAGCATGTCCTCTCGCCACAGTTTTACTTTGAAATATCACTGGGGTGAGCCAGTCTTTCAATTGCACAGTGAAGAATGCAAACTGCTGAGCCAAGTCACACCCAGCCACATTACTTTGAAACTCGAATCAGATACAGAAAACTTTGGATCATTAGGTAGCAAAGCTTTTAAAACCCCCGCAGGTGCTACTTCCCCTGCCCCTCTCCAGTTACTGTTAAAAATGTTTATTGAAATGTCCATCAGAATGCAACAGCAAGTGAAATAATCCTCTGTATAAAATAATCACTGATGGGCATAAAAGTGATACTTCAACCAGATGATAACATAGAAATTGCATTGATTGCCACGGTAATGGTTAATATCATTTCCCTTTGAACATCACTTTTAGCCCTTTTCCATCTTTCAAATACTCTGCTATTGAGCTGTCTACTATTCCCTCCCCCCCAAAAAATCTGTTTTCTTTTCCTTGAAATCTTATCTAATATTCCAGTCATTTCTTGAACATGACATGAGAGGGGAGTAAGTCTTGGCCCTTTCCAGATTATATCCATATAATCTGGTATAACGGTAGTCTTATCTGCATCTAGGACTCCTTGAATCAACTTTCCAGGCCCAAAGAGGAGTTTCTTGCAAGAGATGAAAGCAGCACGGGAAACCAACAGAGATGCTTTGTTGCTATAGAAACAGTTTTCCCAGCAGCTCCCTGCAATCTGAACTGCCAAGGCCTGGCCCTCTCTGCTGCCACATAGTGGCCCCTGCTGGTACACTCCTGAGTCTCCTCATGTATTCTCCTGCTTGTTGCTGAGTCTTAGAATTATAGAATTAGAGTTGGAAGGGACCACAAGGGTCATCTAGTCCAACCCCCTGCAATGTGGGAATCTTTCACCCAACGTGGGGCTTGAACCCACAACCCTGGAATTGAAAGTCTCATGCTGCACCGACTGAGTGGCAAAATGGTGCCACCAGAAGAGTCCCAGGGAAAGACAGGACTCGGAGATGAGGGAGTTGATGTGGTGTAGTGGTTAGAGTATTCGGCAAGCATCTGGGAGACCGGTTTCAGCCATGAAACACAAAGGGGGAACTTGGGCCAGTCACAGTTCCTCAGCCCATCCTACCTCACAGGGTTGTTGTGAGGGAGAAATGGGGAGGGGGAGAATCATGTACGCCACAAGTAGAGCAAAAACACATACAAAAAACATGTGATATTATTCAACTACAAATTGTGTTGGTATTATTAAGCAAATGGGGCCCACATATCTAGACTTAGGGCATGGTGCTGAGGGGACAGGGTTTAACTTATGGCTCCCAATCTGGATCCCCTCACAGCTGATATTTGCGGTGGTAATAACATCCGATCAACCGTGGCTCTTAAACAGGAAGATTCCAAGAGTTTTGGTTGCGTTGCTTCACATTTCTGTGCACAGACACAAGTTATGGGCATTGCAGGACAGAAGTCAATAAATCATTCCCTGACTACTAACAGCTGAGAAGCAATCTCATGGAATTGCTCCTAGAATGACAAGGAATGGGCAAGAGTTTTGCAGCTTCCCCCCACCTTTTCATCTGGAGCTCAGACAAAAGATGTTAAGGGTACGCGGTTCTATCATGTTCCCCATCCATCATGTTGAGTATCATCACCGAGAGTGCTTCCACACAAGGCTGCTTTCCCCAGCACTGACACCATTGTTCACTTATTTATTAAAATCCAGATGATGCTTTTCTCAAGCTATTCCCCTCCAGTGTTTTGTTTTCCCTGTTGTCATCTCAATGGTTTTGGAAAATGCTGCTCTGTGGCTGTTTCTAAGCTTTTGATCTAGTGCAATTGCAGCAAAATCTTTTCAGGCAACACTCCATAAATGCAGAATTTTCCATTCTTCCATTCTCCAAGTCTGCTGCTTTACAAACCTCTCAGAGGCCAGTGGGAGTCAGTTCTAGAAGAGCCCCAACGCTTCTCCTGGCTTGGGGAAAGAGTAGTGGGACTCTCTGACCTCCATGAGACGTCAGTCCCCATCCTCTCCCAGCTGGTAGGAGAGAGGAGGAGGTGGGGCCTTATTTCCACTGCACAACCTCCAAGTGTCCCTATTTTTCAGGGACAGTCCTCGATTTACAGAAGCCATCCCGGTTTCTGATTTGGTCCCCAAATGCTATGCTTTTCCTTAGGACGTCCCTATTTTCATCAGAGAAATGTTGGAGTTATGCGACCGCTGAGCCATCTGAAGGCAGCCCTGTAGAGGGGAGCTTTTTAAATGTTTAATGCTTTATCATGTTTTTATATATGTTGGAAGCCACCCAAAGTGGCTGGAGCAACCCAGTCAGATGGGCAGGGTATGAATAATAAAATTATGATGCTGGTGGAATACGACGTCCCTCTTTTCATCAGAGGAATATTGGAAGGTATGCCACTGTCATCATATTGGGTCTTGAGGGCAATGATGCTCAGTGTTTATTTATTTAACAAAATTTATATACAAGGTGGAGGGAGAGAGAGAGAGAGAACAGAAAAGAGTTTGGTTCAGAATCAAGATTTCCTCCCTTTGCTCCATCTTTTCATCCCCCCCCCCTTTCTCAGCCTTGGTTTGGAGAGAGCCCTTGAACTGTGCTAGCAGAATCTCTTTTCTTTTTCTGTCTCCTTTCTCCAACGCATATTGTGTGCAATTGGTAGCGGCTGTGATTTTTAGCACTAAAACTCGGAATTGGAGGTCAGAAGAGCCAGAGGCTATTTGGGCGGACAGCGGGGGGGGGGGGGGGCAGCTGTTCCCACATGTTGGATTTCTGGAAAAAATAATAATGTTATATTTCACATTTATGTTCCCATCCTAAATACATTTTCTTTGAAATGTTGAATTTGATGGAGCAACTTGCACACAAACATGCTTAGGAATTGGCAGCTTATTTCATTTTTCAACCAAGAGTCTTGTAACACCATCGTTCTCCGGTCTCCAATCACAATTTCTTGGAGCAGACAGAAGTGTGGTTTCCCCTGACAGAGCAACTGAATATATGTCTACTAAGAAGCAAGTCCCATTGAGTTCTGTTGGGTATAGAATTGTAGTCTATGTTTCACACGCCCCTCATTTCCTGAGGGTGCATTTAGCACCCAGAGCACCTTGAGAGGCATGCTTAAGCCACAAATTCCATGACTTCTTGGCAGGTTTGTAAGGCCAAAATTTGCACCTCATAACACACACTTTTATTTATTTATTTGAATATTTCAACTCCACTTCCTCCCCAAAGATGGTTCAAGGAAGCTGACAACAACAACAGAAATCTTACCAAGCCAACCATCCTCCTATCCACCCTTTCCAGCATCTCAAAATGTAGTGGATTTTTCCTAAATTAAACCCTGAAGGAAGCTTCCAATAAGTCTGAAATCAATAAAAATATGCCCCCTGTTCCCTTTGCCTGAATGTAAAAGATGCAAAAGAGGACATTGTTCCTGCACCTCTAATAGTTGTGTAGAAGAGGGAGTGTCGTGCAAGCTACACCTGCTGAAATCATCTCACTTCCCTCTTTTTCATTCAACCACCATGCCCTAATGCCTCTGTTTGCCATTGTCTGAATGACCCCCATCTCCCTCAGATGCTCATGCACAGATTAAGTACATAATACAGAAGTGTAGGCCTTGGTGAGAGGCCTTCCAAAAAGGAAGGGGAGGAGAGTTTGAGGAGGGAGTGCTACAGATCCTCACCCAAAAAACAGGGGGAGAAGGCTATGAGAGCTCACTGTCACAGGCTTGGAAGAGAGCTTAGGTTCTCTTCCCCATGCCAGGTCTATCAGCAGCTGAGCCCGTAGGGAACTGCTCTTCGTTGGTGACAATAAAGAAAGGCATTTTGAAAAATACCTTTCCTTCATGGGACCACAGGTGGGAGAGCTTGAGCTACCTGTAGGTTCTGGTGGCATCAACGGTTGTCAGGGGAACAGAAGATGGAGAACATGCGTTCCAGCAGAGCTTTGAACTCTTGAAGTATGCTTGGAGTGATTAGCACTCAAATGGGTGATTAGCAGTCAACAGAGCTAGTGCATTAGTACAGTGCAAAAGGTGGACATGCTTGTTTTGTTGCTGCTACCATCAGAAAGCAGCCCAGGGTAGGTACATAGTCAGGCCTAACAGAAGTCTCTTTTAGTCTCTTGTAGAATGGCAATAAATATTATAATCCAGGCTCCTGGAGCTCTGGACCTGTCCAAGTATGGCTGCACAGTGCAATACACTAATTATTGTTATATACCAGGCTTCAGGCACACATTATTGGGCGGGGGGGGGGGGGAGCTATTCCATCTTGGCATGCAGAAACCCAGTTTTTGACATGCTTTTCTTATGGAGCTTCATACAACGCTGTTCTTGTGCCACCTTCTGGCTAATATCTGCACTGCTGTTTAATATAATTTTTCTGTGTCAACCTTAAAAATAAGTAAGCTGTACCCTCTGAAGATAATGTGATGCCGCCTCTGTGTTATTTTTCAGTGATCAGCGAGCACCGTAAATGGAAATGGCAAAATTCTGCACTCGGTTAAACTTTGAGATTTTTGCTGCCATTGGAGCAAGCACCACCAGCGTGGGAAAGTTTAGCCTGCGCAAATCTAGCCCATTTCAGCCCCATAGGTAAATTAGAAATAGGTCACATGCTGAGTTTGTATATTGACATGTTGCAAGTAACCCCCTTGTAGGGTTTTGTGCTCTGATGTGTCTCAAAACTATATTCAGAATATGGAGACTGTTGCTCATGATTTGAAGCTGGTTCATCATGGACTTGAAGTCGGTATAGGATCCATTTTTCTTGGGGTTGCCCCATGCTGAAATTGTTGGGTGAACAAACCTTTATTTTTGCCCCTCGCATCATTTTTTTCACAGGATAACTTGGATCAACCATGGCATGCTCAGGGAATGTGGGTGGTAGTGAATACTTCTCATAAAGCAGAAGAATGGCCTGAAATCCCCTATGCCTTTTGAAATGACTATCCAGATGGCATCCTGGCATTTGCTTTCCAAAACAGCAATGTTGCTCTAGGATTGCTGTTAACTACTGTAACAGCCAACAAAGGCTGAATACACATTAACATTTAAAGCAAACAAAAACACAAACACCCCCCCCAAAAAATCGTGGGAACTGTAGTTTCACCCCCCCGGAGCTACAATTTCCAACACCTCTAACAAGGTACAGTTCCCAGGATTCTTTTTCTGTGAGGGGCGTGTGCTTTAAATGTGTGGTGAGTACACAGCTACAGTGTCCACTCATAACCAGTTCTCAAGAATGGGCCATTTAATCCACACCCACATTCAGCGGCCAATGCCAAATGCTCCCATTAAAGTTAATTACATAGTGTAGACTTCTCAGCTTAAAACAAGACCAATAATTAGTTATTTTGAAATGACTTCCATGTGGTTTAACATCAAACGAGGCAAGTAAACTTAGTGAAGAGTCAGGGTTTTGGGGAATGGCAAAAAGGCCAGAAAGAGTTTGAGTCATTGCTGCATTATGTACAACAATGCACAATGACTCAAGTATTCTTACAAAATCTGAGGGGTGCCCATTACATGAATCACGCTTAGCTTGACTTCATAAAGAATGTAATCACATGTACCCTATCAAGCTGCACTTCTATATGCCTATATATCTGGAAACTAATGAATGAGCAGTCACTCTCAGTGCTTTATTTCAATTATCCCAGCAGCTGAGCAGTGGTGAATGGCATGGTTGGATTCAGTCAGCCAGCTAGTGTGTGTGTGTGGTGGGAGGGAGAGATAAATCAAAAGCGACATGTAGGTGCTCTGTTATAATCTCCTGATTCATTGGAATGAAAACTATTATGATTTCAATGACTTTAGAGAACTCAGCAAACCCTGAGAACTTCCTTTTCAGAAGAATGCAATGTTTCTCCATTCCAACAAGTTTGGAAATAATGATTGCCTTCATTTGTTCAAATTTCCTCTCAACTTACCCTCTTACTGATTTTTCATAACCAATAATACAGAAAACATGAAGCATAACTCCTTCTCCTGCCAGAAAAATAACAGAAACAATTACCCCCCCATGACTGCTCACTTTGATTTTGTTCCACCCCCTCTCCCCTCCAAGGCCCTGGGCTTAAATAAACAACTAGACAAATAAATTATCAGAAAATGAGAGAAAAATGGGAAATTGTTTTTAAAACTAAAAGCTTGGCTTGATTTGGATATTTTAAAACATTGCTTTTATTAAAGATTTTAAAGTGAATCATGTCAATAAATTCTAACAAAAATCAAAATGGAAACAAGCGAATAAGATACCATGTATTAACACATAACACGAACACAGCATTTAGAATTATCATTTATAGAAAAGGTAAGATGGAATTCTCAACTCCTCAAGGAATGAAACACAGGGAAATGTTTTAATTGCTCACGCCTGGGATTCACCAAGCATTGAATAAATCTATGATTCTCAAGTTGGAGTACAGCTGGCTTGTGGAAAGCACATCAAAACACAGTATTGCAGAAGAAACTATGAGATACCTTTGGATTGTGGATAGCATCATCTGCTATGTAGTGTTGGAAGGAACCCTGAGGATCATCTAGTCCAGGCATAGGCAAACTCGGCCCACCAGATGTTTTGGGACTACAAATCCCATCATCCCTGACCACTGGTCCTGTTAGCTAGGGATGATGGGAGTTGTAGTCCCAAAACATCTGGCAGGCTGAGTTTGCCTATGCCTGACCTAGTCCAACACCCTGCAATGCAGGAATATGCAGCAGTCCCATGTGGGGATCGAACCTGCACCCTTGGTGTTATCAGCACCATGCTCTAACCAGCTGAAGTCCACTGGAGCTACAGTAAATGGTAAGGTGCACACAGCCTAGTTGATTTATTGCTTTTATTTCATCACCCCATAACCAAGGTTTTTCTAGGCAACAAGTAGTTAAAACAATTTTAGTATCCCAAAATTCCATACACCAACCAAATAGTTTCAGGTAGTACTTCTAGGTAGTACTCGCAAAGAAAATCAATGACAGAAGGGAGGGTGTGTGGATCTTCAATTGTTTTTAGAGGAAATTCACATAGTATAGGGACATGATTATTCAGTAACCATAGCAGAGTTTTTATCCATTTCACTTTTCCACAGAGGATGCAGAGAAGACTAAACGTTAGTAGGCAGGCACTTATCATCAACTTGGTTGGCTGCACAACAATTTTCTTTCAATTCAGATTTTGTTTGCATTGTGCCAAGAAAGACTGGTGGGGTCAGAGGAAGTTTTATTTGGAAATGATTCCAAAACCTTTAAAAATATAAGAAAACAAAAACAGTTACACACAGAAGGACAGTAGCTACCGGTACATTAAATTTGGATCAACTTGTTCACTATGTCCCAGTCCACAGGCTTGGGAACCCTTCATGGACTTGGGAAAAGGATTGTAACTCAGTGATAAAGCCCATGCATGCAAAACATCCTGGGTTCAATCCCCACCATCCATAGCAGGGCTGGGAAAGACTCCCGAGACCTTAGAGAACGGCCAGTTACTGTACACAGCAGGGTTGGCCAATGTGTTGGCCAATATGCTGGTCAATATGTTGTTGGACTACAACTCCCATAATCCATGCCCATTGTCCATGCTCTCTGGGTATTATGGGATTTGTAGTCCTACATCTGGATTCAACATGTTGGCCACTGTGCAGACAATACAGAGCTCAATGAACCAATGGCCTCTAATCTATATGGCAGCTTCACATGCCTGGTTCCAGGGTGAAATAGTAACATACGTGGTGATAAGACCACACAGCTTTTCAGTAACAATTTGTGAACACTTGTTTGTTTGTTTTGTTTTTGCTTAATATTATTATCTTTATTTATATCCTGCATTTTCCCCTGAAGGGAACTCAAAGTGGTTCACAGATAAAATAGAAACAGCTAAGAAGATTGTGTGTGTGTGGAATCATTAAAAAAACAATTAAACATTAACAGAATTTAAAGCTTCTATATGATCTATTAAAGCATCCAGATAATTACAGTCTTATCCTTGTGCATAGCACCACTAGGAAGCTGCATGGTTGTATCAGCTCATCTGCTGAAATCAGTTTTGTTTACAGTTGAAGATATTTTGGTAACTTTAGGCTGGCTGCTGTCAAGGTTGGGTTATGGATAGCAACCTCTGCCTGGCATGAGAGAAGACTCAAGGGTTGTAGGCCAAGCCAGTAGTCAGGACTGTAGAGCAAGTCAAAACCAAAGAATAAACTAGGATCAAGAAGACAGACAGGAGACAGGAGCAGAAGCCAAGCAGGACCAATGAATACAGAATCATGACAAAGCTCAGGAAGCCCTTGTTGCCGAAGCAGACTTGACTGGACCAGGAAGCCCTCTAAAACTTTTCTTCCTGTCCAGAAGGATCCTATAGCCCACCTAGGTGAGTGCAGTCAGTCCAATGTCTGAGCACACTGTACTGAACTATACAGTGTCTCACCAAAAAGGGGCAGCTGGACACAAACCCCAAGGCTCTAAGTTCAAGACCCAGCAGCAGTGTACAAAACGAAGTAACATTTGGTAGAAAATGAATGATACATTGACAAACGGGATGTACAAACTAGTGTCTAATGACACTGAGTCCTTTGTATTTATGAAGGAAAAAAGAATGGAATTTTCAAGACTCACTCTTAACTTTTGATTGCTATTAGGTATAGATCCAAGTGTGTTAATTAGAAGTAAATCCGATTAGATTGTTTTGTTATAGGGATTAAGTAATTATTGGTTTTGCAAAGAGACAGAATAGATAAATGCATGCTTAAGTAACATGCTTTCTGGACCACGTGATAATTGTTCAGCTGCAATTCTTTTTTAAAAAATGCTTTGAACATTTCTACCCCTCTCATTGCTTAAAAAACCCCCCACAAAAATCCATGGACTTTCAAACTTGTATAATAATAGATGCAGTCACAGCTGCTTCTGTATCTTTCCCCTTTGGAACTGTTATGAGGGATAAAGTGACTTGTTTCAAGACAGGCTTCTGTTCACAACAGAATCCATTTCTTACATTGTATTCTAGAGGCATAAGGAATGGGAAAACTATAATCAGTGAGGCAATGCCAGTTGACACCAGCTTAATGATTTACACCTACAGGTATGCTTTCAAGGAGCAATTTTGAAACAATTCTATATCAAATACTAGTGACTGGCATTAGCATGGCAAGAACAGAAACATATGGGCTTACTGGTGATGATATATGTCAGGGTCACGTTGTAGTCTGGTTTGGAATCCTATATACAGATCATCCCAGAGCAATCCATGTTTCACTGTGTGCCTCATTACACTAACTCGGGCTTTTATCTGCAGCAAAAGACAAAGTGCATATCAATTTTATTTGATACATTAATACAACCAATAGGCAGAATCCAAAGACCACCTTCAGTTCTTTCCGTCCTACTGAAAATTCTGAAAGTTCCGCTTCAATTTCAAAGGTAGCTTGCTGTGTGGTGGTGGTGTTGGGGACACAGCTGTTTGTGAAGCACAAGTCCAAAACTCCCTTTGGCACACAAAACTGGTTGTGTGGCTGTTTGGATGCTAGGCGCTGCTTCTGTTCTGGAAGATGCCCATGACATAACCACATTGTCCTAGTTCATACATATCACTAAGGCTTGCTTAGCTTAACTATGGTTTGTTTGAATGTGCAAATCCAGACCAGCAGACTTACCATTGTTTCTTTTCTGCCAACAAACCATGATGTGAAGCCATAGTTTGTTGTTGGCTTATGAACCATGGCTTGCTTTAACTATGGTTTCATGTTATGTCTGAACCCAACAATGTTGCTTGTGAAGATGCTTCTAAGACTGCTAAGCACAAGGTAACCACAGCCGGAAAACCAAGCTTTGAAAAAACAAGCCATGGTTTGTTTGCTTATCTATGAGACAACTGATGGTTTGTTGAACAAGCCATGATTAAAGAAATCATGGTTTAGTGTTAATGTGCGAGCATAATTAGTATCTAATTCTGCTGCTGTGTTCTGGTGTGAATACAAATAATATTTTCTCATATTAAAAATGATTAGGCATGACTGTTTTTTACTCTTAGTGGCATCCTGAAATAACACAACAAAGAGAGAATAAGCAGGTTTCTGTCCCTTTTCCTAACACGCCCCCTTGAAATACAGTTGTTGCTGCCCATACGTTTGGCCAGCTAACATTTCTAAGTGCTGGCTGTAACCAAACTGTAGTTCTTGTATGTTTCAAAATTACAAATACATTTCCTAAATTAAAATGAGAAGCTGCCTTGTGACTCTACTCATCAGCGGACGTTTTGTGTGGAGTCAGCTAGAGCTAGAAGCAGGACTCTTAATGGTCTGGGAGGACACTTTATAATTGCCATATTGTATTTTGAGAAGGCCTAGTCTCATGCCTTCTGTTTTCCTGCCTTTTCCCATATTCCCTTTCTGCATTTCACTCAAGTGCCCCCTTCTCCACCCTGCTTTTCATCTTAGCCTCTGCTCAGGCCTTTTCCAGCAGCTAATGCCATATAATTGGGGTGGTTCACATTAACCTTAAGATGACATTTCTCTGCTTGGGTCAAGAACTGAAGCCACAGCAAAACTGAAAGCAGATCCCAACACTGCTACAAAACTATTGAAAGAAGGCTGAGTGGTGGTATCATAAGCTGAACACTCTGAAACAACAAGGGCATGGAAGTGTTGCATAAATAAGCTCAAAGGGTTTCACTTCACACAATGAGAACCATGACAATATTTTAACAAACTATATATAAAAAGCATAAGAACTGTGCATTCTAAGTGCTAGTATACTGAATTAAACACACACAGCTTTATAGTCCCCCCCAAATCCCTGTCACCAGAAATAAGTGAAAGCAAATTGTTGTCCTTGAAGGAAATGTTATATATATATTTCTATATTTGAGAACATGAGAAGATATACATTTGTAATCCTTACTTCCTCAAATGGGCAGTCCCGGTTTGGTCTTTTCATTGGAAAAGATAAGTCCAAAAAATCCACTAAGTAGTTGTACCCTCCAGGCAAAGGACTGAAATCATCATCAGTTTCTATTACCTAGTTATGGGATATAAACAACAAGAGGAGGTTGTCATTTCAAATAGATGTTGTGCAATCCCCCAAACTATTTGGATTTTGCTTGATTCTCCCATTTACTCTTGGTGCTCAACCGTGAAGTTCTTCTGAATTCAGTTGTGCTTACTTAGTCACAGGTATGCAACTTTAGGATTGCTGCCTTATATTTAATATATTATGTTTCAATTTTCAAGATCTTTGTCCTCTCTGTGTAGTAGTTTATTTGTTTTGACTTTTTTAATTCAACTTTTTATGAGCTGAATTTGAGGTAGGAAGTCATAATTCTTTGAAGAGAAGGGCTCCTTTAAAATGAGAATAAAAGAAATTGTCTTCCTGTGTTAGAGAAAAATACACACAGAGAGAGATTTATAGTTCAAGAAGAAATATTGACTGTCACTTAAACATAATTGTCATATTAATTGGTATATGTCCGAAAAGTTGAAATTTTTAAATTTTTGTATATCCCAAAATTAAATTTTAAATTGTTAACAGCAACTGTATGTCCCAAACTGTCACCATCCATTTCATGTTGTTCTTTAAAAGGTGTTTGCGTTTCTTTGCTAAAGCAGTTGAAAACAGATATTCTTTTAGAATTTGTCCATGAAGTAAATAATATCTTGCATTTGATAAATGCTTGTATAGACCTACTCACCCTTATCACAAGGTTATAGCCTTTAAATCCAGCCCATAGATAATATTCTTTCACCCAGGAAGGATAGAGAAAAATATCATCATCAACTGCAGCTCCAAGAGAGTGTAAGTATGGCTTGAAATCCCATGAGTCCTTGAAAATTTTTGTCCATTCTGGAGGATCAACAATTCTTAAACTAAGAGAGAGAAAATAGACAATTAATAACTGCATTGACTAACTGTAGTCAAAATCCATGCAGAGCATATCTCTCTGATTCACAGAGTAAGTCTAATTGCAGATAAAATGAATAGCCCCACTTTCTATTTCTTATTTATCTACTGACCCCCAGCTTGCAATAATTCAGATGACTCATCCTTCAGTGTTGTTGCAAGGTAGCATTTTACACCCATTTACATTTCTCCAGGGCAACATTTAAGGGCAATCTGGATTCAACTCACAGAAAACTATCGTGGTAGATTTATTCAGCATGGATAGAAGAATGACACTTTGACTGTTTGGGGAAAATATTTTGCTAAACTAGCAAAGGGACCTAAGAAAAAGACTGGTCCACTACATGCTGGTGTCACAATGGCCCCTAACTTTGCCTTGCAAGAGCCCTTTCCTTACTGCTCTTCAAAGGCGAATGGGTCAGTTGGGTGCTTGTTAGCTGCATGAAATGGCACAGAGTTCTCAAATTCAATCTCAAGACTTCCTCTCCCTTCTCAACTTTATGAAGATGCTTCTCCTGCCCACACCAGTGAAGCACTTCAACAAAAACTGATTAACAGATTTATTGGCATTACAAATATTCAAAACCTAATTATAGAAATTCAATAAATACTTAATTTGAAGTACATTAGTATTACCTGTCTGTTGGATCTCTGAGCATCCTTGCCAGGTCCAAAGTGGCTCCAGGTTTTGGTGTCCATGTTGAAACTTCTCCAGATTTTTTTTTAATTAGTCTGTTCAACTCCTCTGGGTCATTTTTGACATTTGTTTCTTTAATGTAACTAGGTTAAGGAAAGACACACAATTGGATGTTTCCATAGCACTGGAGACACAAAGTCATGAGTGGAAGGAAAATAGCCACTAGCATTGTTCACTTGTACAAGAGAACAAGATTAAGTGGAAGATAGTTGAAGATAGATGGTGCAGATCTGCACCATACACTTAAAGCACATGACTTTCCCCAAAGAATCATGGGAAGTGTAGTTTCCCCCTTACAGAATCACAGTTTCCAGCATCCTTAACAAACTATTGCTTTATCTCCCACAGTACCTTACTGATGGTGTAGCGAGTTCAATAAGGCTATGGAACATATGAAGAGTCCCTCTGTTCAGGTCAGAATGCTTAAGAATCTGTAGTTATCCTCAACAAGAGGATGGAGTTAGGGAGAAGTAGTCTGGGATCCAAAACTTTAAAAGCTCAGCGTAATCTTAACCCTACTCAGAGCAAGTTGTTCATTCACTTGGAGCTGTCTGTGGTCCTGCCCTGCCTCACTGCTGTCAGACCAGGATAAGACAACCTTGGATTTACTGTAATTTCACTTTTACTGGCAAGCCTCTCCTGCAATAATAAAATAAGAAAACAGTTTTTCTACTAGTGGAAGATTTATTCCACATTTAGAAGGCCAATTAACAATCGATAATAAGTCAATACATTCTGTGCCATGGTGGAAATTATGGGACTAGGTTGGAAAGGCACACAGCACTGATTCCAGCATTATTTGATAGTCTACCTCTTAGGCTTAAATGCTAATCACATCATTATTAGGTAGGAAAAGGCTAACCACACATTACACAGAAATGCCTATACTAACCCCCACCCCCATTAAAAATTCAAAGCAGGTGGAATTTTAATTTATTTATTTGCAAAGGGGAGGCAATAAGAATGGAAGGATCTGTTAATTTCTATTCTCTCACTTTCTTATTTTTCCAGTCTGAAATTCAGTTCTCCACATTTTCCAGCAATTTGCAGTTCGTTTTTAAAATCACCCTGAAAAATCATCAGCATTTTAGTGCAAATTACTCCTAATAGACATATTTTAATATGCCGTTTTCACTAACATGCACATTTTTGTAAGCAATTTCCCTTACTGTAACACATTTTTGTATGTTATTTTCACTAATATCTTTATTTTTATGTACACCTTTCCCCAATATATGCACTTTTGCAAAACACCGTTTGGCTGGAGAAATGCTCTGCAAAATTTGGATGAGTGCAAATCTTACAGGCTAGCTCCCTTTCAGTTCACACATTGCTTCACACATCATCACTGATCACATTTGTGCAAACTTATTGTGATACAACTGGTGACTAAAGAGTGAACAGGAAGATAGTACCTGTCAGAAGGATGAGCTTCAACAAAATATCCCGCAAAAGGACAGTAGATTTTTGGCTTCAGATCAGTAACCAGCTGGGCCTTGTAATTCAACAGCTTCTTCCTTTCGATTTTAATAAACTGGGCTTTCTTCTCCTCTGAAAAACGAAAGCACTTATTGGACCTATGTTGTGCAATCGGGGGGGGGGGGTCTTAATTGTCCCACAAAGATTTTAAGTTATGTTCTTCATTACTAATTATTATTATTGATCACCTCCATCAGCATCACCTTCACACTTGAAGCAGAGCAAGAGAAATCTGGAAGGGCCATCTGTCAAGAGGAAAGAGATCTGGGGAAGAGACTGCACAGAAGATCTCTCTCACTGCTACAGGCATCCCCCCCCACTTGCGCATGATCCCCCCCCCCACTTGCATGCGGCTGCGTATATGCATGGCGCCAGGAAATAAATAAATAATTCAATTCTAACCTGAAATGTCAGGAGAGAGCTGGAAAGCCCTTGTGGTTCACAAGGAGACCCTCCCCAGAGGGACATCAGTGAACCCAAAGTCCAGAAAATAAGACTCCAAGGGTTCAAAAATAGCAACCGGAAGCTTTTGCTACTGCCACGCTACCCCACTCAACACAGCTGTTGGGCAGGAAGATGTATTTACTGCGGCAGGCCTCCCACTTATGTGCATTTCAGTTAAGTGTGCAGGGTCCCAGAACGCCTGTACATGACAACAGACAAGGGGGTATTCCAGGCTTAGGCAAACTCTGGCCCTCCAGATGTTTGCGACTACAGTTCCCATCATCCCTAACTAACAGGACGAGTGTTCAGGGGTGATGGGAATTGTAGTCCCAAACATCTGGAGGGCCAGAGTTTGCCTATGCCTGGTTTATGTTGTTGGGTTGGTATCTGACAACAAAGAACATGGGTAGGTAAACTAAGGCCCGGGGGCCGGATCTGGCCCAATCGCCTTCTAAATCCAGCCCGCGGACAGTCCGGGAATCAGCATGTTTTTACATGAGTACAGTGTGTCCTTTTATTTAAAATGCAACTCTGGGTTATTCGTGGGGCATAGGAATTTGTTCATTTATTTTTTCCCAAAGTATAGTCCAGCCCCCCACAAGGTCTGAGGGACAGTGGACCGGCCCCCTGCTGAAAAGGTTTGCTGACCCATGACATAGAAAGAGCTCTTGCTTCTTCTCATGTTTCCTCCATGTTTTTCTTTGGGGCAATTGCACACATTATGTTGCTGTGTGCACTTGCTAGTTTGTCTCTCAAGAGATAAGGGGGGTGTTTGGTTTGAAATAAAAGTGTTGGCCAATGGAGGCTTCAAAATATTCTGAAAAATGGACACCTTATCTAAAAGATGCCATTGGTTCATTACCAGTGAAATTTCCTCCGCTGTATACCATTGGGAATCCTGACGCTCCACCTGCAAAGTCACTCATCATGAGGTCCACCTTCTCAGGAAGTGTTCCACCATTGGGCCTGGTGCAGTCCACTGTATTCAGAATTTTGTGCCCTATGCAAAGATAAACTCTCAATTAAAACTGTGCCCCAACATCTTCCCAGCAAGACCAGGCCAGAACTGGCTGCTTTTTCAGAGCAAGGTGAAAGGACCATATTTTAGGCACTAGGAGCTTTTGATAGAAACCTGAAGTGTAAAGGAGCAAGAATGGTTTTTCTTTACTTTTGTACAATAATCCAAAGTTACGAATAACCTCAAAGTAGGTCAAAGCTGGAAAATAGAAAAATTGCACTAATCATGCAGAGTATCTGAATCATTCCACTTTTTTATTTGAAACACAGTATTAAAAAGTATCAAATGCAACATAGTAATTATTGTTACATTCAGGTACCTTTATATTCAACAATGATGCAAGTATCCATTTCAGGATGAACACCATCCATCAGTATCATAAACCTAAGATTCCTGTCCACCTTAAAAGAAATCAAAGCACATCTTACTATGAATTTTGACATGGACATTTTTATTTATAGAAAACAGGGTCTATGATTGGCTGTAATCCCTTTAAAAAGTTATTGGAATGCAATCTAGAATGGCATCTGTGTGCCGTGGCTCCCTAAGGTGTATATTAGGGGAAATTGCATAAAAACATGTGTATAATAGAATAAATTTGAATAAAATCCTAATCAACTTCCATGAACATGTTGTTGTTGTTGGTTGGTTGGTTGGTTGGTTTTTTAAATGCAAGGTTATGTAGAACTGTTGAGAACTGTGTTTAAGATCAGGAGGGATAGAAACCAATAGAAATTGACATTGACAGGTTTACCCATCCTTAATTGCAAGCAACAGTCTGCTGCATGGCTATTTATCCATAAGCATCTTGTTACTATTAAACTTATTGTTAGTAATGCACCCTCTGGTGTTATTGGTGTTAGTAATGCACCTCCTCCTCCTCATAATACATTTTAGTGGCAGCAAGGATAGGATATTTTTGAGGAACGCTGAGTAGTTCCTTGTGGATCAGATGATAGTGTGGTGATTAGGTCCCCCAGTTGTCTCTGAACTGGTTGGACATGTCCAAGTGGCATGAGGTGGTGAGCTAGTGGCTGATGCGGGAACCAGCAAATAACACTCATTCATGCCCCCAACAAGAGTCAACATGAAGCAGAGTCAACTTGAGTCAGGAGTCTTGCTTCATCAGCTCACCTTATATGTTTACATTCCATCTTAGGATATATATGTGGCAACCCAGAAACATATTTCAAACTGCTTTGGTTATTAAGTGATGAGTAGTGGGAGCATTGGGACCTCAATTCCCTAATTCTGTCAATATTGTTGGGGTGGGTGGGTATTAGGCTATATGTCTGAGTCCCTTCTAATTCCCGGATCCAGCAAGTATTCAATTGTTGGAATAGCCAGGCCAGTTTCTTGGTAATGGCCCTAACTGTGAGTTGTTAGGGTAACAAAGGAAGCAGCTACGCTCCAGAGGGCAAATGGGTGGGCTCCCCTCCCTCAACTAGCAAAAACAAGAGTTGAGATGTGAAAGAAAGGGAGGGAGGGAGGGAGAGACATTCTTGATTTCTGTTTGAATTCAAGGTTGTGGCTATGGGAGAAGCAAGACCTTCTGGGGTGTTAATGCCGTGAACCGCCCCATCGTAAACTCAGGTTGTATGCGTAAATAAACCCTATAGCCTAAAGATACCACAGTCTTCACTGTCTGTCATTCCAAGGAAACTGAACCCTGCATAAGCATTTGGAAGACCTGGAGTCTCAAGCCACTTGGAAATTTGGGTGGTGTGCAAGAATTGCGTATTAGGGGATTTTTATTTATTTATTTATTTAAAAATATTGTTGCTTACTCATGGTCTGGAAATGTTCTGATTAGAAACTTCTGGATTATTTCCATAGTTTAGAAAGAAAATATAAACTTCAGAAAATGTCAAGACATCAGACCTGTTGCCAAACTCCAAATGGGACAATGTTAATATTGGTCAGCTTTACACCACTCTGTTTGAGGTACCAGAATACAGGCCGTTCTGTCTTCCCAACATAAATGGGCACATCTGGCCTCCTCTCTGCAAGTTTCTTCAATGTAGGGTAACTGGAGAGTAAGAAAAGCAGGAGAGTAGGAAACAAACAAACAAATGGCAATAATATATTTATACCCTACCCATCTGGTTGGGTTTCCCCAGCCACTCTGGGTGGCTCCCAACAGAATATTAAAAACAGGATATAACATCAAACATTAAAAACTTCCCTAAACAGGGTTGCCTTCAGATATCTTCTAAAAGCCAGATAGTTGTTTATTTCCTTGACATCTGATAGGTGGGTGTCCACAGGGATGGCGCCACTACCAAGAAGGCCCCCTGCCTGATTCCCTGTACTTTATTTCTCTTTTAGTGTGCGAACTGCCAGAAGGCCCTCGGAACTGGACAATGGGGGTGGAGACACTCCTTCAGGTATACTGGGCAGAGGCCATTTAGGGCTTTAAAGGTCAGCACCAACACTTTGAATTGTGCTCGGAAACGTACTGGGAGCCTACGTAGGTCTTTCAGAACTGGTGTTATATGGTCTTGGTGGCCACTCTCAGTCAATCCTCAAGTCACTTTACTGGGGTGTGCGTCAGCTATATATAGTGAAAGGCACTAAAATAACGGGACCAGGATTCCAGAAGAGTGAGCAAGCCAAGTGAAGCTCACTTCAAGGCCACCCATAGGCATATTGGATTCTGCTTGAATCCAGTGCTGTGGCTATGGGAAAAGCAAGGCCTCTTGGGCCATTAATGTCCTCCATCACAGGCTCAGGTTGTATATATGTGAAAATAAACCATATATTCTACAGACACCACAGTCTCCACTGCCCCTCATTCCGAAGGAAACTGAACCCTGAGTAAGCGCCTGGAATCCCTGGAATCTCAACCCGCTTGGAGACTGGCATCAATAACTATGCACAAGAATGGCACAGCTAATGATGTTCTTCCTTCCCTCATAAATGCCATCCAGGAGGCAGAACTTTGGCTTGTCCTACTTATATGCTTCCTTATATGCCTGTGTCACCAGAGCAGCATAGGACAAAGCCATACAGCTTGCACACCACCAGCCCCAGGTAAGAATGCTTAAGATGACAGCATAAGTAATTTCCCCTCTCTTTTTTATCATATGCACAGATACCTGAGATGATCAGAATGCATGTGGCTGATGTAAATTAGATCTGCACGACACAGTCTTTCCAACCAGTCACCAGGAGGCTCATGAAGCAACCACCAGCCGCGTGCAAAAGCAGGGCCAATGAGCCACGGATCGAAGATCATTCTTCTGTCTCCAAGTTTGAGGTCCATACATGCATGAGTTATGTAAGTTACCTAAGAGCAGACAGAAACCCAAGACTGAGATGGATCAGTGTTGTCATGTTCCGTGTGCCTGAAAAGAAAAGAACTGTTTCCTAGTGTGGCTAGCTCAGTAGGTTAGAGCGTGGTGCTGACGATGCCAAGGTTGCAGGTTTGATCCCTGTATGGGGCAGCTGCATATTCCCGCATTGCAGGGAGTAGCACTAGGTGATCCTCAGGGCCCCTTCCTTCTCTACAGTTCTATGATTCTATTATGTCCCCATGGTGCTATTTTGAGAGCGGGTGTTAGAGAAGATTTCCGCTTCCTTTCTGCAGAAGAAAATACAGCTTTGCTCTTTGGCTGCTACACCCCAAAACATGCAGCTGGGCAGAGAGTGCCTCTTCCTTTGGCCACCCCCAGAGGGGAAAAAGAGACCAGGTGACCTTGCCTCACTGCCAAAAATATTTCCTCTGCTTTGTCAGCTTCCACTGTGCCCCCTCCCCAAAGGTCCACACATACTGCCACTTCTGTTTCACACATTCCGTACCTTTATGTTTACACAAGCACATCCGCTCCTGTTTCCCCACCTCCCTGCTTCTGGCTAACACTGAGTAGGGAGGGTGCCCAGTCAGATGGGTAGCTAGCATATCTAAACTTTGTGCAGAGGCCAGAGGCCAAATAGGAACTGCTAAGAGCATTCAGAATTGGTGTGGGTGGGAGACTTGCATTGGGTTGAGATCCTCTTGGAGACACATGAGAAGGCCATGATGAGAATATGTTCCCTTCTTGGGAGGCACACTAAACATAGAGAGACTTCCCCAACCTAGTAATAACAGTAATGATTTTATTATTTCTGATCAACCCATTTGTCTGGGTTTCCCCAGCTGCTCTGGGCGGCTTACAACACATAAAACATTGTAAAACATTAGACATAAATAATTTTCTGATACAGGGCTGCCGTCAGATGTCTTCTAAAAGTCAGATAGTTGTTTATTTCCTTGACATCTGATGGGAAGGTGTTCCACAGGGCAGGAGCCACTACCGAGAAGGCCCTCTGCCTGGTTCCCTGTAACCTTACTTCTTGCAGTGAGGGAACCGCCAGAAGGCCCTCGGAGCTGGACCTCAGTGTCCAGGCTGAAAGGAGGGGGTGGACATGCTCCTTCAGGTATACAGTGGTACCTCTGGTTGCGAACGGGATCCATTCCGGAGGCCCGTTCGCAACATGAAAAGAACACAACTCACAGCAGTGCGTCTGCGCGTGCACGGGTTGTGATTCGCCACTTCTGTGCATGCGCGAGCAGCGAAACCTGGAAGTAACCCTTTCCAGTACTTCCGGGTTGCCATGGGACATAACCTGAAAGAACATAACATGAAGCGGATGCAACATGAGGTATGACTGTACTGGGCCAAGGCCACTCCTATCATCCCTGATCATAAGAATGAATGCTTAGTAAAGGCTGGGCATTATCTAACAACATGTAAGATTTGTGCAAGCAAAACTGAAAGAATGCTGAGTAAACAGGCCACAAACTTAAGGTGTATCCAGAACTTCAGGATTGCTGGAGGAGGATAGGAAGATTACAGAGCGGCTGAATGAATTGTGACAATTTTTACTGTGAAAGATGTTGAGAATGTGAAACTGGGGGTCTCTGGGCTTGTCCTTGCTGAGCATTATTTAGCTGCTAATTCACTTTCCCCCCATTCAGATTAGACCAGACTAGTCTAAACCTGCATGTGTTTGTGTTTGAATTTGTCTCTAGGGAGGAACTTCAATCTTTCCCATTCATACCAGTGAGCATTTTCTTTTGTTTGTCCCTACATTCTGATTTCGATTATGCCAATTAGGTGCTGACAGGGCATGCACACAACTTGTTAAACAACAACAGCAAAAACTTCCCCACCCAAGAAATGTGCAAAAGTACACAATCTGGAAATAGTAAATTTGCTTGTGTAAATTTACTTGTGCAATTTTCTGATTTTATTGCAGTCTGAGGGATCAAAACACACACACACACACACACACACACACACACATTTTACTGCATTTTTAATTTAATTTTTTTAAAAGGTAAAAAAAGAAAAAATTCACAATGTAATAATAGCTTGGAAATGAACTAGACTTGGGAGAAAGAAGCTGTATTTTGTTGTAATTGTCTGTGGGAAAACTCATGAGTTACTCATAGTTTGTTAAACAAACAGTAGTTCAGCACCATGTGCACACTAGGCCATAGAGGCAAGCCCCAGTACATAAAATGTGATTTTTATTTACCTGCACCTCCCCAAAAGCCAGATCTTCAGGCCCTCTGGGTTCTGTATCCCATGGATTTGGAGGATTCAGTTCAACTAGCACCAATCCATTATCTGGACCTGTTTCAACAACTAGGAGGAGAGGAAATAAACCACTGCTTTGCTGTTGCTTCATTCATAACCCCTAAACCTAGCCAACACATAGGAACTGATTTTTTTTTTTCGTTGCCTGATTCTCAATGAACTGTCTGGTAGGAGGAAAGAGAGAACTCTCTTCCTGTTTACCTGTCTCCCAGATACAGTGGTGCCCTGCAAGACGAATGCCTCGCAAGACGGAAAACTCGCTAGACGAAAGGGTTTTCCATTTTTTGAGCTGCTTCGCAAGACGAATTTCCCTATGGGCTTGCTTTGCAAGACGAAAAATGAAAACGTCTTGAAAGTTTGTTTCCTTTTTCTTAACACCATTAATACAGTTGCGACTTGACTTCGAGGAGCAACTCATAGAACGCGGTGTGGTAGCCTTTTTTGAGGTTTTTGAAGACTTTGGTGATTTTTGAAGCTTTTCCAAAACTTCTTTTAAACTTTTAAAACTTTTTTTCGGGGGGGGGTTGGATTTTGGGTTGGGGTGTTTGGAATTCAAGGACTTGGTGTTGGGGAGGGGTTTGCAAGAATCTGGAAGCTTGTGTGTTTTTTTCTGCATTTTTATGATTTTCTGTGACCATTGGGCCACTCTGCTGTTTTTTAAAAAAAATTCTGGATTTGAATTTCTGTGTGGTGGGTGGCTGGGGGAACAGTTGAGGAGGGGTTTGCAAGAATCTGGAAGCTTGTGTGGTTTTTTTCTGCATTTTTATGATTTTCTGTGACCATTGGGCCACTCTGCTGTTTTTTTAAAAAAATATCTGGATTTGAATTTCTGTGTGGTGGGTGGCTGGGGGAACAGCTGGGGAGGGGGTTCTTCAGCAAGAAGCAAAGAGTGGTAGAGGAACCTTCTTCGAGTGGTCCCCCAGAGTCTTAGAAAACGTACTGTACACTTTGTTGATTTTTAAATGTTTTTCTGTCATGTTTAGAAACTTAATTTATTGTTCCTTCAGTTTTTGAAATGCTCTTTACAGTATGTGTGACTTTAAAGAGCACTTAATAAACTCTTGTTGTACCAAATTTGGCTTTGTTTGGACTTTTTTTGACCATAGGAACGCATTAATTGAATTTCAATGCATTCCTATGGGATTTCGTGCTTCGCAAGACGAAAAATTCGCTAGACGAAAAAACTCGCGGAACGAATTGATTTCGTCTTGCGAGGCACCACTGTATTCCCTTGGTCTGGTCAAGAGCAAAGCACCTGCCTACGTAACAAAATGAGCAAAGTTCCAATATCTTCTTTGATTGGAGGCTGAAGCTGTTGATCATCTACCCCTCTGAACATAAAATTCCATGATATATAGCTCTGTCTTTGCTGCACCAGAAGAACCCTGTTCTCTTCCGCTGATGGAACCTGGGCTCAGCCTGTGAGCCATTCTGGATATCATGCGATGGAAATTTTTAGCAGCTATCTGAGTTCTATTAATCAAGCACTAGTCAGTAAATGCTGGGTTTCATTGTCTTTTACAGCAACCGTCATTGCTTTATTTCTCTCTGTTGTACTGCTGAATATATAATTGGAATCATAGAATCATAGAATCATAGAGTTGGAAGAGACCACAAGGGCCATTGAGTCCAGCCCCCTGCCAAGCAGGAAACACCATCAGAGCACTCCTGACATATGGTTGTCAAGCCTCTGCTTAAAGACCTCCAAAGTAGGAGACTCCACCACACTCCTTGGCAGCAAATTCCACTGTCGAACAGCTCTTACTGTCAGGAAGTTCTTCCTAATGTTTAGGTGGAATCTTTTTTCTTGTAGTTTGGATCCATTGCTCTGTGTCCGCTTCTCTGGAGCAGCAGAAAACAACCTTTCTCCCTCCTCTATGTGACATCCTTTTATATATTTGAACATGGCTATCATATCACCCCTTAACCTCCTCTTCTCCAGGCTAAACATGCCCAGCTCCCTTAGCCGTTCCTCATAAGGCATCGTTTCCAGACCTTTGACCATTTTGGTTGCCCTCCTCTGGACACGTTCCAGTTATCAGTGTCCTTCTTGAACTGTGGTGCCCAGAACTGGACACAATACTCCAGGGTGAGGTCTGACCAGAGCAGAATACAGTGGCACTATTACTTCCCTTGATCTAGATGCTATACTCCTATTGCTGCAGCCCAGAATTGCATTGGCTATTTTAGCTGCCGCGTCACACTGTTGGCTCATGTCAAGTTTGTGGTCAACCAAGACTCCTAGATCCTTTTCACATGTACTGCTCTCAAGCCAGGTGTCACCCATCTTGTATTTGTGCCTCTCATTTTTTTTGCCCAAGTGCAATACTTTACATTTCTCCCTGTTAAAATTCATCTTGTTTGTTTTTGCCCAGTTCTCTAATCTGTCAAGGTCGTTTTGAAGTGTGATCCTGTCCTCTGGGGTGTTAGCCACCCCTCCCAGTTTGGTGTCATCTGCAAATTTGATCAGGATGCCCTTGAGTCCATCATCCAAGTCATTGATAAAGATGTTGAATAAGACCGGGCCCAAGACAGAACCCTGTGGCACCCCACTAGTCACTCTTCTCCAGGATGAAGAGGAACCATTGATGAGCACCCTTTGGGTTCGGTCAGTCAGCCAGTTACAAATCCACTGAGTGGTAGCATAGTCAAGACCGCATTTTACCAGCTTCTTTACAAGAATATCATGGGGCACCTTGTCAAATGCCTTGCTGAAATCAAGGTAGGCTACATGCACTGCGTTCCCTTCATCTACCAGGCTTGTAATTCTGTCAAAAAACGAGATCAGGTTAGTCTGACATGACTTATTTTTCAGAAATCCATGCTGACTATTGGTGATCACAGCATTCCTTTCTAGGTGCTCACAGACTGTTTGCTTAATGATCTGCTCCAGAATCTTCCCTGGTATTGATGTCAGACTGACTGGGCGGTAATTATTTGGGTCCTCTCTTTTCCCCTTTTTGAAAATAGGGACAACATTTGCCCTCCTCCAGTCTGCCGGGACTTCGCCTGTTCTTCAGGAATTCTCAAAGATGACTGCCAGTGGTTCTGAGATCACATCTGCCACTTCTTTTAATACTCTTGGATGCAGTTCATCTGGCCCTGGAGACTTGAATACATCTAAACTAGCCAAGTATTCTTGCACTATCTCCTTAGTTATTCTGGGCTGTGTTTCCTTTGCTGGATCATTTGCTCCAAATTCTTCAGGTCGGGCATTGTTTTCTTTATCGGAGAAGACTGAGGCAAGGAAGGCATTGAGGAGTTCAGCCCTTTCTGTGTCCCCTGTTTGCATTTCACCATCTTCTCCTTTGAGTGACCCCACTGTTTCTTTGTTCTTCCTTTTGCTACGAACATACCCATAAAAGCCTTTTTTGTTGCTTTTAACCTCTCTAGCAAGCCTGAGTTCATTCTGTGCTTTAGCTTTTCTGACTTTGTGTCTACACGTGCTGGCTATTTGTTTGAATTCCTCTTTGGTGGTTTCCACCCTTTTCCATTTTTTGTACACATCCTTTTTTAATCTTAACTCAGTTAAAAGTTCTTTAGATAGCCACCCTGGCTTCTTTAGGCACCTTCCATGTTTCCGCCTCATTGGTATTGCCTGAAGTTGTGCTTTTAGTATCTCCCTCTTAACAAACTCCCAGCCATCATGAACTCCCTTTCCTTTTAGTATTACTGTCCATGGGATCTCACCCCGCACTTCCCTAAGTTTTATGAAGTCAGCTTTCTTAAAGTCAAGAAATTGAGTCCTAGTATGCTTGGCTGCTCCTTTTCGCTGTATAGTAAACTTCAGAAGAGTATGATCACTTGCGCCTAATGATCCTTCCACTTCTACCCCACTAACCAGGTCATCAACATTGGTTAGGACCAGCTCTAAAATGGCTGTTCCTCTTGTTGCTTCTCCCACTTTCTGGACAATGAAGTTGTCTGCAAGGCCAGTGAGGAATCTGTTTGACCTTATGCTCTTGGCTGTGTTTGAAATCCAACAAATATCTGGGTAATTGAAGTCCCCCATTACTACTATCTCCCTTCCTTTTGCATGCTTGGCCATCTGTTCCAGGAAGGCATCATCTATGTCCTCCGTTTGGCTTGGGGATCTATAGTAAACTCCCACAATGAGGTCACTGTTATTCTTCTCTCCCTTTATTTTGACCCAAATGCTCTCACTTTGGCTTTGAGGTTCTAAATCTTGGATCTCTTCACAGGTATACACAGCCCTGACATATAACGCCACTCCTCCTCCTTTCTTGTCTGGTCTGTTTCTCTGAAATAGATTGTATCCCCCCATTATTACATTCCAGTCGTGGGACTTATCCCACCAGGTTTCAGTGATGCCTATTATGTCATATTTAGTTTGCTGTACCAAGAGCTCAAGCTCATCTTGTTTATTTCCCATGCTTTGCGCATTAGTGTACAGACATTGAAGTCCATTAATCATTCCCCCGTGTCTCTTATTTAAGGATTTTTTCCTCCCACCACTAGGTCTGCGTGCTGTTTGCTCCATTTGGTCTATGACATTTGGATGATCATCTTCATCAATTGATAGACTCCTACCTTCAGGAGCACTGTCTCCCTCCCCCACATTAGTCAGTTTAAAGCCCTCCTGATGAGGTTTCTGAGATTTTTGGCAAAAACATTTCTCCCAACTGTTGTGAGGTGCAGCCCATCGCTTGCCAGAAGTCCATCTTCAAGAAACTGCAGTCCGTGATCTAAGAATCCAAATCGTTCCTATTTACACCATTTGCAAAGCCAGCTGTTCGCTTCCACTATTTTTCCCTCTCTCCCTGGGCCACGTCGTTCAACTGGGAGGACAGATGAGATGACAATTTGTGCATTTAATTGCTTCAATTTCCTGCCCAGAGCCTCGTAGTCTCTTTTAATCTTCTGGAGGCTATTGCTTGCAGTGTCATTGGTTCCCACATGAACCAAGAGGAAGGGGTATTTGTCAGTGGGTTTTATGATTCCTTGCTGTCGTTCAGTTACATCTTGGATCTTAGCCCTGGGGAGACAGCACACTTCCCGAGACATCTTGTCAGGCCAACAGATCACTGCTTCTGTTCCCCTCAGTAGGGAATCCCCTATCACCACTACACGCCTCCTCTTAGGTTTGGTCGGGGTTCTTCCGTGAGCTGTCCGTTCCAAGGTCGCCTGCACATTCCCTGAGGACTGACTTTGCTGCTCGTCTTCATATACCTGATCGACTGTAATGAGGGAGAGATCCTCAAATGGAGTCTGCTCTTCGTCTTCCATGCTAGGGGAGAGGACCTCAAAGCGATTGTGTATAGAAATACACAATCAGAGCAAACCCTGGGCCTCCTACTTCTTTGAGTCATGTTTCTCCATATATCTGGCTCCTGTGCTGGTGAAATAGCCTCCTTCTCAGGGGAGTCCCCTGTCTCCTCCTTGGTGGAGACGGTGTGCTCTATTGCTTCCAAGAAGAGCTCCAGCTCTCTAATTCTTTGGAGCGTAGCTACACGTTCCTCCAGTTGCTGGACTTTGTCTTTTAAGAGGGCAATCAACATGCAATTGCTGCAGGTAAAGCTGCCTGCAACCTTTGGCAAGATGGCAAACATTGCGCAGGAACCGCAGGCGACTGCAGCTGTTCCCTCCCCCTCCATCTTGAGAACGTATCATTGGGGGTGGCTACAGCGGTCCTCCATCATAAAAAGCGTGAAGACAGGACAAATAACTCCCCCCACAAGAAACCTAGGTCTCCCCCAACAAACGTTTGAGACTAGCTCCCCTAAATCTAAAAGATGGATCAAACTGCCCTGCAAGCTCTGATAAGCTCCTCCCACAGCTAATCACCTGCCTCAACAGAAACCCTGCACAGAGAGAGCAGCTAATCAGCCACACAGAAACACACACACACACACACACACGAAAACCCTTTTTGCTCCTTCTTCAACTGCTGCCCTGCAAGCCCTGATAAGCTCCTCCCACAGCTAATCACCTGCCTCAACAGAAACCCTGCCCCCTCTGACCTTTGCACAGGGAGAGCAGCTAATCAGCCACAAAGAAACACACACACACGAAAACCCTTTTTGCTCCTTCTTCAACTGCTGCCCTGCAAGCTCTGATAAGCTCCTCCCACAGCTAATCACCTGCCTCAACAGAAACCCTGCCCCCTCTGACCTTTGCACAGGGAGAGCAGCTAATCAGCCACAAAGAAACACACACACACACACGAAAACCCTTTTTGCTCCTTCTTCAACTGCTGCCCTGCAAGCTCTGATAAGCTCCTCCCACAGCTAATCACCTGCCTCAACAGAAACCCTGCCCCCTCTGACCTTTGCACAGGGAGAGCAGCTAATCAGCCACAAAGAAACACACACACACAAGAAAACCCTTTTTGTTCCTTCTTCAACTGCTGCCCTGCTAGCTCTGATAAGCTCCTCCCACAGCTAATCACCTGCCTCAACAGAAACCCTGCCCCCTCTGACCTTTGCACAGGGAGAGCAGCTAATCAGCCACAAAGAAACACACACACACACACACACACGAAAACCCTTTTTGTTCCTTCTTCAACTGCTGCCCTGCTAGCTCTGATAAGCTCCTCCCACAGCTAATCACCTGCCTCAACAGAAACCCTGCCCCCTCTGACCTTTGCACAGGGAGAGCAGCTAATCAGCCACAAAGAAACACACACACACACACACACACACACACACACACACGAAAACCCTTTTTGCTCCTTCAACTGCTGCCCTGCAAGCTCATACACAGTTATATAATTGAGACTGTTGAAAGGCTTGTTTGCCTTCTTCTATACCGTTGGACTATATTGTCTAATTTTGTTCAATGCTATGCTTTGAGCATGATTGCAGGATTGGGACTACTGAAAGGCTTGTTTGCCTCAGTGATATTGATTACCTTCTCTCATTTTGTTCATACAATATTGACTTGTTTTATTAGTTGTATCTCTACCACATGTTCTCTATTCAAGAACTGTGAAATAATACAGGTTATGAAGATGTTGTTAGAACATTATTAGCCACGTGTTGCCTGTTACTACTTAAGTTTATTCAGGCTATAAAGGCAGGGAAAGGGTGGGGCAGCTCCAAGAAAAGGGTGTGACAATGGGGTTGGGGAGAGAAGCCAGCAAGGGCAGGTTAATATGACCGTTTTAGTCCTCTGGTGACAGGCAGAAGGGAAAGATAAGGTTATTGGAGGGGGACAGATGGAAGTATCTGGGAGCAAAGGGGGCATTTGCAGTAGTTATTAGTTGGCTGGGGTGGAAAGAAGGTCTAAGATGTTACCATGAGGGGAGTGATACGGAGTTGGCAAACTGGGGGCAGAATTAGTTAGAATTATCCAGAGTTAGGGTTAATAATATACCCTGCCCATCTGGCTGAGTTTCCCCAGCCACTCTGGGTGGCTCCCAATCGAGTGTTAAAAACAATACAGCATTAAATATTAAAAACTTCCCTAAACAGGGCTGCCTTCAGATGTCTTTTAAAGATAGGATAGCTGCTTATTTCCTTCACATCTGAAGGGAGGGCGTTCCACAGGGCGAGCGCCACTCTGTCTGGTTCCCTGTAACCTCACTTCTCGCAATGAGGGAACCGCCAGAATGCCAGCTGTTACCAGTTTTGTTCCATATTCCTGGTTCTTGTTGAACACTTATGAGCCTGTCTTGCTCTATATTTCCAAACCCAGTGGTTGAAATTGTGAATGCCTATGATGGCCTTTTCAGAGAAGTCCTGACAATATTGTGAAATTCCTTTCCCGTGGAAATCCTGCAGATCTCTTCTTTTCAACATATTAGATGTTTACTCAAAAATGTTTTACTGTAGGAAAAAAAGTTGTTGTTGTTGTTTTGTTTTTTAAAAAATAGCTTTTACCATTTGCCATGCTTGGCTTTTAAGAAACCAATCCAATATCTTACTGTTTTTGACTTGTATGCACGACAGCGAACAAAGTAAGCAATATAAATCAAATCAAACTCTTTAACTTGAGCAAATTGGATTTGTATTTCTATTAAGCCACAGAGCAAGAAAATAACAAAGGTGGCACTGCTATAAAAAGCTGCAGCAGATGTTACATTTTACCTAGTTCATCTTGGCAGAAGCTGTCTGGGGGGTTAACGTATTTCATTGTGCTCACATCCAGCTTCCAGTTATGCTTAGTGCAACGTACACATCTAGGTTAAAAAGTCAACAACAGAAATAACAATGATGGGGTTTTAAAAGTGTAAATTCTTAGAGCAATATTTAGCAACACGAAGCTAGCCAATGAACTCGAATACCATGTTGTTGGGAAAGATGCATTGCACGAAGAGAAGGAAGCAGTTTTAGGATAGAATAATAGTCAGAGTCTGGGTACACACTACCTTTAAAGCACATTTGAAACATGACCTTTCCCTTTGGAGGATTATGGGCTCAAACATTTACCCCCCACAAAAATTACGGTGCCCAGAACTCTTTGAGGGGAACAATGTGCTTTGAATGTGCTTTGAATATCTCACACAGCCAGAATGCTGGGCCAATTTTATTTATTTCATTCATTTAGGAAATGCTTCTCATGGAACATCTTCAAGTGATTTTTCAATACAGTAATAACATCTATTAAACTTAAAAAAAAAAAGGCAGAGCTGAGAATAAAGCACAATATTGGATTATCCTGGGTCAAATACAGTGGTGCCCCGCAAGACGAATGCCTCGCAAGACGGAAAACTCGCTAGACAAAAGAGTTTTCCGTTTTGGAGGTGCTTCGCAAAACAAATCTCCTATGGGCTTGCTTCACAAGACGAAAATGTCTTGCGAGTTCCTGCGGTTTTTTCCCCTCCCCCCTTTTTCTAAGCCGCTAAGCCGCTTATCAGCTGATCCGATAAGCTGATAAGCCGCTAAAAGCCGCTAAAAGCGCTAATAGCGCTAATCCGCTAATCCGTCAATGGGCTTGCTTCGCAAGACGAAGAAACCGCTAGACGAAGAGAATCACAGAACGGATTCTTTTCGTCTTGCGAGGCACCACTGTATGTGAGGTATCAGGCTAGAGAACTAGATAACTTTGTAGTGGAGGCATCAGTGATCAGTCACCATTTCATTCTGACCAAACTCTAGGAATTGCAGGGAAGATATAAAATATTGCACAAGACAAGATGATATGTACATATAAAGTATATGCTACATCTAATATATAATTACATTTTAAAAAAACTGTGGGGAAAGGACCAGCAAGGCAGGACAAGGTAGAAAAGGGGGAAGGGCCTAAGGAAGAAATGGCAGAAATACTGCAAAAACATTTTTATTAACTAGCCACAGAGGCAGATTTAGGAGAGTGCAACCAGTTCAGTCGCACCTTAAAAACCTCCTTAAAGCCATCTGAGCTCATGGCTGTCACCATACCTTGTAGCAATGAAACCCTTAAATTCATGAGAACATAGGGCCTCCACAGGGGACACAGCAATTATGCTTTAGAATGGAATGCCAGAGGTGGGAAGGGGAGGCGGTTGCCAATTTTTTGCATCACATAGGGTGCCACTGACATTTGAGACCCCCAGGTCCACTGCTTCCAGCCATATACATCTGAATATGATGGTCTCCTTGATAGAGCTTTTAAATGCTTTAATAAGCATGCCTCTCTCTTTGAGCCACCTCTGAACAGGCTCATTGGTGGTGCAGTTCTGTGGAGCTAGGGGGTGATCTTAGAGGACTTGAGGGGAAAGGGGGTGCCCTCTATGGCAACTTGCCTGCTCTGGAACTTCAGTCATCATCATGAAGATCCTTAGCTACACTATTTTTTGTTGTTGCTGCAGAAAATACATTGTTCTCATGGGAAACCCAACCAGATGGGTGGGGTATAAATAATATTTTATTATTATTATTATTATTATTATTATTATTATTATGGACTTGAGGGCAAGTGGCCGTCAATGTCTATCTTTAAGATGGACTCATTCCCACTGGGCCAAATCCTGAGACCCATCATCACGAAGGAATAGTGTTTCAAGTTTAACCCATCAGCTTTCCAAAAAATCCAACAACCCAGCATGCTACATAGTTGTCTATCTGAATTCTCAGCATTTCCCATGCTTATCAGTTTATGGGAGTATATTTATTGCAAACAGAAACAGAGAGCGCAAATGGGGCAAAGTCTGGCCTTACTTTTGTGTCAGATCTTCAATATCTTTAATAAACAATCCGCCTTGGTGCTTGCACAAGTTCTTGCATGCACGGAGTGTATCCTTGACCTTGTACAAGATGTAATTCTTCCCATCCATTTTGTTCTTTAGGAAATTTATCCCTTCCTTGAGTGCAGCCACCTCAGAAGGTGTAAGTGACAGCAGCGTCGTGCTGGTTTGCTCCACACTATTTCAAACCAAATAATGAGCAGTAAGAGATAACAAAACAAGCTTGGGTTTCTCATATCAGAAAACATCTTCAGAATTCATTTTGCTTAACAAATTGCATGCCAATATTTATTATTCTCTTTCAAAGACTTGTCCAAACCCCGGGCTGGGATGATTCAGCTGGACCAATGACAAGGAAACAAACAGCATTTTTCTTCTCCTGTTTATTTTCGGGTTTAAAGCGTGTGTCTCTTTAAAAGACATCAGGGGTGGGGTTTTTGCATATTTCAGGGGGCCGGATCCGGCCCAATCGCCTTCTAAATCCAGCCCACGGGCGGTCCGGGAATCAGCGTGTTTTTACATGAGTAGAATGTGTCCTTTTATTTAAAATGCATCTCTGGGTTATTTGTGGGGCATAGGAATTCCTTCTTTTTTTTCTTTTTCAAAATATAGTCCGGCCCCCAACAAGGTCTGAGGGACAGCAGACTAGCCCCCTGCTGAAAAAGTTTGCTGACCCCTGATCTAGAAGTAACGTACTCCTGCCCTTTCCATTTTATTTATTCATTTATTATTTGTGAAATTTATAACCAACCTTTCCACCAAATGTTCAAGGTGGCTGATAGTAACACATATACTAATCATATACAATAGGCATAACAAAATAACTGTTGTCCCCTCTCCAGATTTGGCACTTCTAAATTTATTCCCTGATGCCAATAAAGACCTTAAAAATATCGAGTTCATCTCTCATATTTTGATGGCCACAAGGATGTCTATAGCAAGGTCTTGGCAAATGCTTGAGCTAGTAAAGTTGGACTATTAGGTTTGGCAGGTAGCCTTGTTAGGAAAAAAAATCCCATAAACTGAAAGTTTACAAGAAGTCCAATAAAAAATACAGCTTTTTTGCAGTCTGGTTTGATTTCACATCTTTTAAGAATAAGGAAATGTATGGACCGATAGTTCCTCCAATTTACACTAATGTATGGATTACATGATAAAAAATCAAGAAGAATCAACACACTGATACTTGGTTTCTTCTTTTATTCATATTATTCATATTCGCTCTACGCTGGGCTGCCCTTGAAGCTGTCCCAGAAACTCCAGCGGGTGCAGAATGCTGCAGCGAGGCTCCTCATGGGGTCTCTGCCATGGGAGCATATTCACCCAGTGCAGGGGTCTGCAACCCGCAGCTCCGGAGCCGCATGTGGCTCTTTTACATCTTTGCTGCGGCTCCGGGGCGGATACTAGCGAGGGGAGGAGGTGCATTGTGCGCCCCAACACTCCTCACTGTGGCGGGCGCTGTACTGGCTGTGACATCGCATGGGGGCGGTGCGTGCGTTAGTCACGCACCGTCCCGACGTCACCTTCCCGCCCGCTGTCAGATCGTGGCTCCGGAGATATATTTGTTTTAAATGTCGCAATTGTTTTGCGGCTCCCAGTTGTTGTTTTTTCTTCGGAAACGGGTCCAAGTGGCTCTTTTTGTCTTAAAGGTTGCAGACACCTGACCCAGTGCTTTTCAAGCTGCACTGGCTCCCGGTGGAGTACAGGGTCAGATTTAAGGTGCTGCTTTTGACCTTTAAAGCCCTTCACGGCCTAGGACCCTCGTACCCACGGGACCACCTCTCCCGGTATGCCTCACGGAGAGTCTCAAGGTCCATAAATAGCAACACCCTAGTGGTCCCAGGCCCTAAGGAAGTTAGATTAGCTTCAACCAGAGCCAGGGCCTTTTCAACTCTGGCTCTGGTCTGGTGGAACGCTCTGCCTCATGAGACCAGGGCCCTGCAGGATCTGATTTCTTTCCGCAGGGCTTGTAAGACAGAGTTGTTCCGCCTGGCCTTTGGCTTGGAGCCAATTTGATTCCCTCCCTCTCTTTCTTTTTTCTTTTCCTTCTCCTCCTGCGATGAGGCTGCCTTTTAATATTTTAAAGTTTCAATATTTGAATGTTGTATTTTAATTTTGTTTTTAAGTTGTGCTCATTCAACTTGTTTTCATTATTGCTTGTTAGCCGCCCTGAGCCCGGCCTTGGCTGGCGAGGGCGGGGTATAAATAAAAAAATATTATTATTATTATTATTATTATTATTATTATTATTATTATTATTATATCACATGATAACAAAGCAAGGGAATTAAAACCAACATTTTTCCTGGATCTACCTCACATTCAACATATCAGCAATTATTGTGGTATTTTCCTTTCTATTTTTAAACTTCAAAAATACTCTGCTGTACTTGTGTTCCATGTCTGCATCGATGCTGCCTAATTTTCTGCCCCACCTCAGCTTCTTCTCTCTCTCTTTTTCTTTCTTATTTTCTTTCTGTAAATTTCCCCTGATTTTAGAATTTCCATAAAAATTACATGGGGGGGGGGAAGCAACACATTAACAATAAGAAATATAGCAATAAGAAATGCATTACAGGTAAAATGACAACAAATTCAACTATCGAAACCCATTTGTCACCTGAGAGATTTTTCCAGAAGCTTCCACTGTGACGCCCCAGTAAGTGAGACTTTGGTGAGGGCAACATCTTCCTGTTTCACCTCAAGTGGTGAAACAGAATGGGATTTCCCTCTGATGGCAAGAGATCTTTAATTTAAATATTTTTGTGTGTGATTTGTACAGAAGTAATAAGAGATAGTGGTAAGAGGGTGCAAAAAAGGAGGAGCCCTCTGCCATTAAAAATTCCCGCCTCAAACGGTGAAGGAGGGCTGGAGAACCATTGCAAGTTATTTTACCATCTGCAAAAAGATGTTCTATTCATACATTGGAAGGATAAAAATGTGCCCTCCTTCAATTAATGGATATATGACATGACAACTCTTGCAACCTATGAACAGATCACTTTCAGACAATGATTATGCGTGAACAAATTAAATGATTTTTGGAATGTATTTGTTGAAACCATAGTGACACATGAATCAATGTATACTTGAGGGAAACAATTCATTTATTCATCTACATATATATACTATATAGTTTTGTGACTTTAATTATAATTTATGGTTATTTTGTTATTGCTATTTTCCTCTGCTTTTAAAAATGTTTTTTTTTCTGTTTCAGCTTTCTTTTTCTTTTTTTCTTTTTTTTTCTTTTAAATGTATTTTAACTTACTATAATATCCTCAATTTTATATATAAAAACAGGATGACGTGTACATAAACCTGTATTTTTAGAAGGTATGCAGGTGGATTGAGGATAAAACAAAATGTGCTTTCATCTTATCTGACCATTCAACAGGCTGCCAGTTTGGGATTGTGCCTGTCTCCTAAATCATCAGTATCCAGGTCTACCTGTAATCCTCTTCCCATTAAGTAGGTTCAACACAACACTCCAACAAAGCGTTTACGGTAACTTACGGTAATTGTTGCAACTGTTGCAGGGTACCCAGGCAGCCAAGCCAAAATTAATGGACTCTGTTATGTGCAGTCAGCTGTGAATACACAGGCTGCAAAATGAGAGATTCCTGACTGGGGCCAGGTTTGTTCCCACCCCCCCACCCCCACTTGTGGGACTTTCCTTGTGCTTGATCAATTCAGTAAAGAATGAGGAAGATCATTAATTTTTGCCGCTGCTGCAACCAGACCTGCAATGTTCACATAGGAGTGATGTCCTTCAAGGACATTTTGTGGTCATCGATTAAAACTTCAAAGCTCGGGGGGCCACTAGGGGCGCATCAGAAGATGGCTGACAATAACATCTTTCCGACCCACACAAGGTAATTTGGAGGCTGTGATGGAAGTAAATAGCCTCCCTACCCCCCCAGGATTGGGGGGGGACTGCCCTTGCCTGCTGTGCCCTATACCACCCCCGAATTTGTGGGGATGGGGGCACTAGGCACAATGCCCTCCTGTGGGATTTCGGCGCTCCTGGACGCCGTCTCTGATCCGCGCCACTAGCTGCAAGAACTTCAAAAGAAACAATTAGGAAGAAGCGAATGCACATATTTCAAGGAAGGAGGGGGAGTAAAGACTGCTAACAGAAGAGATCTCTGATAAAACAAGACGAGTCGGAGGAACAAGTATAACTCATGAGAAGATACGCCAAGAATTGGTATGGCAAAGGGACTGATGGGGGAGGGGGGGAACTTTCCTTTCTTTCCTTTATGTGATTAAACAAGAATCCCCCCCCTCACAAGTCAGAAATGTCGTTTTAAGGACTTAAGCTGTGGATTTAAGGCTGTGTGGAGATAAACTTTCGAACCAAAGCATGTTTTGAGAAGAGCGTGGAATGTATAAGGGCTTTGGAATGACGCAGTTAAAATGCCGTTGCCATATTGGGAAGTTCTGTCGGAGGACTTAAGTCTGGGAGGATAAATAAAGCTGTTTTTATATTGTGGGTGAAACTCCTCAGAGGGACTTAAGAACGACAGCTCTGTAATTAAAGATGGAAAGAGCGATGTTATCTATGAAAGCAATGATATATGGAAACCATCTTGATTTGAGGATTGGAAGAACGGAAAAATTCACACAGGATTATTATTGGTGTTTATCGGCTTAAGGTGATTATCAGAAGAGATCATAAAGAAAAAAGAGGAAAATATATGAACAAGATGTGATGTGGAAACAACAAGATAAGACTGGATAGAATTATGAACTTTGTTTGGACTGATTTGGACATTAACGCAGTAGCAAGAAGATGATCAGAATCCCCCTTCGGATCTTGAAATATGGGTCCCCTCAACAAAATTTAAAATTCGGCTTTGTAATTCGGAATTTATGTGATGTGATTTGATTTGATTGGCCGGTTAATAAAAATTATTTTTAAAAACCAACAACTTCAAAGCTCAAAGGAAATGTCTTTCTCGAAAATTAATGTGGCTCAACTAATCATTGTATTTAGCATGTGTGGTTTAAAATATTTTAGGCACTGGGGGAGGGGATATGGGAAAGCTTTACTGCTGCCTAAAGAAGGTGTATTTCAGTATCCTATAGTCTAATGAAATGGAGATCTACTTCCATGTTGCTTTAAATATAGTAAATTGGATATATCAAGTCTATTCCGTTTGCAAACCGTGATTTTCTAAAAATGTTTCCTGACTGCTTCTACTCCATCTGGAGCCTACGTAGAAGTGTATCCATGGTAGAACATTTCAATACGTAGCTAAAATTCCACACACCATATGCTAAATACAAGAGCATTTATCATCTCTCTGCATGTGGAAATGCTGCAGGTGGTTTAGGTCAGCCTTGAAAAACAAGTTGTACAGTATCTAGATCCTTAACAAGTTAAACAGTCTATATATCTCAACACCCTACAAACTTAATCTAAATTGTTATTTGCTGGAATTATCAAATTACATTCTCCTCCGCGCAACACATGAATCTTAACACATTTCATGTTATGTGTTCAGCTTTCAGCTTTGAAAACATAACAATGTTTGCTCCACTTGTTATAGGGTGAAAACGAAAGCTCCAGCTATTTAAATTATTTTAACTTGTTCAATATATTTTCCTCAGCTGACCAGCTGTGAGAGATGAATTGTTGCTAAGAATTATTGGGAGATACCCAACTTCATTACTGCATATCTCTTGCATTATTTAAAAATAATACATGTTGAAGAATAATTAAGATAGAAATCTTACTTTTTCTCCATAATGGATCAACAGGTTAGAGGAGAGAAATGATGCTGAATCCCTGGCGGCAACAGCAACGAAGTCATAAATTTTTATTCCGCTTCACAAACATCATAGGCTGGTTCTGGAAGAAGGACCTGTAAACTCCAGTGGGCCTGACACCGTGGAAACTACAAGTTTTGAGAGTTTTACAGCAGCTATAGCAAGGTGGAAAAAAGTCTGAGAACTGATCACTAGAAAATCATTTACTTTTAATAAGGTCGCCAGCAGTTTATATACACAATGGTGTACATCTAGAAATGAAGGTTATGTACTGGCATATACTGAAAAAAAACCTTGCATATGCTTGTGAGGTTCACAGGTGTTGATGCCAGCTGAAAAGGGAATGGCTGAGATCCATGGTAATAGTGACGGTGGAGGTACGCCCAGTATGGAATAAAGAACTGAGAAGATAGTGTGTCACACAAAGTTCACATGGCAGCAGCAAGCTATGTTTTCTTATTTAAATCTAGTACTGTGAGAGTGTTGGAAACAGCAATGTTTCTTTGTATCCTTTTTCTTTGTATTTTTAGCGTGCTCTCGAAAGAGCAGTGAAAATAAACTCACATAATCCTGTCACCAAAATGGGGGAAGGAAGCAAAAAAACAGAAAGCCAGTGTGGGCAAAGGTTCTCCAAAGGGCATTGCCCCAACTCCAGACTAAGAGTCAAAAAGAGCAGCAGCTGAAGAAGCCACCTCAGGATGTCTGCTCTGACACCAGATGCACAGGTGGCCGAGTATTGACCCCAGAGGGAACCACTATGGCTGCCAGACCTGCCCACATGCAGCGAGCAGAGACGACTACTGCAGTTGAAGAACCCCATCCCCAGGCAAAGCACTGTTTCCATTGGGAAATGAAAACTGGATTGATCCTTGCCTGAGTGGCTAGTACAACCAGAGGGTTCCTGCTGGGTCCGGCCTCCAAGGCAGGCATCCCCAAACTCGGCCCTCCAGCTGTTTTTGGGACTACAATTCCCATCATCCCTGACCACTGGTCCTGTTAGCTAGGGATGATGGGGGTTGTAGTCCCAAAAGAGCTGGAGGGCCGAGTTTGGGGATGCCTGCTCCAAGGTATTCAAGTGAGCTAGGATTAAATTGACGATCCACTTGTTAGCCTCCTTTTGCTTGGGTGTACCTTCTTTCCTAGCACTGGTCTGCTGAGGGAGCAGAGCACGAAGCTGAGGGAGCCAGAGAAGATCTTTCAAGGGGGGCAGACAGGGGAGCTGAAATGGCCAATCCATGAGCCTTTTCTTCTTCATCTTAGGAAACAGAAAACAGGGTGTTTAGGATCAAGAGGAGACTTTACAATTTTTTGCCCTAGGGCCCCCTTTCATTTATAGGGAGCCATGACTAATCAAACCTAGAGCTGGACCTTATTATAGAGATACACTATACAGAAAGCCTGGGACTAAAATGGCCGATGAGGCCCGATAAGAAAGATAAACTATATAGCAAGGCTGGGTCTTGAGAGAGATGAAAGAAAAGGCCAAAACTATCATTTCTACCGTTAAGCAGTAGACCAATTTGTTCTTTTTAATTTATATTTTATTGATTTTATCTGCAGAAACAAAGAACATAACTTACAACCTAAATAAAAATCTGAACATAACTTGTAACTTATAACTTATGTGGAAATTGCTCGGTTTGGTTGTGTACTTTTTGATGTGTTTTATTTACTGTTTATGACTTTTGTTATGTTTCTAATTATGTAAATCTTTTTATGTGGTAAGCTGCCTTGAGCATACTTTCAACTATGGGAAGGCAGCATACAACTATGATGATGATGATGATGATGATGATGATGATGATGAAAACCAGCAGAGGCTGGCAGGACAGCATTTCACACTTGGCTTTCCAAAGCTAAGCATTGCTGCCGCTGAGGGAAAGAGAGGGAGCTATGGTTAAGGTATGGTTTAGGAGGTCAGAATGAGTGACGGCACCCGAACGCAGGAGCCGTCCGTCAATTGCCTCCACCTGTACCGGTTCTGGCTTGTTCTGAAGTGGCACCTGATAATTTCAATTCCAAGGTCCTTTGTTAATTGTTCCGTGTGTGGTGTAGTTAGGGGTAATAAAGTCCAAGGTCCTTTGTTAATTGTTCCGTGTGTGGTGTAGTTAGGGGTAATAATCCTAGGAACAATGACTGCCTGTACAATCACTGGTCAACAACAAATTTGTTGTCTGTCAGGAAAGCATTATATAATGTTTGGACTAGATATAAGGACTTGTTGGAGAATAAAACCCCAAGGTGGTTGTCGCCAATGGAGGCAAAAGCCGTGAAAAAGCTCAATATGGAGGCCAATTGGCCAAAATATTGGGAAATTTTGGAACAAGAGGGAGGAAAACTGAAACTACAGAGTTATGAGAAACTGAAGTCTAAAGTACGAGACTGGCTCCATTATTACCAAATAATGGAGATTTACAAACAAGATAGGAAAATTGGCTTCCAGGTGGAGAAATCAAAATTAGAAACAGAACTGTTAGAACCCAATACTAAGAATCTGTCAAGAATGTATAACTTGTTGCTGAAATGGAATACACAAGATGAAACAGTTAAATCAGCTATGATTAAGTGGGCACAAGACATTGGTCATAATATTATGTTTGCTGACTGGGAACAGTTGTGGACCACCGGTATAAAATTTACGGCATGTAATGCCTTAAGAGAGAATATTATGAAAATGATTTACAGGTATTTATGACCCCAGTCAAGCTAGCAAAAATCTACCATTTGCCTGATAATAAGTGTTGGAAATGTAAAGAAACTGAAGGTACCTTTTATCACCTTTGGTGGACGTGCCCAAAGATTAAGGCTTTCTGGGAAATGATATATAATGAAATGAAAAAGGTACTTAAATGTACTTTTCCCAAGAAACCAGAAGCCTTTCTTTTGGGTATGGTCGGCCAATTGGTGTTAAAGAAAGACAGGACTTTTTTATGTATGCTACTACAGCAGCAAGAATTCTCATCGCAAAGTATTGGAAGACGCAGGATCTACCCACTCTGGAAGAATGGCAGATGAAGGTGATAGACTATATGGGACTGGCCAAGATGACTGGCAGAATCTGAGACCAGGGGAAAGAGACGGAAGAAGAAGATTGGAAGAAATTTAAAATTTATCTTAAGAAATATTATAAAATTAATGAATGCTAAAATGTTGAGGTTTTAGAAAAAAGGGGATTACAGCTGTAAAAGATTAAGTAAAAGAAAAGAATAAGGGAAAATTTGATAAAATCAAGGGGCAGGATTTGCTGAAACAAAGTTGGAAATTGGGATGCAGAATGGGGATGTACGGGGAAGTCGGTGAAGTAAGGTTTAAGAAAAAAAGGATTTGAAATTATACATGTTTGTTTATGTGTTTGTTTGTTTATATTGTCTGTGTTTATAAAAATTGTGAAAAACCAATAATTTTTTTATAAAAAAACAACAAATTTGTTGTCTGCGTTTTTTCAGTTGATTTAGGACAAATCTGATGCGCTGAATCAAAACAATGTGGATGTACTGCAAACTAAGATACTGGCTTATCCGTTTCTTTGGCTTTCCCCCAGATTCTTAGAATGACAACGGAAATAGGACTTCGAAATGTAGAGGAGGGGATGAGATAAAAGCCAGCAGAGTGCTGCACTCCAGTGAAAACATCTCACAGTATTCTCAGATGTGTTTCAGCAGCATTTTTGTTTGAAAAGAAAATTCTAGCTGAAAAACTGGTTATTCATAAAGATGGGCTAAGATTTAAATATAAAAGGTTCTTAAGGCATTGATACATATCATGCATTGGTGTTCCAAGTCATAAATTTTTATTCCGCTTCACGAACATCATAGGCTGGTTCTGGAAGAAGGACCTGTAAACTCCAGTGGGGCTGACACCGTGGAAACTACAAGTTTTGAGAGTTTTACAGCAGCTATAGCAAGGTGGAAAGAAACCTGAGAATTGATTGCTAGAAAATCATTCACTTTTAATAAGGTCGCCAGCAGTTTAAAGACACAATGGTGTGCATCTAGAAATGAAAGTCATGTACTGGCATATACTGAGAAAAAACTTGCATATGCAGCCTAGGGGGCGGGGCCTGCACTCACCGCCACAGCTTAAGAGGCCTGAGAGAGGCTTCCGAGACACTGCTGCTGCTCCTCTCGTGAGTGCTGGGAAGACCGCTCCCTCTCCTGCCAACTCCATCGGGCCTAGGGGGCGGGACCTGCACTCACCACTACAGCTTAGAGGCCCGAGCAGCTACCTGCAGCAAGGGACAAAATGGTTTAAAATGTTTTAAGCGCTTTTAATCTGCAGCACCTTAAATGGTGGTGGTTGTTTTTTATAATATTATATTATTTTATTTTATTATTTTATTTTTGCTTGGGGTGGGATGAGCATTTAGTGAGTGTGGGGAGTAGTTTAATTTGGGCACTATTGTTTCTTGCTTTGTTTTTATTTTTATTATTCTGTTAAGTTATTATATAGTTTGTATTTTGCATTTAAGGGGAAGGGTCAGGGCTGCCTGGGAGTGGGCCTCAGCCAATAGAATGGCTGGGGCAGGTTCCACAGGGGGGAATGTATTGGGACACCCGATCTCAGTGATCACGGGCAGGAGGAAGAGTTATGCTAAGACCAGACCATGTCATTACCGAGGAGGCAGGGTTAGTCGTTTGAGGACTATCCCTGCCTCCAGGTCTGGTCCTGACCGGAAGGATACATGAATCAGCAAGGGAAACCCACATGACCTGAAGGTGTTGCTGTGTAATGCCAGGTCAATGATGAATAAAACCACTGCCATCCACGACCTGATTGTGGATGGAGGATTTGACCTGGCATGTGTGACAGAGACCTGGTTGGAGGAAGCAGATAGGCCTGTCCTTGCCGCTGCTTGCCCACCAGGTTTCTCTTACGCACAGCAACCCAGGTCATGTGGGTGGGGAGGGGGGGGGTTGCAGTGATTTTTAGGAAGTCATTAGTCTGCACCAGGCGTCCTATTGGGAAGACCCAGTTTTCTGAGTGCATGTTCTGGAAGTTGGGGAATAGGGGCTGTACAGGATTCCTACTGGTGTACCGACCTCCCCACTGCACCAAGGATTCCCTGCCTGAGCTGCTTCAGGTCGTGGCGGATATGCTCCTGGAGACACCTAGCTTTGTTGTCCTGAGGGATTTTAACATCCATGCCGACACGACCTTACAAGGGGCCGCTCGGGACTTCGTGGAAAGCACGGCCTCCATGGGGCTGTCCCTGAATAAGTTTGGCCCAACTCATAGCCGCGGACATGACTTAGACTTGGTGTTTACCTCTACGGATGTTGGTGATCTGACACTAACTAAAAGCGAAACAAAAGAAGTGCCATTGTGCTGGTCCCGGAGGGAAGGTTACCGTTGGCGTAGTCAAAGTCCGGTCCTGGGTCACTGGGCTGGAAACAGTTCACAAGGAGCGAGGTGAGGTCCGAAGCAGGGCGGGGACAGGAACACTGGGAGAAACAGGACTGGATGCTGGCCGAAACAGCTCATCAACGACGTTGCTCCCGCAACCTGGGACCGGGCTGACTGGCCTTTATCTTCTCTGAAGCCAGGGGCGGTCCCGGCCCCCAGGAGACCCGCCTCTCCTGGCCTTAAGGCAAGCACTCCTCCTGGGAGAAACCAGTTCCCTTCGCCTCTCTGCCCTGAGCCTCTGCAGTTCAGGAGAGGCTGAAGGGTTACTGGACCCAGGGGCACTGTAGGCACTGAGTCGTCAACCACCTCCGGAGCCAGAGTGGATTCACCTGGTGCCTGCTCCTGAGGATCCGGCACAGGTGCAGGCGCTTCAGAATCAAGGCCCTGCCCCAGTTCAGCCGGCCCTGGAGGCGGGGACTCCTGTGCAGGCTGGGATTCCTCCGGTTCAGCCTCTGAATCGGTTTCCCAGGCCATCACAGCCATGGTCAGATCACTTCCTGGTGCAACTGGACTTCTCCGCAACCTTTCCCCTCTGCAGGGAGGTGGGACCGATTCGGATGGTCCGCCCCCGCCACTTAATGGATCCAGTTGGCTTCCAGAGAGTGGTAGGGGATGTTTTATCCCAAGTTGATGACCTTTCAGCTGATTCCCTGGTGGCACACTGGAATGCGGATTTACCAGGGCTATTGACTGTCTGGCTCCGAAGTGCCCTCTCCGATTGCATGGAGCCCGGACAGCCCCATGGTTTTCCCCGGAACTGAGGGCGATGAAACAATCGTTGAGATGGTTAGAGCGCCGGTAGCAGAAAACTCATTCTGAATCAGACCGGACATGGGCTAGAGCTCAACGTCGAGCCTACCAAGTGGCAATGGCGACGGCAAAGAGGGCCTTCTTCGCCGCCTCCATTGCATCTGCAGAAAACATCAGCAGGAGACTTTTTCAGGTGGTTCACAATCTATCGGAACCACCTGTACCACCGGGGCCTGGTAGGGACCCCAAGATCTCCTGCAATGCTTTTGCAAAGTTTTTTGCAGATAAAGTCGCTCAGATTCAGAGGGAGGTAGACTCCACTGTGGGAGCACGGCCAGGGCAAGAGAGTGCTAGAGTTCTGTCTGCTCCTGTTACATGTGATCAATTCCAATCTGTTACCTCCGAGGATGTGGACAGGCTGCTTGGACAAGTGAAACCGACCACCTTGCCCATCCTGGCTGATAAAAGCGAGCCGGGAAGGGCTGGGCGATGGGCTCTGCGGGGTGGTGAATGCTTCCCCCTGTGAGGGAGCCTTTCCAGACCCGCTGAAGGAGGCGGTCATTAAACCGCTTCTTTAAAAAACATCTTTAGACCCGGCCAATTTGGCCAACTATCACCCAGTCTCAAATCTACCATTCTAGGGCAAGGTGATTGAGCGGGTGGTTGCCGAACAACTCCAAGCACGCCTGGAGGATGCGGACCATTTGGATCCCTTCCAATCGGGATTCAGGCTTCATCATGGGACTGAAACTGCTGTGGTCACACTGGTTGATGATCTCCGGCGGGCTAGGGACAAAGGTGAGAGCTGTTTCCTAGTTCTGCTGGATCTCTCAGCGGCCTTTGACACCATCGACCATAACATCCTTCTGGACCGTCTAGAGGGGCTGGGAGCTGGGGGCACTGTTATACAGTGGTTCCGCTCCTTTCTCCTGGGCCGTGTCCAGAAAGTGGGGGGGGGTGAGTGTTCAGACCCCTGGACTCTCACTTGTGGGGTGCCTCAGGGTTCCGTCCTCTCCCCCATGCTTTTTAATATCTATATGAAGCCGCTGGGAGAGATCATCAGGGGGTTTGGACTGAGTGTTCATCAGTATGCAGATGACACCCAGCTCTACCTCTCCTTTATATCAGAACCAGTGAAGGCGGTAAAGGTCCTGTGTGAGTGCCTGGAGGCGGTTGGAGGATGGATGGCGGCTAACAGATTGAGGTTAAATCCTAACAAGACAGAAGTACTGTTTTTGGGGGACAGGGAGCGGGTGTGTGGGGGGGATTCCCTGGTCCTGAATGGGGTAACTGTGCCCCTGAAGGACCAGGTGCACAGCCTGGGAGTCATTTTGGACTCACAGCTGTCCATGGAGGCGCAGGTTAACTCTGTGTCCAGGGCAGCTGTCTACCAGCTCCACCTGGTACGCAGGCTAAGACCCTACCTGCCCGCAGACTGTCTCGCCAGAGTGGTGCATGCTCTAGTTATCTCCCGCTTGGACTACTGCAAAGCGCTCTACGTGGGGCTACCTTTGAAGGTGACCCGGAAACTGCAATTAATCCAGAATACGGCAGCTAGACTGGTGACTGGGAGTGGCCGCTGGGACCACATAACACCGGTTCTGAGAGATCTGCATTGGCTCCCAGTACGTTTCCGAGCACGATTCAAAGTGCTGGTGCTAACCTTTAAAGCCCTAAACGGCCTTGGTCCTGTATACCTGAAGGAGCGTCTCCACCCCATCGTTCAGCCCGGACCCTGAGATCCAGCGCTGAGGGCCTTCTAGCGGTTCCCTCATTGTGAGAAGTGAGGCTACAGGGAACCAGACAGAGGGCCTTCTCGGTAGTGGCGCCCGCCCTGTGGAACGCCCTCCCATCAGATGTCAAAGAGATAAACAACTACCTGACATTCAGAAGATATCTTAAGACAGCCCTGTTCAGGGAAGTTTTTAATATGTAACACTGTACTGTTTTAAACACTTGTTTGGGAGCCGCCCAGAGTGGCTGGGGAAACTCAGCTAGATGGGCGGGGTATAAATAAATTATTATTATTATTATTATTATTATTATTATTATTATTATTATTAGCCAACCCCCTGAAATGCAGGAATCTTTCACCCAATGTGGGGCTCGAACCCACAACCCTGGAATCAGTTTTTTAAATAAATAAATAAATAAATAAATAAATAAATGAATAAATAAAACAGAAATTTATGTCCCTTTAGTGATCTTGAGTATACTCCAGGAGTGGGCGATCTTTAGCCTTCCTGATGTTGTTGGACAAAAAATTCCACCAGCTCCAGCCAGCATGCACAATAGTTAGGAATGATGGCAGTTCATCTGGAGGAAGACAATTTGGCATTCCAGGCACACATCTCTTTAGAGGTGCATAAGCACAAGGAAGTACTGTGTTAGTCAATGTTAAAAGGGAAAAGATTATGCTAGGCCAGATTATTTAATACTGAATAATCTATATGTGCACAAATATATTTTACGTCTACAACATGACCATACAGAAGTTCAGAATACTGGGGGAATCACATGTTCACTTTTTCTTTCTTTTGACAGCATTAGGCCACTAGGTGTCAATCCTCCCTCACATGAAGAACTGTTAGATGGTTACTGTAGTTTCATTTTTCTCATCAGAAAGAAGGGCGTGGTGAAAAATCAACTGTTCTTCCTTGCTATTAGGAAGAGAGGAACCCAGAATCTCAAGGGAAGAAGAATTTGTCCTGAGGTAACTGGGGACATAGTTTTTGGCTGTGTGTGTATTACTGTCTTAAAACACAGGTAAATTGTTCTTTGTCTCAATTTGGATTGAGGCTGGTTTGGGATGAAAGGCACCAAACCACAGGTTTTCATAAGAAATGACAGGATAGATATGGATTGTCGATAATGTTGCGTGTAAACTGCTTCCCAAACCGGAAGCTGGCAGCGCCTGGAGTAAACAGGAGTATGTACCACACCCTTTAGACTCCACAGGGCACCTTCTATAATACCAAATCTAAGTCAGCCTTTTGTGGAGTGGGAACAAGCTCAGTTCTAGGTCTGTGGGGTCCCCTTTTTCTCAACAGCTGAATTGTGGTGACCCATCTGTGGAATGGGGCTTTGAATTTCCAGTGTCACAGGAGGGACAGGGTAAAAAAGCCATGTGGTTACCAAGTGCCTCATATTTATTTATTTGATTCTGACTTTTCAGCGTCGGCAGCCATTTTTATCTTGTTACATCCCATTGAAGCCAAGGTGGCATTCCACAAATGCTCATTCATTTCAGCAATCCCACCCCCAAAGTAGGTGAATATGTTCACATGAATATATGGTGCTGCCTTACAATGAATCATGTGTTTCTCTCACCTAGCAAACCCTAATCTTACGATCTACACTTCTCTGACGCCTCAGCTGGGTCTTTTCCACCCCTACTGCTTAAAATCCTTCTAACTGGGGAGGCCGGGGAATGGTACCTTCTCCATTCAAAGCATATGTTGTACTAATGGTGTATGATCTTTCCAAGTATCCAGAGTGCTATGCCACACCTTTATAAATGAAACCTGAAATATCAATAGGGCAGCCCCATTTTTTTGCATAGACACCTATCCTTTTTTTTAAAAAAAATTAAAAACTGTACCTTCATCCAAAAATGGATTTCAAGGTGGTATACATAAGAATGAAAACAACACAAAGCCACAATATAAAAGTATTGAGAGGAATAAAACTATTCTGCCCTCCCCCAAAGCAATATTGATACAAAAAAACCCTGAACAACTTCGGTCCAAGGTTACTTAAGGACTACCTGAGCCCTTAAAGCCCTTATAACATTTCTGCTCCATGACTAAGGAATTCTTCTTCAAGAGTCTTCACCTGTAGTTACAAACACCTTTTTCCAAATTGTCATATCTTATTATTCTTCCATTGTCTCACAGCATTGCAGCCAAGGATGATTTTCAGGCAGTGCAAAATGCTTTCATATTCCCCGTCCTGTAACATATGATAACATTTTTAGCACCTTTGCTTTGTGAGAAAGAAAGTATCAGTTGAGACTCACCTGTCTAGAATTACTCTATCACGTTCAGTTATTTTAATGCATTTAGGACTAGGAGAGATGAAAAATAAACAGCAGTAATTGCTCCCTACCCCCATCCCTTCTCTCTCTCTCTCTTTCTCTCCTTTTGTAATCATAGCTAGGAAATTTGTGAGAACAACCTTCCCCCCATTGAATAATCCCACCAGTGCTGCAGATAAAATACTAATGAGCTTTGTCAAGAGTCTAATTGTATTCATGTTCATCCTGAGCTGCTGAGCTGACAGCCTATATTTTGCTGTTGGAGGGAGGGGGGAATCACATTTTCCCAATACAAAATTAATTATGGCAAAATCACACACCAGTACTAGCAAAGCAACATGCTACAAGTTCTTCCTTGGTCTCCAGGGAATGTCCCTGCCCACCTTCCTGTTATTTTAGGATGTCTCCGCAGGTTTTGCTTTCTCATTAGGTTTTCAGCCATTTCTGCATCATGTGAGGCCAAGTTCTGATTTTGAAACACATTCAGGTTGTGAATGGGTTTAAAAAAATAAATAAATTATCAATGATTTTTTTAAAAAATATCAAAGGAAATTCATGTTTTGGGGTTTTATTGAATCCTTTGTGAAACACAATGGAAAGACCACTAATTATTTTTAGCTGAGCAGGATTCATGGCTGACAAATCCAAAACATGTTTTCATACATTCATACGCTACCCAATATTCTGTGAAGTTACAACAAGGAGAGAGACAAGACAAACCTGTGTGACCCTTTTGTTTCTCAGCTACTTTGGATACCACTAGTCATGGTGTTTTTCTGGAATGGCTCAAGGAAGTAGGAGTTGGAAGTTCTGTATTACAGTGGTACCTTGGGTTAAGAAATCAATTCATTCTGAAGGTCCGTTCTTAACCTGAAACTGTTCTTAACCTGAGGTACCACTTTAGCTAATGGGGCCTCCCACTGCTGCCGTGTGATTTCTGTTCTCATCCTGAGCTAAAGTCCTTAATCAGAATAAAAAAATTCCTTCCAGTAGCACCTTAAAGACCAACTAAGTTAGTTCTTGGTATGAGCTTTCATGTGCATGCACACTTCTTCAGATTGGTATCTGAAGAAGTGTGCATGCACACGAAAGCTCATACCAAGAACTAACTTAGATGGTCTTTAAGGTGCTACTGGAAGGAATTTTTTTATTTTGACTATGGCAGACCAACACGGCTACCTATCTGTATCCTTAACCAGAGGTACTATTTCTGGGTTAGCAGAGTCTATAACCTGAAGCGTCTGTAACCTGAAGCGTATGTAACCCAAGGAACCACTGTACACACGTTCTGATGCTACCTGCAGAAGCTAGAAGATCATTACTCAGCTCCATGGCTTGGGGTCTGTGGAGTCCCACAAGAGTCCATTCAGTCCTGTGCTACTTTATATCTATATGAAACAATTGAGAGCTGTCATCTAGGCCCCTGTGTTATCTATATGTTTATGACACACAGATTCACCTCTCCATTCCATTGGAATCAGAAAGGTGTTGATAAACAGCTAACTCCAACTTTGAGCTGTGTGATTTACTAGCTGGCATGCCCTGTGAGATCGGCAGGTGGGGCCTTTTTAGTGTTGTTGCCACTGAAGGCTTTCTGACTGGGCCTTTTCAGTGGTGGTTCCCTTCTTGTCTGTCTCCTTCATCATGTAATCTTTGGATGAAGGGTGGTATACAAATCTAATAAATAATTACTATTATTGACTTTCATGACAATTCTCTTTTTAAAAAAAATAAAAATCCCTGTTTACCCAGGAATTTGACAATTGAAAAATACTGTTCCTTGCAACCCTAAAACTGAGACAATGTTCTTAGAATGCTTCCTTAGTTTATTTTATGCTTTTATTTGATGTGTTGGCCTCTTTGGGGAGAAAGGGCAGGAGATAAATGGGGGGGGGGGAAGAAGAAGACGCAGCTACATATCCTCCTAAATATATGTATGAGGCTTAAATTGGCTCTTGACAGAAATATAAAACTATATAAAATTGTTCAAGTGCACATTTATTTTTTCATCTCGGGTTCTCTTCCACATTGATAGCATTCATGCATGACACAGAAAGTACAACAGTGGCTCAAATACACTTTTTACAGCTCAAATATATGCATAGAATCATGTACCGGTAGTTAGTGACACTTATGCAAACACTTTGAGATAACAACAGGCTGTTGATAGCTTTCAAGTAGGCAAAGAAGGGTGATGTGCCTCTAGGTATATCTCCTTTTCAAAAGAGAAACCCACCTGAGTCTTTTCTGACATTGGTGTTATGACTGGAAGATGTGAGGTAAGTAGTACAACAACACAGACTTTGAATTTATTTCTTTTTAAACGTGTCCAACCCTGTAATGCTAAAACAATTTTGAAGGGGGGGGGAATTGGTTGACAGTTCCTAAGGAAAAAAGCTCATGAGAAAAGGTGAAGGTGTACCCTTCAATGTTCTAAATGTTCTTAAAATAATCCTGGCAGAGGTTTTTCATGGCAGCCCTAAAGATAATCCAAATAATTTTAGCTGTGTCACAAATGCCAGACCCTGTTATCTGGAGAAAAGGCTGATATGTTTATAAAAATGTGTATCTCACACTCTGTTAAAAGCATTTTTCTCCTATGCTAATTTTGCTGGCAGTCCAGATAGCTGAAACCAGGAACTAACAGAATTTCCCAGGGTAGAAAATTCAACAGGACATCACAGAATGCAAGCTCATTTTGACCTCCCGGGAAGAATGTGCAGGCAGTGAATGTCTCCTATCAATAAGCAAGTGATAATGCATTGAAAGCTTGATGAGGCTTTCCTGATGGCAGTGCAAATGAATTAGTGCCAGAGAAAGAGAATTATCATTGTGTGTTGAACACCCTATAATTTTTCCTGTCAGTGGAACAGTTAAGATTACTGCCAGCAGTGGTTTATGCATGGGGGAAGGATAAAGATTAATAATAAAGTTGCAAAGCAAAGGCAAGCTGTGACTGCAGTTAGCAAGAATAAAAGAATAGACAACTGACAGCCAGTTATGATCCAGTGAATAACCGCTCATTTACTGACCAGAATAGTGAAGAAGACGTGATTTGGGAAATCCTGGTCTAAGGCAAGCTGAGTCCCTTCCAGAACATTGGTAAAGGTAAAGGGGTAAAGGGACCCATGACCATTAGGTCCAGTCGTGACCAACTCTGGGGTTGCAACGCTCATCTCACTTTATTGGCCGAGGGAGCCGACGTTTGTCAGCAGACAGTTGTTCCAGGTCATGTGGCTAGCATGACAAAGCCGCTTCTGGTGAACCAGAGCAGCGCACGGAAACGCCGTTTACCTTCCCGCCAGAGTGGTACCTATTTATCTACTTGCACTTTGACGTGCTTTCGAACTGCCAGGTTGGCAGGAGCAGGGACCGAGCAACGGGAGCTCACCCCGTCACGGGGATTCAAACTGCCGACCTTCTGATAGGCAAGTCCTAGGCTCTGTGGTTTAACCCACAGTGCCACCCGCGTCCCTAGTACAGTGGTACCTTGGGTTAAGTACTTAATTCGTTCCGGAGGTCTGTTTTTAACCTGAAACTGTTCTTAACCTGAAGCACCACTTTAGCTAATGGGGCCTCCCGCTCATAGGCGCCGACCCCATGGGGCCTGAGGGGGCCCGAGCCCCCTCAAAAATTTTATTGGGGGGGCTCAGCCCCCCCAATAATTTAAAAAATTATTGCGCGCCTTGGCTCCTTCGTCGCGCGGCTTGGCTCCCGCGGCCGGCGAGGGGAGCCCGGGCCGCGCGCGGCTGCTGCTGCCACCTCTCCTGGGGGCGCCGCCTCCCCGGGCGGGAACGCTGCGGTTGCGCGAGGGAGGAGGGCGGCCCCCGGGGGCTGGGAGAGCCGGGCTGCCGTGGCCGAGAGGGCTGCTCTGCCGGGCGCCGCTGACATAATTTAAGCAAATTATCGCGCGCCTTGGCTCCCGCGGCCGGCGAGGGGAGCCCGGGCCGCGCGCGGCTGCTGCTGCTGCTGCCGCCGCCGTTTGTGGTCATGGCGGAGCTGCCGCCTAGGGAGGAGGGGAGAGGGGGCTGGCGGGGGGGGGGCAGGCGGTGAAGGGGGCTTGGCTGCGCTCTCTCTCTCTCTCTCTCTCTCGGGCTCTCTCTCTCTCTCGGTGTCTCTCTCTCTCTCTCTCTCTCGGTGTCTCTCTCTCTCTCTCTCTCTCGGGCTCTCTCTCTCTCTCGGTGTCTCTCTCTCTCTCTCTCTCTCTCTCGGGCTCTCTCTCTCTCTCTCGGGCTCTCTCTCTCTCTCTCTCTCTCTCTCTCTCTCTCTCGGGCTCTCTCTCTCTCTCGGTGTCTCTCTCTCTCGGTCTCTCTCTCTCGGTCTCTCTCTCTCTCTCTCTCGGTCTCTCTCTCTCTCTCTCTCTCGGGCTCTCTCTCTCTCTCGGTGTCTCTCTCTCTCTCTCGGTCTCTCTCTCTCTCTCTCGGGCTCTCTCTCTCTCTCTCTCTCGGTGTCTCTCTCTCTCTCTCTCTCGGGCTCTCTCTCTCTCTCTTTCTCTCGGTCTCTCTCTCTCTCTCTCTCTCTCTCTCTCGGGCTCTCTCTCTCTCTCTCGGTCTCTCTCTCTCTCTCTCGGTCTCTCTCTCTCTCTCTCTCTCGGGCTCTCTCTCTCTCTCGGTGTCTCTCTCTCTCTCTCTCTCTCTCTCTCGGTCTCTCTCTCTCTCTCGGCTCTCTCTCTCTCTCGGTCTCTCTCTCTCTCTCTCGGTCTCTCTCTCTCTCTCTCTCTCTCTCTCTCTCTCTCTCTCTCTCGGGCTCTCTCTCTCTCGGGCTCTTCCCGCCCAGGGCTTGTGGGCATCTGCTCTGAGACGAAGATGGAGGTGACTTCCCTTAAAGGTCATGGAATCATAGAGGTGGAAGGGACCCAAAGGTCATCCAGTCCAACCCCCAGCAATTCAGGACTCACAGCTAAAGCATCCCTGGCAGATGCCCCCCCCCCACCTCTCCCTAAAAGCCCCTTCCCCTGTCTGACTGCTCTCACCACCAGAAAGGCCTTCCTAATGTTTTGTGGGAATCTCATTAAGCCTACAGAGCTATATATGCAAATGGATCTACTTATTCTTTCCCTTGAAGATACATTGATTTGTTTGTTACTGTGGTTTCGATCAATACTTTCCAAAGATCTTTACATTTGTCCATGCATGATCTTTGTCTGAAAGCTCATGGGTTGCAGGAGTTGTCATAGGAGGTTATATTTTTGTCCTTCCAACTGTTATGGAAATTACAGGGGGGGGACATCTTTAAAGTTGTTAAATGTTGCAAATATTATGCCTGAATGTACCCTTTCAACTTGACAGCTCAGGGAAGTTACCTAGATAAAATCCTGTAACACAATGTATCAGCCTTAATCATTTTGCAGATGTTAAGGGGGGGGGGCAGAGCCTGCAGCCACCATCCCTTTCCGGTGGGGAGGGGGCAGAGGAAAGACAGGAAGCTTTTCCCTGCAGAGTTAGACCCCTTGGCTGCGTGGCCCTCGGGTCCCTTCAAACTCCTGGGTGTTTGGCTGTGTGGGGGCCTGGGCGATGTCAGAAGAGGAAGCTTGCAGGCCTGGTTGTCTGTTGGGGGCAGCAGGAAGAGGCGGAGGGCAGGCTGTGCAGCCCCTGCCTGGCTTTCCTGTGGGACCAAGGAAGCGGCTGGGGGGGGGGGGGACTTGGCCGCTGGCCTTTGTTGCGGAGGCGGCAGTGTGGGAACGCCAGTCCCAAGGGCAGCCTCTGGGGTCTGGGTGCTGCTGCCTGTCTCCTGCCATGGACTTGGCGGGGGGGGGGGCTGTGCTATTGGGCTGGCAGAGACTTAACGGGGGCTGCCTCTCCCAGCCAAAGCTGACCCACAAAATTGCAACCCAGTGTGTGTGTTTGTGTGTGGGGGGGAACCAGCCTGCACAGGGTAAGCCCCGATGGGGCTCCTGGGCTCCTTCTGATGCATGAAAATTGGAGGTTGTCCTTTACAGCTCAGCTCCCCAAGGGGCTCAAAGCCTCCCAAGTCCATTATCAGTTGGAGACGAATGAGTGGAAGCTGGAAGAAAGGGGGAATCTTTATTTTTCTGTTGAAACAGAGCCCTCCTTCCCACTGACATTTGCAAGGAGGGGAGGACCCCAAACAAAGGTGTGCAGCAGCTTTGAAAGACTTTTCCGGCTCAACATCAGGAAGAGCTTTCTGACAATAAGAGCTGTTCAGACGGTCTCTGCTCCCTGGGAGAGGCTAGGTGGCCATCTGTCAGGGATGCTTGAGCTAAGATTCCTGCATTGCAGGGGGCTGGACTAGATGACCTTGGGGTCCCTTCTGTCTCTATGATTCTATGATTAGCATAATACAAGCATCTCAGGAAGAGGCATCTGCCAACAGAAATCCAAGAGTGTGGCTTCTCTCCTGTCTGTCAAGGGACCTGCAGATGCTGATTGCCTTACTTGGCCAGTTCCTTAGGACTGGTACATACAGTCATACCTCGGGTTACAGATGCTTCAGCTTAAGCATTTTCAGGTTATGGATGCACTGAAACCCAGAAGTACCGGAATGGGTTACTTCCAGGTTTCGGCACTTGTGCATGAGCAGAAGCGCTAAATCACAACCTGTGTGTGCGCAGACGCAGCAATGTGAGTTGCGAACACTGCGGGTTGCGAACGTGCCTCCCACATGGATCACGTTCGCAACCCGAGCGTCCACTGTACCTTGGTTCTCGAACAGAATGCGTTCCGGGAGTCCATTGGACTCCTGGAACCATTTGAAAACCAGAGTGCGGCTTCTGCCAGAGGAGCCCCCTGCAGCCAATCGGAAGCCGCACCGGATGTTCGCCCTCCAAAAATCATTTGAAAACCAGAACACTCACTTCCGGGTTTCGATTGTTCAGAAGCCGATTTGTTTGGGAGCCAAGGTGCTCGGCTTCTCAGGTACAACCGAACCTGAGTCCTTGGGGGCGCCGCCTCCCCGGGCGGGAACGCTGCGGGTGCACGAGGGAGGAGGGCGGCCCCCGGGGGCTGGGAGAGCCAGGCTGCCGTGGCCGAGAGGGCTGCTCTGCCGGGCGCCGCTGACATTGGAACTTAGAAAACTTCCCGGGGCAGGACCCCGGTATGGGCCCCCCCAATATTTTTTATAAGTCGGCGCCCCTGCTCCCGCTGCTGCCACGCCACTGGAGCACAATTTCTGTTCTCATCCTGAAGCAAAGTTCTTAACCTGAAGCACTATTTCTGGATTAGCGGAGTCTGTAACTTAAAGCGTATGTAACCTGAAGTGTATGTAACCCGAGGTACCACTGTACTCAGCTTAGTCACATGAAAACAGCAGCAGCAATACAATTAAAATGGGCAGGAAAATCAGGGAAAAGACAGCAGTAAAGAGAGAAAAAATGCAAGAGCCTTGCTGCTGTTTCGGTTCTGCTGCAGCTTGTTTTTAATAGCATAAAAAGTAGTTATGTCTACAGATTTATAGATCAATAGATAATGTGGATACTTTTCCTCCCTTTCTCTGAGAGGGAGGGCAAGTGAGTTGCACAAAGGGGATGGAGGAGGGCAGTAGGGCAGGCTTTTGTCCCGGTGACAAAATCTGTTGATCCGGCACTGTGGCAAACTCAGAAATAAAAACTACAATTCCAAACTGTTCATACTTATACCAAAGCAGAGACCTAATGTTTACACAGAATGTGCTTTGTGGGTAACCCTAACTCTTTCTGTTTAAATGGATAACTCTACCACCTCAGTAAAAGCAGGGGGGTTACTGCCAGAAACTCCACCGTGTTGCAGTCAGTTTTGTGACTAGTTCACGATTAACAGAAGTGTTACATACATAGTCATTGTGACATGTTGTTAACAGAAACATTTATCTTTGAGATACAGACCAGTCCCTACTGCCTTTCATGAAAAACACTTTTTTCTGACCAGAGAAGGTTTTGGTGTTACTTCTGCCGGAAAACTGGAAGACCGGCCATAGCTGAAGGTGCATGTTTGATTGCCGTTGAGTAAGTCTCCCCCACTTTTTTGGCAATCATCTGCTGTTGTGGTTGGTAGCTTTTTGAGCATAATATTGTGATAGAGAGCTTCTGGGACAAATTTATTGAGCTTGTAGTATTGTTAAATAAAATGGGTTGTTTTATTTCCCTTATGTGATTTGGATTTCTGGTCCTAATTAACTGGTATCTTTAATCCTTACACTGACTTATGTTGGTGCCTTCACATTTAATGTGCATAGTCCACATGACGTTACCCACAGACATCAGCCTGTAATTTTTGGTTTACCCAGGAAGGGAATGATCCAATAAGTTGGGGAAAATCAGGTTCTGAACAGTGCCATTTGGGCCCTCTGATAATTTGTTTTAGTGTTTGAGGGGGATCAATGGTCACTTTCTGCTACCCCCACTATTTCCTCAGTGCTTCCATTTAATTTCTCTTCTGGCTGTGCTCCTATTTCCAGTGTGCTCCTGAATGGATTCTCTCTCTCTCTCTCTCTCTCTCTCTCTCTCTCTCTCTCTCTCCCTCCCTCCCTCCCTCCCTCCCTCCCTCAGATTTGTACAAAACTAGGAAACTGCACAAGCAGGCCACATATTTAAAAAAAATCTACACCAGAAATATTGAGCAGCCATCTGAAAAGTTTGTGCTGAGAATTTACCATTGTTTTCATTTCTTTTCCAGCCTGCTGGGAAGGGTGTGTGAGGAGCTTAGCCCCCCCCCTTTAATCCTTCATATTGGCACAAAAAAAGAGAAAACTGTGCAAACAAATTTTCAATTGCCTGTGTGCTTTTGCATACTTCCTGGGTGGGGTTTTTTTCATAAAACAAGGTGGGCACGGCTATCTGGGCGTATGTGCCCTGTCAATACATCATTGGGATAACAGAATCAACAAATTGGAAGGTAAGGACAAGCACAAAAGGGAATGGCTACTTGTATAAATGGAAAAGATTGAAGTTCTTCCTCCGATCCAGATTCAAATATATGCAATTGGTGATGACTCTTGTCTAATTCAAATGGGGTGGACAGCATTAATAGCTAAACAATGCTCAAATGTGGACAAGCCCTGAGTTTTAACTTACAGCGGTACCTCGGTTTATGAACTTAATCCGTTCCGGAAATCCGTTCTTAAACCGAAAATGTTCTTAAACTGAGGCACGCTTTAGGAACACTTTCCCTAATGAGGGCTCCCGCAGCTGGTGCTCTTCCACCATTTGGCTTTCATTCTTAGACCGAGGTAAAGTTCTCAAACCGGGACACTACTTCCAGTTTTGCCGAGTTCATAAACCGAATAGTTCGTAAACAGGACTGTTCTTAAACCGAGGTACCACTGTATTCAAGACTGATTGCGGATCTGGAATCAGGCGTACCAAGTTGAATAAAATACTGGTTAAGCCCCGCCCCATCACATGATGAGGCACATGCACACCATTTGAATGGCAATGCACATCAACTTTTGGGGGGCTGTCCCCCCCTCAAATATTTTATTGGGGAGGGGCAAAGGGACCTTGGCACCAAGGTGTTGGCTCCTATGTCTGGGATGTAACGCCCTTTGAAACTTTATCAACCACATACAACACAAGCACAAAAATTAGCAATTTTAACTGAGAAATAATCTCTGTTTTCAAGATTGGGGAAGAGAGTGCACTCTTCTTCCATTCTACATATGATTATTGTTTTCAGGCTGCGACATTTGTACTACGAACGCAACCCTGAGGGGGCAAGGACTGAGGGGAGAGAGTGTAAGGAGGCTGCAAGGTTTGGTAGGAAATAAGGAAGGGGCAGACAAATCCATTTAATGTTCCCAAAGTGGTAAGCAAGAAGTCATCTTCAGACTAGATATTAAGGAAATAGTGTGAGGGGTGGGAGAAAAAGATGCTCCTAGGCAAGGTAAAAAACACCCATTCTTCAGTTAATAAGGTGGAGCAGAGGAGGTATTGCACATCGATAATTGGGTTACAGTGTGACAATGGCTGCAGCTCTCCTTTGAAAATACAAACATCAGCAGTTATTCTTTTCTGCTTAGCTCTAATTAGAACACACAGGGCTCTTGCAAGAGAGTGGCAAGCAGATAAAAATGTAATGGTCCTTATAGTAACAAAGCTGGAGATTAATTTTAACGGTCCAGATTAGTAAGAAGTTAATAAAACGTTTGCAATAGATATTAGTGATGTAACTTGTGAAATTATTTTCTCTAACAGTCCGGCTTTATTGCCTTGTAGTAGCATAAGGCAGAACTATTTTGAGAGATTGTTATGAGATCTTGAGGAACTGCTGGAAGTCCAGTGAGTCTTAAGTTTGGAGGAGAGAGTTAGCCAATTCAAAACAGGTCAAACCTGCTGGACTGCTTTGCTTGCTGGAATGGTCAAGCTAGGCTCTTCTCCCTTCCCCTTAAGGCAGTGTTTCCCAACCGGTGTTCCGCGGCACACTAGTGTGCCGCGAGACGTTGCCTGGTGTGCCGTGGGAGGGAGGCGGGCGAGTCGGGCGGTGAGAGGCGGGGCGGCGGCGGCGAGGAGAGGCCGCCCAGCGCAGGGCTCTCGCCATCTGCCTGCCTGGCTGCCTGCGTGGCGCTGACGTCATGGGGCTGTAACGTGCCCCACATAGGCACACGTGGGGCGTCGAGCTCCCTCCCTCCCACATCCCATCACCGCTCGCTTCGGCCGGCCTACTGGGCTGTCGCAGGCGGAAGGCCTGCGCATGCGCGAGGTTTTCGCGCCTTCGGGATTCCCTTCACGCCTTCCTCCTCCCGGGTCCTTGCGAGCGCGGGAAGCGGCAGCGCGAGACCGGTGTTGAGCCTGGTAGGTATTGAGCTTGCCAAGGCAGTCATTTGGGAAATGAAAACTTGCAAAGCAAGCAACCAGTTCAATCTGAAGTATGTGTATGCTTAATATCCTGTATCTGAAACCTGTTCTGCCCCCTCCCCCACACTTGGTGCCATTTTCATCTACACATGCAACACAGTAAGTTGACCCAGAATAGTACCAATTCAGATGGCAGATGGGAGAATGACAGTGCTGAATGCTTTCCCATGTAGAACAGTCCCTGCAAATAAAAACCTAGCATATTTGGAAGAGGGATGCTAGCCTAACCATTACCTTCTATGCTGTTACTATTTTTTTTTATTTTTTTTTTACATAAGTAAAAAGTGACCTTTCCCCATCTGGCATGGTGGTGTGCCTCGAGACTTTTTTTCATGAAACAAGTGTGCCTTTGCCCAAAAAAGGTTGGGAAACACTGCCTTAAGGAATGCTGATCATGCAATGAAGCCTGCAGTTCTGCAGATGCGAAAGACAAGATTGAGGCTAAAATATACAAAGATGACTGAGCTGCTCTCTGCAAGGATCTAAAGGTGATGACTGCACCCCACCAACCCACAAACAAAATCTGATGGGCGGGCATGGCATGGAATATTCAGCTGTGAATCAACCTATATATCTGTAAATAAATTCAAATATTACAAAACATCATAAACTTCCTGCGACCTCCAAAGGAATTCAAGGCCAGGCATGCACAGGAGAACCCCGTAAAATTCTTACTGCCATGTACATGGCATCCTTATAAGTTGGTGTTTGATTTCTCTGTGTCTAGCAACCCCCACCTGTTAACAATTCTCTGCTCGGGGATCATGAAAGTGATAAAGGGTGGGGTATAAATCTAAATAATGAATGAATGAATGAATGAATGAATGAATGAATGAATGAATGAAACGTCTGCTGTTAATGTGTGGAAAGTGGAGCAAATTATATCCATACCTGCTGGAAATGTGAAAAAGTGGGTAAATTTGGGAACGATATCGTAAGTCGTAAAAGTGGCATGAATGGATATTCTATGAACTGAATCTCCTGTGCTTTCTGTTGGTTTTTTAAAAAACAAAAACAAACTGAGGGGGGGGGCTGGAATTTGAATTTAGTATGGAATTTACTGTAATTACATCAACAGAAAGAAAAAGAAAAAGCCACCAATGCTTTTCACACAACACAGCCACAGAAGAAGACTGGTTCAACTAGACTTGGTACCTGACCTTTGAGACTAAACTCAATAAATTGCCATAAGTGCATGAAGGAAGACAGAGAAAAGGAAGTTGTTAAAGACTTTAGACTCATTTAGATCATTATTTATATGAACCAGAAATGCCATATGGTCACTGATGCTTATGAAGGCTTTTTGCTGCCAGCATAAATTATCTTGTGTTGTATGAACTGGGTGCTGGGACAAGTATGTTCCCTACCTCCCCCTTTAAAATTATTTCTACTTAGCAAATACATACCCTAAGTGTCAATACATTTTTGATAAATTATTAAAGATTTGTGTGTTTATAGTGAACAGGTGGTATGCAACTAAGCCATACTCAAAGCAGGCCCATTGAAATCAATTGACTAATTTAAGTCCATATTGATTTCAATAGTAGCATGACTCCCATTGAAGTTACTAAACAGTTATAAACTCTGGTAAACTTTCACCTTAAAAATGTGGTGACGCCATTCCTCCTTTCCACTCCCGTTCCACTTCCCCTCCCCATAAGGTTGAAATTTCCTTATTTGACAGCAGGTGGCAAACCCATTGATTTCCTCAGAATGTCCTTCCCACAGTTAATAACATGGTTTTCATTGTTACACCTTCTTGTTACATTGTTACAACTTCTGCATTTCATTTCCCCAATGACACTTTTTACAACCACCACACCCTTTCCAATCATGTCTATCCAGAGGAGCATCTCTGGAACACAATGCGTTTGGCTAAGTGGACTCTGTCTACAAAAGCCTGTGGAAAAATATTTTGTGAAGTCTTTAAGGTGCCACAAGATTCTTTGTTGTTTTCCCCGGAGTAAATTTCTGAGAGCTGGTAATTTTTAAAACTATTTAAAGTAGCTTCCCATAGGAACTTTTTTTTTTTTTTTTGGCAGAAATGGGAGGGGGTGGAAGAGACTCAGGAATGCCAAAAGTTAACAGGAAACTAACCCCTGGCTCATATTTTTTTGAAAAAATGCTGCGACCATATATTTCATATGCTGCATAGCAGTGATGGTGCTCCTGGCAGGAACTTTCCCCACCTCAACCCCTGGAGGCAGCGGCGAAGCATATGCCCATGCTGCCCAGGGCGGGTGTGCTCCCAAAGGGGGGGAATGAAGGGTGCCCTCCCAGGCACGGTATAGCAGCTTGGGTGCACAGAGCGCCGCGTGCGCCCGCCACCCGTGGGGGCAGAGCAAGCTGCTGATGGCGGACATTCAGCGCGCCCCCCGCCCATGACTCCAAAGCCTCCCCCAGCTGTCAAAACGAAGGGAAAGGGAGGAATACCACCGGCAAAGCGATGCAGCTCTCTCCCTTCCCCCGATGGGTAGGCTTGGGAGTCGTGGGCGGGCGGCACGCCAAATGTCACCCCCCTCAGCGAAGACACCTGGGGCGGTCCACCCACACCACACACCCCTTCCCCTGCCCCTGCCAGGAGGCCCCAGGGCAGGAAAGGAAAAATGTGAAGCACAGTGAGAACACCCATTCCTACCCTCAATCCATTGGCCCATCCAGTTCAGTGTTGTTTTCTACACATGGAAGAGCAGCTGGGAGCAGTTGGCCAAGATTTCTGAGAGGGGACTTAACCTGGGATCTTCTACATGCAGAGCCTGTCCTCTACATATGTTTTTAATGTACACGAAAAAAGCAAATATTATATTTGAAATATGTATTAGGCTAGAACTGTCCTTTAATACATGGCAGGCTGAACAGATGCAGTCTCCCTATTACTGTGCTTCCATGCAAGAAAGAGGAGGTTCACCAGGAGAACCGATGCCAACCAGGCAGTTCTTGAAAAGCACAGAGTCTTTGCCAAGGGTTTTTTTAAAAAGGCAAGAGCCCTTTGATGCTGAATTAAAACCAAATCCTTAAATTGCTGTTACCCAATTCAAATGAGTGGTGATTATATGATAGTACAAGTTTTCATTTGGACATGCAATTTTGAGCAAAGCCTGACAAAACCAACTGAAGAAGAAAAGTTAATTAAAACATAATTGATGCAAAAATAATTTCATTTAATACAATCAAAATAAGATGAAACGTATATGCTAGGAACTCCCGTCTTGCAGTCAGGCCACAAAGTAGAAGGCACTGTTTGTGCATTGCATTCTTATATGACGGAAAGGAATTTCTTGCTTCAAAGGAATTGCAGAAAAGCTTATCTTGGGCAAAAGATAATAAAGGGATTGTTGAAGCAGGACAGAAGACGATAGGAGAGCAATAAAAAAAAAGTAAGTAATGATAATGTTGACTGTCCTGAATTTTTCTGGACAATGAAGATGTCTCTACTGCTTTTTGATATGAAAAAACCTTCTTTTGTAACAATAGTACATCCATAATTTTACATGTATCTCACCTACCATTTCAGCCCATAGCCCTGTTGCTGTCCATTTAAAAATTGTTACAGTATTTAATTTTGTGACTCCTAGAGATGCTGCTCTAGAACACCCTGTATGTGCCACTGGGTACGCAGAAAGCATTAATTAACAATCAATGTGACTTAACGAATTCATTTGTTCTTACTAGTTCAAACCACGTGGGACTAAAAAGAAACTCTAGGTACATGGCCAGCTGGCCAGTCTGTCTTCTTCTTAGACAAATGGCACAAGCCCTCAGGGGATCTTGAACCATCCATTAATATGTCCATGGCAGGCCTCCCTCCCAGGTAAAGCTCCTGAAGTTAAACATGCTTGTGGTAACAGCAGATTTTATCTACCAAGCAGATAACAGCACTTGTGGTGATGGTGTAGAGACAGAGTGACCACACTAAATGCATCCCTGGAAGTCTCCAGCCCCATCGTTCAGCCCGGACACTGAGGTCCAGATCCGAGAGCCTTCTGGCAGTTTCCTCACTGAGTGAAGTTACAGGGAACCAGGCAAAGTCTTGGCAGTCACGCCCTCCCTGTGGAATGCCCTCCCATCAGATGAAAAGGAGATAAAGAACTATCCAACTTTTAGAAGACCTCTGAAGGCAGCCCTGCATCGGGAACTTTTTAAAGTTTGATGTTTTGTTATGCTTTTATATTTGTTGGAAGCTGTGCAGAGTGGCTGGGGCAACCCCGTCAGATGGGCAGGGTACAAGTAATAAAAATTCTTATTCTTATTAGTAGTAGTAAAACAGGAATGTGGAACCAGCGCCCCTCCAGATGTAGTTCCAACTCACCTCACCTCCAGCTAGTATTAACAATGGGCTGTCTAGTCTAACAGTACCTGGAGAATTTTAGGTTCCACAAGCATTCATAAGGTGCATTTCCCCCTTGTTCCATATCCATTTTTACCCCTGCAGCAGAAGGCTGCAGGGGTAAAAGTCAAACCCTATTAAGTGCCTGAGGCTGGCACTACTTGATTACTGGTCCCCAATACCTCTTTTTAGACACGAACCCCTACACTGCCATGCCATGTAATCTTTTTGGGCTTCCCATAGGCATCTTGTGGGCCACTGTCAAAACAAAATGTAGGTCTAGACCGGCCTTTGGCCTTATTCAATGGTCCCATACATTCCAGTGTTGAACAGGAACATCAGCATTCATAAGAGAGTCCTTTATTTTCCCCAGAAGATCACACCTCCAGTACAGAACTGGGTAGGAGGGAGTAAACAGCTAAGCAAAGCTTCTCCACTATTTGTTTATTAAAAGGTGTCTCTCCCTTTTCACCACTGCAGGTCTCAAAGCAGCTTACAACAATAAAATATGCAATATACTTTTAAAAAACAAAACAAAACCCTTTTAAGATCTAAAAAAAATTGTAAAGCATCTGATGAGAATTCCGAGTGCAAAGGAGCTGGAATCTTTGGATGTTGCTCAGAGGAAGTTCAATAGGAGGCCTCACTGTCAGGTAAGTGTGCATTCCAGCCCAGTCCTACTCGGAATCAAAACCCATTTAGTTCGATGCGGCTCACTCCAAAGCAGCTTTTCAAAACAACCGCTTGCTTGGGGATTCATGGTGGGGTGGGGGTGGGGGCAGGAGCAGGAGCAGGAGTAGTGGGTGGGGCTGAGGGAAGGGATCCCTTTTTTTGCCCAGGTTTAGACCGCCTCAAACCAGCAGATGGCCCCCCTGATCTCTCTCCGGCGCTCTCTTTGCTGCTGGATCCTGTGATTTGAGAGGGGAGGGAGGAGGGACCAAGGGGATTGCTACAAATGTCCTTAATTCTTCTTCCAACCCCTTCCCTCCCTCCTCCCTCCCTCCCTGGCCGCGCGCATGGAATCTGTTGCAAATGTAGGGCTGGCAGGAAACGCGGCTGAGTAGAAAGTCTTTCTGCTGCTTTAGCGAGAGAGAGCGCGCAACGCTCTCCACGGCAGCGGCGGCGGCTCTCGCGAGGTGAAGAGGCCGCCTCTCGGCTGGAGCCGCCGGGCGCGCGTGTGGGCGCGTACGAAGCGAAGCCCTTCGCCGGGGCTGGGCTTTTCTCTGCGGGAGTAAGGAATGCCGCCACCGCCACTACGACGTCCTCCTCCGCCTCCGCCTCCTCCACCCACGCTTTCCGCTTGCACCTCAAGCCAGGAGGCGGCTGCGTGAGGCAGGAGGGGAAAGCGGGAAGGAGGAAGGAGGAAAGGCGAGCCTGACGAGCGCAGACGCGGCGGCGAAGAAGAAGGGGATTAGCGCCGCGGTCTCTGCCTCGGGGAGACCATTCCGCCCTTGGACCTCTCTCGCCCCCTTCCCCCTGCAGCCGAAATGGAGAGGCGTCATGTAGCAATAATCTCCTAAGTAGCCCTCCGGTTTTTGGTCTTTTTTATAAAACGTACTGATTTTTTTAAGGAGAGAAAAGAGGGGGAGAGAGACACCAGCAGCAGCAAGCTCGTTGCCCCTCCCTCTCCTGTTTTCCCTACCCCAAAATAATTGCGTTTTGGGCAGTTCTTTCGCGGCGAGCAGGCGCGAGTTGTCCCCGGCAACCAGCGCGCACCCGCGCACACACCTCGCTGGGGAGAGACGACGGGGGGCAACGATGACTGAAGAGAGCTCCGACGTTCCCAAAGAGTTGCTAGGTAAGCATGTCCCTCGCCTCCCCATTTCTCTTCCTGGGTTCATAATGGGCACTTAACTGGGAGAGGTGAGGAGGAGGGGGGGTCGCTTCCTGTCAGGGGTATTAAGGTGAGGGCTAAAGTCTATGCCTGCCTGCCTGCCCCCCCCCCCCGACGCCTTCCTCGCCCATATCCTGTTGTCTTCTGCATTAAATGCTCCTTTGGGAATGGGGAGGCGTGGTGGGAAGCTGCAGTTACTTGTTTTCTCTGGGAGACGGCTGGAAAGGTGCGGGGGGTGGGGGTGGGGGTCGTCTGTAAGCTGAAGCAGCCCTCGCTTCCTCCGCCCGCCCCCCCTCCCCTGTTTTTTGGCATCGATGTCGCTGGAGGAGATTTGCTTACGGGGCGGAGGGGAAGATTAGGCAGCCTTTTAACTAGGCAAACGGAGCGGAGCTTTCGGCATCTGCGAGCCAACTAAGTGAAAGCAATCTTTAACCCTCTCGAGGGGCGGCTTGTTTCTCAACGCCAGCATTTCCTCGCCACCCTTGCCCTGCTGGCTCTCCCCATCTGGCCCCATAGGAGCCTCCAACCCTAGCGATGATCTCTCCCCTCCTGTGCTCTTCCCCAGACGTATGTCGAGTCTCTTGCGCGCGAAGAATGGGAAAGGGTTCTTGGATTATTCTATCGCTTGGTGGTCTTGCAAGGTTGCGTGCGAAAAGTGATGCTTAAAAGCAGGCAGAACCTCCTAGCCTTTCCTTCTCCGGTGCAAATGCGCTCCAGAGTGTTTTGCTTATGGACCTTGCTTCGCTGTGCAAGCCAAGCTGCTAGGCGGATGGGCTTAAGATGCTCAGGTGCATAAGGAGAGGACTGCCAAAGCATCTGTTGCTGTTCAGACTGTGGATAGGGAGATTTCAAAAAGCCCCTTCCCTGTGTCTCGATTTGAAATGGACTGGGAGCCAATATGGCTGGCAGTTCAGCCCTTGTTAATTAAAAATATATCCCTGTGAAAATTATTATTTACTGGGGTAAGTAGTCTCTTTAGGCATTTATGGACTGCCCTATAGCCAAGTTCCCAGGACAGTTCACAACAAGATTTAGTTACCTATTATAATATTGAGTGTGTCATATCAGGAAGATTCATGGGGTGTGCAACAATATTTCCTTTGCCTGGTCCACTTCAAACATGCCATGAAATTCATGGGATTTCCATTTTACAGAGAAGGAACTGAAACTGATCCTTGGTATATTACTTGTGCCTATGTCTCGCTGAGTTCAGTGAAGCTTATTCCTACATTAAGTGCCCAGGATTGTAGCCTGAGGCATAGTGGTTTTCCAGCAAAAGGCAAGTCTTCTTATCCTTCCAGATGCAGCACATCTTTTTATCTTGACCATTCACCATTCACTGCTCCTCTTCCTCTAATCTCCTTACTGCTAATGCAAGTACATATATGATGGCTGCTTCTTGAAACAGCTGGGCATAAGTTGAGGGCAATCCTTTTAGGTTTACCTGCATATGTTATTTAGTCTTCTACAAATGCACTTGAAAAGAAACGGTTTGAAAAAAATTATACTGTGTGGAGGAGCACGAAAAGGAAATGAAGGTGCTATTGCACATAATCCTGATTAATAACTTTAGACCATCCACTAATATTACCCTGGTGAAATCAGATAGCCAGATCCTAGCAGCAGTATTTGGTGCCAAACATGTACCAGATTGCAACCCATTTGTTTTGTTGACCCATATTACTCAATGGAGTCTATTAAGAATCCTCACCTGTACAGCTCTGGTCTGGATTTTGTTTACTGTGCTAGAATGTGACACACAAATGGATCCCTCAAACTGTTTACCTATATATATAGCAGTTTCTCAACTGCTTTATCACCTTCTTTGAATAAACGACACTATTACTCGCTGTGCAAATAATGCATACTTCAACAATGTCTTGACACAATGTCTGGCAGTGCATAGATAGTTAAATTCGTCATGTATGTAATGATTCTGAATATTTGGATAGGAAAAGAGTTATAGTTGCATGGGTAAATAGTGCAGGAGCATCTTGGTTCGGTTACTGTAGGACGCCAGAAAAGAAATCTGCTTGTTTCTTTTTATGCACATAATGGGGGTAAAGAAACTTACCCATTGATAGAGGGGTGGGGAAGAGTTGGATATAAAAATAACAATATTTTGAACTATCAGATATATTTGAATCATTTGTTGCCAACTTCTAGATGGATATAATATCTAGAAAGGCAGACTCTTGCATGGATTCATATATAATGAGTTATTAGGCTGCATTGCTCATCCAGGAAAACAAAGGTGAGCTGTCTTCTATTGTAAACATAAATTAGATGTTACGGTTAATATAATATGACTTACCCTAACATCTGTCAGCTTTCAGAATTAAAGCTTGATCATACACATTTGTGTGTTCTTGAAGGTATTCCTATGTCTTCAGGGTGGATCAACATTTCCTCCAGTTTCAGTTAGTGCAGGTGCCTTAGTACTTTGGGTGGATCATCTTGCAGCAGTGATACCTTGCTGTTCTGCACTGTAGGTTAATGTGTTATAAGAGACATGATACCAAGATGCATTAGTTAAGTTGTTTGAAGATAGTCATGAAAACATAATAGCATATATTTAAATGTATAAAACCTAATGCGGACAGTCTCGCCAGAGTGGTGCATGCTCTAGTTATCTCTCGCTTGGACTACTGCAATGTGCTCTATGTGGGGCTACCTTTGAAGGTGACCCGGAAACCACAACTAATCCAGAATGCGGCAGCTAGACTGGTGACTGGGGGCGGCCGCTGAGACCACATACCACTGGTCTTGAAAGACCTACACTAGCTCCCAGTACATTTCCAAGCACAATTGAAAGTGTTGGTGCTGACCTTTAAAGCCCTAAACAGCCTCGGTCCAGTATACCTGAAGGAGCATCTCCACCCCCATCATTCAGCCTGGACACTGAGGTCCAGTGCCGAGGGCCTTCTCGGTAGTGGCACCCACCCTGTGGAACACCCTCCCACCAGATGTCAAAGAGAAAAACCTGCAGTATCTTTGGCAACATGTTACTGCATTTTAATGGGTATTGATGCAAAGTCTTTCCTAGGAGATGAATTTTTAGTTAACCACATTGAACTGTGGCTGCTGCTTTCTTGTTTACTGATGGGCGTGCAAAATGGTGGCATCTTTGTGTTCTAAAGGCGTTTTCATCTTGGATTGTGTGTTGAGCATGTGCAGCAACAATGATGGTGGTATCCATGTTGTCTGCAGGCCAGCTTCAGACCAAATGAGGACCTTTTGATGCCCCTCCTTCAATTTTTGAATATACCTAGCTTTATAGTCTATTCCATGACTTCAGTACTTGATTTGCATAAGTTACTTATCCCTGTTAATATTAAGACGATCGACTTGTACACATGGATCTGACCACAACTGCTTGCACATTGTTTGAATGGCCACAGATGCTAAAAATTATCCAATAATGGAAACAAAAGAACATTAACACAACACTAGCCATGCTGTGAGAGCTTTATAAGTGAAGTTGAACTGTTTGTAGTACTTCCTTTGGCTGTTGAGTAGATAGCTTGTGACAAATTCTTTCCCCTTCCCACCCCCAAATCTGGTGTCTCGAGGCAGTCTCATGCTCCTAAATCCAGCCCTGGATGACTGGTTCTGGTCTGGTCCTTGCAGAGAGTGATAAAAATGTGCGAAATTGAGAATGAGGTTGGTTGAGACCAGTGACAAATGGTATGAGAAGTGAGCTCAGCATAGTTTTTTAAGGGTGTATCAGCGTGGCAGCTTTCCTTGCATTTGGTTTTGTACTTCAGTGCTAAACCAGGAATGTTCCTCTAAGAGGATTCCATACTTGCACTTTAAGTACCAGTACTGTACTGTAGTACTGTAGTCTGCCTGCAACTTGCATACTTTCATGAGTACTTCAGGGGATGGAGATGCATCCTGTTTGTGAGACTACTTTTCAAGGTACTAAAAATTGACACAGGCCCTAGGAGACTGAACTCCTAGACTGAGATCCATTCTATGTTTTGGAGAGGCCATTCTACAGCTCTCAGATAAGAACACATAGAACTGTTTTGATGTTGCAATCTAGTGGGTGACACAGCTTGCATTTACAAGGCACTGGATCTTACCTGCATTATTCGACTTCCAAAACGTGAGAGCCTGTTGTGAATATGAATGAGATCAAACATTTGAGTGCCTCAGTATCTGATTACCTTAGTTAATAGATGTCTTTCTCTGGTAAGAGGAGGAAGTAAACCTATGCTTTCCGCTTTAGACTTTTCTTTGTTTACAATGTATTATTTACCTAGTGCTCAACGACAAAGGAGTGCAGATTTCCAAAGTGCAGTAGAGAATGTAGTATAGGCATGTGGTTTGACTGTTTACTAAGAACAGTGGAAACATTTAGTTTAGTCATTTAAGTTTATTTGGAAACAAGAGCATTGCTTGGCAGTATAATAGTAGCATAATTTCATATTTACCTTACTTCTTAACAGTGAAAGCAATTTTATATTCTTCACTATTTCAGAAAGTGTCAAGGATGTGATTGGGAGGAAGATAAAAATTTCAGTGAAGAAGAAAGTTAAGCTAGAAGTCAAGAGCGACAAAGTGGATAACAAAATATTGGTAAGTACGCTCCTTTGCCCTGATGACTATGTCCTTTATGTTGAACAAGTTATTCCAAGCCCTCAGAAATGATGTTCTCTTAATTTAAATGAAGGGGGCCACCAACTGAATTTGCTAGATTCTTGCTCCTCTTCTTGAAAAAGTTGCCTGGCTTTTAAAGTTTCTCATTTCCTCTGTATTGTAGTTGTAGGGGGAGGGGGGGCAGAAAGAAAAGAGCTTGGTTGTACAGCTCAGGTGAAGAAAAACTGGCATGTAACCTCCTCCCCCCCCCCCCCCGACTTCATGCCTGTTGCAGGTTCTCAAGTGTGTGTACCTGAGAAGTAGGGGAAAGGAAGAGCGTTCTGTAATCATGGTGGCAGGAAGGCAGAAACAATGGGTTTCCCTCCTTGCCTGTTTCAAAGCTCTGTCTTGTTAGAAACTTCTCCCACTTGGGAGAGGAGACAGTCATGTTGATCATGGGCTCTTGCTAGAAGATATTTGGAGGCCTGACAAATCTAGATTTGTGCCTAGTGTTATCAAGTTAAGAGTACAGCAGATAAAGACAGATATCTACAGTATGTTCAAATTAATGTTCATGGAGGCATGCTTGCGTGGGAAGTTGCCAATATGGTGCTTGAGCTGTGTAGCAAGAGTACAAAACAGAGGGAACGCTTCCCAAATATTTCCCATTCCTTTGCCAAAGTCTGCACAGAGGAACTCTCTAAATAATTCAAATAATTTAAAATTATGTGTTTTGGGGTTTTGGAGGCTTTGGGAGCAACATGTTCTGTTTGTGTAAAATGTTAGGGAGGGAACACTGAAGTTCTACCCGTTAACTACTGGAAATAATGCTTAACCTACTGCTTCAGAACTCTCACCAGGCTTTGTCCACATTTTGAAGTTCTTTTTTAAAACATTCTTTAAAAAAGAGAGCCCATATTGTTGGTTTAATTTTGTGTCCGGTGCTAATTTATGGGAACATGAATTAGCATTGTGAAATTTACATAACCCTACCTGTAGGTTTGTGCAGGAAAAAAATACTCTTTCATTTCTTCAGGTTAATTACTTTGATTATTTTTTTTTAAAAGGATCAAGCAGATGTACAGTTGATTTTGATATTCAGTTGTTCACAACAGCAAAATTGATTCCTCCAGAACAACAGTTTTGAAATTTTGTTCCACAATGTGTATATGTGTTTACATAGGTGTGAAGGAGAACAGGCTGTCAGCAGAAAGCAGTTTGTATTATGACTATCAGATTCATGGAATATTTTTGAGCCTGATGTATTGTAACACAACAGCTGTCATAGACTTGAAAGATTTCCTGCCAGCTTATGCATATCAGATGCAGGCAAGAAGCAGTAAGCTTCTGTTCAAAAAGTGTTAAATGCTCACTCCCCTATGAACAATTTGATTGCTTTCTTCATTTGACACATACTTACTGAGCATTAGTGATATTAATAAATGCCATACCTCTTTCTGGGATCAGCTACTTAAAGAATTTGAAGTATCTTATATGCAGTGTCTCTGCAAGGATCTCTCCCTCTCCCCCTCCATCTCCCTCTTTCCTTCCCTCCCCCTCTCCTAAAAAAAAAAATGGCCCTAAATTCTACACCTTGCATTCTCCCTACTTTAGGTCTGGAATATGCATGTTGACTGATGGAGAATTTTTTGTCTTAAAAAAAATTATTCATTTAACTGATCAGTTCATTCACATAATAGAATGTGAGCGATTTTTTGACTTCCACAAAATTATTGCTATTATTGGTGCTAGATGATATAGTTGATACATTGCATTTCTGTTGGACTTACTGGGAAACAAGCTAAAGTTTAGTGTTTTCACATTTCCTTATCACCCTTTTGCACTTCTCACTGCTAATTCTGCTATGGGTGTCCAAGTACAAAATATGGGCACTGTTCATTAGACCATAAACCATGTGTATAATTAAAGTGCTGCTTTCATTTGTCAAGAAGTGTCAACTAGGAAAGTTCTGTTTCTTTGTATTTTGCATAGAAAGGCAGCAGTTTAAAGGTATTGACTGAAGTGTACATATTTTGTGAATGAATATATTGGAGTATTCCTGACTTTCCATATGCAAGTTGATTTGTGTTAAACAAAATGGTATGTGATGTTAACCATAGTTCTTCAGTTTGCACAAAGTGTAGTTATGGTAAGTAGAAGCAAAAGCTTCTAAGCTCTTCCAGAGTGTGTGACCTTGAGGCTTACTTATACTCTTTTATGTCACACTAATCTGTGTTTTTAGCATGGCGCAGGCATCTTCCCTGTGGGCTAGCCCTCATAAAAGGGATCCTAAGTTACATTAAGGTTAATGTTGAGGGTTGAGTACAAGTGCCAGTTTAAGAGTGTTATCTTAGTGCCCCAGAATGTCTACATTCTGGCATTATGAGCAATGAGTAAACGAAACTCCGAGTAACATATGCTTTCAGGTCATTTCTGAGGTTTTTAAACATTTTTAAACATCTTGGACAAAAAAGTAAGGATCACCCTCATGCTAATGGCAATTCACTGCCTTCTGCTTGCTGTTTTCTTATTTTGAGGTCAAAAATAGCTTGGAGTTATTCATTAACTTGGACTGCTTCATTAAGAAATTCCAAACAGGAATCTACTTGGTTGAATGGCCCTAGGTGCCTCACATTGCAGGAGGAAAGGTGCTACAAAAATGTAACAAATAAATTATTTTCACTGATCTATTTACAAAATGGCAACTTCTGTGTAGCTTGAATATAGGACATGGTGATGGAGGCAAGTGTTTGTAGGATTGCAGCTTGAATTCTTAATAGTTGATTTTTAGGGTTACTTTTTGTAGATTTTGACTTTCTAAACATTCACATAAATTTGGGAGAAGAGGAAAATGAATATTGGGTTTCTAAGTTCTGTAGCTAATCTACTTCACAGTGTCCCCAATGAAAGATTTTATCCTCACGTACTATTTGCAATCATTTGGTTTATTTAGACATTCAGCACTACTTCTTCTTCTTCTTCTTCTTCTTCTTCTTCTTCTTCTTCTTCTTCTTCTTCTAGTTTTCATACTCTGCTAGGTCTTGCTTTCACTCCCAGTTTGTTTAATCTCAACAGTTAGCTTCTGACATGGCTTTGGTAAAGACCAGTGTGCTGTTTTTTTACTGCTTAGGGAAAGCACTCCTGGTAACTAATTTTCAAAGTCACGATTTATTTAACTCAGGGAAATAAAAACAACTTTAAGTAGAAGTGGGGATTTGGTTATGGAACAAAACCAACATGAATATATTATAAGACAGCTGTGTTGGAGTCAAGCCATGCAAAGGTTGCTAATGCTAAATGACTTAAATGTTACAGTGAGGACCCAAATGGAGATTGTGAAAAAGCACTTCCATGCAGCAGTGCTCAGTGTTGTTTGAAAGTGTCTTCTAGTAGGTATTATTAGTGCAATTGTATTCAGTGTTTCCGTGTCACCCCTGATGACTTGAATGACTATAATGTCACACGTGTGAATGCAGCATTTTCATGCTAGCACCAGCCACCAAGGACAGCAGATGTTACTAGACTTAGTTTGGCTAAATCGCATATGGAGGGACATTAACATCACAATTCTGATAGAAAGTACTTCTCTGTGGCACTGTTCAAGCTAATGGCCTCCACAACAAGAATGTACCATGTTTCAGTCAGCACTCTGATACATATCTTCATCAGAATCTGTAAATGCACCTGTCTTTAAATTAAGGGAAGGATAAGGGAAGGATAAGGATAAGGGACGCGGGTGGTGCTGTGGGTTAAAGAGACTAGGACTTGCCGATCAGAAGCTCGGCGGTTCGAATCCCCGCGACAGGGTGAGCTCCCTTTGCTCGGTCCCTGCTCCTGCCAACCTAGCAGTTTGAAAGCACGTCAAAGTGCAAGTAGATAAATAGGTACCCATCCGGCGGGAAGGTAAAGGGCGTTTCCGTATGCTGCTCTGATTCGCCAGAAGTGGCTTAGTCATGCTGGCCACATGACCCGGAAGCTGTACGCCAGCTCCCTTGGCCAATAAAGCGAGATGAGCGCCGCAACCCCAGAGTCGGTCACGACTGGACCTAATGGTCAGGGGTCCCTTTACCCCTTTTCCTTTTAACCTTAGAAATTAAAGCACAAGGATTCAGACCACTAGGTGTTTGTTGAAAGTTTAGTTGGCAGAGTGTTAGGTGACTAGTAAATTCATATGGAGCAAGATTCTTCAGGAAGAATTGTTAACCATTTGGGACATTTGGAAGAACTTTGAGCTGAAAAAAGGAGAAGCGCAAAGTGAGAAGAAAATCAACAGTGAAGGTTGTCAAAGTCCTTAAAATGCCTTATGAACTTACTGACAATTATGGTCTCTGGCTTAGTGTCTTGTGCATGCTGTCTAGGGAAGCATGTATCAGTTTGATAAATGTGCATTCTGATTTGATATACTCTGTGAGAGTGATGGATGAATTTAAATGTGGGTGCATAGGTGGGAAATACAGCTAAATACTGCCTTGAAGTGGTGAAGAATACTTTCTCTGTTATTCCACAGTACAGGACATTCTGTCCAAGTGTTTTAGCATTAGCAACTTGTTTTCTCCATTTCCTATTTCTGGAAGTTATTTTCAGTTCCTTGCTGTTTTTGTTTGGCCTTGGGTAAATTCTAGAAGTTGACATATCTGTTAGGATTGTGCTGGTCAGCTCAAACTTGAATTGTAACACCACAATCTAGCTTTTATTTTAATCATTTGGCTTACTTCTTTTTAATTTGAAGAATGTATATACTGCTTAATCAAAGAACTCATATATATATATATATATATATATATATATATATATATATATATATAAAATCACACAAATAAAATCAGCAAGATTTAAAGCAGATATACATAACTTCTTACATGTCCAGATAGGCTTGCTGAAACAAGTTTTTCGCAGGCTTATAAAACAACATAATGAAGGGGTCTGACTAAGGTTGATAGGCAGGGGATTCCCAGAGCATAGGTGATGTCACATTGAAAGCTCAACTTCCTGTAGATTTAGAGCAAACATTCTTATAAGAGTGCAAATTCAGCAGATTGAAGGGATTGAGTAGATACAGGGGGCAAGGCAGTCCGTCAGGTAAACTGGTCCCAAGCTGTTAAGGACTTTATACACTAATACTAAGACCTAGAACTTGGTTTGGGAGCGAATTCGCAGTCAGTGCAGAACTTGTGAAGGTGTAATACGCTGGTGCTTTCTTGGCTATTTGGCCTTAACTCAATGCTGCTATTCACTTCATAATTATAATGTGCTTACTTGCTGTTTATATAATAGCTTTTTAAGAATTGGAGTACTCACCCTGGGCTGCTTCCCTCACCGTCATCAGTTTCCACTCAGTGCCATGAGTAACTTCTTGCTCCGTGCTCGGCAGGGCTAAGGAAGACTGTCAGGATTCCTTCCTGGCATGATAACTAATTTTAACATGGTAAAAGGAAATAGATGCATGCAGATAAGTCAGGAGCAGGACAGAAAACTTCTACAATCTTTGTGTGTGTGGAAAATAGCACCCAACGTATCCATATTTTAAAAGATACTTCTTGTGTATAAAGTCCTGTGGCTTTGGCTTGTTTCAAAACAAACAAGATCTTGCAAAACTTGTTGGAAGTCACACATCATTCCTCTCTTTCGTCCTCTTCAATTCCATCTTTATCCCACTCACACTTAAAACCGCATCTCTTCTTAGTTATGATCTCCATCTATTCTATAAGTGAATGACAAGGGGAAAACATATTTGATTATAGAAGTGTAAGAAAATTAAAACAATGGATGCAAACAAAATTCTTCTGTGCCTCTGCCTGGCCACAAGTCCTACTTAAATAAATACTTAGGTGTGTTTCAGAAAGTGCCTAACCTTGACCTTTAGCAGACTGTCAGCATGGCAGTCTTCCAGAACTGGGGTGAAGCCATACTGTTATAACTTTGTCAGGAAACTACCCTGCATGACCTGTCATTATCATGATGAGATGCTGAGGAGGAGGCGGGCTTTTAGGTATGAGGGAGAACTGTGGACTGCTTTGTTTTACAAGTGCCTTTGAACTTTGCACTTCACTCTTGCTTCCCTCCGCCCACATTAAGAATGAGATGAGTTAGTAGTAGTTCTTCTCTAATTCCAGGAGAAGCATCTTTAACTTATAGCCTTTCCTTCTGTCCCCCCTCCCCAAGTTTGTGATTCCACGTTCTTTTGGATAGTTCCCTTCATTTTTTTCCTTTGGTTATTCAGAAATTGAGACAATTGTGGTTACTTGACATTCATCACTTACTACAGAGAAGTCTCTAAGTGACTTATAGGGTTAAGAGTAAAAAAAAAAAAAAGACATAGTAAGAAATGAAAAGTAATACATTCCAATAAAAACTCATTTCTTTCATCCACAAAAAGAACACACACACTAAAAAGAACAACAGGACTTTAGTAGAAAGAACATTCCAATTCAGTAGGCCATCAACCCTCTTATCATACTCCATCAAATGCCTGGGAGACCAATCTGTGAACATTCTTTGTGCCTAGTTGCATCACACCTGTCTTTTATGTAGCAGAAATGGCTAAGAGACTGAGCAATAAACCAAGTGTTTCAAATCCTTACTCTGCCATGAACTCATGGCCTTAGGCAAGTTGCTCACTCTTAGCTTTTAGGCGCCATCAGAAATAAAATAATAATATTAGTAGTGTTTGTGGAGTGTGTGTGTGTGTGTTTCTTAATTTCTACTTTTAGTAAAACTAGATTTGCCGCCATAAGATAGTGTTAACAGATAAAAGAAGGGATTGCCTTCTGTCCGTGGCAGTATGAAGCAAATTAATCGTTTTATTATTAAAATCTGTATCCTGCATTATCTTTCAACAAATGCAAAGCCGCAGACAGTACACAGAATCGCCATAGCAAGAGCGGAAACATCAAAAAGCAATTTGTTAAAAAGTGAAAACAAACCCTAGTGCACCAGGAGGAACCAAGCACAAAGGGCGACTAATCCCAAAAAGTCCTCTTGATGAGCCAGGGTTTTGTTTGTTTTTTAACCTGGCATTCGAAGCACACAGTATCTCGGGGAGGGGGGGATTCCATACAGTTGGCACAGTAATTGAGAAGGCCATGATCTCATCAGATGTTAGTTGAGGCACTTGGCCTAAGACCTCAGATGTTGAAAAAGGTGTGGAACAATGTACAGATGTTGAAAAAGGTGTGGAACAAATACTCTTTACGTATTTGGGTCCCAAGGCATTTGCAACTTTAATGCAAGAAAGAAAGAAAAACACAGTAAATTGAGTCCAGATAATCTGTGCAAATTAAACAGTACTTTCTAGTTTTTGGTAGTGACACTTTGTACCATTTGAAGTTTCCAGATAACATTGAAGGTCTTGCTTGATTTTCTAGTTCAGTACATGTGGGGCATTGATTTAAAAAGACATCTTGCAAAGTCTGTATCATTGCATGAAAGAGATTCATTTTGTAATTTTCCAGCGGATATAGGAGTCTGTGTTACATTGCAATTTGGGCAAAGTTATGTTTGTTTGAGGTGCGGTTTGGATTTAATTAATAGGTCTAGAGGGGGAAATCGTGCCTTTGTGAGATATTGCAACTGCTGCAACAACTATCTTCTACTTGTAATCCCAAGTCAGCAAGCGGATTTTAAACATGATGCTGGGGCATGCATCTGATGTTGTATCTAAACCGAATTGTCAGCCTGTGTGTGTTAGTATGCTTCAGCACTTGCTCTGGATCCTTGAAATGGTGTTTGCATTAGGTGACTCTCTTTAGACATGATGTCAGGCATATGTGACTTTGCATGGCTAGTTAGAGCTTTAATGTCCAGCATTTTCCAAGTAAAGAGCCCAGTTAAGGGAAAAACAAGATGATGCATTGTTTCAGCATCACTTCCCCAAAGCAGTAGAGAGAGCCTTGGTAAAATCATTATTCTGATTAGAAGCTAGATCAGTCATTTACAGAGAGTTCTCCCCCCACCCCTTTCTCCTCACCTTGCTAATTTCCTTAAATGGCAAGCTTTAACTTGAATAATCTCTGATTCAAAATGCAAATAGTTGAAGTATGATGGCTGACCAAGCTGTTTCGGATATATAGTAGTCCTCAAACCTGTTTCATTTCCTCCAGTGTAGTTGCCCCATAGAAATCTGTATGGCGAAAGCATATCAAACAAAGACCTTGTGAATATGACCTTGAGCTCCTTGGAGGAAGGGCAAGATATAAATGCAACAATAAATAAATACAGTAATTGCATATAGGGCATTTAATGACAATTCTAAAGACCTCACCCTAACATCCTCTTTCAGTATGCCTTCACTTTCTTTCTATTGAATATTCTGTCTCTCCCACAACTGTTCTGTATCATTCTGTATCAGTTTGGTGTAGCAACTTTTGAAGTTTGTAGATAAATATGGGGCATATTCCTCCCAACCTCCATTTCCCAGATTTTTTCAGCCCTTACATGATTGCATAACTTTCATTTTATAGATACCTCAGGTTTTTATGTTATAAAGGGAAGACTGAAAACTCGGGGGGTGGGGAAAGGAAGTGAGGGTTTTTGGTTTACAGTGGCAAGAGAATACTTTGTCAATACACATTTCAAAAATGTTATTGACCTCTTTGCATGTCAGAATTGATGGGCTTTTAAAAGCATGTGTGTTTTCTTTTTTTGCCATTTATGCTGGTGACTGCTTGGGCTCTGGTTAAAGCTTCATTGACAGTATTTTGTTTCTGGGTCATGCCCTTGATGTTTAAATTAACATAATAGGAATAGATCATCTAAGGGTGTGTATTTCCTCCAGACATCTGTTTTGAGTAACTGATGTTGAGGGATGGCTTCCCACTTGAAATATTTGCTCATAGTATATATGTATGTTGCCATGTATATGCTTCATTGGTTTTGTTGAGTGTTGTAGATTACTAAAAAGGTAAAGAACCCCTGACAGTTAAGTCTAGTCATGAATGACTCTGGGGTTGTGGCGCTCATCTCACTTTACTGGCCGAGGGAGCTGACGTTTGTCTGCAGAGTTTTTCTGGGTCATGTGGCCAGCCTGACTAGGCCACTTCTGGCAAAACCAGAGCAGTGCATGGAAATACTGTTTACCTTCCCGCCGGAGCGGTACCTATTTATCTACTTGCACTTTGACATGCTTTCGAACTGCTAGGTTGGCAGGAGCTGGGACAGAGCAATGGGAGCTCACCCCGTGGCAGGGATTCAAATCGCCGACCTTCTGATCGGCAAGCCCTAGGCCCAGTGGTTTAGACCACTGCGCCACCTGCGTCTGTGGATATATTACTAATATCCTCTGATATAATAATAATATATATATAATAGTAATATACAGTAATATATATGTATTACTAATATCCTCTTAATAGGAAGGAGATACTTGATGGTCTCTATAACCTTCTGATGTGTTCTTCCCTTTTTGTATGAACAACTGGGGAGATGACGACAGTCTGCTTACCTAATGTGGTATAGTAAAATAGGAGCTTGATTATCTTTTGATAGAAATATGTACTGGCTTTGAGGAAAAGAGGGGAGAAATGCTGTCCCTAAGTAAGAATTTCTGACATCTCAGTTTTCGTTCAGAAACTTGGCTCTTTTTCTAAAGTACACTTTTGCAGAAACTGATGAAATACAACATGGGCTTGCCAGAGGGATGAGTGTACACACACAGCATTCTGCACCTCCCTGCATTTCTGAAGGGCTACACTGTTAGAACTGACTTTTTCCTAGGGCATAAACAGGAAGGACTGGCTCATGTTTTGTCAGATGTTTGGCAGGAATGAAACAAATGGACTCAATAGTGGTGGTTGTTTTTTGGTTTTTTTTAATGGCCAAGCCAGAAAAGAGGAGCCTTTGAAAACTAGGTATCTCATAAGTGCCAAGTAGATGAACCCTATAAAAACCAATCAATGAGCTTTAAAGAAATAAAACTTGCTTTATCTTGATTACCTAGTGCTAACAGTGTGTGCCGAGCATTCGGCACAAATTCTGCTTCTGGAATGTTGGTTTGCAACATTAACATTTCAAATGGCAGGCAGTCGTAGAGGATTTATATCTGGATTATAAAAGTGCCAGCAAAAGGTATTAAGGAAGAAAGGATAAAAGGAGTTAAATGATAAATGACTTGGGTATCACTTGTACCAGCAGGTCTTGAATCACTATGAAATTAGATGTGAAAAAAGGCACTTGTTGGTTTTTAAGCTGTTCCACAAAACCAATTCAAACAAGTCAGTTTCCTGGGGTAAATGCAGTACCGGTTCCTGCTATATGTGGCAAGGAGAGCTTTACCCCACACAAAATGCAGATAGTGTGGCTGAATTTGTTGCCTGTATGTGGTCTGCCATGCTAGTTATCGCTTAATGCTGCAGTCACTTCATGTGTTTATTCACCTTTAATGACTTCAGCTTTAGTGCACATTAAGCTAACCTTGGTTGGTAGGAAATTGCCCCGAGGAACACAACAAGCATTGCAAGCAGAGCTGTTTATTTATTTCTCTATCTTTACCCTAACATCCCAGGGTGGGTTAAAGCATTAAAAACAATTTAAATCAACTTTAAAACTTTTATAATTGCCTTCTCTTTGCTCATCTGTTAGACAGGCTTTCCCAACCTGGTGCCTTAGCTCAGGGTGGTGTGGAAGTTTAGAAGACCAGAGAGAAGCTTGCCATAGTTGGTCTTACCATGCTGTGTAATCCAGGCCAATGTGCCTTTCAGAATTAGGTTGCTGTACTAATCTCAGGCTCTCCACACTTCCTTTTTCCTATAGAGTAAATTCCCCTGCTTCATCACTTCATACTGTCCAAACTACTGACAGCAGGATGTGCCTTAAATTAAATGTGGTTTCTTTTAAAATTCCTTTTGGCAACCTGACTTCACCTGAGGACTTCATTATGTGGTGATCTAAGCTGCTTATTTGCTGTGGCATGCTCCAGAGGAGCAGCTGACTCAGCTGTGAGTGGGGATGATCTAAGATCTGGAATAGAGTTCTTGAACTCTGTGTAGATTTCTTTTTGACATTGCTACTTTTTGAAAGAGAACGTTGACTTAAGAATAGGATAGAGATGGTGACATAAACCACAGAACTGACTTCCTTTGAGGGGTTCCTAGGCAGGTTGTCCTCAGACCTGGTTGTTCAGCTATCCTCCCAGTTTTGAGGCAACAGTGGGAAAGCCCAAATGGATCCCTTTTTCTTTTTTGAATTATGAAGACATGTGTTGTGCAGTGAAGGAATGACTGAGGAACTGAGGACACCTCTGATATTCATTTCCCCACTCTCACTGGAGTTTTGGCTTTGGCTGCTGATCTAAATGTTCAAAACAAAACAAACTGGTATCAGCCCTGATTGCTTCGCCATTCTGGGCTTCTGTCTTCAGCAGTTGTTTTGGACCTCCCTGTGTCTAGGCCTGTAAGTCAAATTCTACTGGCACCAATAATGGCAAAGTATATGTGTATAAATATGAACGAAAACATTGCAGGAAATACATTTCAGGGATATGGTGGTGTATTTCAGAAACACAGGCAGTATTTGCTATGAGTAGTGTTCATAAACATGTTTGAAATTGAGTAGGTAACATTCTTAAAAATAATCTAAAGCTACATTTTGATATGTTTTTAATGATTTGCAACCTTACTATTTTCTCAGTTGCTGTTGTTTGTAAAGAAAGGATAGGAAATTTTTGACTTCTGAGGTTAACAATAATAAATATGGCCCAGTAGATAGTTCAGGTTAAAATTTTCCTTGGCACCACCATTAAATTACCGTATTTTTCGCCCCATAGGACGCACCTAGGTTTTTTTTGGGGGGGGGGGAAATAAAGAAAAAAAATTATTCCCCCCCCCAGGTGCGGGGCTGGGGCGGGGGAAGCCCGAGCTTCCCCCGACCCCAGCCCCCAGAACAGGCTGCTATCTGCAAGCCGTGGGAGAGCTGCGCGAGACTTCGTGCGGCTCTCCCTCGGCTAGCGGAGCGCTGCGCGAAGCCTGGAGAGTGAGAGGGGTCGGTGCACACCAACCCCCCTTGCTCTCCAGGCTTCAGCGAAAGCCTGCATTCGCCCCATAGGACGCACACACATTTCCCCTTCATTTTTGGAGGGGGAAAAGTGCGTCCTAGAGGGCGAAAAATACGGTAACATACATGCGCAGCTTAACACAGGTTAAAAGCAGACCCTGGTTAGCAGCAGCTGTGATGAACTGGGGTGCCAGAATAACCCCGAACAGTGGGGGAATGTAGAACAGGTTTTCTACTGAGAGAGACAGCCATTGCCCTAACAATTAAACATTGTTAAGGAGCATGGAGTGTTGTGTCTGCATGGGCTCCTAATCTCTGTGTTTTGAAGAATTCTACTGACTTGGTGAAGGACAAGTTCGGAGATAAAGGACCTTTCTTTTTTGAACATACTGTGTGTTGTACCTGAAGAGAAACTGGAAGCAGTGTGTCAGTTGTGAGTATTTCCTTTAGTGAAAGGAACGTGGGCTATTGCTGCTGTTGCTTTTCCTTCTTCTTTGTGAAATTTACTGTTGCTGCGGATTATTGATACATTTCTGCGATATGTGCTTGAGATATCTTTTTTTAAATTTTCTTTTGATATTTACCTATAAATACATAAACTCCCAGCTCATAATAAAATATTGTGGTGATGCACCTCAAATTAAAAATTCATTAAAACATCATAAAATCATAAAATGGTTAAGTACAGGATCAAATTTATTTGTTTATTCCATTTATATACCACTGTTTAACAAATGTGCTGATATAGAGCTGGCCAAAAGTCGGGCTGCAGCAGCACCAGCTGCAATTTCTGAACCAACCTCAAGGGTTGAAGGATAGAGCACGTTGCAATATTCCGGTCTAGAGATTACCATTGCACCACTGTTGCCAAGATATTCCTATCCAGGAATAGCCGTCATTGGTGTACCAGCAGGAGCAGAAAAAGCACTCCAGGCTACTATGCCTCCAGTGACTACTGATGGGCACTCCCAACAGTAGATGTATCTGACAAGGCAGTTTCCCAATGCTACCCACCTCTGTGAACCTGTGATTCTACAGGACCATAGTACAGTGCCACCAATTCTTATCCCACAGAGTTGGTCCAAGAGGATGCCAGGACCAATGGTATGAAAAGTCCCTGAAAAATGGGAGTAAGAGCAACAGGATTGCTCTCCTGATAATGGACTTCTGTCAGGGCATCAAAGGCTGATTTGGTTCTGAAACCAGACCTGAAGCCATAATGAAATGTGTCAATGCAGTGGTACCTCTACTTACGGACTGATCCGTTCTGGGGTGCTGTTCGCACCCCAAAAAGTCAGTAAGTAGAGTGCCACTTCTGTGTGTGTGTGTGACACGATAGAATGCTCCTGCGCATGTGCGAAGCACGCAGATCACTCCTGCGCATGCGTGAAGTGGTGAACCCAGAAGTAAACACTTCCAGGTTTGCCATGTTCATAACATGAAAAAACGCAATGTGAAGCAAACACAACTCGAGGGATGACTGTATTGCCAGTATCTTCCAAGAATTTCTACACTCGTCTCTTGATCTTCTTGCCCAGAAAATCATAACTGTTTGTTTGTACTAATAAGCTCTGCATATTTAATCATTTGATGATCATGCTGTAAAATGTAGAAATAATGTACCACATAGTAAGTATGCTTGCAATATTTATTTAAATTCATAATCTACTTCTGTATATATTTGGGCATTAATGTCATCCATTTAGATTAATTTAAATTATTTACATTTTTAATGGTTGCTTCCCACAACAACTAGACATCATTAAAGGCTGACCTAATTGAATAACTAAAGCTACACGAAAACAAAATTTTTGCTAACCAGTCGGGAAAACGCTGAAGGCTTGGTAACAATGTTGCTGGTATTAAAGTGTCATTTCAAAGGCTATTACTTGGCCAGTCAGCACATTCCATTCTGTGGTTTTTGTTCTCTCAGGAACTTCTATTTACACTGCAGCTTCTTGCTTCTTGCAAATAGCCTTGAAAAGAGTGAAGAATTTCACTGTTGTTTTACTGCACTGACCCTTAGTTTAAAAACAGACTTTAAGATATGTATCTTTTTAAGGTCTCTTTGTAAGGAGTCCTTATCTGAGCTTATTATGGGATAATGCCCACTTGTTTTACCAGTTGTTGGGGCTTGTGTATGTTAGCCACTGAACGAGAGGGATAAATACACCAGACAAGCTTTTCCTGTTTTGTAGGTGCTGTCACAGGGAAAAGATCCACTGGCTGCATTTCGTCTTGCCATACTACTGTTCTTTGAGGTGCATGGTTGTACCCAGAAGAGGTTAATAACACTCTACTCTGTGCTCCCATATGCAAGTTCATTGGCCTTAGATGTTTACAGCAGAGTGGTCACAGAGAGAGAGAGGGAGAGAGAAATGGCCCCAGGCTACAAATTTAGGAAGTTATTGCACTTATGAATTGGCAAACTTGTTCACATGACTGCTCAGGATTCATGCAGTTAACTGATCTGGTAGATGTTTATTAGACAGTTTATGATGGCATTCATGGTGTACCAAGGTGCAGTGAAGTTCATGATGTGCCCAAATTTTCCATTTTGGTTCTGGGTTGAACAAGCAAAAAACCCATGATGAACGTTGTGCCAGTGTAGTAGTGGCTGCATATCTCTCTTCTGGAGTATAGGATTTGCTCTGCTAATGAAACTGATTTTTACTTGAAAACTGAGAAGGAAATAGAGAAAAGCAGCAGAATGTGTTGGTTCTCAGGTAACCAAAACTTGGTGCGTTACTTGTCCCTGCAGGGACAGTTAATATTTTTTTCTTTTTGTACTCCATATCTTGTAGGCTAGCCACCCAGACACATTAGTCATCCGTTCCTAGTTGTTTAATAATCCAGATCATCACTGAAACCCAAGGTGTAAATATTCATAAACACATTAGCTAGGGGGATTTTGTTACGTTTTCACAATGTTTGCCCACATACACCATTGTTGGAAGAATATGAACCTATTCCAAGTATAACCACTTGTAATATAAATTTATTTTGTAGCACATATTCTGTAATAATGTCTCTGGGTTCCTCCCCCCCCCTCAAACCTTAATAACCTTTCTGGCTCACAGACATGGCCATAAAAAAATATTTAAAAGCACTACTTTCCTTTCTCCTCCCTATTCCACCTCTATCCTCTGTTGAAACCTTCATCTTGCTCTGCTAGGCTTTTATTAGAGGGCTGAGCTGTCTTTGGGTGGATGCAAACCATCATTGAGCTGAAAGCAACTTGGGAGGCTTTGCTTTCTTTTCATTTATTTTCTCCAAATTTTTACCTCTTGACTGAGCACACACGCACACACACACACACACACACACACACACACATGTACCTTGGATCTTGAATGGCTTAGTTGCTGAACGTTTCGGCCCCCGAACTATCAAAACCTGGAAGTGAGCGTTCCGTTTTTCAAACTTTTTTTGGAACCCTAACGTCCGATGGGGCTTCTGCAGCTTCCGATGGGCTGCATGAGCTTCCTGCAGCCAATCAGAAGCTACGCTTTGGTTTCGGAACGTTTTGGAAGTTGAACGGACTTCCGGAACGGATTCCGTTCGACTTCCAGGGTACGACTGTACACACACACACACACACACACACACACAAAATAAAATTTAGCATTTGAAACATCAAAACCAATTATAAATAAAATAAACTGCAAAATAAACAAAGTAAAAACCAGCATAAGTATAGCTGCTAAAAAAAACCCTTAATCACCAGCAGAATAATTTGGGAATAAGAATCTGTACGATGACCTCTGTTGGGAACGTGTCCCTGCTAATTCGCCTTGGTCTCTCGGCAGCTTTTGATACCATCAACCATGACATCATTCTGGAGTAGCTGTTGGAGCTGGGTGGAGCTGCTTTGTGATGGTTCCAGTCCTACTTTGATGGTCATTTTCAGAGGGTGATGCTTTGGGAGTGTCCCTCGGCCCCATGGAACCTTCTGGATTCAATCGCTGTCCCTTGAGTCTCAGGTGGCTTCAGCGGCACAGAGTGCCTTCCATCGGCTTCTGCTGTTGGCCTTCCCTCCCATATCAGATCCACAAGCAGAACAGAACGTGCCAATATATGCCTAGTTTGCAGGCACAAGTTATAATGGACTTGCAGCTGAATCCAGGTTTACTGAGTTAGCACCTGGTCTCACTGCTGTCAGAGAGACTTATTTTCAAGTCAGGATGCCAAGGATAGCAGCCTCAAAATTATGTTTCTAAAATGTGCATTTCTACAACAGCTGAGATTCGGTAATATATTCCAGCAACAACAACATAACATAAAATAAGTGTTACAGTCCATATGTTGGTGGAATACAAACACTGAGTATTGCCTGCATATTTTAACAAAATATTTATCTGCCAGCTACTTGCCCACATTCTGTCACAGAACTTAAGATGGGGTTCTGCTGATAGGAGCATGTTTGATTCTCCTTGACTCAGGGGTTCTTAGCAGTAGGAAGTGGGTTTAGCTTCTAGCCCAATGGTGACATTGAGGGCATCTCTTTACTTTCTCCTCGGTAAAGAATGAATGCAACCATTCGTGTATGGGGAAAAGCAAAAGTGCTGCCATTGAAGCAATGTTTCCAGTGAGTAACCTGAGCCTGCTTAGATGTTCATGAGCAAACTGGATGTGATCTCAGGAAACGCATCAGATAAAGTAATAATAGTAGTGGCTGGGGAGCTTGTCAGGATTGTGGCTGGGGAGGGAGGGTTAAACCTGGTCTCCCTGTTTGTTGTGGTTTTGGGGGGAGAATCCTCCTGCTCTTTAATTAAAGGACCACGGTGGGCTTTCTGATTATGCATTTTTTGTCACATCTAGTTTGTCCTGTGCGGAAACCGAGTCATATTGTGGTCAGCGACATACCTCATTGGCACAGTCTATGCAATAAAATTTTTAAAAAGCTTTGGGTTGTAGCCAACAAAGTTTTACCCAAGTCAATTAATTTTAATGTATCTGTTATGTGTGCCAGCATGGTTGATCGAGAGCAAACAGGCAAGACTCCCCGTTGGTCTTTTCAAGGCTTTATTATCTGTCCAAAATGTTCACAATGCAGATCGACTCAGTTCCATGTCTGCTCACTCACTAGCAGAATCTGGAAGTGGGCGGTCCTTAAACTTTCCCCAGCAGAGTAGTTTTTTGACCCCCACCCTACGCCTCCCCTCTCTGCGCATAAACCGACTGCGCAAAGAGGGCGTGGGCAGAGGGGGACCTGCCTCCCCCCCCGCTTTGTTCATGCTCAGTGCTGTGTCTCTTCCTTGCATCCTCCGAGCCTCTTCCCCACTGGAGGTGTGGCTTCCCTCCTCCGCAGAGGAAGTGCTGCTTCTCACGATCTTTGGAGGCTCCCTGTAACCCAACTGCCCTTCCACCTCTCGCCCCTGAGCTGATGGCAGTTCCCTGACAGTATCTATTCTAAGTTGGCCATGGCCATTCATTTTAATGAGTCTACTCTGAGTAGGCCTAACATCGGGTGCATACTTGCTTCCTGCCACCTTGATGGATAGTTTTTCACTATATAAAATTTGAAAGACTAAAAAATAATAGAAACTCAAGGTACAGTAAACTTGAGTGCTTTGCTGTGGGATGTTGTGACTGGCAACTACTGCTTCTGCCCATTAGAAGCGGATTATAGGCCTGTTAATTGTAAGCCAGTTAAAAGAGTAATGAAATTCCCAGTCTAATTACTCTAAAGCAACTCCAGGGGCATTAGGAATAGGATTGCAGCCTGTATTTATGATGATTTAATCATTCCTAGTTATGCTGCTTGCTTTACATTTTTTTTAATTAGAATTTATTATTTTTCATTGTGCAGAGGTTCAAGTTATAATTTGTCATGAAAGCATGTAGCATGTATTCTCTCTCTCTCTCTCTGCAAGGTACATGTGCACATTACTTCAGAAAATAATATATTTGAAGTATATACTGTACTTTGAGCATGTTCACAAAGGCAATCAAGCAAAAGATGAGAGAATATTTGTCTTTTTACTCAAGTGGAAAGTAAACAAGTTTAAGAGTTATATCCAATTATTGCAATAAGTTTGCTCTGTGTATGGTTTAATTTAGGCATGGCCACATGCTATTGAGTTAAATTTTGTAAATAAAATTGATTTATCTAGGCTGATAGTAAAGGATTTTTAAAAAGGGAACAAACATCTATTTCATGTTTGTTCCTACTTTTACATTTCAAGACTTGTTATAATTTTCAACATTTCTACTGTCATCACACACACATTTTTGTGTGTGTGGGAATTCGTGGTGAGCTGTCATTTGCTTAACAAAGCTTGAAGGAATAATATATTTTGGGTAGCCATTTAATTTGGTGATTCCATGGGCATTGTATTTCCAATAATCCAAATGTCAGTTCCTCTGTGTGCAGGTTGTATTCTTCAGTCACCAACCCTGAGGTAACCCTATATGCTTAGATTGAGATACTCCAGATAAAATGGCTTAGGCCGGACTGGCGCTTATAAGAGCCTGTGAATGAAGGTATTAAGTTTGCAGGCCTGGCCACTGCTGGTCATTGGAGCTCTCATGCCACTTTTAAAAATGAGTAATGGTATACTTTTGCTCACTTAGTGACATTTTGTTTATAACTAGTTTCTTCAAGCAGCGGTAACTACATTTATTTCCACTCTGAAAGTGAACAAAGCAACTTTTTATGTAGATAGGTTGCATTCCTTTTATTTAATATTTGAAATTAAAAGGAGCACTTTTTCAGGGCAGTTTATTCTAAGCCTCCTTAGAAAACCTGTAAACCCTGACTCTTTTTCCTCTCTCTCTCTAACAAAAATGTATGGAACTTGACCTATCAGTCCAGGTAACACACTGGCATACACTCTGCGAGCAATAAAACATCCTGCATTGTAGGTTTCTTCCTAGCTCAGTCAGTAGAGCATGAGACTCTTTATACAAGGTTTTGGGTTCAGGCCCCACATTGGGCAAAAGATTCCTGCATTTCAGGGGGTTGGACTAGATGACCCTCGTGGTCCCTTCCAACTCTACAGTTCTATGATTCTATAATCTTAAGGGCTACCAGAGCCAAAATAAGGGCATTGACTAATTCTGTTTTACAGCAGATATACGGTATTTTTCGGTTATACTATAACTCTTCCTATAAACATTGCAGGTAACTTTAAAAGGACTCTTTTAGTTTTAAGAAAAGAGGTCCTTGGATTAGGCTTATGATAGTTAAACAAACTACAAAAGAGTTACAGATATATTTAGAAAATAATAGCATGAGCTGAGTACTGTTCATACATTAGCATGCAAAAGCTTTCTTGGAAGCCTGCATGTCTCAGCTGAGTGCCTGGGAAGCAGAACCAGGCAAGACGCTCTCTCATATTTTCTGTCAACCGTACTATTACAGTTGAGACTAAGCCATAAGGAGGAATCCTTTTCAAATGAGTAAGTGTGAGATGTAGTAATACAGATGCATTAACCATTATGAATACTTACAAAGTCATGTAGAAAACAAAGCCTGGTGCGTGCAACTCATAATCATGGAAAGTTATGCAAAAGAATAAAGGCTTTTATTATTTTTATCACTGTATCTCTTACTGAGACTGTGCCTGGCATAGCAGGAAACACATTTTCAGATTTTCCTACTAGTCACTCTTAAATTATATTAGGGTTCCTTCACATTTTTTAAAAAATGCTATTTTGGAATGGACACATTTTCAACTTCATTTTATTTGGAGACTTGATATAGAAAACAGATTTGCTTAATTCAGTGGTGTGTGTGCCCCCCCCAAAAACACCTATGATTATCAAAAACAAATGTTCACTTGCACCCCCTAACAATTAAAGAAAGTCCATAAACATTTATAAGGAAGACCCTAGTGTGCATGTGTAGGCACAGCCAGCCCACCCATGAGGTGGGGTGAAGTAGCTGCCTCAGGTGGTGGAAGACGAAGAGGTGGCTTTCCCAAAGGCACCCCTTCCAGGGAGATATCACATGTCATTCCTCTCCTGCCCCCATTATGGTGAGTATTCCAAAATCTTGTAAAAGCCTCATCATTTTATTCCAGGCTGTATGATTTTTAGCTGTTGGTTCAACAGTTGCTGGGCTGAGGGAGGGGGACAGAATATTGGTTTTATTTGGAAGAAATCCCCTGTGTCTGCAGGGAAAAATGTTTGAGAAAGTGACTTAATGTACCCTCTTAATTCAGAAACCAGATGGTCAGTTCTTAAAGAAGAATACAAATGTGAGTGCTGGAAAACACCATTTCTAAATGTGTGCATGAATCTGTGCTTGATGAACTGTTAACTAAGTTGTTGTAAATGTCAGGCTAAGACATGTTCATTATTACTGTCATAATTGCCTGGTGTAGCTCTATTAAGAACCGGGTCTTGCATTAAAGAGCAGTAGCTAACTGATTGGATAGTATTAAAAGAGGAGGTTTTAGGCCTAGTCTGGGTCTTTGTGAGAGGTTTTTGGCTCTTGAGAAGGTGACCTCTTATTCATTCCCAAGACCCTCATGACCAACTAATGTGAAAGGGAAGAAGGAGCGCTCTCTGGGCATGGGAGCTTAAGGTTTCTGCCATTACAAAGAAGAAGAAGAAAACAACAACCCAAAATTGCACAGAAACTTAGGGGTTGCCAACCTTTTTGGAGCAGGGGCACATTTTGAATTTTGAGAGAGTGCTGTGGGCGCCTGTCACAAAAGACTGCCATGTCAGGTGTGGTATAACACAACATGGCTACCAGGTATAGTAATTGCTGCCCCCCCCCCCCCCCGGTTCAGCGGTGTTCTTTTCATGGGAAGTAAGCTGTATCCTACTTGTACAGATCACACAAAATTGATTTCTCTCTCTCTCTCTCTCTCTCTCTCTCTCTCTCTCTCACACACACACACACACACACACACACAGCAAACAGGAACCTTACATTATGAATTGCCACTGCAGATATATGGGAGGTTATAACCATGCTTGGTTCTGATATAAGGCATAACTGAATCTTGTCCTGAATTGGTTACAGGGGCTGAATTGTTTTCTCTGCACACACACACACCCCAGAATTTGTTTGCTTGCTTTGCCAAAGTAGTTAGGTCTCTGGTGCAAATAAGAGAGTTATATTTCAAATGTCTGGTCCTTCTACAGATACCTTCCTGCCCAGAGTGGCTGAGGCAACCCAGTCATATGGGCGGGGTACAAATATAATTATTAATTCATTAAGCTTATAGCACCACAGCAGTGGAAAGCAGGTAGAATGGACCTCAGGGTAGGGGAGGGAGCAACCAGGTTCATATGCTGCTTAAATTTTGCAAGTTTAAGTTTTGAGGGGCAGCATGACTGCCTGATCTGTTTGCGGGGGGCAGCCCACTTTCCCAGCTTCTTTCAAACTGGCAACTTCAGGTTAAAGGAGGTGAAAGATGCTTGCCTGGGATCCTGGAGTCAGAGTAGACAATATGGGGTAAAGGCACAAATAATCTGATCTGGCATAAGACACCTTATTATCTTTGCTCTGCCTCCCAAGCTCTTTTTGAATTTGATGGGCATTCAGAGTCCAGGCCTGTGTGGCTAGTGTTGCAGCGGAATAGGATACAATATAGAGAAAAGGAGCAGGTCTCTTATTTTGTTTTTGAAATAAACCTTAGTAGTTTATTTTCAAATAGTTTATTTTCAAACAAGGTATTTCCCAAAGTGGTGTACAAAATGTACACAAATAAAACATAATACACTTTTAAAACTAGATTAAAAACAGATATTTTATCAGTGGCGTAGCGTGGGGGGTGCAGGGGGGGCCGGCCGCACCAGGCGCAACATCGGGGGCGCGCGCGCTCGCACTCGCAGCTCTCTGCCCCTACCTGGCTCATTCTCTCTCACTGCAGTGCTGGCTGTGTGAATCCGATCCGAGCCGCTGGGTCGCCGCCCACTGTGGAGGGGGTGGGTGCCAGGCGTGCGGAGAGAGAGCGAGGGACTATCTGGGGGAGGGACAGTGCAGCGGCCGCCCAGCGCAGCGCTGAGCGCGGGAGAGAACCACACCAGACCAGACCAGGCAGCAGCAAGAAGAAGCTGACAGTGGCGGCAGGTTAGGGGTTAGGGGGCGCACATTACTTGCCTTGCCCCGGGTGCTGACAACCCACGCTTCACCGCTGTATTTTATTACAAATATATCAAGTACAAATATTGTTAAAGCCAGTATAAACTAACAGGCCATGCTAAAAGCCTAGGCACACCCACAGACTATTAAAAGCAGCAATGAAAGGATGCATCTTAAGACCTATTTAAGGGTGTTGATGGTTGGGGCCTACTTAACCTTATAGAGAATCAAGTGTTACATCTGAAGGGCATCTGAAGCAGATGGGCAAATTGATATGAATACAAGCAGTTCTTTATCAAGTAACCTGGTCTCCAAAAATTAGGGGCTTAAAACGTCACCACAAGCACTTCAAATTCAGTACTGAAGTATACTGGTAATCGGTGGAACTGGTACAGTAAAGGTGTAATATGCTCAGACCAGCTGGCTCCAACCAGCAGCCAGGTGGCTGCATTTTGTTCCAGTTGAAGTTTCTGAGCTGTCTTTAAATGCAACCCTGGGCAAGAGCACATTCCAACTGGATGCCCCTAGTACAAAGTCCATTCTCTCCAGACAGGATTGCAGCTGGCAAGCTGGCAAACTAGCCAAATCTGGTAAGAAACACCCTAAACTAGCGCCACTGCCTGAGCATCTCCACTTAGCATTGAGAGGAACTGACAGTTTTTCCACCTACAACTTATCTGAATTAAGCTTGTTGCCTTATCCAGCCCAAACCTTCAGCCACAGGCTCTGGGCATTTTCTGTAGTTGCATTTTGGTTGAATAAAATCACAACGATCACTGCAGGGAACCCTGCATGTTTGTTACTGCTCTTGGTGCAGCCCATTTCGCAGGCCAGCATGCGGAGAGCATTTTGTGTAGAAACTCTGCAGACTGTTCTGTCACTGTCAGGCTGCTGATTTAGCATGTCCAATGATTTATTTTTCAGCAGTGAAAATTCCGCTGTAATTCTCTGGCAGGTTGGCAAGGGGTAATAGATCACTTTCTCATTCTTTTTATTGTTTTCATCCAAATGCAGAAAACATCACTGCTCTGTTCATGTCTTTCCTACTTGGACACTGCAGGCAAAAGAGGCAAGCCCGCCTTGCAGAATGAAGGACCATTCATAAGCAACCGTATGGTATTTTTCATACTGTGAGAAAGGTTTGAGGCATGCACAAATAAATGACGTTATTTGGTAGCATGGCTTTGTCATTTGTGCAAGTGAGTTTGTGGTTTCTCTTCTGAGTATGTTGTAGCTTTCAGTGCTTTTGAAAGCTAATGAGCTCCACCGCCCACTACAGTGCTGTGTGTTATGCATGGAATTTTGAGCTAGCCTGTGTTGGAGACAGGCCATGTCTAAGCAGCCTTTGCTGCAAGATCAAGCCCAGTTCTCATAATCAACAGTCACCAAAGGTGGTTCTGAACTCATTGCTAGAATTGGCACAGGCAGGCTGAGAAGACTTTCCCGTTGCATCAGGATATAGGAGCCAAGATTCAAAGGTCACATTTGGTAATCTGTTGGTAGGAAAGGCCAGTAGGTCAATTAGTGGCAGTGAAAGGGCTTAGGCCCAAGCCTGTAACTGCAGATTGTGCTTTTACTTCCCAGTCATGGGAAACAGCTACACTGAGGATGATCAGTACGATATTACAGTATAATCTGTAGTACTAGGTAATTTCTCAGTGGGTAAATTAAACATCTACTCAGATTTCTTCTGTTTGAAATTAATTTTAGAAGAGCTAAACAGTGGCAGCCCTACTTTACAAATGTTGCATTTGAGCTTACTTCTGCGTAAGCACATATAATGTCATCAAACTTTCACAGCACAATTCTAAGGAAGATATACAGCTCAGTCCTATACTTTAGCTACTTGGAAGTAAGTCCATTGACTTTGATGGGGTTATTATTGGTAAGTGTATAGGATTCAAGCCGTAGTTGATTAAAACACCAGGCACTGTTCAAGCAAGCTGAAATGTTTAATAAAATGTTTGGTGTCTTTTAATTTCCAGGCTTCAATCGTTATTGATTTATGTGCTATTTCAGAAATATTTCTCAATGGTAATAATAGTAGTTAACAAAATCGAGGATTTTCTGTGGGCTAACACACTGCCAGTACATTTTTAAGTCAGCTTGCAATCAGCAAGGTGGAAAGCGAGCCTTTTAGAAACAATGCAGAGCTGAACATTTTATGGTATTAATAATTATTTTTTCATAAGATGTTTTTGGAAAGTGTCTTGGCAAGTTCTTCCATGCTCTAATTAAATAGCAATGCTTTCATTTTAATCAGTCTGAATAGACAAATCCGCATCTGGTTTCATGGCAGATTTGTAGCAGCATGTCAGCTAGTTCATTTTGTAAGGTTTTGTCTCCATGAGCCTGTGGGATAGCTCAGTTGGTAGAGCATCTCCAGGGTTGTGGGTTCGAGCCCCACGTTGGGCAAAAAGATTCCTTCATTGCAGGGGGCTGGACTAGATGACCCTTGTTGTCCCTTCCAAATCTACAATTCTATGATTCAGCATTGATCTCCTGTTATTGATGAAGACTGTTTGCTGATGTTGTATTTGCATGAAAGAATTCAACAGTTGTACTCCCTTCTGCACACTGTAGCAAGCTCTGTATCCCACCATGTTCAAATAATATACAACTTTCCCCCAGTTCAAAAGCTGCTATCCTCTTTCGCTTCCCTAAATGCTTCAGAGGGGTTGTCTTATACCAGAAGTGCTATAACCTAGATATTGATTATCACCAAAGGGAGAACTAGGCCAGTGATTTTGTTTTCTTAGGAACGGGAGAGCTAGCATGTTCTTCGAAAGCAGGTGTGGCAGAAAAGCTGTTGCTCCATTATAAGAAACTGTAGATTGTTCTGTCTCCAGCATTATCTGTGTGGTGTATAATCGACATCATGTGATGCAGCAAGGCAGCAGGGCTTAATCTCATAAGTTTCTGATTAGTTAAGCCTTTTTGTGAGCCAGCCTGGATAAAATGTGTTTGGATCACTGAGTCTCATTGGACACAATAGAAGAACAAACATGTGTTTCCACACAGAGGCTGGATTTGAAAGCGTAATAAATTTGTGGGAGCTAAATTTTAGAAATATACATCCCCGCCCCCCGGATCTACATTTGTAGTGTACATACTGACTCATCTCTGGCAGTTAAGATCCTGGACTTTGGCCAGACAAAGGATATTGCAAAGGAGTGCCTATATCCCTGAATACATCACTCTAACTCTAGGAAGAATTTCCTGTTGTAGTTAATATTTTCCCCCTGAAACTGAAATGCAAATTGTTGAAAGATCTATTTACATGTACATTTGAATAGGGTTTCAGAATTCAGCAGTGAAAGCAGCACCTGAAAGTTGCATTTGGCAGTGTTCTTGTTTCAAGACTACATATAGCAAAGATTCCAGTTACAGATAGGTAGCCGTGTTGGTCTGCCATAGTCAAAATAAAAAAAAATTCCTTCCAGTAGCACCTTAAAGACCAACTAAGTTAGTTCTTGGTATGAGCTTTCGTGTGCATCTGAAGAAGTGTGCATGCACACGAAAGCTCATACCAAGAACTAACTTAGTTGGTCTTTAAGGTGCTACTGGAAGGAATTTTTTTTATTTTGAATATAGCAAAGAGAATACCTTGAATGGAATTCTCTGTGTTTTGCATTGCACACTCAGGACCCTGTAATTATCTTTGCCAAGAGAATTGAGTTCAATGTGCACCTTTAATTTTAATAAGAGATTTAATGAGAAGGGTTTTCTAATCATAGATGGTTACTTGCAACCAATTTGCTGTATATTTTGCAACATTTCACTGAAGGAACTCCATCTCCCATGTGTACCTCCCACTATTTATTGAGATCTTCGGTCAAATCCCTTCTGCAAAAAATCATCTTGTGGCAACCGGGGGCGGGGTGGGGGGCTTCTCTGTGGTACCCAGTTTATGGAATCACCCTTCCTCTGAAATGCAACAAGCATCTACTCCGAGTCCTTTGACACTTGCTGTAGACTACTAGATACATTCCATTTTGTTGTAGTTTAATGCATTTATTTTATTGGTAATACATTTATTTTGCTGTGAAGCACAATCTCCGATGAAAGGCAGTATAGAACTGTTTTGAATAAAACAAATGAGCATTAAAAGGTCATGTTTCTTAAAATGTACTATGGCTGGAATTCTGCTCTCAGAATATTTGAATGCAGCCTGTGGTCATTTGCTCTAGGAATCAGCATTTGGAACTGCTTCTGTCAGTTTTGTGATAAAACCCCAAAACTGAACTAAACATTTTGTGATTTGAAATACTGATGTTGCTCCCACAGCATTTAGAATTAAGATGAAGTTTGGCCATTGTACGCTTTAGGAATGGAAAAATTGTAGGTTGATTTGTAAAAGTAACTATTTCAAGTTTTCAACTGTAACTGACAGCTGCTGGTGGTAATATATTTTTAGCACCTGTCAAGTGCTGGCATCTTGATGCACTTCTTCCTAGGTAGTACCATTGACTGACTAGAGTCACTTGGCTCTGTTTATATCATATAGCTTGAAGCCCCATAGGCATCTTTGACATTATATTCTGATTTTTTTCCCCATTCTGCTTTTGATATTTTATTAAATAAATGCCCCTGCATAAAATAGCTTCAGTGACAGCACTGCCATTTCCTTTAAATGTATTTCTTCAACTGTTCAATAATCTCCTGGACAGGGCTATTTTTGAAACAAGTTGTTCAGTAATATTATATTTCTCTTATTTGAATAATTATGCAAGCCAAGTGAAGTGGCCTGTGAGAGAAGTGAAGTCAACCTAAAGGGTTTGAATGCCTTAGGGAGTCCATAGTTATACTTGTTCATGTAAATAAATAAAGCAATACTAGTTGGATGCAAGCGAGTCCTTTTAGTTTTGTTTGGAACACCAATGCATGATATGTATCAATGCCTTAAGAACCTTCTGCTTTTAAATCTTAGCCCATCTTTATGAATAACCAGTTTTTCACTTGGATTTTAGTTTCCAAAAAAAAAATGCTGATGAAACACATCTAGGAATACTGTGAGATGTTTTCACTGGAGTGCAGTACTCTGCTGGCTTTTATCTCATCCCCTCCTCTACATTTCGAAGTACTATTTCCGGTGTCATTCCAAGAATCCAAGGGAAAGCCAAAGAAACAGATAAGCCAGTATCTTAGTTTGCAGTACATCCACATTGTTTTGATATGCAGAAACTTGCTGAGTTCCACAAGAAGGAAATGGTTCATGCTACAGTTGTGGCTTGTTTAGTTTGTGGTGAGGTACTGAGGCTCTGCACATTAATTCTTTACCCCATAGGTTCCCCTTCTCTCTTCCACCTTAAATCTCCTCTTATGGCTTCATATATGATTCCTCTTTGCATTCTGACACTCATAACCAGTTTCTAGAAAAAGAGGTGCTGGAACTCACCATGAACACCTCCCTCATTCTCTTAGAATGGCAATGGCGTTCACCTGAAAGGAGCCAGAATTGAGTTCCGACAAGTACCAGTTGGAAAAAAAGCCCTGCTCATAACCTTTCCTGGAGCTTGATGTTCAACTCCTGCTTTCTCATCTCCCTGTGAAGAATTTCAGCAGGAAGGACACCAGCCCAAGAAATCTTTTTAATTATGATTCATAACTGAAAGAATGTGTTTTTTGGTTAGGTTTAAGAATCTCATGGGAACCTCATTAAATCTGATACTGCTTGTTTAAAATTTGTGTCATCCAGGCAGCCTTTGTGGCAGGGAATAAGAATGTAAATAACATTCTGACTTAGCCAAAACTGGGTGTAGACAAATGCTATTTTTTAGTTTCCTGTCCTTTAGGATAAATATTTTCATATTACTCACCAAATTAAGATAGCTAGAAATCACATCCAATCCATAATCCTGTGGGAAAACTTACTACCATTTTTTCCTCATAGCCAGAATATTTTAATGGTAAACTCCAGTACAGTCATACCTTGGATGTTGAACGGAATCCATTCCGGAAGTCTGTTTGACTTCCAAAATGTTTGAAAACCAAAGAGCGGCTTCTGATTGGTTGCAGGAGCTTCCTGCAGCCATTTGGAAGCTGCAGAAGCCCCGTCAGACATTCGGCTTCCAAAAGAACATTCAAAAACTGGAACACTCACTTCCAGGTTTCAATTGTTCAGGAGCCAAGGCGTTTTAGATCCAAGGTACGACTGTACTTAATTAAAAGAAATGGACAAGAATTATGCTGGTTTCTGATTTATATTCTAAGCATGTGTATGTGATGTATATTTGAGGGCAGCATAGGAAAACTAGCCACTCACAATAGGTGAAGAAACGGCTGTGCAATCACCTATAGGGGTCATCTGCTTTGTAAAATGATTTCTGCAATGTAAGTACTCACATGCATTCTTACTGCTACATCTGAAGATGGTCGAAGCTTCAGAAAAGCTGGCACTTTCTTATGGCCTTCAGTCTTCAGGTTGCTCAATTCTAGACTAATTCTCTTCTTAGGAGAAGGCCCAAACACGGGCAAGCATGCTGACAGATTTGTGGTGGTTCACTGAAAACTAGGGTGACCTTTTCATGGTGCTTCATTGTGAAGAAGTTTGGTTGATTTGTACATTTTCCACCAGGTTACATCAAAGTTTGGAACACTGAGAACCATGTATGGAAGTGCCATTTATTTGTTTATACTGTTGTAGGCCTGCAATATCTGGGATTTTGCAAAATGCCTAACCATTTTTTGCTGGAATAGTGAATTTGGGGGGAGGATGGAAGAGATTTCAGATGTTGCTTAGGCTACAACCAGTGCTCTTTTTTCCTCTCTAGTAAAATAGTTGCCGGTAGTCACAATGAAATTGTTACAGTAAGTGCCACACTTTTTAACAACAAAAAAGAGAGGTGCCGGTACTGCATACCCTTGAGTGTACCCCCTGGGAAAAAGCACTGACTACAACTATAACCATCCCTGATCATTGGCCAAGGGGGCTGGGGCTGATGGGAATTGGAGTTCAGCAACAACTGAAGGGGGCCACAAATTCTCCATCCCTGGCATTAACATAGCTCAACCAGAGGCACACAATTTTCCAGTGAAAACCCCAATTTTTTAAGTCCATTACTGAGAATGAATACTTGCAAATTGAAAAAACCCAGGTCATTTTTCCTCACTCAAAACATTTGCTGTATAATTTTGCTCACCTGTTTTCAAAAATTAGCCTGTAATTATTGCCACCTCTCAGTAAAGGTGTGCCTCCTATTGTGCAGATGGCAGAACTGGGTAAATCAAAGGTAAGACTAGCTAGCCTTTTAAACTCTGGCCAGTTTTCAGGATCTGCTTTTTTACTTTGTTTTTATAATTCAGAATGCAACTCTTTAAGCATGGACATGCACTGATAACCCTGAGAAAGATATCCATCTACATGAAGCCTCTGGGAGAGATCATCAGGGGGGTTGGGCTGGGTGTTCATCTACCTATCTTTTAAATCAGAACTAGTTAAGGCAGTGAAGGTCCTGTGTGAGTGTCTGGAGGCGGTTGGAGGATGGATGGTGGCTAACGGATTGAGGTTGAATCCTGACAAGACAGAAGTGTTGTCCTTGGGGGACAGGGAGCGGGCTGGTGTGGAGGACTCCCTGGTCCTGAATGGGGTAACTGTGCCCCTGAAGGACCAGGTGCGCAGCCTGGGAGTCATTTTGGACTCACAGCTGTCCATGGAGACGCAGGTCAATTCTGTGTCCAGGGCAGCTGTCTACCAGCTCCATCTGGTACGCAGGCTGAGACCCTACCTGCCTGCAGACTGTCGAGCCAGAGTGGTGCATGCTTTAGTTATCTCCCGCTTGGACTACTGCAATGCGCTCTACGTGGGGCTACATTTGAAGGTGACCCGGAAACTGCAATTAATCCAGAATGCGGCAGCTAGACTGGTGACTGGGAGTAGCCGCCGAGACCATATAACACCGATTCTGAGAGATCTGCATTGGCTCCCAGTACGTTTCCGAGCACGATTCAAAGTGTTGGTGCTGACGTTTAAAGCCCTAAAAGGCCTCGGTCCTGTATACTTGAAGGAGCGTCTCTACCCCCATTGTCCAGCCCTGACACTGAGGTCCAGCACCAAGGGGCTTCTGGCAGTTCCCTTGCTGTGAGAAGTGAGGTTACAGAAAACCAGGCATAGGGCCTTCTCAGTGGTGGCGCCTGCCCTGTGGAACACCCTCCCAGCAGATGTCAAAGCAATAAGCAACTATTTTATTTTTAGAAGACAACTGTTTAGAAAGTCTTTAATGTTTGATGCTGTACTGTTTTTAGTATTCTGTTGGAAGCCACCCAGAGTGGCTGGGGAAACCCAGCCAGATGGGTGGGGTATAAATAATAAATTATTATTATTATTATTATTATTATTATTATTATTATTATTATTATTATTATTATTATTCACACACTGCATAATGGGGAGAATGCCCTTAGTAAGGATCTCAAAAAGCAAAGCAAAATAAATACGTTGTTCCTCTTCCCCTTTCCCCAATGCATATTACCTAATTTGGCAGTTGTGCTGCTTTTACCTCATTCTAAATCTAGCCACGTTCTCTGTCCTTTGCCAGTGAACGGAATCTATGCTTTTGTAGTTATCTTAAAAACGTTGACCTGTCTCCAGAAACTTGTTTTTTGTGGGGGTTAGAAACTGTCAATTTTATTTAGATATCTTACAAACAAGTTAGATACTTTAAAGGGCCTCTTTTTGTTTAGCACTGTTTATGGTTAACGAACTTAAAATATTTTTATTACAAATGTACCGCTATGTAAGAGGAAATCAACAAAAATCATTTTGAAAACAACAACAGGGAAAAAAAGTGTCATTCTGCTTTCGGCAAAGTCTTTGAAACCTGTAGTTGCCTCAAGCTGTGGCTTCGCTATAGAAGAGTGTCTGATAGGAAAAGATGAAAGCTTTCCCTGGTTTTTGCTTTCTAAATGTGATTGATGTTCAGAGGGTCAGGCTGGTTGCTTTTATGCATTCCCATTAAAACATTTCCTGACAGTTTTAAAAGGTCTTTTAACTGAAATGGTAATTTTCTGCCATCAACCACTGGTTGTCTAAATCTCTTTAAAAGAACTTTTGTAGAGCAGAGCTAATGGTATTAGTTTGGATTCAGGCTAAGAGAGTTGAACTTGTCCCATTGATTTCAGTGGGACACCAGCTAATCATGGCTTGACTTAAATTCATCTGCCTGCTTCTGTGCATTCAGTTATGCCTCGTATTACTTGTTGGTGTCGAGGACAGACTTTCCATAATCTCCTCCCTTTCATGGGCATTTGTGATCAGCACAATCTCTGCTGACAGAGCCATACATTTGTATTGCCTGCAGTTGCATGGGGTAGTGGGTTAATAATGTTTGTTTTGGAGGGCTGTCCTGCAGCCCCTACAAAGACAACCTTTTCTATAAAAGCCTATGAAAACCTCAAGAAAACATATTTAACACTTATATAGGAGCAAATATTTTACACTTCACTGTTTGGCAGTGTAGTCAATTTTTTCAAACTTGTGCAATTGGGATTTGGTAAATCTTGTGGTTTTTTTAAAGGATAAGCTAGAATTTGATTGACACATTTTTAGCAATGGGTTTTATTTGACACAGAAGCTTTTGTACTCTGACACAGTCAACTTTCACAAGCTAAGAAGATGGTTTGAAATTTGGAACACTAAAGAGACAGTAGTTTTGATTGGGGTGATAGGTTGTTGGGAATTTTTGTAGTTTTGTTTTTATTTTGATGAAGCACATAACAATAATAATGATGATGATGATGATGATGGAAGATGATTCCCAAACAACCCATTGTACTATTTAAAGAAGCCTATAGATTTATCAGGGTTTTATTTTTACTTTATTTTTTGTTTCATGTTTCTTTGCATTTCAGTTTCTGTGCATCTGGTGAGCTCTAGTCCACAAAAGTTTATGCCAAGATACATTTATTAGCCTTTAAGGTGTTTCAGAAAACTCTTTTAAAAAAAGAACCGGCAATGGACTACCTCAGTTACCATTCTGGTAATTCATCCATGTTTATTAAGCTAGCTAGAAACATTAGCCGTCCTTTAGTCTCAGTGCTAATTTTCAGTTGTACGACTGGCGTTATCTACTTCCCAAGTTGAAATTAAATTAACAGATTTGCAAAAAGCAAGTCAGACCGGTAACAAAAATTGTAATATTGGGCAGCATTACCAAGATACAAACTTGTACCAGGTAAGTGGCTGCTTTTGTATTGTATCATCAGGTATGTTTCACTAGTCACTTCACCCTGTGTTTACAGGCCACAGAGAAATTGAACACTTCAATAACTAGATGGATTTTCCTTCACAAAGTGATTCCCAATAATGTAATGATGTAATCCTGATACCCGCCAAGTTCGTTTGTCCTTTTATTCTGCATCTGAGTTAATAGGATTTTTAGTGTATGCCAAGACAAGTTGGCACGTCTTCAGAAAGTGATACGACTGCTCTTCCAATTACCTTTTAAGCTCGTTAATTAAACTTTGGTTATGTCTTCCAAGTGTCATGAATGTGTGATTTGTCTTTTATTAAAAAGTCTTCCCAGTCTGTACCTTGAATGACGAAGCATGAATATAGTAAATGGTGAGCTCAAAGTTCACTCTTTAGATGTAGTGCATAGTTCAGAAATAGGAGTCATGTGAACAATTACCTGATAAAGTATAGTGAGCTAGTCGGTAGAACACACGATGCATTGTGGATGCCACCTGCTGTGTAGAAACTCAATATTTCTTACTGGAACTGTCTATAAAACAGTGCTTTCAAATAAGAGATTTCTTGGAGCATACCTGACATTGATTCACTCAGAAAAATAAAGAGCAAACAAAGAGCCACAACTCACAGCTACACTTAAAACCCTAGATTTCTCAATTATTATTTTTCTGGGCAACAATCACTTTTGTACCAAGGAAGGCTCCCTCATCCCTCAAAAAAGAGGGTCAGAGTAAACCTGACATTTTTCAATTGCCTGAATTAAGAGACACCAAAGAAGACACACAAAAGGCTTGCAAATAACCCCGGAAGTCCTTTCTTCATGTTCAGGCTATTTTGGGCTCTTCTGTCTGGTTTGTATGATTCTAATTTAGATCTGACTTCATTCATTGGCTTAAAACACTGAAAGGCAGAAGCAGCCTCATCTCTCAAAAAGCCTTCCTCTCCCCCCAAATAGTGCCTGTGCCTTTAGTTTCATATCTTTCATTCTAATGGGCTAGCAACTTTTTTAAAAAAAGAGAGAGCTCAGAATCTTGCACCTATGCTGGCTCTGGGCCCAGTACAGATATACCCACTAAACCTACCTTTCTGCAGCTATTACTGGAATCTAAAGTTATGGTAGTACTGTGGTAGCTGCATATTCTAGATCAGGCACCCCCAAACTCAGCCCTCCAGGTGTTTTGGGACTACAACTCCCATCATCCCTAGCTAACAGGACCAGTGGTCAGGGATGATGGGGATTGTAGTCCCAAAACATCTGGAGGGCTGAGTTTGGGGGTGCCTGTTCTAGATACTGACTCCCATTTTAATTAAAAGAACTACAACCCATCTTTAGTAGAAGTCCCGTACACTGCCAGCCCTGGCTCTCCCTGTTACTTTTGGAGGGCAAACAGAAGCATGTTAAACTTTTACATAACTCTTTTCAGCTTTAACTGGCTGGGAGAGACATCTGGAAAGCTGTGGTGGTGAGAGCATTTGCATACCCACAGAGACATTAGACCTTTGGTCTTCAACCAGTGAGTTGGGAGAAACAGGTGGGTTGTGAGGCTGTTGCAGGTAGGTCATGGCAAAGGTGTTGCTGCCATGTTGGACCCCAGTTAAAGGTAAAGGTAAAGGTACCCCTGCCCGTACGGGCTAGTTGTGTCCGACTCTAGGGTTGTGCGCCCATCTCACTTAAGAAGCCGGGGGCCAGCGCTGTCCGGAGACACTTCCGGGTCACGTGGCCAGCGTGACGAAGCTGCTCTGGCGAGCCAGCACCAGCGCAGCACACGGAAACGCCGTTTACCTTCCCGCTATAAAGCGGTACCTATTTATCTACTTGCACTTAAGGGTGCTTTCGAACTGCTAGGTGAGCAGGAGCTGGGACTGAAAGACGGGAGCTCACCCCGCCACGGGGATTCGAACCGCCAACCATGTGATCGGCAAGCCCTAGGTACTGAGGTTTTACCCACAGCGCCACTCTCGTCCCTCCAGTTAAGGCTGACCAAACCAAAGGAGTGCTATATGTGGCATCTGAGCTAGAACACATTATTCTGATGAGACACTCATTCTATCAATTTCCATGAGAGTTGCAAGAACCTTTTTCAATAAGAGATATTTCTGTCCAGCCATATGCCCCACCTTTCTATGCCTGTAGCAAGGAAGATCTCTGTGGAGTGTAAAGACTCTCTTCACTTTCTTGATACAGTGGTACCTCAGGTTACAGATGCTTCAGGTTACAGATTCCGCTAACCCAGAAATAGTACCTTGGGTTAAGAACTTTGCTTCAGGATGAGAACAGAAATCGTGTGGCGGTGGCTGCGGGAGGCCCCATTAGCTAAAGTGGTACCTCAGGTTAAGAACAGCTTCAGGTTAAGAACGGACCTCCAGAATGAATTAAGTTCTTAACCCGATATACCACTGTACTTTCTATGGCTTTCTAGATTTCTCCAAAAAATGGAATTATGCTGAGAACTAGAATTCAGAAGTGTCTACTGCAGTAGGTAGCTTGGTTGCTCTGTGGTTGCCGTCATAAGAGTATCTGGGGGCCTAGGAGGTGATGACAGAAGTCTGGCTGCAGGACGTGAGAATTATAAGGAGCAGGGGTGCTGCAACATCCTCATTCCCATGTGGCACAGACTGAATTGGCCTGATCCTGGGAGCCATAGATTGGGGCCACTGGTCAGATCCAGGAATCTGGGCAAGAGAGAACAGCAAATGACAGTGCAAGAAGGTAGGAAGGCAGAAAGGCACAGAAAGACAGGAAAGTGATGAAAGTAGAAGGATGTGGGAGAAGAGACAGAAGATGAGTGACAGTTGAATCCTTCTGGAAGTAATGGATACTTATTTTTTGGTAAGAAAACGCAAGCATAATGGTGTGATGATAACTTGTCCTCTTTCTCAACATCAAAGACAGTGAAAACAATGCTGAAACTCTGGTTTGAGCTGTGGTTCAGAAAATTCTATTCATGTTTCCAACTGTTGCCCAGTTTTCTGAAGAAAGATAAAACAGTAAAGCTTTGCTTTTATCAAAGCAGATATTCTGCAACATGTACAGCAGTTTATTGAAAGATTCGGTGCCCATCTTCTTCCGAATCTGTGTGAGGAAATACAGTGGATACAATCATCATTCACTATGGACGCAGAGTCACTGGAATTAAGATACAAATTGCAGTAACACTTCCTTGAGCTTTCTTGTAACACAACCTTAAAAGTGCAATTTCAGCAACTAACATTACCAAAGTTTTGGATTTCATTCAGTTAGTAAAGAATACCCAGAATTGGCAAGTGTAGCAATCATCCACCTGCTACCATTTGGTACCACCTATCATTGTTAGTTGCTATAGCGCACCAAGACATTGTTGTGTTTTACTTGTGAACAAGTAAAGTGGCAGTGCCCTGTTTGGCTGCAAAGTGAGTCATTTTATTTGTGGATGAATTGAGTGAAAAGAAAGGGAGCCTTTGTTGCTGTCATTGTTTTGTGGGAACTGGAGAAACCAAGCAAACCATAATTGGATATTTGCTTTTTCCTAATATCAGCCATCTTCTGCATGGTGCCTCCCAGATGTTTTAGACTAAAACTCTCCCGACTCCTAGCCATTGGCACTGCTGGCTGGGGCTGATTGGAATTGTAAGCTGATGGATGGCTGCCTTATGTTTTCTCTTGGAAGTCTGTCTTGAAAGGCATCAAATTTAAAACTTTGGTGCATTTGTACTAACTTACCGTAAATAGAAATTTCTTGACATGGAAAATGTGTAAACCTCATATTTACATCCTTTTCAGGCATGTATCCAGTGCAGCAGTGAAGAATGCGATGAGCATTATCTTTGCCTTGGCCATTTTTTTGTTCTGGGAAAGACCTTAACTGTGATCTTGCAGACTGTCTGAAAGTAAACCATTGATCTACTGTTAACCAGATATCTGGTTCATGTCACGTAAGGGCGGGAGAGTTTATTCTGGTCGAAACAAGTTGCAGTTGTGAAGGCAGCCAAAAATATTTTGTTGTGCCTCTTTGCCGTTGATCACACGATGTTCTAGTAAAAAAAAAAAGGTTGTTTACAGTCTAACTTTTGTGCTGTTTAATCACTAGATTTAAGTTTGCTTAATCAATACCAGCTGGTTTTCAAATCTGTACTCAGATTGTTGTGCGTAAACAGTGCTTGAGTCTATGATATGATGACTTCAAGAGCTGGAAGGAATTGTGCTACAGAAACTACTGTAAAACATATTTATGAAAGAAATGAAAAATCTTCACGAAAACTTTAAATGCTATGGGGATTCTAGCCTATAGAAAGATAATTGCCCTTTTCTTTACCCTTATTTATTTACTGCCGATCTATACTGCCTTTCTGCCAAGGTGGTATAAAATGAAGGTTGACCAGACTCCTCTCAGGCCAACTGGGTGCTGATGGCATGTGCCCTCCCTGGTCTGGGGTACCTTCCTGTAGGGCACACAGTGCCAAAATGTTAGCCACTGAAAACAGGAAAAGGACCAGGAATGCTAGAAGACTTTGATTAAGTTTCTTGCTGTTACTAGTGATCTTGTCCCTGGGAAAGACGCCTGATTATGAAATCAACATTCCCACAGACATCCCTGTATTTTAACAAGCTCTTGTGTTGAACCTGCATAAGCAGATGTCTTCTCTTCTATTTTTTAATGATTTCTAAATTTATTATGTAGAAGAGTGAATTGGTGGACTTTCTGTGGATTATTTCTAGGAAAATACCAAACTTCATTTGTTTTATTAGTCCTGTAACGCTGGAAAAATACGGTAGGTTCTTTGGCTCGAGTACTGACTATTTTATAGACTTAACAACAAAAGGGTGCTTGGAATAATTACTGCATTCTTCACTTACTGAACATTCAGTTTCCACTTAAATTCTCATATGCTGACTTCATGCCTCCTCCACAATATTTTAAGCTCAGCAAGTCTGTCATTCAGCAACCTGGTATGGTTTGTAAAATACTGACACTGACATCTACAATCGGAGAAAAATAAGGAATTGGGTGAGGAAAACTACTGAATAAGCAAAATATATTGCTGGACTCCTTTTTGTATAGAACCAAAACTGCATACTGTGTGCACAAGAGTATTTTTCAGTCTTATCTGCTAGTGAAACTGTCAGTTGTTTACAGATCTAGATAGAAAGTTAGCAAAGTAGGCAAGGAACTAAATATAAACCCATCATTAATATCTGCCTGGTCCTCAGTAAAATGTATACTTGGCTCTTCTTATGGAATACAATTGTGATTTTGGTTCTGTATGCACACACTTCAAATACATATTCACAACTACATACAATTCTTAAAACTCGTCAATAATAAAGCAACAATGCAGTTATTTATGGTGGTCTCCCATTTTAAAAAAGAGAAATTTGGGACCCGAAAAAGTACGAGTATGACATGTATGAGGCTACAGCCCATGTTGCTGCTTCACTTACTTGTTTTTACCTCTCTTTTTAGGTCAAGTGCTCACAAGGAAGTTTATATTTAAAATGTTGTAAGCAATGTCGTACTTGTTATAATTGTGTATTAGTTCTCTGGTTACCTTCAAGAACTGGAATACAACTTTTGGCCAGCATGATAATATTATGTGTGCCTGGAATAAGTTTTAAGAAATAGCAATCTGAATGTCTCATATCTATGTACAGAAAGAAACAGATGTATCCGAAAAGACGGAGGAAAAAGTTTTCTATTACTAGTTCTGTGATTTGTAGAGGGATCATGTTTTTGCATGCAAGAAGCTCCCATGTTCAGTTTCTGAAATATTCAATTAAAGGATCACATGGGGCTGGGAATAGCCTCTGTCTGAGAGTTGCTTCTTACACAATTCTATGCTGGGTAGACCAGAGATCTCACTTGATTTAACAAAATCAGGAAAAAAAATACATAAAGTTAAATATTCAGGTGATCTTAAGAACCAACTCCTAGCGACCAAGGTCCCTCCTCCCCCCAAAAAAAATTATTTGAGGGGCCTGGACATTGCCATTCAAATTGATCGACATTGTCATTTAAATGGTGTATGTTATCAGTAACTGTGATCGATTATGTGGGTTGGGGCTTACCTGAGGGCCCCCCCCATTTTATTCAACTTGGCACCCCTGCAGGTGATTACAGACGCTGGAAGGCCACCTTGGTCTAATCTTTCTTAAAGATGGATCTTCTCTCTAACAATCTCTTCACAGAATAATCTCGGCAATTCATGTGGAACATATATTCTAAAATGATGCTGGGGCTCAAACCTGTATTTTGTGATGCAGAACCTTTGCTTCAACCACAGATGTTGGGGCTTACTCAGAGTGGCTGGGATGCACGGTATAAGTCAAAAGCATAGTCATTTCCACATTTGCCTGGTGGAAATTTGCTGCGGCTGTATCCAGATTAACAGCCAGCGGAAGTTCCCCTTTGAATAAAAAGTACACCCAGCTGGATGTGGGAATGACTGCCCATTTGGCTGAAAGCATTGCTTCACAGTTGAGAGAGAAGCTTGCTATGTAAATACTCTAAAGCAGTATTCATTCTTACTGCTCCCATTCATGGGTTGAAGCCTGTGCACCAATTGCATTGGTACTTGTTCTACTTGCATGTCAAGTTATCTAGGCTGAAATCCTGATCTCAGAGACATTTGACAAAGTTCCACTCCATTTTAAATGGCATAGGATCACAGTCTCTTTTTAAATTTGCACAGGCAGCCTACATTAGATTGGCACCAATGCCAGCAGCAGCCAAGTGCTTTTGTACTAAAGGTGCAAACCGATACAATCACTCTGGTAAGCAGATAGGAAAGGCAAATCCTTAGTCTAGACAAAGCCTTAGTGTGTTTTCACCTTGGATTTGTGCCAAGGGGAAATGGGCAGGCATAAGCTAATTTATTTGAAAGATAGACATGGGTGATGAGAACTTTTTCTATCCCATTTAGGGGGATGTTGAATAGGAGCAGTAGAATGAAATGTGATGTCTTTGGGTGATAGAGGAGGGTTTGCACAGACGTTCTTGTCACCTTCTGGAATTTTTAAAACTAGAATGACAACATGGGGTGAGGAGACAGTTTTCCACAAGCTGTAAACATACTTGATTGAAATAGGTGGAGAAGCAGTCGTGTTGCTCCAAGGACAAATTGAGTTTCAGGCTGCCACTCCAATCTTGATGCATAGATAATAAGAAATCACTTAATTAGAAATTATCCAGTGCTAAGGACGCAAGTGAAAATGGCAAATGTGTCTCATCTAAAACAGACATGATGATAAAAACTAAAATAGTTCTGAAGCAAGTAAAATAAGATAGATATAGATTCAGGTGTTGGTCTGACGCAGTCAAAATAAATAAAAGAATTAAATTGTCCAGTAGCACCTTAGAGACCGGCTAAATTTGTTCTGGGTATAAGCTTTTGTGTGCAGGCAGAAGTGTGTTCTGAAGAAGTGTGCATGCACACGAAAGCTTATACCCAGAACAAATTTAGTTGGTCTCTAAGGTGCTACTGGACAATTTTTTAATTTATTAAGATAGATATAGGTAATACTCCAATGCAATTTCAGTGAACCTTGAGTTTCAATATTAGCAATGTAATCTAGGCATGTCCACTCAGAAGTAAAACTTATTATTGGGTAAGCATGTATAGAAGTCCTATTATAAGCCTCCAGTTGAAAACAGCACCTTTGTGACTTGCTCAGGAATAAAGAACCTCCTGGCACATAGCAAATGGTTCAAAGAGAACTTGCTGCAAGACAGACCCAAAAAAGAAAATAACAGAACACCACTAGTAATCACATACAGCTCCCAAGTTAAAACAGTTCAATGCATCATCAGAGATCTACAACCTCTCCTAGACAATGACAGTTCTCTTCCTCAAGCTCTGGGAGGAAGACCTTTCATTGCCTACAGACAGCCACCCAATCTTAAACAATTCCTCACCCACAATAATACAACAACCAGACTTAACATGGACAGTGATACCAGAGCCTACAATAAACCCAGATGCCAACTTTGCTGCCACATACACCCGGACAACACCATTCCTGGCCCCAACAACATCAAACATACCATCTCAGGACTATTTAATTGCTCATCTTCTAACATTGTGTGTGCCAACAGTGCCCTTCAGCTCTATATTGGGCAAACAGGCCAAACCCTACGCCAAACAATAAATGGACATAAATCTGACATCAGAAATCACAAGACAGAGAAACCAGTAGGAGAACACTTCAATCTTCCAGGACATTCTGTACAAGATCTCAAAGTAGCTGTCTTATTACAAAAGAATTTCAGAAATAGACTGGAAAGAGAAGTTGCTGAATTGCAACTTATTACCAAACTTAAAACCATGGAGAGACCTGTTCTGAATAGAGACATTGGATTCTTATCTCATTATACATGATAAAGCTATTTTTTGCCATCTCAGCACTTGCTTTTTCCTGTAAGACCAATTGCAGTCATTAATAGTCGTCAACAGGTTTACCACACCTATCAGCCAATCACCCATTCCCACCACCCTTCTGAGTAATACTCCTCCCCACCCTCTCACTATATATAAGGGTCTGATGATTTCTGTTTTAGTGTATCTGAAGAAGTGTGCATGCACACAGAAACTCATACCAATAACAAACTTGGTCTCTAAGGTGCTACTGGAAGGATTTTTAAAATTTTGGTTCAAAGATTGTACTGCTTCTGTGCAGGAGAAAAACATGTGATTAAGAAAAGCATGTAGTATTCAAAAGTAAAAAGGAAAGGTAGTAAATTGGGAATTGAGGGGGTTGCCGAGTAATGATGTAATGTAAGGAAGCTGTGGTGCTACAGTGAAATGTATTGTTCTGATCATTACAGTTTTTATAGCATTACCAAAAGTGATAAGCGCATCAATAAATTTTATATACATATGCTTTTTATTATGGCTTATTCAATGCATTGGGTTGTGTTGAAATGATATATGTATTGCCTTTAGTAAAACATTTGCAGGATTTCTTCACAACAGGAATGAAACTATTAATAAAATAATTAAGTTTTTTATTTTCTAGAAAATTGAAAAACGTAAGCATGCAATACATTTTTAAGATCTAAGCTGAGAGTTCATGAAATGCAGGGGGAAGGGGTGGTAGTGCAAAACACAGCACAAGCCCTTTTCCAATTTCCCAGTGATTTTACTGGTTCTGAATTGCACTATAAACTCCTATTCATGCTGCCTGTGATATCCCTATAGGCAATGAATTTTTAATTAATTAAACAATTTATATACTACGATTGTGAGCGGTGTATGGAGATTACAATACAGAAAAGGGAAAAAAATCAGTTATTGCTATAAAACCAGACCAGTTAAAATGCCTGCTAGAATAATAAAAAAAGTCTTCATTGAGTGTCAGGAGTTCAGCAGGGAGAAGGCCTGTCTGACCTCAACCGGAAGGGATTTCCATAAAATTGGGCCAACAGTACTGATCACTGGTAGATTGTGCACCTGAACCATGAAGGACCACTAACAGTGACTCCCCCACAAACTTCACTGATCGGGCAGGGATATGAGAGATTAGGCAGTGCTTGAGGAATCCTGGACTCTAGTTAAGAGCCTTGCAAATTAATACAAGGACCTTGAACTTGGACCAGTGCAAGTTTTAAAGCACTGGGGTTCTAGCAATTATCTGTTCCTATCAACAGTCAGTTGCCCATCCTCCAGATGTCTTCTGGAGGAGGCACACGAAGAAGGGCCTCAGATTATGATCACAGGGTCCAGTTCAGTTCATATGAGGAGAGGCAGTACTTGAGGTATTGAGATCCTGAGATGTTAAAGGCTTTATAGGTCAAAACCAGCACTATGCACTGGGTCCAGAAACTAATTGGCAGCCAGTGCATTCGGGCCAGGATTGGCGCTATATGCTCAAACTGTCTCTCCCCACTTCCTGTGTTTTCTCTCCATGCATGACAACTGTGTGAAGGAGGAAGATAAATTTGAAAGACTGTAAGTGGCCCAAGGTCAGCGATCAAGTTTCATGGTTGAGTAGAGATTTGAACCCTGGTCGCCCAAGTCCTACTCCAACACACTAACCACTGCACCATACTGGTTCTACATGCAACTGCACCCGAAAGCCATAATATATTTAAAAAATGAACAAGTAATGGCTCATGAATAAAGGAACAATACATTAAAATTATTAACACACACCAGTTTTTCAGAGGCTGGAAGAGAGACAGTTTAGAGTTGATGTTGTTTAGAAAAACACACATCTAATTCAATGCAATTTTTTAATGGTTACCATTGGTCTTGTACCTCAAGGGCAGTTTGAAGTTTCATTGTGTGATGTTAAGCAGCTGCCTGACTGACATTTGTTGCCTCATATAAGGTTGGCATCAATAAAATATGCCATTGTGCATGCAGGTCACAGCTCGTTGTTATGTGCTTGCTGGTACCTATCCAAGTCACCTTCCGAATACTCCTGGGAGCATCTAAGGACGTTACTGCATTAATTTCTCCCTATTCTGTTGTTTAAATACACACATGAACAAAATATTTAAAATTAGTTAAAAGACCTATCAATTCAAATTATTGCAGAACATTGTATACATTGATAGACACTTGGCCATGATGTATTTATACAGTAAACCGTTTTTGTTGCGTTTCAGTTAGGTTAATCTCAGGTGCTCAAATACTGCAGATCATGATAGAAGTCACATGTTATCCTTGTTAAGCAGTAGCAGATCCTTGTTTAGCTATGAAACAAAGTACAGCTGTGCGCAGAATAATGTTGATAACTTTTGTGATAAACAGTTACTGTAATAGTAAATTGCTTATCCTACATTGAAGGAGATACAAAGATGCTGCTGGGAATAAGATGGGGAATTTGGTGGTTTGCCTCTGCTAAAGTAGTTGACTAATTGATTCAGATGTGTCTGAAGCTAGGAGTCCTTGGTGGCTGTGGAGATCCTAATATTTAAACCACAGTTAAGGAATCACAAGCAAGAGCATATGCTTGCCCCCTTTCTTGCATGAAATCATACCTACGCCTACCCACTGTTAAAAGTTACATTGCTGCTTATCTTAATCATGGATGGATAAAGCTACAGTAGCTAGGGCATGCTTTTAATTTGGGGATTTGAGACAAGCTTCAAAACATTGGTGAATACAGACAACAAAAATCATAGCATCTGGGGAAAAGGTAGTGTGTGTAATACAAGAGATGAACAATCAATTATTTTTACGTTATGATCATAGATCGTAGAATTGCAGAGTTGGAAGAGGCCACAAGGGTCATCTACTCCCTGCAATTCAGGGATCTTTTGCCCAAGGTGGGGCTTGAACCCACAGCCCTGAGATTAAGAGTCTCGTGCTCCACCAACTGAGCTATTCCTGGCCTTTAATGATGAGTAGACTCTCTTTCTGTGCCTCTGTTGACATTATATCTAGATCTATCATCCATCTATCTATCTATCTATCTATCTATCTATCTATCCCCTCTTCTCTTAGTTGACCACAGGTGGTATGAATTTTATGTGAGTAGGTATGATTGATTACAAGAAATACTTGATAAGGTATGACTTATAAAGTGCAAGATAGGCCCCTTGATGCTGTTTCCTGTGTGATCCCTTAATAGTTGGCTAAAATTAACATATTTAAATGGCTCTGAAAGTGACCAAGCCAAATTTTGTAATAGAACAGAATGAAGATTCTTTAGCATTAAAGGTTCTACAATGGTTTTCCATGAATCAATAAAAAAAACATCACATACTGTCCATCCCTTCATGACAACCTAAAATGGTTGTTTTCATAGTTCTCTCAGGCTCACTTAATTCTGTGGAAGGCAGTGTGTTGCTGTTAATAGAGCCATCTGGGAACAGGTCCAGTGTCAGCAGTTTATGCAACCTTGTGACAATGGAATAATCCTGAGGCTCATCCCATGAATGTAAAGCATGTGTGTTAAATCACTCCATAATCAGTTTTCCAATAGCTTCTCTGCAGAACTATATTTTTCATTGAAAGTTAATTAAAGTAGTTTAGAGGTATAGTATAACAACCTTCTGTCACTGAGCTCCACATATGCACCTTGTGGATTTCATAGTGGATAAATTATCCATCCCTGCTTGAAAGGGGGATGGCCTGGGCCACTGTGATTCTTCCTTGTTTATGCCTGATGGGTTTGTTCCCCCTGCTGGAGAGAGCATGACATTGTCAGAGTGGAGCAGAATGTTCCCTCCTCAGTTTTAGCTATTGTAGCGTTGGATTCTTGCAGACTGGGAACTTTATAGCAGCTATTATTAAGGGGTTTATCTTGCAGCAAGAAGAGTTGGTGCTGGGACTGGGTCTAAATTGGGTAAGTCTTCTCATGTATGAGCACAGAGGATTGTGGGAGAGTTACTTTGCACAGCAGAGGATGCTGTGTCTAAAACTCATTTCAATTGTTACTCACCTGAAGGTGGAGACTGTGTTGGAGAGGCAAGGCTATGCAACTGACTACCCCCTGATATGTTTGGCACCCTAAGATGCATTCATGGCTGCCTTATTGCGGACATCAATGTGCACATGACTGAGGGCACGTTCAGTGGTCTTGCTCTGATCCCTTTCAATGCATGAAACTTTCCTTCTCATAAGTAACATGTTTCCAGTTACAGATAGGTAGCCGTGTTGGTCTGCCATAGTCAAAATAAAAAAATTCCTTCCAGTAGCACCTTAAAGACCAACTAAGTTAGTTCTTGGTATGAGCTTTCGTGTGCATGCACACTTCTTCAGATACACAGAATCTGTGTTGGTCTTTAAGGTGCTACTGGAAGGAATTTTTTTATAAGTAACATGTGACAGAGTCTTTGTACCATGCTCAGTTCCTTGTGGATGTCATGAATTCTTCTCTTTAAAAAAATAGTTAATCTATTTTTAATACATTACCATAATGAATAGCACTTACTTCTGGCATTGTAATTAATCTTTTCATCTTGGAAATGTTGATACTACAATCCTGTTGTTCACTTTGAAGATTCTGCAAATGTTTTGATAATCCTGGGGTCTCATGGAAACCTAATTCTCCTTAGAGATTAACAGAAAAAAAGTATTTCAAGTTGTTGGTAAATGTGGAGCGACAAATTATTTTTGCAGTTTGAAAACAAAATGCACTAATAGCTATCAACATGCTGTGGGAGCATGTCACTGTGACAAACTTTAATGTACCTGTTGAATATTCCCAGTAGCACCCAAGAAACTTGTCATATGACATCAACACTTTCATTGTTTCCCTGCATCATGAAAATGATGCCCAGAGCACAGTGAAGTCATATCTTTCAGGGAAGATGTGGGTCATTGGAAACCACTTGCTCCCAGTAATGTCCAGTTAGACTCAAATAAGGTCTGGTGGTGGGGTCTGTTATCATTCCAAGCATGTATAAGATTTAGTCAATTGAAAATATCAGTGATGGAAGTATATATTTTACAGTACTTACAAACCGTCAGATAAACGGCTGCTCACCTGTGCATGTTCATCTGGATGCCAATACCAATGAATTCACTGAGACTTGCATCCTGAGCAAAGATGGGTTTATAAAATTACCTGTTGGTAACAAAAGTTTATATCATGCTGTAGACGTTTATTTTAAAACAGCTAAACATTGACTTCAACTTTTGCTCTTTCCTTTGTAGGTGCTAACATCATGTCGGGCCTTTCTGTTAACTTCTCGTATTCCTACCAAGGTAAGGCATTTTTCAGTCCAGTAGCATGGTAAATTTCACTTTTTAAGTTAATGTTGTTCATGTGGGAGCTTCGCTGTTTATCAATTCAATGGTACACAACTGTCTGCACAACTTCAGACTTTTAAGGACTTGCTTCAAGGCTTTTTTGCAGAGTCCTTTTGCCTAGCAACAAAGCCAGGGCTACCTTTGTTTCAAAACTGCTAGATTTACTCTTTTCCTCCCACTTCTGAATCTCCAGTGGTGCTTCGCCAGCCCCCACAGACCCACTCTCAGGCTCTACCACTTTACCTACTTTTTCTCTTTCTCTCCCTGCTTCCCCTCCTTTCCCCAGAAACTCAGCCCTCCACCCTAGAGGTCAGAGAATACAGACAGAGTAGCAGTGGCTGTTGGGAAATGGAGTGCTAAGAGATCACAGCCCTATTACATTTCATTTAGCAGGAAAAGCTTTGTATTGCTGTGCTTTTTGATGGGTTCTTTCAATTTTACATAGGGCCTAGTTTACCAAACTTTTTTAAAATATGGATTTCGTTTCCTTTTCTTTTTTTTTGTCTGTCCTTGTTGAACTAGTGAAGTAGCTAGCTGTCTGAGTATCCTGGAAGCCAATTTAGCATGCCATTACAATATTTTTGAACTCTTTGTATTGGCACTCTAAACTATTGGCAAAGTAGATCTCTTAAAGGATCATCTGTAGTAGTAGTAGTAGTAGTAGTAGTAGTAGTAGTAGTAATAGTAATAGTTATTAAATTTTTATACAGTGGTACCTTGGTAGTTGAACACCTTAGTTGTTGAACAAATCGGCTCCCAAACCCAGAAGTGAGTGTTCCAGTTTGTGAACATTTTTTGGAAGCCAAACATCCTACTCACCTTCCGCGGCTTCTGATTGGATGCTGGAAGCTCTTGTAGCCAATTGGAAACCAAACTCCTGGAACAGATTAAATTCGAGAAGCAAAGTACGACTGTACTGCCCTTCATCCGAAGATCGCAGGATGGTTCACAGCGTAAAAGTACAAAATGAGAACACAAAAATGCATAAAAAAACAAAAGCAATCCAATAACCGCCTTTTCACAAACACATATTGTTATTTTAAATCCAGATACATGAAAAACTAGCCTCTATAATGGTTGTATATACAAGTTTTCTAAACTTGATTACCATGAATCGAAATGTGAATATTTGTATTAAATACACTTTGGATTCACATTTTTCGACTGGATGTGGCATGGAGTTGTGTCTCGAACAAGAGTTGAAGTTCCTCCACAGCTCATCTACATATATTTATGCAATTTATGAACAGGCCCATTGTCTAGTGCTGTGTCTGCAGGTGAATACTATAATGAATACCACTTATAGCTGGTTAAACTACTCTGCAAGTATTAAGATAATTCCATCAAACAATCCTCTTTTTGGGTACATTTTTCAATAAAATTTGTGAGGCGACAACTTCTGAAAACTTGATGCTTTTGAGACCTTGGTACACATGTCTGATGTCATTAGTAATGCCCGGGCTTGTTGCTGCTGCCATCTTCACCGTGAGTGCTGGGACTTCCCCATCCTGCACCATCTTGACACAACAGCGGAGAACTATATAGAGACTCAGCAAATAATTTGGTGGGTATCCCTTTCTCAACAGTACCATGGGTTTGATCTGTTTGGGCCAAAACCTGCTGCTGGGTTGAATTCCGCCCCCCAGAATTCATTGGCAATCTTAGTTGTATCTGCAGCTTCAAAACATGAATGTTATACAGCCTGCTGTGCCACATTATTTATTATCAGTGGAATTGTGTCTGCTGTTCTCTAGAGACCGAAATTGCATCTTATGACTTGTCTAACAGCATATTCCATGAAATGCTTTGATTCTCCTGACAATTGGAACTGATTGTCTTGGCAGAGGAAAGACTCCAGTGCTCTTTGCAGATGATGAATTTGTATCTGGAGATAATCGTTCATTCCATATGGACTCTGGCTAACATGATGTTGGCAGATGTCCTTGTTTCTGCTTTTATACAAAACAAATTCAGAAAGACTCACAAAATAAAACATGAGTGAAGCTTGATTTTCTCTTTCCTGAGAATGAATATATATATATATATATATATATATTTGTTTTCGTAGATTTTCACGGGTACAGGAATGCAGGTTTTGGTGTCCTCGGGTGTCTTCCCGTGTAAAAGTTGGGGTGTCTAGGCGACGTTTCGACGAGGTCTCACTCGTCATCTTCAGGCTGGTGCTTTCGGCTTCTTGTTACTGGAACAGAGCGGGATCTCAGTGTTTGAGTTCCTATAAATACTGTAGAGGGGTGTGGTGTATTGCCTCAAAAGTTCTGGGCAGAGGGGAAGTTCCCAGGCTAGTGTTCTTTTCTTCTTTTGTTCCTTAAGGAACAAAAGAAGGAACAAAAGAAGAAAAGAACACTAGCCTGGGAACTTCCCCTCTGCCCAGAACTTTTGAGGCAATACACCACACCCCTCTACAGTATTTATAGGAACTCAAACACTGAGATCCCGCTCTGTTCCAGTAACAAGAAGCCGAAAGCACCAGCCTGAAGATGACGAGTGAGACCTCGTCGAAACGTCGCCTAGACACCCCAACTTTTACACGGGAAGACACCCGAGGACACCAAAACCTGCATATATATATATATATATATATATATATGCATGCACATTTTAGTCACGGTTTAATTGTAGTATAGAAATATTAGTATAGTAATATTAATATTATAGTAATAGTATAGTAATTTTACCCAAATTTGAATTCTCGTAAACATGCCAAATAAAATGTGTTACATTAGGAAGTATAAGAATATAGTCAAATACATTTAGCACTGTTGAAAAAATACCAGATCTCTTTTCCCCAAAAAAGAAAAGCTGAGCCAGACAGAAACATATGATCATATGTGTTTTAAAATGTCCTCAAGCAGTCGGTGGCAATTTAAATTTGTATTTCTTTTTTCCTTTTTTCTCTTGCTGGGGGTGGGTGGGTGTAATGGATATTTGGTTGGGGATTAATTTTAGTGTAATTGTTCTGTTTTTGTTTTCTGTTGTTTTATTGGTTCTGTATAGTTTGTGTTTTGTTTTTAAGGGGTGGGATCAGGGCTGCCTGGGAGTGAGGCCCCAGCCAACACGATGGCTGGTACAAGTTCCACAGGGGGGGAAGCACTGGGACATCCGATCTCGGTGATCATGGGCAGGAGGCGGAGTTACGCTAAGACCAGACCATGTCATTACCGAGGAGGCAGGTTTAGTCGTTGTTTGAAGACTATCCCTGCCTCCGGGTCTGGCCTTGACCAGATGGATACTGGAATCAACAGGGGAAACCCACATAACCTGAAGGTGTTGCTGTGTAATGCCAGGTCAATGGTGAATAAAACCACTGCCATCCACGACTTGATTGTGGATGGAGGATTTGACCTGGCTTGTGTGACAGAGACCTGGTTGAATGAGACAGATGGGCCCGTCCTTGCTGCCGCTTGCCCACCAGGTTTCTCTTACGCACAGCAACCCAGGTCATGTGGGCGGGGAGGGGGGGTTGCAGTGATTTTTAGGAAGTCATTAGTCTGCACCAGGCGTCCTACTGGGAAGACCCAGTTTTCTGAGTGCATGTTCTGGAAGTTGGGCAATAGGGGCAGTACAGGATTCCTTTTGGTGTACCGACCTCCCCGCTGCACCAAGGATTCCCTGTCCGAGCTGCTTCAGGTCGTGGCGGATGTTCTCCTGGAGACACCTAGTTTGGTTGTCCTAGGGGATTTTAACATCCACGCCGACACGACCTTACAAGGGGCCGCTCGGGACTTCATGGAAAGCATGGCCTCCATGGGGCTGTCCCTGAATAAGTTGGGCCCAACTCATAGTCATGGACATGCCTTAGACCTGGTATTCACCTCTAGCGACGTGGGTGATCTGACACTAAGTAAAAATGAAACCAAAGAAGTGCCATGGTCAGATCACTTCCTGGTGCAACTGGACTTCTCCGCGACCCTTCCCCTCTGCAGGGAGGTGGGACCAATTCGGATGGTCCGCCCCCGCCACTTAATGGATCCAAATGGTTTCCAGAGAGTGGTAGGGGATGCTTTATCCCATGTTGATGGCCTTTCAGCTGATTCCCTGGTGGCCCGCTGGAATGCGGAGTTAACCAGGGCTATCGACTGTCTGGCTCCGAAGCGCCCTCTCCGATTGCATGGAGCCCGGACAGCCCCGTGGTTTTCTTCGGAGCTGAGGGCGATGAAACAATCGCTGAGACGGCTAGAGCGTTGGTGGCAGAAAACTCACTCCGAATCTGACCGGACACAGGTTAGAGCTCAACGTCGAGCCTACCAAGTGGCGATAGCGACGGCGAAGAAGACTTTCTTCACCGCCTCTATTGCATCTGCAGAAAATAGTAGCAGGAGACTCTTTCAGGTGGTCCGCAATTTAACGGAACCACCTTTACCATCGGGGCCTTGTAAAGACCCCAAGATCTCCTGCAACGATTTTGCAAAGTTTTTTGCAGATAAAATCACTCATATTCGGAAGGAGCTAGACACCACCGTGGGAGCAGGGCTGGGGCGGGAGAGTGCTAGAGCCCTGTCTGGTCAAGTTGCATGGAATCAATTTCAATCCGTTACCCCCGAGGATGTGGACAGGCTGCTTGGACGAGTGAAACCAACCACCTGTCTCCTTGATCCTTGCCCATCCTGGCTTATAAAAGCTAGCCGGGAAGGGCTGGGCGATGGGCTCTGCGGGGTGGTGAATGCTTCCCTCTGTGAGGGAACATTCCCAGATCCGCTGAAAGAGGCGGTCATTAAACCGCTTCTTAAAAAACCATCTTTAGACCCGGCCAGTATGGCCAACTATCGCCCAGTCTCAAATCTTCGATTCTTGGGCAAGGTGATTGAGCGTGTGGTTGCTGAACAACTCCAGGCACGCCTGGAGGATGCGGACCATTTGGATCCCTTCCAATCAGGGTTCAGGCCTCATCATGGGACTGAAACTGCCTTGGTCGCACTGGTTGATGATCTCCGGCGAGCTAGGGACAAAGGTGAGAGTTGTTTCCTAGTTCTGCTGGATCTCTCAGCGGCCTTTGATACAATCGACCATAACATCCTTCTGGACCGTCTAGAGGGGTTGGGAGCTGGGGGCACTGTTATACAGTGGTTCCGCTCCTTCCTCCCGGGCCGTGTTCAGAAAGTGGTGGTGAGGGATGAGTGTTCAGACCCTTGGGCCCTCACTTGTGGGGTGCCTCAGGGTTCCGTCCTCTCCCCCATGCTTTTTAACATCTATATGAAGCCGCTGGGAGAGATCATCAGGGGGTTTGGACTGGGTGTCCATCAATATGCAGATGATACCCAGCTCTACCTTTCTTTCAAATCAGAACCAGTGAAGGCGGTGAAGGTCCTGTGTGAGTGCCTGGAGGCGGTTGGAGGATGGATGGCAGCTAATGGATTGAAGTTGAATCCTGACAAGACAGAAGTACTGTTTTTGGGGGACAGGGGGCGGGCTGGTGTGGAGGACTCCCTGGTCCTGAATGGGGTAACTGTGCCCCTGAAGGACCAGGTGCGTAGCCTGGGAGTCATTTTGGACTCACAGCTGTCCATGGAGGCACAGGTCAATTCTGTATCCAGGGCAGCTGTCTACCAACTCCACCTGGTACGCAGGCTGAGACCCTACCTGCCCGCTGACTGTCTGGCCAGAGTGGTGCATGCTCTAGTTATCTCCCGCTTGGACTACTGCAATGCGCTCTACGTGGGGCTACCTTTGAAGGTGACTCGGAAACTACAACTAATCCAGAATGCGGCAGCTAGACTGGTGACTGGGGGCGGCCGCCGAGACCACATAACACCGGTCTTGAAAGACCTACATTGGCTCCCAGTACGTTTCCGAGCACAATTCAAAGTGTTGGTGTTGACCTTTAAAGCCCTAAACGGCTTCGGCCCAGTATACCTGAAGGAGCGTCTCCACCCCCATCGTTCTGCCCGGACACTGAGGTCCAGCGCCGAGGGCCTTCTGGCGGTTCCCCCATTGCGAGAAGCGAAGCTACAGGGAACCAGGCAGAGGGCCTTTTCGGTGGTGGCGCCCGCCCTGTGGAATGCCCTCCCATCGGATGTCAAGGTGATGGACAACTACCTGACATTCAGAAAACATCTTAAGGCGGCCCTATTCAGGGAAGCTTTTAATGTATGATATTTTAATGTTTCTGGTTTCTGTGGAAGCCGCCCAGAGTGGCTGGGGAAACCCAGCCAGATGGGCGGGGTACAAATAATAAATTATTATTATTATTATTATTATCAATGCAAATTTGTTCTTTCAATCTGCAAATTAATATACTTGCAGTAAGTTTTCTGCTGAGGCATGGAGGAGAGATGCTGTTTCCCCTCCCCTCTTTGCTGTACCCCTTTTTAAAGGAATAAACACTCAACGCTGTTCATAAATAAACTTAGAACTTGCTTAACCAGTGCTTGCAATGAACAAATCTGGTTTAACAAATTAGTTCAAAAATCTTAGAACTATGCATGAAAGTAGTTCCCATAATTTCAAAGTGAACTAATTGTGAATTAAATTCATTTGGGGTAGAACTCCTAATGATTCATTATCAAGTTCATCTTCAGGCTCATTATCTTGCATGTGTTTTGCTCCCTAGACTAGTGGTTCCCAACTGGGGGTTTGTGTAGCCCACCCAGGGGCTCCATGGAACCATTCACATAACAAAAACTACAACAGAGATCTCAAAAATTTTCAAAAGTAGGGGGTCCATGGCTTGGTTCTTGGAAAATAGAGGATCCACCATACTTAGCTAACTAGAAAGCTCCTTAGATGAGTTGAGCCTTTAAGCTTAAAGTTCATAACTACCCTATTACTGTGCTGGCTGGGGCTGATGGGCATTGTAGTCCAAAACAATGGGAGGGCACTAGCTAAGGACATGTGCTTTATTAATGGATACTTGGCTGGGCGCTCATTCTATGTAGAATAGTTTAATCTTTGCTTGTTGTGCTTTTACTGCTGTGTTTTGATATAAAGCGAAGTAATTTTCTGTTTGAATTACAGCTAGAACTAACTTTCAGCTACTTGGAAATCCAAGGAATCACCTGCAATAAACCAGGCCAGGTGAATATTTCAGTTATTAATGTATTTAACAATGCAGTAATTCTATATAGCAGATTAGAAATGTTCTAATTAGGCAGCTGTGCTCCCCCACCCCCACTTTCCAATGCTAATTTAGGTGAAACCAATGGAGAAAGAAATGTGCATGGAATACCAGCCTTGTCTGAATTATGTTGGTAATAGCTTATTACCGATTGGTGTTCCTCTGCTGACATAAGTGGAGGTTTCCAGCAGAGCCTTTTGCTGATGGAATAGGCATTGAAGCGATCTTGGGCTGTTCACTTCCCCTACCATATGTTCCAAAAATCTGCTCCAGAGGGTTCTGGGATCTTTTGGAGAACAGCATGAGGAAGGGAAGGGAAGATTATGGTGGGCAGGCAGGGGGTAGGGAATTGCAAAGATTGCCTTGATTGCTATTATACTAGAAGGACTCTTAGGACTAAAGCGTCTTCTGTCAGCAAAGGGACACCAATTGGATTCTTTATTTGCAAGCAGGTGTAGATACTGAATTGGGGGCAGGGGGTGAGTTTGTAACTTGGAGTACAATAAATCAGATTGACTTGGCTTTGTACTGAATGTATGCTTGCTTTCATACAATATTTTTTTTTGGGGGGGGGTCCAATGTCACTTCATTCCTTCTTGGTAAAAATAAAATATAAAAAAAATGTTGTTTGTGAAAGCAGAATCTGAAAGTATTCCAGAAGGAGGAGGCAGGAATTTATTTATTTAATTAATTGAAGATATATATATATACCACCCTATACACGGAGGTCTCAACTTAGTCTGCAACTTGCAAAGCTTTTGTGTAAAAATCCATGTGTTTGCATTCCCTTACATCCTTTTTCCGTATGTGTTACCCTCTCAAAGAAAAGCATTGAGTCAGTTCAGATGTAATATATCTAAATGTGGTTTGACTGATGAGCCTAAGCCTCAGACACCCACACTTCCTTCATCACACACACACACACACACACACACACACAATTCCCTCCCTGACTTCTTGCTTCATAGCAAATCATAGTTTGCTATGACATTTCTGGGCAAACCCAAGATTTTTACAAACCATAAACAGGATACCAAATTATGGTTTCTATTTATGGTGGTCTGCCATGTTCAGAGACGTAACAGCAGACTAGGTTTGTCTCAAACCAGGAAGTCGGGAGGGGATCCATAGTGTACAAAGGAAGCAGGGAATATTCAAGTTTCAGACCCTACACACAACTGTCACTTGTCAGTATGTTTAAGTGGGGCATAGGACTAATTAGTAGAGAAGATGGAGTGTATCACTCTTCGAATATGTCTCTTGAAAGTGCTAGGACCATATTTCACTTGCTATATTGGAGTGCCTACAGCCACACATACAAAAGTCAAAATTGGATTACATATGCACCAAACAGTTTGATTCTAGAGTGGCCTATATAAATCCAATTGTTTACTTTTTTTTAGTAGTCTCTTTTTAAAAGTAAAGGTTGTCACCAGTTTTTTCTGTGCCTGTACATCAGATTGGCATAGTTTAGCACTTTTGACCTGGAGGTTGAACAAACATACACACACATACACATGTTTCACATGTGATCCCATCACCACAAGTGGGAAGATATCAGTTGCGGTGATCTCTGCACATTCTTCTCTCCCAAGAGAATGGTGCAGTGATGTGCTGATACAGCCCCATTCCCAAATCCTCTGTGATGTGTTATCACTTAGAAAAAGATGTGGGAGACTGACAAAGTAGTTTGGTTGTGCTCAAGTCCTGCTTGTGGGTGTCCAATGGGCATCTGGTTGGCCACAGTGAGAACAGGATGCTAGACTGAATAGACTTGAATGGGCTTTGGTCTGATGTACCAGGGCCATTCTTGTGTTAGTTCCTTGCGAGGTTTGTAAGGAACTAACACAAGAATGGCCCTGGTACATCAAACCAAAGCCCATTCAAGTCTACTCAGTCTAGCATCCTGTGTTAGTTCCTTGCTAGGTTTGTAAGATGGGACACGGGTGGCGCTGTGGGTTAAACCACAGAGTCTAGGGCTTGCCCATCAGAAGGTCGGCGGTTCGAATCCCCGCAATGGGGTGAGCTCCCGTTGCTCAATCCCTGCTCCTGCCAATGCTCCTGCCAACCTAGCAGTTTGAAAGCACGCCGCAAAAAGTGCAAGTAGATTAATAGGTACCGCTCCGGTGGGAAGGTAAACGGCATTTCCATGCGCTGCTCTGGTTCGCCAGAAGCGGCTTAGTCATGCTGGCCACATGACCCGGAAGCTGTACGCTGGCTCCCTCGGCCAATAAAGCGAGATGAGCGCCGCAACCCCAGAGTCGGCCACGACTGGACCTAATGGTCAGGGGTCCCTTTACCTTTAGGTTTGTAAGATGGCCGGGTGGTAACCACCACAGTCAAGACTTTTTGATCTGATAACACCAACAGTATTGTTACAGTGCTGTTTTGGCATGAATATGCGGCTTTATTGGTTGATGAAGCAAACACATTTCTAGGAACATAGATTATTACTTGGACTGATTGTTTTTTACAGTAGTGTTATTAGATTTTCATCATAATATTTATTATTGAAATGATATACACAAGAAACATTATTTTTCCTACTTCATTATGCAGCTGATTGTAGAAACTGAAAAATGCAACATTTCTATGAAGTTGACTTCATCTGAAGATGTGCATGAAGTTTTGGCACATGTTGGAACATGCCTTAGGAGGATATTCCCTGGTCTGTCTCCTGTGTAGGTACTCATTGGGAAAACTGTAGCATATATTTTATATTCAATTAGTCAGCCAGATTCTCTTTATATTTGTATTTGTATATGTGTATGTATATGTGTATGTGTGACCCCATCAGGGTTCAGACATCCATGGCTTGAAGTGGGTTTCAGCTTATGATTTGGAGACAGAAAGTGCAGTTTTAGCAGTGACCATAGTTTGCCCTCTTTGGATATCACTCCAATCTATGGTTACTGTGGACAAGCCTGCAGCATATACCTGATCGATAAATCATCACCAACAGTTTTTGTGACTGTTACCTACTTTCCAAGTTGCTGTGATCACAGGAATTGCAGAGAATTACTTCTGTAATCACTTGGTTGACACAATATACTTGACTGAGGACACTTCTCACATGGTTCAGTGTGTGGGTTGAACCAGCCCTTTGACCTAGCAGAGAGGTGTTCAACAACCACTTCACTCCAGGAAAGCTCTGATTGTTGCAAGTGCCAATGTAATAAATCTGAAGTGTGATTAATTGGGGGGGGGGGGGAGAAACCAAAAGCTTAACTTCTTCAATTTACCCTTCTCTGCACTTATGTAGATAAGTATAATAAATAAAGTAGCTGAAGGAACACCACTTTCCATCCCTCCTGTGTTTTAACTTTCCCATGAGCCCATATTCCATATGCTTTCCTTATGTAATCACAATGGGGAAAGGCTTTCTCTGTGATGGTGCCCTGGCTGTGGAATGCCCTCCCATGAAGGAGTATGCCTGCTTTCTATTTTGCAATCTTTTCAGTACCGAGTTAAGATGTTTTTATGTACCCAAGTGTTTGAATTTGCATAATCCCTCAGTCTGCTTTGTCGTCTGTTGTATTTTATTATGGTTATTTGTTTTATTTACCCACCCTTCCTCCCAGAGGAGACTAGTGCATTTACACATCTCTCTCTCCCTGTGTGTGTGTGTGTGTGTGTGTGTGTGTGTGTGTCTCAGTGTGTGTGAGGTTTAAAAACTGTTAAAAAATATAAAAACAATGAAACACATTAAAACATGTAATCAATCATGTGCCTCAATAATTGTGGTTTATTGTATCAGGTTTTAATTAACTTATTATTTATATAGTTGTAATTGTTATGGAGGATGGCGTAGAAATGTTTTAAATTTATAAAGGGCTGAATTCAGCTACTTGGTTATGTTAGCAGAATCCAGAGCAACACATGGAAATGCTTGCACTGGCAGAACAATCTCCTTAGCACTACATACATTGAATTCCACCCAAATATGGGTAGGCTACATTTTCACCTGTGTTCTAATTCAGATGTGCATTTTCCCCTTGCATGCAGAAGGATAATGAAAAAAGTAATTATGGAGCCGCCAGAAAGACTGGCTAATCTCCAGACATTGTGGGACAGCCAAACCGTGGCAGAGTTAGGACCATGTGGTGAGTGTGCATGGTTTTTTTTTTAGACTGAAATGTACAAAAGTATAATCGCCAGTGCTGGGAAACAGTATTCTATTTATGGTAGGCTTAATTCTATTTCTAGGAGAGGCTTGGCTTTTTGGTAAAGGTATAATTAGCTCTAAGGTATAGTTAGAGTAGAGTGCCGTTGCGACTGGCTTGGGAAGGTGCTATTTTTGTACGTCATTGTGCCCTGCTGTACAGGCAACGTGGTCTAGACTCAGCTAGCTTCACATTGTGCCTGCAGCATGTTTGTGCTCAGAAGGGAGGAAAATATACTGAGTCTTTAAGATATGTGCATCAGCTTGAAGTACCAATTCCCAAAGGAGACAAATGGTTTGTGTTGCTTCTTTTGTTTCTAGGAGGTTTTTCTCAAATGTATGCGTGTGTTTGTGACTGGCTTGGTTTTCCGTATAGGGAAGAAGTTCAGTGGGTAAGTACAGAAATCTCATTGGCAGAGGTTTTTTTCACCTAGCTGTGCAAAGACAGAGGGGTTTTATTTATTTTATTCTATAAAAGCCCTAACCAAACCCAAACACCACCTTTCTACCATCCCAGCTGTAAAATATATTTTGTTGTGCTTTTTCCCCAACCAGGATGTTGATACAATTTATCTGACTCAAGATACCAGGGAGCTGAATTTACAAGATTTTAGTCATCTTGACCACAGGTAAGCACCTGAGACATTCCAAAAACTGTTCATGGTCGAAAGCAATATGCCATGCTACTTTCACAGCACTCAGTATTGCGTGCATCTGTAAACCTTACTTTTTCAGTATACCGTTGAAATGTAGAGCAATGCTTGGGTCTAGTGGTGTCATTGTGAGCTTGCTGTGATGCCTCTATAAGCTTACCAGACGTCCCCGTTTCCTGGGGACAGTCCCCGGATTTACAAATCAGTCCCCTGACCAAATCCATCTGTTTAGTAGGAAGTTGAAAAGTGTCCCCGGATTCACTGAAAAAAATCTGGTAACCTTACTATAATCATCTGCAGTGTTTGAGATGAAGCAACTGCTGGTATGCTTCCATCCAACACACTTATTTGGTTGCACTTAAAGGGTGCAATTCACTACCACAGAAAACACTCCCACATGGTGCTCCCTGTAGCTCAGTGGCTACACTCTGCCCCCCTGACTGGAGGCAGCACACTTCTGAATACCAAGTGATGGAAACCACAGAGGGAGAAAGTGCTCTTGTTGTCAAGTCTTGTGTGCCGGCTTCCCTTAGGCAGCGAGTTGGCTGCTGGTCTAAATGGCCATTGGCCTGCTCCAGAAAGCTGTTCTTATGTTCAGATGGCAGGCTACTGTTTATTTGTTCTTGGGACATTTAATATGTCTGTATCTGTGGCACAGTTAGGATACTGGCATTAGATAATGATAATAAAAATGTATATGGTGTTTGATGTTGTACGTCTGGTCAGAATTTCAGTGCCTAGGAGATAATTGCAGACTGGAAGAATATAATGCAATGCAGGACTGTGGTGCAGAAATCTTTTCACAAGTTAGCCATGCATGCAAATAGTAAGTTAGCTTTGTAGGGATTTAAAACTGTATGTCAGCCTGTTGTCAGCATTCGGCACACTCAAGGAAATCTCTCTGGGAAAATCTTCAGGCGTACCTAAGCTAGATCTTTGGGTTCTAATCATAGTGGCCATGATCAGACGCCAGTTCATACTGGCTGAGGGTGCTAATGACCCTTTGTCATCTCATTATGCACAAACCATAATTTGCCTGATTGGGGTGGCAGGAAACATAGCAAAGCTACAGTTTGTTCAAACCAGGGAGGGAGGTATTGAAGGCATGAGCCCAAATCCTGTTCACAATGGCCAGTCACTGGTTTGCCAGTCACATCTGAAGTGAGCTAATGTATACCTTTCTCATATGTTTCGTTTTAGCTTTTAGTGTAAGCTCGTACAAAATAAACCTTATTTCCTATTTGAAACTTATTAATTTATAAATAAGTTTATAGTTTGATATCCTGCCCTTCCTCCCGAGGGACCCAAGAACCATACACGTTCTGTATTTTATAGCACACAACGTTGTTAATAGGCGCAACACTGAACAGTCATTTTACGTGGGGCATAGACCAAAACAACGATGAAACCTCCTACATGTGTTCAATCTGAAGTAACCATAGGATTACAGCCAAAAACATATGCAGACTTACATGGGAGTAAGCAACACTGGACACACTGGACACTTACTTCTGAGTAGACATGTACTGGTTTGGGCTAGGCATTTAGAGGAGATGTTGTATACATAAAAACATCTGTATCAGATAAAAAAAATTGAGAATAAAATATCAGGAACAAAATAGATGAAAATTTACTTTTAAAACTCAGACCAATTTTAGTGCAAATCGTTTTCCTTCAGAGTAATTGCTTTATAGAGAACTAGAACTTTAAGGTCCCATTGTATGGATCAGGAATGTTAAAGATCTATTTTGAGCTATCTAGCATACTAAATGCTATGGTAACACTTAATACGATTTTGCTGTAGTTAGTATGGAAGCATCTAACAGTATGCCTTTGTTGGTATTAATTTAATGGAGAAGCTGACAGAGAGACAGCATATCAAATTAAGGAGTCTAGGATTAAAGGAATGAATTTCATCTTAGGGTTTTACTTTTAAAATCCTTTACAATTAAAGGAGAGGCTGTGTGGAAAGTTTTATTATCTTTTCACAAGACACCAGTATCTTTAGAGTAAAAGGTGACTGGAAGAGATGCTTGTTGGATTCATTCAGTCATAGGATTATGTTAAATCATCTAGCTGCCTAAAAGCCTTTAGCACTCAATTATGATTACTACACTGATTAAATGTGACACAAGCTGATAAAAAACCAAATGCAATTCAGTAGCTGAAACTGCATTCTAAACAGGTGCTCACTTTTTAATGAATATAAAATTCCCAATCTAATATGCCCAGTCTGAAAAACCAGACTAAACAGAATTGTTTGCATTCCCTCTTACCACCTACTTTTTATTACAGATCTACACATTTACAAAGCTCTCTAAAATTGTAATTATTACACGTTTCAGGTACTTTGGCTTGAAATACTAAAACATCACACACACACGGGGCTCACACACACACGAAAAACAAAAGATTAGGTATGATGCATATTCCAAAAACAAGCTTACATAATAAGTAAGTATTGCTAAAAAGAGAGAATATAATATTGCCTAAAATAGAATGTTTGCAATACATATTCTGGTACTGGACAAAGACTTCCAACCTTTTTACTAACCTATCAAGGGTCAATCCTTTCTGCATGTGAATGTAGCCTGTAAACCTGACAATTGCAGCTTCTCATAAAGATAAAACATTTTGCCAAGTTGATCGCTCTCATGCATTGCTTATAATTTTCATTTTTCTCAATATGTGATACTTTCCCCCCTAGGGATTTAATACCAATAGTTGCTGCCCTGGAATACAACCAGTGGTTTACAAAGCTTTCCTCCAAGGATCTAAAGTTAGTAAGTATTAGGTTGAAGGGTGACTATCTGGTTCATATAAAATAACTAGTGTTGTGGAATTTATGAAGGTGTGGTTATCCAAATGAAAAGAGGGATTTGCAGCTATAAATGTTTTTGCTTTAATTCTGCATGCAGTAGAATGTAGTGAAATTAAATATGAAATGTTCACTTTCAAACACTGATGAAAGGAGAAATCCTATACACAAGAAGGTGGCATAAAAGTAAGCAGTGTAAGGCAAACCAGTGTATAGTTATTCTGTTTAGCATCTGGCTGAGCAAAGGGAAAATGCCCTTTTCAGGGCTTAACATCCAACAGGCATAGATCAGCCAGCTGGGTCCTCACTGAGCCAAGGGATTGAGGGAGTTAAGCCACCATAACCTGGTTATGCCAGGAATCTCCTGGTTCATCCTGAAACATCTTAGATGCCTCAAGTTGTTTCAGGTGATGAAGAGGGACATGGGTTTCCCCCCTAAACAATCTATAAGTTAAGCAACCCTTTTGAGTGAAAGTTACCTTTATTATTTGAAATTTTCAAAGTCAATGCACTAAAAATATATATAATCTAATTTGAAATCATTTGTGAGAGCTTAGCAATGGACGAATCTGCCAATTTTGGTTTCTCATTTTTCCAGTTTTCACTTCACTTTCACATTAGTCTTAAAAGTCTGCATGACTTATCATGAAAGCAGTTCCAGTGTTGATGTGGCAGAATGGATAAAGGCCCACTGAATACACCAATCACACCCAACTCAGAAATTTCCTTTTAAATCTGTCACTTCTAGGGCTTAGCTAACACATATTTATGTTTTTAAGAGGAGGTTTCCTTGAACCTTGGAGACTCCTTTAGTATTTTCCTTGGAGGGACAAAAAAATCTAGTAAAGAACAGCTGGCAAAAAATATTGTCATATCTCTTAGAGTTGCAATGACAGTTAAGTTTCCAGCTTCCAGTTGTTAACCATAGGCTCAGTAGAACCAATTATTTTCTGTTTTCTACATGGTATGCATATTCACACCTGAAATGTCCACCAATCAATGCCTTTCTGTGGGCTTCTGGTTTTGATGTGGACATTTTGTATGTGGTGATTCACTTAAGAGAACATTAGAACCCCTCTGTGGAGCCCAACCACATTAAAATAGTTTCAGGCACTTGCTTTGGGTATGAAGGCAGGTTGTTATTTGCTGCATTCTCATACTGACTTGATTTCATTGATATATAATATTACACCATTGTTGTCTTTGACAGTCTGCTGATGTTTGTGAGCAGATCCTAAGAGTGGTGAGCAGATCTAACAGACTGGAAGAGCTAGTACTGGAGAATGCAGGTCTTAGAACGTAAGTCCATTTTTTCTTTAAATGGCATAAGTATTTAGCAAAACCCGATATTGCTAGAAAGAGCTTTGAGTTTGAAATTGCAGTCTGATACACACTTACCTGAGAATAAGTCCTACTGAACTCCGTGGGGCCTGCTTCTGAGCAGGCATACCTAGAATTGCTAAAATGTACAAAATTGCGCCTCTTACCTACCTAACACTGCAGTGCATGATAGGAGTGTAAATAAGATATGTGATGCTTCAAAATAAATATTTAGGGTTTGCAGGAGAAACCACCCAGACCTAGAAAATTGTTGCTTTGTGAGAACAGGTGTGACTTAGAGTAACTTTGCACAAATTCTCTTACTGTATTACGTAATTTTTCTCTCATAGAGGCAGATATGCAAAAAGAAAATACCACATCTTTTTTTTTTTAGTAAGCCCACTAATGTGTATTACATTGTCCAATAAATATGGCATCTTTCCTTCCCTTGCATGCTTGTGCCTTTGCATGGCTAGTTAAGCGCTACATGCAGAAGCTAAGCTTAATGCATAACCCAGTGTATAGGCAAAACCACCCTTAATGTAAAAGAGAATTGGTACATAGTGGCAGTGTTGTACACAGCTTCCCTTATTATATGCTCATTCTTTTTAAGTAGTCATTTCATATTAAGCTTTTAAATATGGTGTGATGCAACTTTGCAAGCCTTAATATAATCCTATGTTTTGTGGTTGTTGTTTTTCTTAAAGAGATTTTGCACAGAAACTGGCCAATGCCCTATCCCATAATCCCAACTCAGGACTTCATACAATTAACCTTGCTGGCAACCCCCTGGAGGACAGAGGTACTGTAGCACTTAAATTTTCTCCATTCCTAATACACACCCAATAAGAGGATTAGTGTGGTTTCATTCAGCTTTTGTCTGAACAATACAACATTTTGTCGGATGTCATTGCTTCGTAAATACCCTTTGTTCACAAATGTCTTAAGATCTAGTCACTGTCCCTTTAAACTGCAAGTCATGTTTAGTAGTTATAGCGGTCATAAATTTAATTAAGCCTAGCTTTGTTCTGATTTCACAAAAATTGCTGGCATTTAAGTAAAAAACAATAGCGGGTAATTAGTTTGGAACTGAGGTAGGAATTAATAGGCCACAAATGTTGTATTTTTCAAAGTCTTTAGAATTACCATAATATTCACCCTAGGGAGAAGTGTTACTGTTTTGAGTAAATAATACATTTGTATCTGGTAATATGAGCTTAAATATTAGCATTTCATACAATTTGGGCGAAAGAGGAGGTCCTTTCTGTCACTGGTATAGTAAGCATCTAGAGCAGCCAGTCAGGACAGAAATAATGAATGATAAGCTTATCGCTGTTCCGCATAACACTGAATCATGTTTCAATCCCAGGGATTCAGTTTCAGTTCTAGGAAGTGTCAGTTAAGTAATTTGGTGGGCTTGGATACTTGCCCATCATCTGGTTTCCTGTTCCTTCCTTAAATCTAAATATTTAAAACCTCGTTTGCACATTATCAAAGGGTAGGAATTCTCATTAACTTTCTCACACATTCCACATACATATTAGCGTGCACTCTTTTTGTTAAAAATACTCATTTCATATAGGAAATTGCTCTGATCTTCTCCTCTGGGATAAAAGAGACGCCGAAATGTATTTTATTTTTACCGTTAATGTTTAACTTTACTGGAATGTATTCCCAGTAAGTGCACTTAGGGTCATTTCTTGATGGCATATCTGCAGTACAAATCCATCATATTTGTATCAGTTTAACTTTTTTTAACGGTCAGAGGTACCTTTACCTTTACCTAACTTTTTATGGTTTCACCCCAAATAATTTTGAAGATTCTAGTCAGTGTGCAGAATGTTTTGTTGCAAACCTTTAGCCCATCCCAAACTACAGCTCCCAGGGTAGCCTTAGGGGAGGAAAGTGATTATTCCGATAATTACAGTGAAGCGTAGGTGTATCGTAATTAATGGCTAAGGCATCATTATATACCTTTTGTCTGTGGATGTGCAAGGCACTTCCCTTCTGTCTCCACTTAGCCTTATAGTAGCCATGCAAAATAGAAGTCTGTTCCATTTTGTAAAAACAACTTGCCAGAAGCCAAACGATGCATCACTGTATGTGCAGTGCTTTGAACCTAGCTTTTGAGGTCCAGACATACTGTTGTGTCAACTGGACCACACTGTACGTCAATATTGAAACATAAATATTTACGATGTAAGCACCTCCCCATTTCTAGTTCCTGAGTCTTTTTTGTCTTTCGTTCTTCTGCAGGTGTGTCCTCACTAAGTATTCAGTTTGCCAAACTACCAAAGGGGCTGACACAATTAAATCTATCAAAAACCTCATTATCGCCTAAAGGTATGTTCAATTACATGTACAAGTCATTATGACACATTAGCTTTTGTTTTCCCTTCTGTTATCTGAGTGCTTTCTCCAGTTCAGAACTTTTCTTTCATGATCAGGCAGGCAAAATAGAGCCAGAAATGTTTTGCAACGCACTATGAGCTGTTGCCCCATTGGATGTTGTAATCTAGACCATCAGGATTAATTGAGCTCCAGTTCAGTAGCAGTTGCCATCACAAGCACTGCAAAAATACACAGGTAGAGTTGCAGTGAGTTTGCTCAGCACAGTGCATGATTTGCATGGCAAGTAGAATAATAGAACTGTAGAGTTGGAAGGGACCTCAAGGGTCCGCTAGTCCAGCCCCATGCAATGCAGGAATCCCAGCTAAAGCGTCCATGGCAGATGGCCACCCAACCTCTGCTTTAAAAAGTGGTGGAGGTGGAGGATGTGTCTAAATGGCAGGTCAAGGCAGATGAAGGAGCAGCAGTTGCACAGGAAACCTAAGTCAATGTTGTGTTTGCCATTTTCAAGGATTTCTTTCTGCACGTTCTGTTTAGAATCAGGTACAGGAAGCTTCCAAGCACCACACCTTAAACTATAATCACTATACTAGGTCAGCCCTTCAGTGTTCTTACAAAGATGCAAGCAAACTCAAATAGCACTCCTAACAAAAACAAATTCTTTTGAGCTCTTATGTCTGTCTCTGTATGTGAGATCCTCTTCTTACAAAAACCTGTGATTTCCCTTCTCTCTGTGTGTGTGTCTCTCTAAAAAGCCCCTTCAATCTTGTCTCTTAAAGCTTTGTGGCTTTCTGCCTAGCTTATCTTCTAAAACATTCGCTTGGCTTAAGGACAACACTTCATTGCTTTAGCCATGGTTGGGAAATTTAATCGGAAGCCTAAAGGCTGAATTTTATTACAATTAAAGATTAGATGCAGAAACTGGTTGTGCTTATCACCTGTAAATTCATCCCAGGAGAATACAGAAGTGGGTTTCTTCTCCCTTAGCCTGGCCCTCCACACACTTTTCAAGCACATGCATGCTTGCTCTTGAGTTCCTTATTTGTGCCCCTTTTCATGGTTAATTGCAATGCATGTTTGGTTTAAACCTTGCAGCTTCATTGTTGGTTGTCCTAGATCTGCTTTTTGGAGCACAGCAATTAAGAGGGTTGTTGTTTTTTTAATGCTTTTCTTAATAAATTATAGCATTGCATGCTGTGATGTTTCATTTTTATTCCAATCTTCCTAATGCCCCCCCCCCCGGCTGCCTCTAACTTGAAGCAGCCTTCATCTCTTATCAGATTCTGAAAACTTAATTCTTCTGCAGAATCTTCCCTGGATCACTGAAGCTTGACTTCCTCTGTACTGCCAGTTCATTCCCATCTAACTCCTTCCCATGCTACCTTTTAAAAAAAATTCATCTAGCCTATAAGCCTGTTGAATACAGACTGGAGACCTTTGGTAGCCTGCACAGTACCTATTGCTCTTTTCTTTCTTTGTGAAATGGTTGATCCTATTTCAACAGGACTGTAACAATTCCATATAGCTGCCACATTTATGACCTTAAGAAAGGAAATGTTTATTTTCTGAGATCAGCCTCCCACAGACTTTTGCATGACTTGTTTCCCCCCCCCCCATCTTCTATATGTACCAAGCTTCCACTGAATATGATCAGCATGTGGGAAGCACAGTCTCTCCAGCAGTGCTGTTATCTTAAATATTCATTGCTGTTCATGTTCTTTTGATGAGGTGCAGAACAGGAAATCATTAAATGTTTCATAGAAACTGTATATTTGCAGAGTGTATGTTTATACTTTACGGAGCACGACAAAGGCAAATGTTGACCATTTTGTTGCAGGGGTAAACAGCCTTTCTCAATCACTGAGTGCCAACCAGCTCTTAGCTACCACGCTGACCCACCTTGATCTCTCAGGGAACATTCTTCGGGGTGATGATCTTTCAGTAGGTGCTACTTTTTTCTACTTCCTAAACAAATCTGTTGTGTTAAAGCAATCAGTGAAGTAAATACCAGTGAAGGCAGCATCGCAAGAGAATTGGAAATAGTAGAAAGCACATTCATTTTCCCAAGTTGCCTAATTTTAGACAGTTTGCCAATCAAATGTGTCATGTGAACCACCTGTTAGTTCCGATCCTAGATGTGCATAACAATCTATAGGGACTAAAGGAATAATCCCCTGAGGTTGTCAGCCATCTTCCATTATTTTCCTTAACCTGTGAAGAAAGCAACATAGCAAGCACCTAACCTATGGCTCAGGTTGTTGTGGAAGATAATATGGGCTGGTTCACCTATCATAGTAAACCATAGTAAATGGCTTACCATGAATGAGCAGATCGCTTTGGCTTTGTTCTTCCATGAGCAAGAGAACCCTTGGTTTAGCATCATGTCTGAACCAAATATCATGCTTTATTTCACCAGTGGTGGATCTTGCGTTCTCAAATTTTAGTGGCACCTCCAACGAAAGAAGAAGAATGGATACAAAAATTTATGTACTATGCAGAAATGGCTAAACTTGCCGGAAAAATAAGAAATCAAGATAATGAACTTTTTATAAAAGAATGGAAATTGTAAACAGATAAGGACATTGGCATGGTTATTGTAATAAACTGCAGTTTCGTAAGAGTATTTAATTAAAGTAATGAATAAAATAATAAGTTAGAATTTGCAGGAAATCATAAAAATAAATTTAAGGAACCGCAGAAAGAGGAGGAAGGAAGTCGAGTTTTGAAATGTTAAAATGACTGTAAAACTATTGAAATGTATGAAATCATTTAAAAAATAATCAGCGGCACCCTGTGCAGTTTCAAAATTCGGCACCCCCTTGCCTCTTGCCAAGGGAAAACACTAGTTTTGTTCAATACCCGCAATATCCCATATTTTTCCATCTATAAGATGCCCCCATGTATAAGACGTGTATATATTTTGGGGGACTGAGATTTAAGACGGCTCCATGTATAAGACACCCCCTAATTTTTTACTTTATTTTTTAGGAGGGGAAACCTAGTCTTATAAATGGAAAAATACGGTACTTCTCATTGTAAGATGGAGGGGAAGTGAGGTGTACTTGAATCCCTTTCAGCTGAGTGCAGATACTACTGTGTCAGAAGGGCTAGAAGTGGAAGGAAGGTTTTGGCTTCCTCGGCATGTCCTCTCTTTAACCCTGCCTCAAGAAACATCAGGAAAAGTGAATGAAACTGCATTTGAGGGCAGAGCTTGCTCTCTCCAAATTGTGGCGCAGATTGAATTTGGTTTGCTTTGGCCCTACTATAGAATCCAGTGGCTGCCCTGTGGGCCAAAAAGCAGGGTAGCCACACTAGTGGGTGGGGTGAATGCGATTTTGCTTTCTTCCACCCCAATCGTAGGTTCTATGCAGGGAGTAGCCAATGTCGTGTCCTTATAGGGATTTGCAGCCCTCAGCAAAAGAAGAAAGTGGCTCTTAATTTAGCTGCTTGTTTCTGTGAACTGCCACACCTTGACAAATAACATGGCCCATGTCAGCCCCCCCCCCTTTTTATGAGAATGTTTATTCATGTATACATGTATATATAAACCTCTCAGATTTTCAGTCTATGAAATTATTTCTGAAATGCCTTGTGGGAATTAATTCTGGGTGGAGGATGCAGCTGACTTACTAGATCCAGTTGCAATTTAATAGCTGTCTTTGTGTGAGAGTTTCACTAAAATTGTTTTGCATTATTTGGCTGAAAGGTGGCTGGTATTCTAATCTACTTTGTAATTAAAAATAATGGTTCCTTGAAACTGAGTAGTTAATTGATTATTTAAAACCGAGGCATGCACGTGTCAAGGCTACTATTTGATCTTATGTAGGCAGTATTTTTTTCTTAGTACTTATGAGGTATTTGGTATTTAAGGACACGAATATTATGGTATCATAAGGGTGAAATATGAATATTTGTCAGGGCAGCAGTTACCTTCAAGATCAGAGAAGTGGATATGAATGCCAGAAGAAAACTGAAGCTTATTTTTTAAAATTCCTCTTTCTGTCTCTCCCTTATAGTTCCTGTATAATTTTTTGGCCCAGCCAAACGCGATTGTTCATCTGGATTTATCCAACACAGAGTGTGCATTAGACATGGTAATAATTTACTAAAGAGAAGTCCAGTTTTTCCTGTTTCATATTGGCTTATGTGTAAAATTACTATCTTCTTATTCACGATTTAGATGTGTGGAGCACTTCTCCATGGCTGCCTTCAGCATCTTGCCATCCTCAACTTATCCAGAACAGTTTTTTCTCACAGGTCAGCATTTATCATTATTTGTGTAAATTAGATACTGTATCATGAAACTCCCCCCCCCCCAATCTTAGAGCTGTAAAAACACTATCTGGTGAAATGATACTACCAGCACTTGTAAACTAAAGCATTTAGGTTGCATGCACTGCGAAACTGGATTAAATGGCAGCGTAGGTAAATAAGGCTGGAAACTAGAGGATGAAAAAGGAATAAAAAAGGTGGGGAATCTTGCTGATGGTGTGACTCTGTGGTGATTTGGGGAGGTGTATACCACGTGCAATGATTTCTGTATATCATGTGATAACTGTGTATGAAAAGTCATTTGTAAAATACCTCTTGTACATGTTACGGTTGTCTCTTACCTCTGCCACGCTAACTATACTTGAAAAGGGATCATTTACTGTAAGTGTCATATGGTAGGGCTGGGCAAAGAAAAAGTGAAACAGCTGGGTGTTGGTTCTTTCCTACCCCTCTTATGAGATCCAAGACCAAAGCAGTTTTCTTACTTCATCTCTGTTTTGCTGCTAGCTTCTCTGTGTATTCAACTTCCCATTTATGTGGGGGTTACATTCTAAGCCACTGCATGTTTAAGTGAAGTTGCGTATTTTTGAAATGCCGTTGAAGAAGTCTGCAAATACTCTATTCCACCCTCCCTGTTCTGCCCCTTTCTGCAACATTCATGGGTCACTTCTGGGTTCAGCGTGATACATGTACGCACAGTTGCGCACATATTGAATGTGTGTAAATGGAGGGTGGTGCCTGTATCAATAAAACATGTGCACTACTATAAGTTTATTTTTAGATGGTCATATCCAAAGCTGCAGCTCTGCTTGTGCAAGGCAGTTATGTGAGCAGAGTTCTCTCTTCCTCTCCTGTCCGCTCCAGCTCCAACATGCACTCAAATTCATTTCCATAGGGTTGTGGGGACCCTTCAGAGCAGATATTGGTGGTAGAGGGGAGGAAACTGAAGTTCTGTAGCACCAGCCCACACTGGATACCACCCAGTGGCTCCTGTTTGTTTTCTGCTGGTTGATGCTTGTTGATCTAGACATTTGAGGCTGATGAATTAATGCTGCTATTGCATTCTGATAAGAGTTAGCAATTGTATCTCTTTGGATTGCAAACATGCATACCAATGATCACAAGCCTTATGTAGGAAACAGCAGATTTAGCAGCATATCTTAGAGGTTTGTGGATGTTGACTTCTATCTGCTTATTGCTTTACAGAAAGGGCAAGGAAGTACCCCCATCCTTCAAGCAATTTTTCAGCAGTTCCCTTGCTTTGATGCAAATCAACCTTTCAGGGACTAAACTTCCTCCTGAGCCGCTAAAGTAAGTGTGCTGTGAATTTTGTCATAAGATTTTAAATTGCATTGTGACGCTCCCTTGTGTAAATTTATGACTAGGCAGGAAAGTTGATAGTAGGGTGTGTTGATTTCATATGAATAAAATAGACCGAAAAAATGTTCTGCAGATTTTGGCTTATAAATAGTCATGATTTGATTCCCTGCAGTGTTATGTGTTTTCTTTACAGTTCCTGTTTTATGAATAGTAAAATTACTCAGTTCTTTCATGTTCAGTTTAATTTGCTTGATTTTTGATGTTTGAGTATTTAATTAATAAATGTTCTACTTTAATTCTGTTTAACTGAAAGGTGTTAGAACTTATTGACTTGGCATAGATCATTCAGGACACTGCAGACTCATTTTATAATAGGTCCTAGACAAACCTTATCCAGTAGGCACCATATTGTAACCATAGAGGAGCAACCTGTATACAGGAGGGAGCAAAAGAAGTGTGCCGGCCTACAGAGACACTTCCAAACCATGTTTTAATTATACGGTGTATACAGTGCATTTAGTTACATTGCCAATGCCTTTCAGTAAATATTTTGATTGTTTATTTTAAAACGTATCCCGCTTTCCACCATGTAGTTCTCAAAGAAGCACCCAACAATAACACATACACTATACAAAAATAATAATAAAAAATAACAAGAATTTCTCTTGTGACTTGATTGTTCCATAATAATAATTCTAATTCATTTTTCAGAGCACTCTTACTGGGTCTCGCTTGTAACCAAAATGTGAAGGAGGTGTTTTTAGATCTGAGCAGCTGTGAGGTAGGAAATGCTTACAATCTATAATGTCATGATTATATTATTCTCCTTAAACATAATGGTTTCTGTATATTTTGTGTTGGCCATGCTGAAGAAGCATTAAGCCAATTTTAAAACCTGTTGCACATTTACAGAACATGCCTGGCCTTGTGTACAATTGCACCTATTGTACAGACATGCATCTGTTATGCTATGATTTTCTGAACAGCAGCAGCAAAAATGACAATCTGTTTTGAAACTGAGGAAATTCAGATGAAGGTCTATTATTATTATTATTATTATTATGGCCTTGCTGTTGAAAGAAAGAGTCACTGTAAGCAAAACTGAAAAAGGTTATCTTAGTCCAGTGTTTCCCAAACTTGTTTCTCCATCTTCCTTTAGACTACAACTCCCATCATCCCTAACTAGCAGGACCCCAGTGGTTAGGCCCTCTGTGCATGACAGTAGTCCTGTTGATGCTGTTGAAAACTTGTGAATGTTTTGTTTTTATCAGTAGTACAATTAGTTTTCAGCTGCCCACTTTAAATACCCCAGTGCCAGCCCAGCTTCTAGCAAACAAGCAGCCAGAGAACCTTTCCTAGTTTTATCTGATTCTGAGAGGAATGTATTAATATCAAGCGGGATACCAGCTTTGCTTTTCCTTATAGGCTGCTTGCTCCTTTTAGTCTACACAACAGAGCCAAGGCTTCATCATGCCTAGAAAAAAAACAAGTATTTCCTTTCCTCACCGCTTCAGTTTTATCTTGTGACTAACTGCTGACTTACTAACTCTGATCCAAAACTTCGTTGCTATGTACTGCTGATTTTATTGCAGAAAATACTTCTATTTTAGTTGCTCAGCTCTGATGTATTTTAACTTTCCCCCCTCCTGCTTCCATTAGCTTGGTCACTGTGTAAGTACACATCATTTATTACTTGCAGCCTCTCAACTATTAACCCCAAAGCAGCTCACTTCCTGCCTATCCACTACACATGTTCCCTCTGCAGAGCATCTTTTTAATTGCTGATACTTGAGCGCAGGAGAGCTTTGGTTGTTTTAGAGCAGAACGTGTCATACTTTCATAGAATAGAGGTTAGGTAGATGTGAAGCTGATCATTGCCTAGATCAGGGAGAATTGGGAAGCTATTTTGAACTTAATGAAAGGAGCAGCAGGATATTGCATGTAGTTTGTATTTTCTTCATCATCATCATCCTTTATAGCATACACTTTGTCATGAGATATTATTCCTGTTCGATAGGGCAGGAAAAAACAAAATGCTAACAGCTACTTTCAGAAAAAATGAAGTACTGGTACTTCAGCTTTATTCGTACTATAGTTTGCATTATTTGCAAACCTCTGCTTTCCACATTCTCAGCACTCCCTCAGTGAAAAGTTATCTAATGCTTTCTTTTCCCCCTCTAGCTAAGATCAGGAGGTGCGCAGGTTTTAGAAGGATGCATAGCAGAAATACATAATATCGCCAGCCTTGATATTTCAGACAATGGTAAGGGCTCATATGTCTGCACAGAGGATTAAGGAATGTGGGTGATTTATGGTGTGATCCTATGCATATTTACTTGCAAGTAGACTGCATACCTGATGGGACTTGCTTTATTTGGACAAAACTCCAATTGAAAGCAATCTGACTTGCTGAGCAAACATAGTTAGCATTGAGCAGTAAGTCTACTTTCATTATATAATAGGCTATTGGGGGGGATTGAAGAACAGGATAATTAAGCATACAATCAACCTCATTTTTCCACAAAACCCTTAAAAGCCAAATTCTGAAATATACTTCCGTCAGATGTTCTTTTTTAGTCTAGACACAGAGCAAAACACTTGTTGCATCATTTTATTCTCATGCTATTAATCTTCTTGGGCAGCAGTTATTGAACCCATTCAAAATAGGATCAAATTGTTGGAGAATTATATTGCTTTTCAAAGCAACTAAAATTAGCTAAACAATATATTGTGGCCATAACTCTCAAAAGAATGAGAGAGTCTTCCTTTGCTGAAACACATAGCTGTCTGCATAGCAGCCATTATGCTGAGAGCCCAAGTACCTATTGTGCATGTAACCAATGCTCAATGTTCGCTTTCCTGGGGAAAGGCATCTTCAGGAAATTGGCAATTTGAAGTAAAGAAGCCACTTAACCCTTTCTCCACCTACTGGTTTCCTTTTTAAAATTGTCTTCTCAAAACTGCTTTTCCATAGGAAAATAAGGGACTAGATCACATTTTTCATCCACCAAAGCATGTGCTCTTGCTAATTAAGGAAATTGGTGTGAAAGTACTCTCTAACTATAGAGTGAAACCCCAGTGACAAAATGCATTTGTGGGGATCTGTTTTAACTGTGCATTTCATCTGGTTCCTCGCAGGCCTGGAATCTGACCTTTCAACCCTTATAGTCTGGCTTAGTAAAAACCGATCAATAAGGCATTTGGCATTAGGAAAAAACTTTAACAACATGAAATCCAAGTAAGATTTTTATTTATTTGTGGGAGGGGTTTTTAAAATGGAATAATCAATAAAAAAACTGCTGGTTTCACCTTTTCTCTTGCTTGTTGCCTCTTTTAGAAATCTGTCCCCTGTACTTGATAATTTAGTACAAATGATTCAAGATGAAGATTCGGTGAGTATCATTACCCTACTACTTTAATGTTGTCTTAAACACCACCATCTCTCACCTGCAGCTATTAGTCAACAATATATACTAGGCAAAAGCATTAGTCAGGTTTATTTTTTAACCAGTTCAAATTTATATAGCAAGAAATGAGCTATGCACTGAAAAAAACACAACCTTTTTTTTTTTGAAAGTGTTGAAACATTTTAAGATTCTATGCAGGGTCTGATTGATTTTGGGGCTACACTTGTGCTTTATAGATAGTAACAAATATTCAAAGATCCATTTCCCTGCCTTTTTAACAACAGTTTCCCTTACTCCTGAGATCCAAATCTCGTTCTACAATTGTCTGGGGTTGATGTTATGAGGTGATATGAAGTTTACCTGCTCACCATAAAAAGCTTGTTTTTCCTTTTTAGGTCCAAAGAATATAGAAATCAACAGTTTGAGTGCTTTGGAATTGAGTGCAGAATGAGTCTGTGTCTGTGTCTATCTATCTATCTATCTATCTATCTATCTATCTATCTATTTACTGGTTCTCCTCCTACATCGGCCAAGCAGATGGTTGGCATTGTTGTCTATAACAATGCCAGTCACCTGCTGGTGGGAAAGCAAAGCCTGGGTTGTCCTCCTTTGGTCTCTCCTACATTAACTACCAGCAGGACCAAACAGTTCCAGGTAGTACATAGCAACTAGCCGTTGGCATGGGAGTGTAGGTTCCACCCAGGGCTAAGTGAATAACTGCAAGGCTTCTTGCCAAAAATGAATTCTTTCTACTAACAGCAAGATCATATGTATTCCATTTAGGCCAGGTGACCAGTCATGTCCCCCGTCCCTCGTGGCTGAAGCTTCAAAAGATGTTGCTTCTGGGAAGGGGCAGTGGCACCAAAAGACAGTATCAAAAGACATCAAACTTTGGGGTGGCACTTTGGCAGAGTTAGAGTTTGCTTGGGTCTTTAAGGGGATTTATGCTTGTTACAGTTTGCTTTTATATTTTTTCATTATTGCATGCCACAAGATGTTTTATTATATTTTTAGAACTGTCATTGATAACACTGAGGTTATGTTAAGTATTAAGTATTCATGCAAATACAAGTATGAAAACCTGTGTGTTTAACCTCTGAGAGACTTTTTGGAACTCCTGGAAACTATTAGTGATTTAAATTTTGCAAGATTAAAAATTTCTCTGTTATATTGACTTCATCAGGGCTGTTTCCTGTTTTATTGTTTGTATATACATTTTTATTTCAATTTTATATTTTACAGGCTAATTTTAATACTAACTAGATATTGCCTTAGGTCCCCTAAGCTGCCTCAAAAATTTAATCTTCATGTGATCACTTGGACAGAATGAGCATTTAAAAAACTGAAAGATTCCTTGCAGTTCCCCCAAATGAGTACCGTATTTTTCGCTCTATAACACGCACCCGACCATAACACGCCCATAGTTTTTAGAGGAGGAAAATCTGTAGGCATGCCACCCGTTGGCATTCCCTCCATAACACGCACAGACATTTCCCCTTACTTTTTAGGAGGAAAAAAGTGAGTGTTATGGTGCAAAAAATACGGTAATTGGTTTTTATAGCCTATTGTTCTTATCCAGAAACTGGATTTGTAGATGTTTTCCAGGGGATTTCGAACAACCTGGCTAATGGTGCCAATGATACCTTATTTCTAGAAGTGAGATTTAATTTGATGCTGAAATCTTAACAGTATATTAATAAATCATTGGAGCATCCTAATCAGTAAATGCCAGTTCATGTCTCTCTTCCAGGGATAATTGATCTCCAGACCCTCATAGGATTTGGTTCAGGGTTCTATGATCTCTTGCTTTCAAAACTCAAGAGCAAAAAATTGCCCTCTAAATTATCATTATATTAAGCTTAATGTATCAAAGTATGACTCATCTCAAGCCAGTAATAATAAAAGTGCAGATTATTTGTCTTTGATTTTATTAGGCAACCAATGTCTCTGAACTGGACAACTGATAAGACCGACTATGTGGAGAAATATTCCAAACAAAATGACCACTAAACAGCTCTGAGCTATTTTTAACAACCATTTGTCCACTAATGCAGATTGATTTTTCTTTTATCCCTATCTCTCCTTCAAATTTCCCCCAGGGACATTATGATGATGAGGGCAATTGTGATCTATTAAGCTCTGAATAGAGCCGCATTCCCAATTTTAGAGGAGTGAGTCAAATTTTGGAGTCAGAAAGAAAGTTCTTTTGGGAACTGGAGAAGTCTCCTTCTAGGGATGAGTCAAATAGTAATTAGGAGGGTGCAATTTCACAGCCTTAAATAGGTTAAAAAATTCCAGAGTTTTGTAATCATTTATCTCTTAGGGATTTATTGGAATAGGGAAGGCAAAAAGGTCCCTCGAGTATCAGAGACGCACAGAAACAATCCTGAGCAAGAAAAGGGGAACAAATATCCACACCTGGACAATTGGAAAAGGGGAGGACAGTTATCTCCCCTCTATAGATAAACGACTTCAGCCTGCAGACAAACCTCTAATTTTCCTGGTGTTACATGATGGGAGCGTGAAGTGTTGGAATGGGTTCCCTAAGAATAAAATAACTCTAATTTTGGAATTACAGTACTTGATGATACTTGGCACAGCACCTGGTTTCAAGTGCAGGAGTCAATTCAGGGTATAATTATGATAACACAGAAACTCATGCCATTTTCACACACTACTCTGCATATTGGCATAGATGCTTTCATGCAGAGTAGTGTGTAAGAAAGTTGTCATATGAAATGGTATTTAAAGCCTTCATTTTTTTGGATTTGACAGACTAGTGCAATGTCTGCCTTAGGTTGACATAAGAATGTTTGGGAGTATTGGATCCATTCATTCTAAAATCTGATTTTTTGTATAATAATCATTAAATCTTGTGGTTTTTATTACATGGGTGTTTTTATACCAATGACTATCCAGTGTCAAAATACTAAAATATTAAAATAGTAGTGTGATCATTTGGCAGACCCTATTCAGGGTTTTTGAATTTACCTCACAGCCAGGCTACCAGCCTCTACCAGTCCCCTCATAGGGCCTAAGATTGATAAACACAGAGGCTTTCTTTTCAAGGATGTTTGGGGTGAATAGTTCTTAATTTTTCCATGGACCTAACTACCACTATGACCAGGATAATTAGCTAATAGAGAGTCAATTGGATGCAGGAATAAGTTGTGCTCTTCCTGAGACTGTGATTGAAGACCAGATGTCCCACTTTTAGTATGAAAGCAGAGAAAGCAAGTTTACAGAACAGGAAGGCCTTAGTGTGGAAGGAGGAATGCACCCACAAGAGAGATGTGGTGCTCTCAATGTTACTGGCCTACAGCATTCATCATCCTCAAGCATTAGCCATCCTGGCTGAGCTAGTAGGAGCTGTTGTCCAACAATATCTGGAGGGCCACAGATTTCCCATCCCTTATGGTACATATTATTGAAGAGATAAGCTTATCCCTTGCTCACTCTCAGTAATAATGGTGAACTCCTGCATTCTGTTCCGATTAACTTTTTTAAAAATTCCTCTGCTGTGCACGCTGTAAACAAGCATTGCTGAGCTGATTATTATTTCAGAAGGATGAGCTGTACTGTTACGGTTTTGTGCTAGAACCTACGACAGAAGCACGAAGCACCTCAATTAAACTTTTGCTACCATTCCCAAGCACCAGGCTAATGTGAAGCTAATGCTCTCTAAATTATGTGGCGAATAAAGTAAGGCCGCACTTGGAGATTAGGAGAATTAATACAGTAATTTGATAGCTGTCATTAAAACTAAAACGGTTACATTTCTTTGTCAAGGACAGGCTTTTCAATTATGTAGTCACAGCGCATTGCCTTCCTAGTTTGCATAATGGCAAGCTCCAACTTAGCGTCATTCCTCTGGGTTTTTAATCTTACTGTATAGCGGTGGCAAGAAAAAAAATAATCTTTTTCAAGCCATCTAGAGATCTCCTGCAGCATGTGTATTTGTGTATTTGTGTTTGTGTGTTGGACAGTGAGCTGCAGATTCAGATGCAGAGGGTATTTTATATTTCTAGATGCTGTCAAAAAAATAATAATAATAAGCATAGTTATAACAAGAGGCCTCCTGGATCAGGCCAGTAGCCCATCCAGTCCAGCATTGTTTTTTTAACAGTGGTCAACTGGATCCCCAAAAGAAGCCCACAAACAGGACTTCAGTGCAGCAGCACTCTTCTTGTCTATAATGTCTAGAAACTGATATATTGAGCATTAGGTTTTGTTAGTTGTGTGTTTTTCGTTTTAAAAGGTTAAAGCTTTTTACTCTATGTCTCATGTGCACAAAAGACGAGGAGAAGGGACGGGGACCTCCAGAACTTGTTGCAGCTCATTTGCAGCCATCTGCACCATGATCTGGACCCAGGGGTGGGGAATATGTGGCTTCCAGATGCTGCTGAACTAGACCTTTCATCTACCCCAGCCAACATGGCCAATGGTCAGGAATGATGGGAGTTGCAGTTCAGCCACATCTGAAGGGCCACAGGTTGTCCACCCCTGATTTAGATGATCATATGAACCAGGCCTGCGCCTCGCAGTAGCTCCAAATAATATGATGGAATGTATTACTCTTTTGTAGTGTAAAATTCTACATTTGTAGCAGTTCACTTAGAACTTTCTTTGTGACGGCATCTTGTGCAGAACTGTGCTGCCGGTTGATCTAATGATGCTCGAAAGGGGGTATTTGGGCTAGCATAAGGGGTAGTGCGTGGGACGCGGGTGGCGTTGTGGGTTAAACCATAGAGCCTAGGACTTGCCGATCAGAAGGTCGGTGGTTCGAATCCCCGTGATGGGGTGAGCTCCCATTGCTCAGTCCCTGTTCCTGCCAACCTAGCAGTTCGAAAGCACGTTAAAGTGCAAGTAGATAAATAGGTACTGCTCTGGCGGGAAGGTAAATGGCGTTTCCGTGCGCTGCTCTGGTTCTCCAGAAGCGGCTTAGTCATGCTGGCTCCCTCGGCCATTAAAGCGAGATGAGTGCCGCAGCTCCAGAGTCGGCCACGACTGGACCTAATGGTCAGGGGTCCCTTTACCCTTTACCTTTAAGGGGTAGTGCAGTGATATTGCCTGTTCTTTATTTACTCTGCAGCCCTTGCAGTCGCTGTCTCTAGCAGATTCCAAGCTGAAGACGGAGGTTACTATTATCATCAATGCTTTGGGAAGCAATACATCTCTTACAAAAGTGGATATTAGTGGAAACGGCATGGGAGACATGGGAGCAAAAATGCTAGCAAAGGCTCTTCAAATAAACACCAAACTCAGGTATTATGTGCATATTTAAACATAACATGTTCCTTAACTTGAACGATGTCTGTCTTGCATGCCTTAACCCATGCTTTGTTCATGAGTTTCTTGCATATTGTCTAATCTCCCAGACCAAACATACAGATCTACTCTGTTCTAAATACTGGAAATGCACTAGTACTGATAGTTTTTAATATGTGTTTGTTTGTTTGTTTGTTTGCTTGTTTTTAAAAAACAACTTCATCAGTGCACCTGTGTCATTTCTATTTTCTCAACAGAACTGTTATATGGGACAAGAATAATATCTCTGCTCAGGGTTTCCAAGATATAGCAGTGGCTCTAGAAAAGTAAGTTCCACCCAGTTGTGTATTATAATTGTCACAAAGATGGACCCAATTTTTGGTTGCTAATGTTACAATACTGCTTTGCAAAAATAGATAACGAATCATTTTTATCTGCATGGTCTGAATGGCAGAGGAATCCCTAATATTTGCATTCTCTCATCTGTACTGATGGATGTACTCTGTTACTAAAACATTTGTTGGCTGATTACCAATTTTCAAATTCATTATCACTTTCTATCCTAATGTGTGGAATTAAAAAATAGTTAAGTGGCCAGCTTAGGCACTTAATGCTTAAACGGTGCCATCTTGTTGAAGTTAGAGTTAATGAAAAGTTAACTGGCAGTACTGAGATCAATGGCAAACTTGGGGTGAGGAAATCCCTTCACAGACTGACAACATACATTCTGTTGACAGGAAAATACTCTCTGGCATCCTGTTTATAATATGTGCCTTCTCTTCCATCTGTCAAGATAAATGAAAAGGGGGGAGCTGCTCTTAAGATTGAGAATGAAATTATCTGACAGAAAGTGGAAATGTTGGTGCTAATACAACAGCTATGATTTTCTAAAGGTGACATCTTATTTACTGAGCATAGAAGTTCAGGTCACCTTCTGTCTCCTTCATGGGGCCGCAGATGTGATCAGCAAAGTTCTTAACAGGGAAGACAGCCTTTTATGTCAACATTGGTAAAGGGTGTGTGTGTGTGTGTGTGTGTGTCACATCTTTATTAGAAAACATTTTCTACCATATGCTTCTTAGCAGATCAAGTAATGTAACTAATTCTTCTGTTCTCAAGGTAGTTGTTTTTTGCATTATAAAATTAACCTTACTTTAGATAAACTATTTCTTTCTTCCAAAGTATCCATTTTTTGGCAACAACAGAGTAAAAGAAGTACAATGTTTTCCTTTTTAACAGCATCAAAATGATTGGTTTGGGAGTTTTTCAAACTGTAACAGTGAAGTTATATATTTGCTACAGAAATATGAAAACCATTACGAAGAACAACAAACAGTGTTGCATTCTCTCATCTTAATTACTTTGGTTCAATAGGGAGTGATTTATTGATGGTTGCACTGCAGGACTGAAAATGCAAAGTCTAGAATCGGGTTGAGATAATTATGAAAAAACCCACTTGTTGTGCATTATGATGATTGGAATTTTCAGGACAGTATCAGGGCTGCAGGGTGGGAAATAACTCTTTAGAAATGTGTTATAATCCAAGAGACAAAAACTCCAAACATAGATTAGGATCACAGCAGTGAAAAATAAGTCAATATATAACACAGGAAGAGGTCGAGACTCCCACAGTTACTGACATTTTGGTGGATAACGTCATGTATTCATTAAACAAAGGGCTATAGTTTTGCAAGCTAATTCTGCAGAAGCCTATGGATTATTTAGTCATATTTTTAAAGTAGGTTGTTATCCCTCATTCCAAATTTTTATACTGGAAAACTCAGCAGTTTATATTTGCATGGAAGATCTAGTTGCTACATCTGTTGTCAGAAAACTTAAATAGGTTAGCAGTACACCTGTTGGGCATGCAAGTAACATTGATAGACTGCTTAAATTTCTTTTTTCCTATTTGCTTGTTCTATTTAAATAACATATATCCTGCATTACTTTATAAAATACATATACAGTGGTACCTCGGCTTAAGTACTTAATTTGTTCCGGAGGTCCGTTCTTAACCTGAAACTATTCTTAACCTGAAGCACCACTTTAGCTAATGGGGCCTCCCGCTGCCGTTGCGCCGCCGGAGCACGATTTCTGTTCTCATCCTGAAGCAAAGTTCTTAACCCGAGGTACTATTTCTGGGTTAGCGGAGTCTGTAACCTGAAGCGTATGTAACCCGAGGTACCACTGTAATTTATTGTATTTTGCTCTTCCTCCAAGGAGCTCAGTTGCATTTTATCCATGTATTTTGCACTCAGTATGAAACAGTAAATATAGGGGTAAAAATACATGCTGGTTATTCTTTCAGATGTTGAATTTTAAATTTCCCGAATTGTCTTTAGAAATGAGAACTTTCCCCTTGGAAATATATTGTTAGGATTTGGGGGGTGGGTCAGACTCTGCTAGATCTCTGAATTCAGTAAAAGGTTAGAATTTAAGCAAACTCCTAAATTCCTGGATCTAGCAAGGGCTGGAAATAACACAAGGCAGTTTCCTAATGAGGCAGTTATTTAATAATGGCCAAGTCATTAACCAAGCAAAAGGCAGGAGGGTAGTCTGTTAAGTCAGACAGCTGTGGGAAGGGCCCCTGCCTCAACTAAGAGGGAGAAAGTTTGCAGAGACAAGGAGAGATTAGTTTTAGGGTTGCGGTTTGCCTGATGTGAGCTGCAGGATCTGTAAAATGGGGTCTTCTTTGCATTGGGGTCTGTAAAATGCAATAACCTGCTGAAGGGGATCACAGGACAATGTGGGCTGATCAAACATTGCAGACATGAGAAAGATGGAACCCACTTGGTGTGTAATGTTTTGAACCAGATTCAAGCTGTGCGCTAACCACTTGACCTTACTGGCTTGGCGCGGATGCTTGTTGAGCCACCTCTGCAGCTCACCTGGTCCCTGCTTGTGGTCTGAATAACTGTCAGGGATTGGTGAGGGATGGATTTGGCCGGAAAGGGCACATCAAATTTGGATTCTGTAGTGCTGCTGATTCTTAAGTAGCCATATTAGAACTTTAACTGTCATCCCCAACAATCCAAAAGAATGACTGAGAGATGCCAAGCATGAAGCAGTTTTGGTTACTTGAAATATGCTATTTATGTGGTAAGGGTGAAAGCAAGTCATATTTCACATTAGATATGGTTTTTAAAAAACTTGTCAACTAAGAATCCGAGATCATGGAGAAGAATTGGTGGAAGAAGACTGGAGGAAATTTAAAATGTATTTGCAGAAATATTGTAAAATCTCTGAATGTTGAGGACATTGAAATGAAATTGCAGGGGTTTTAGCAACAAGGTAAAATGCAAGATTGGATTAATAAATAGATAGACAAACAGGATATGAATTTGCTGAATTAACTTTTAAAAGGGATTCAAAAATGGGAGACGTGAGGGAGTCAGGAAAATAAGTTAATCAAAGAGGAGAAATTAAGAAAGAAGGAATTTTTGTCTTTTTATATGTGTTTTTTTTCTTTTCTTTTTTGTGTTTAATGTCTGTATTTCTGTATTTTGTAATTTTGTATTTTTTTCGTTTTTTGTATTTTCCTAAACTTCTTTATGGATAAAACTTAATAAAATATTATTTTAAAAAAATTAAACAAAAAAAACCTTGTCAACTAAGAAAACTGTGAAGCAGCTTTGTGTTTGTGCCAAATGTAAGATTATATAGGGCAGTCACATTTTATTTTGCAGGTGTTTGTTTGTTTGTTTGTTTGTTTGTTTGTTTGTTTAGTTAGTTAGTTAGTTATATGCCACCCATCTGGCTGGGTGGCATATAACTAACTAACTAACTATATGAAAGACTGAAATCTATTTTCTAGGAAGGGGTGTAAGAATCACCCCTTATTTGTGTCTACTTGCAAACTGATGCAGAACACCATATATGTCACTTTTTACATCTCAGCTATGTATCAAAGCCATTTTGAAATGTAGTCTTGGAAACTATATATTGACACAGCGTTTCAGCTTGTGTGTAACAAAATGTGTGCATTTGATAAAGGGACTAGGAAGTTTACAGAAACGTTAGAAATAATTGTTTTTTCTATGTGCCCGTCTAACCTGATTTTTTTCTACATCTTTTTTTAAAAAAGAAATTATACATTAAGATTCATGCCTATACCTGTGAATGATGCGTCTCAAGCACTTAAAACAAGCCCTGAAAAAACCGAAGAGGCACTTCAAAAGGTATTGCCTACAGTTACTTATAGATTGGGATGGACAGGGAGACGCAAAGAAACTAATATTATTAAATGCTTGTCATTTCATGGTTGAATGAACAAAATTCTTGAGGGGTGTGTGTGTGTGTGTGTGTGTTAACCCTGGGGGCCCATAGAAGTATGTTTGCAAAGGTTATGATATCCAAAAGTGCGTGAAAATAACTCTCCCTCCAAATGAAGTGTGGGAAGTGAAAACAACAGAAATAAATGCATAATAGTAAACAGTCCCATGTAGTGCTAATTAAGCGGATTTTTTTGGTACGTAACACAAATAAAATGGATGTGTATGTTTGCATGTGTATTCCTAGGCACCTAGGTAACGGACTAATTTTTGGAACAGTTACCGTATTTTCCATCCTATAGGGCGCACCGGCCCATAGGACGCACCTCGTTTTTTTGGGGGGGGGAAATGAATTTTAAAAAAAATATCCCCCCCCGCCCTGGCTGCCACCCCAAGCCTTGCGCTCACCTGCCCAAAGCACGGGGCACCCTCCGGAGGGCTCCCCGTGCTTCGGGCGACAGGCTGCCGCCCCAAGCCTCGCGCACCCGGCGGAACCTCCTGCCGGGCGCGCCAGGCTTGCAGACACTCGCCCGAAGCAGGGGGAGCCCTCCGGAGGGCTCCCCGTGCTTCGGGCGACAGGCTGCCGCCCCAAGCCTCGCGCGCTCGGCGGGACCTCCTGCCGGGCGCGCAAGGCTTGCGGACACTCACGGGGGCTGCAGGTTGCTGTCCGCAAGCCTTGTGAGCCCGCGGGAACTCCCACCGGGCTTGCAAGGCTTGCGGATAGCTTCCTGAAGCCTGGAGAGCGAGAGGGGTCGGTGCGCACCGATGCCTCTCGCTCTCCAGGCTTCAGCGAAAAATACGGTATTTTGCCTTAATCTAAGGAACAAAAGGGTCGTTGTCGTCCCCCCCCCCCCCATGATTTCACATATGTGAAAATCAATGAATTGAAAGTACCTTTGGACATGATGGTGATTGCCACTTTTATCCCATTTTATAAATACATTTAGTTACTTTTCTGTTTCCAGTACTCAAAACAATTTGTAATTACAATGTTGAAAATAATATTTGTTATTACAGTTAAAACACAAATTAAAAACAACGGAACAGAAATCCTTTTCCAGTTAGTAATTATTTTAAAAAAACAATTTCGCGTCTCCAGTGACTGGGTGGTTGGGGCCCCACCCAAAAGTTGCAAAGGAAGGCACCACCATGGAGGAAACTGAACCAATGACTTGTGCCTGTTACTATCTAAATCCACTGGATTAAGGAATTCCCAATTGCATTTTAATGCAAGGAAACCTGCTGAAGTTTTCCATAGGATTTCACTTGTCCCTCAATCTAAATACATGTATGTGTGATGCCATTTGTACATGTTCTGTTTACTGATCGCTAGTGACTGCAAATATAGAGAATATTAACAATATTATCAGAGAAATGTGGCTGTTGAGTTTTGTGCTTTAAATATTGGGATGTATCAGAACAGCTGGTGATGGCAAACACGTTTTGCTTTATTTTCTGTGAACTGCCCTGAGACCTTCAGGTGTAGGGTGGTATATAAATTCAATAAATTAATAATAATAATAATAATAATAATAATAATACTTTTCCTGCCTCAAATAGTACTCCCCTTTTCTTTTGACTCATTTTTGATCCAATCTCGTTTACTCATTTTGTTTCAGTTGTGTGAAATTGCATTTCTTTCATTGTTTTTCTCACTTGATTTTTAAAAACAAATGCGTTAACTGTTTGTGTGCATACTCATGCACATATATTCCTAACTTACTTTTTACTTCTGTTCTTAGATAGAAAATTATTTGCTTCGCAATCATGAGACCCGAAAATATCTACAGGAACAAGCATACAGACTGCAGCAGGGCATAGTTACTAGCACAACACAGCAGGTGAATGCATTTCACTTAAACAAACAAACAACTATGGTAATTTTCAGTGGGTTGGATTTAAATTGGTCTTCATAAAATTCCACTCACAGAAAAGGTTTTCAGAAATGGAAGTGGAGGAGAGATAACTTTCACCAATTTCTCCACAAAACCTCCTGACCCGCCTTCTATTCTTAAGGGTTCCCAACCTTGTGGAGCATATTTTCAGAGGTGCTTCAGTGGGGAGGGAGATTTTGAACCTAAGAGTATGATTTGAACTGACTATGTGTAGAACTCTGGATCCCAACACGTATTCCTGAGCATCAGATTCTTTCCATCCCCTGCTAAACCACCCTTCTAAGTCTGAAGTAAGATTTGACCCAGGCAGTGGCGTAGCGTGGGTTGTCAGCACCCGGGGCAAGGCAAGTAATTTGCGCCCCCTAACCCGTGGATTTTAGCACTTGAGTGCGAGCGCGCCCCCCCAAGATGTTGCGCCCGGCCCCCCCTGCACACCCACGCTACGCCGCTGCTTCAGGCCCCCCAATAAAACATTTGAGGGGGTCAGTCCCCCAGTTGATGGGCATTGCCAATGTGATCAACTATGCAGGGCGGGGTTCACTTGCCTCCCCCCCCCATATCATACTGTATTCACGTTGGCACCCCTGATGAACTCAGCGGGGCTTACTTCTGCCCCGCAAGCCTTTGCACCTCCGCGTCTCCTTTCCTCTCTATATGTAAGAGGGTGAAGGTCAGGCTGGCAGTGCAAATAAGGGCCCCGCTGCTGAAGGCCTCGCCCGCCACGACCTCCTGGTCCACGGGCAGGGCAAGAAAGTGCCTTTTCCTTGGGGGGGGGGGAGTCTTAAATTTCAAAGCATTATTATTATTATGAATATCTAATGTGCGTGGTTTCTCTACCTCCACCGACGACTCGCCACGTGCGGGCTCCCTTCACCTCCCCGTCCCCTCAAGGGAATGGAAGAACGACGTGAGGAAAAGCGACGCGGCGGGACAGCCAGCGAGGTTCTCCTCAGAGCCTTTTCCCGCCGCCCCCTCGCAAGACAGCCCTGAAGCTGAGCGCGGAGTGAGGGGCGGGGCCCGGCGGAGTCTCGCTGCCCCCCAACGCCTCTCGAGGTGGCATGAGGGGCGCCGCGGCGGCTCCTGTCAGGGCACGAGGCAGGCCCGGCGCCTCTCCCCCACCCACCCCGTCCACCCACCCATATCCCGCTCAGGAGGGGCCGGTGGGCTGGCAAGCAAGCGCCTCACAGCAGCAACACCAGAGAGGGAGAGAAGTCCGCCTCCCGCCGCCGCCGCCGCCGCCTCTTCATCCCCAGCAGCAACTTCCCTGCCCGGCTCCCCGCCGCCGCCGCCTCCTTGTCTCCCTGCTTTGGAGTAGCAGCAGCCGCCGCCGCCACCGCTCCTCCCGGGGACTATTCTCTGGCTCCTCAGCGGCAGCTCCCGAGCCGTGTCCCCGCGGCGCCTCCGCTCCCCCGGGCTCCCCTTGGCTCCCCTTCGCCGCCTGGCTCCTGCTGCACCACCTGGGGGCAGCGCCCATGGCCGGGGCTTCCTCCTTCCCGAGACATGGGGCTCTGCTATAGCCTGCGCCCGAGGCTCTTCGGCGACTCCGGAGGCGGCGAGCGCCCCCCCCAGATGTTGCGCCCGGTGCGGCCGGCACCCCTGGCACCCCCCACGCTACGCCACTGGACCCAGGAGCCAAATGTGACCTTCCTAGCATCACTGCCAGACCCATGGGGCTCTCCCAAGGCCACATCTCTCACTAGCTCTGCCTTACACCCTTCTTTACTGTTTTTGCATGGTTGGGTTGTGTCCTTGAATTCTGATAATGCCTCTTGCTTGCCTGGATGGAGAGTAGAGAAGGTTCCCCAGCCACTCTGGGAGGCTTCCAACAGAATATTAAAAACACAATAACACACCAAACATTAAAAACTTCCCTAAACAGAGCTGCCTTCAGATACCTTCTAAAAGTCAGATAGTTGTTTATTCCCTTGACATCTGATAGGAGGGCATTCCACCGAGAAGGCCCTCTGCCTGGTTCCCTGTAACCTCACTCCTCGCAGTGAGGGAACTGCCAGAAGGCCTTCAGCGCTGGACCTCAGGGTCCGGGCTGAACAATGGAGGTGGAGACACTCCTTCAGGTATACTGGACCGAGGCCGTTTAGGGCTTTAAAGGTCAGCACTAACACTTTGAATTGTGCTCAGAAACGTGTTGGGAGCCAATGTAGGTCTTTCAGGACTGGTGTTATGTTGTCTCGGCGGCCACTCCCAGTCACTAGTCTAGCTGCCACATTCTGGATTAATCTTGCTCTGCCCATTTTTGCCTCTAGCCATCATGTGGCTCCCATAAAGTTACTTAGAATACTGGGAATTAAAATGTTTACAGCTTTTCTGGCGGTTGCTAATATTATCTTTTCTTCCCGCTCTGTTTCTGTGTAGATGATCGACAGAATATGTGTCAAAGTGCAAGACCATATCAACTCTTTAAGAAACTGTGGTGTTGATACAATACAGGAAGATCTGAAATCGGCAGAAAGACTTATGAAAGATGCGAAGAACTCCAAAACTGTAAGTGGTGCCAGGCTTTTATGTTACTGGCATACTAATTCCAATAGAATAAATCACTATTAAAATATTAATGTAGATTAAGTATTTTTAAATATATATTATTTATGTTTACCTGCTTAACAGGATTCTGTAGATAATGATTAATTTGAGTTAATTTGTTGCAATAATTTTTACAGTTGCTGCCCAATCTGTATCATCTTGGTGGACCTTCATGGGCAGGAGCAAATGGGTCCTTATCCAACCCAATCCAGGAGACACTAGAATCGATGGCTGGGGAGGTTACCAGAGTCGTCGATGATCAACTCAAGGTATTATTATTATTTTTCAGTTCAGTTCTATACCGCTTTATATTTTAAAGGTGGGGGGGGGGGAGCAAAGTGGTTTACAACACGTTGAAGCTTTCAAATACAATAATCCAGAGTAAAACTTTACTGAAAGAAGTCAGATATAAAGTATACCTTCAAAGCAACATAATTAACCGGAAATGAAAATGTTACCTTAAAGAATTAAAATAAGAAATAAAATAAAACAGTACAAAGTATGTCAGCTAACAGAATGCACATATAACGTTAACAAAAAAAGTTTCAGAAGAAAACATTGCTGAAGGAAGTCAAATATAACAGCATAATTAACAAGGGAATAAAAAGTCATCTTAAGCATAGAACATATCTGCTGCTGTTGCTTCAAATGGTGGTTCATGGCAGGCTGAAAGCACCCACCTGTCAATCACCTGACGTCAGAGTGACATCAGGTGATGCTGCGCTTTGATGCCCTGATTTTCAGGATTTTTTAAATTTCAGCACAGGGCTGCTTGAAAGCCCTTTTGCAAACAGTCCTGTGTGGCTCCTTAAACTTCAGAAAACATGAAGTTTTAAGAGCAGTTCAAAACTGTTTTGGAAAAGGAACCCCTAGTTTTTGGAGGTTCAAAGAGAAGTGCAAGGAAGGGGAAGCAGTTTCCATTGTGAGTGGGAGTGTGCTGTGGAAAGGAACGATCAGGACTTCACTTCAAGTTCTCAGTTGTTTCTTTGAAGTCTTGCCCATACCTACCTGCCGTCTTGTATGTAGAGCAGGTTGCCGTGACTTTCCAAAAATGACCCGGCGTGCACATGGTCCAAAGTTTCCCCACCCCTGCTGTAATTTATTTCACTGCCTAAAAAAAAAAAATCCAACAAGAGTAGTAATACTTGGAGTAAAACTAAGTTAGGGAGAATGTATCATGCCATTTTAAAAGGGAATCATAATGCCCAGCGGCATTATGTTAGTTGTTGCAATCAGCCCTTGGAGGTATTAGTAGGAGAAGGTAAGCAGCATCTATTCCGTTGTGGAAAAAGCAATGCCTAAAATTCAGTGGAAATTTGTCACCGTCAGGGTTATCTGTGGGGAAGCTTAATCACCACACATAGAGTGTTAGAATTTCTCCTGCAATGGCTTCTGCTTCCTACTGCTTGTTGTGTTAGTGTATTTGATAACTTAGTAGCAGCTCTAAAGCTACAGATTGGACTTCTGCTCATAAGAAGCAAAAAAAGAAAATGCCTCAGTCAGTGGGAAGGTAATGAAGAACTATAGAAACACCACTTTGCTATTTTTAAAAAAATCTAAATTAGAGGAGTTAATGAGGAAGAAAATGTTACAATTTAAAGTACTGATTCAAATCCCCAGAGTGAGAAGTATTTGAAGGGACAAACTTAAATCTTCCCACAAGTTCCCAGGATTTAAGGCTTCCAGGCATGCAGCCCTTTCCTATGTTGTAGGGCTTGGAAATCCCATTTTATGTTTATCTCTTCAGAACAAGGCAGGGTAGCCACAGTTTGATGTCACCTTAATATTCTGGCTTTTTCCAAAGCAAGTAAACCACAGTTTCCCATTTTGCCCAAACCAGGAAACTGTAGCTAATTGGAAGTGTTCTGGTTTGATTGCTGGTGCCACGAACAAAGGAGCAAAGAGAAGGTGTTCATTGGCCAAAAAAACCCAACTTGTTCATTGTCTGAACATGGCCATAGAGTTGGAAAGACCTTCTTTTCCAGCCTCCCACCACCAAAGTAGACCATGTATAACTTGATGAAATCCTAGCCAATGCAGCACCGAAGAAATAACCCTTTGAGAGCAAGCCTTTATCCAAGCCTAGTATGTGGGATAATGCCAAAAGCTACAGTTGCAAAACTAGGATCTCCTAGTGGTTCTGCTAGGGTGTGTGAGTTCAGCTTTCTTCTGACTGCACAACTGAAATGACAGACATTTATCCCAGTGAATCAAATGCTGGCTCTGCTGTCAGTCTTGCTACTCAAACCACCCCATCACCCTGCTTCTTCGAGGTGGCTGCTTGACCCTTTTTAATTTTTAAAGTGCCACTATTATGTTTATCTATAAAGCTGTTTTATTAGAAAAACCTAACCACTTTTCTTTTTTTTGTAAATTGAGAATTACCGTATTTTTCGCCCCATAGGACGCACCGGCCCATAGGACGCACCTAGTTTTCAGGGGGGGAAATCAAGGGAAAAAATATGATTCCCCCCCCCCCCGCAGCTCTTTAAAGGGTGTGCGGCTCCTGCAGGCTTTTCTAGGAGGTGGGGGAATTCCCCCACCTCCTAGAAAAGCCGCGGAGCCCCTTTAAAGAGCGCACGGCTTTTGCGGGCTTTTGTGGGAGGTGGGGGAATTCCCCCATCTCCCCCAAAAGCCCGCAGGAGGGAGAAGGGACTGACTCGGCCAGTCAGTCCCTTCTCTCTCCTTGGGGAAAAGCCCCCAAGAGCCGCTTGCTCTTTAAAGGGTGCGCGGCTCCGGCGGGCTTTTCTAGGAGGTGGGGGAATCCCCCCCTCATAGAAAAGCTAGCAGAAGCCGCGGAGCCCCTTTAAAGAGCGCGTGGCTTTTGCCTGCTTTTGCGGGAGGTGGGGGAATTCCCCCATCTCCCGCAAAAGCCCAAAGGAGGGTTGGAGAGCAGCAGGAAGGCGTTGCACACCTTCCCGCTGCCCCCCATCCTCGGGGGCTGGCAATGGTGGAAGCACTGCTTTCCCCCACTGCCAGCCTCAAAGAGCAGACTCTCCTGGCTTCAGCGGAAGCAACGCGAAGCCTCCGGAGCGCAGGCTTTGGAGGCTTCGCATTGCTATCGCTGAAGCCAAGGAGTCTGCATTCGCCCCATAAGACGCACATACATTTCCCCTTCATTTTTGGAGGGGAAAAAGTGCGTCTTATAGGGCGAAAAATACGGTACTTTTGGCATCCAAAGTATTTCAGTTTCTCTTCCAACTTCCATTTTACCAAAGTCAGTTTCAAGTAATCTGATCTGCAAACTTCATAGACGTGCTCAATCCCACTGTACTGTCATTGCTCATTATTTGATGATGGGTTGTTTTTTGGGGGGGGTTAAGATCTTGGAATTATTAGAAACAAAGCCACTGTTCAGATTTTTATTGAGATCTTTCATGTAAGAGAGCAATGTCTGGCTGCTTAAGACTGCAGTGCATTCTGCTTAAACTCAAATTCCTTATTGTAGACAGCTGTTAAAAAAATTAAAACAGGTCACTATTTGCTATAGGTAATGGTATAGAGGTCTATACTTACGCTACTATCCCTTTAATACTGAAGCAACTGAATTAGCATTCATATGTCTAGTGGGTAGCAGATCAGTGTTGATTAAACATCATTTCCTCTTCTGTATTTTATATTCAATTAAAAACATTGCTGCCGCTCCTTTTTGTTCATTTTTGTAATCAATTCTTGCTAAGATTTGTGTAGATCTTATTCAGCTGCTGCCAACACACAAACTTGAAGTTATCTAGAGCTGGTATCACAATTCATGCTGGAAATATGTTGGGTAATTTCAAAAGATGTTCTCATATGAATCTGCCTAGGGATAAACTGCATGGTAGAAGAAAGTGTCTGTAGGAACTGGCACTTAATTTGATGACTCTTCATAATTTGCGAGTTGCACATCACCAGGCCCTAGCATTAAAGCAGCACATGCAGTATTTCAGATGGTTTCTTGAAAAAGTTTGCCTTCCTTCACTTTGTGCAACAGACACTGCTTGAGTCTATGGTTGATGCAGCAGAAAATCTCTGTCCAAGTGCAATGAAGAAAGCGCACATAAGGCAAGATCTGATTGAGTCAGGCACTGAAAAGATTTCCATTCCACGGACATTTGTTAAAAACGTTCTCTTGGAGCAGTCTGGCATTGACATTCGTAATAAAATTAGGTAAGTCGGTATGATTTATCGGTTCGTCTATGGATTCAGTGGCACATATTTAAATTGTACATTGTTAAAAACAGACATCTACCTGTCCCTGCAACAGCAAATGGGGAATACCAGCAGTTCTAGACTTAGTTTGTTTCTACCTCCCTTAAGTCAAACACTTATGCCCTGGATGTCCCAAGTGTTTGATGGCTCATCTCATGGTCCAGAAAGTTCTAACAGACATACTGGTTTCTTGCATGTCCAACTTTGTTTTCTGATTAGAATGTTTTGTTGACACAGAACTAAGGTCTTATAAAACATGTATAGAAATTGAAGTTCAGGCTATGGTACCACAGTTAATGTAGAATACAATTAATTTCATTATTTGATTTTTAAATATGATTCATTAGTTTGATCTCTTGAGAATTGTTGGCTATCACCATTGAGGCGGGGGCTTCCAGATTAGGGATGGGTAGAACCATCTATTTATGGTCTGTGTCAATTTTACACATGCTCTTTTATATGTCCCTTTCATTCTGAGTCCACATCAGTCTTGAAATTTGAAAAAAACACTGCAAAAAAATAATTCCACATTATTTTTGAAGGCATTTTTTTCTTTATTTTTTAGTTGAGAGCTATATCACAAACTTCAGAGAAGTGTGAAAACCAAAAGATAATGCATTCCAATCTGTATATTGGCAAATGCAACTCAGGCTGGTACCTTAAATGCAGACTGAATGAAATCCCCTAGAATCTCTATTCCAGATACACCTTTTCACAAATAAAAATGATGATGAACACAGTTTGGAAAGGAAATGTTTCCTATAAAACCTCTACAGAGTACAAATCAGCAAAAGAAATATTGATTTACTGTCCATGTACCCTATGTAACCTGGTTTATTTACTACATCAATTAGCCTCTGTTTTATATCTTGTTTAATACAAAAGCAAAAGCCCTGAGATAAGTTGTAACAAAATTTCAAATTCATCAGCTTTTTAAAAAAAGTTTATAATCTAATTCTATTGATACAATGGTCAGGACCACTGCAGATGTTATAGCAACCTTGCAAGGAAACCAGGGCAGCCTAACTGTGCTCCCCTAAATACTATAAGACTTGCACATAACTGTTAAGCATCCATGGCTCAGAAGTGCCATACAATGCTCTAGGGCATATGTTCCTACTCTGTTCTCACATTTTGCAGCTTGGTACAAACCAGTGGCACACATGCATCTGAACTGATGTCACATTCTGCAGTGACACAATTGCATGAACTATGTCATGTATCAACATTGGTTGTTGTGTGGTTTATTTAAGGCACTCCATCTGTATAGAGTGCCAGATCTTTAAAATGGACCCTGAGACAACATCAACATAACACTTCCAGAAGTTCCAGCCTTGTAGTACAAATACTTCTGTTGAAGTTGTTGTCACACTGCACTGTAATAAGTGCAATTTACAACCATATAATGGTCTGATTGGTATCGCAGAAGGAAGGAATAAATTATTCTCATTTTTATTTTTTTGCAAATGGAAGGATAGGAACAAGGTAGAAATACATCTGGTTCTTTGTGATAGAAATAATTCGTCATATTTGCTGAAAGAGTGTGTGGCATTTTGTGTATTTTCATAATATTAATAATATCCTCTGTTTCTACATACACATTCATACATTTCTCCTTGGAGAAATTTTGAGATCTTTGTAACTTTTACATCATACAGCCAGTAGTGTAAAGAATAACGGAAACTCTTGTGTGAATTAAGCTTTCATTTTCTTATTCTCAACTTTCCCACAGTGAAGTGAAGTTGACAGTGGCCTCATTTCTCTCAGACCGAATCGTAGATGAGATCCTTGACGCACTGTCACATTGCCATCATAAACTGGTGAGTGCTGACACAGATCTGAGTATTTCAAGATATTTATAACAGCTCAGCATGATTTGCCTGTTACATTGCACTCACCTGCACTGTAGCTTCCAAATATATACCCATCTGTTTTGTTTCAAACTGTTCTTTAATATCATATTTTTTTAATTATAATCCACCCAACAATGTTAGGGTGAAGGACAGGTAAGAAATCAATTTATAATTGCAATTAGGATTGTGTAACAATTAGGATTGTGTAATTAGGATTGTGTAATTGCAACTGGGATTGTGTAACACGTTGTAGTTACACAAATGAAGACCACAGTGTCCCTAACACCCATAATGGACAAAATATCTGTATAATACTGTGTACATTGATACTAGTAAGGTAGAAATGTGAATGAGGGATGAAGGGGACAAAGACTCAACTGGATATGCATTTAAAAACAGGCTTGTCATGTGGCATACATCCTCAACCCTCTGTAATCTCTGTTATATAGTCAGAGAATTGTTGCTCAAGAGTTCAGATCTTTGACTAGAATGTAGGAAAACCAGATACTTGAAGAATGTTGTTTGGAAGAGGACAAAGTCTTCTTCTCACCTGTTGCAGAGAGAGCGAGCAGGACTAAATATAATGGGCTTTAGTTGCAGGAGAGTAGATTCTGTTGAACATAAGGAGAAACATCCTGAGATTAAGAGCTGTTTGGCAAGGAACCAATTTCCTGGAGGGATAATGGGCTCTTCTAGCAGAGGCTAGACAATCATCTCTGGGAGATGCTCTAGTTCTGGATTTCCTGCATGGAGGTGGGTGTGAACTAGATTTCCTACAAGGCCCTGTCCAATTCTGGGAGGAGTTGCTCTGTGAAGGGCTCTTGAGTTGACTCTTGCTCTTTGGCACCATTTGCATCAAACTTTTTTTTTGGCCAGTGTTTCATTTTTACTAAGAGCACTTTCTCCTGTTTCAACCTTTCCTCTAGGCTGATCATTTGACCCGGCGAGGCAAGCCCCTTCCCAGTCAGGAATCATTAGATATTGAACTAGCAGAGGAAAAACCTGCAAAACGTTCCATCATCACAGTTGAGGAGCTAACTGAAATCGAACGTTTGGAAGACCTAGATACATGCATGGTAAGACACCTTTTGCCCTTGTCTAGATCTCAGCATTCTGGTTCGTTTAAACTTCTGCTTGTTGTTATTGAAAAAATTGAGCTAGTAAATATGGATGGTGTGTGAAACATTTGTCCAAGAAACATATTGCAGGCAAAAGGAAAGGTAGCACTTTCATTTCCTTTTCACTTTTATTTCTTGTAGTTATCTTTTTATGGTATCTTTTAGTGTGTGCTATGCTGCTACCTCTCTATAAGTGACTGGCAGTACACAGGGAATGATTACCTCAATAAATCAAGCCTTTCCGCAGCAGCAAACTGTTGCTTCTGTCAGCACAGAACTTTCCATCCAGGTAGCCATTGAGCTATCTTTATTTGTAGTTGCATTTTTTATTATTTAGTGGCGGATGTTTGGCAGGTTTTGGTTGCTGCTGCTGTCGTTCCAAGGCTTATTATGAATCTCATGAATGTATTGGAAATCTGTTCTTACAAATAGTATAGATCCTTTTTGCCCCTGGCTCAGACTTTTTTGTTTATATGGATTTCTTTTGTTCATGGCTTTAAGGAAACTGAAAATTGTGTGTGTGAATCTTTCTTCTGCTCAGCAGATAGCTCAAGTAAGGCGGCTGAGTCTTGACACTTAAGTGACCTTTCTCAAGGGAGTTGTGATGTACACATTTTTTCATTTCTGTCCAGTGTTGGTGCATATGCACACACATGCCTTTCAACTGAGAATAACATTTCGTTTGATGAAGTGGACTTTACTACATGAAAGCTTATGGCACAATAAATATCTCAGTCTTCAAGGTACCGCAAGACTCTTGATTATTTATTATGTACACTAGAGACTGATCTTTTATACAGAGCTAAACTGGGTCAAAATAATCAAATAACTCATTCAGCAAGCAGCATGAATTCTGCATGCTGCATTATTGATGGTACATGTTATCTAACTAGCTCTTGTAGGCGGTTTTGTAAATAAGGGGCATAACTGCCTGTCATTGCTTTATTTCATGGCTCTTATTTTTCCAAATGTCCTAACTATAGATGTCTTGGCAATTGTATCACAGTTCAGAATCAAGTAAGTGCAGCTGGCAGTGGTTTGTTGACCATAATTACAAATTTAAGAAAATGTTTTTTAAAATGCATTGGCTACAGAACAATATAGGCTATACTTTCTAAAACAGTCTTCTACTGACTCACACTGTCGGACCATTAAGCTTTGTTTGACAAAAGATTGCTCAAGTCATTAGGTTATTTGGGTCAAGGTACACTGATGATGCCCAACTCTACTCCTCTGTAACATCTGAATCAGGAGAGGCCATTCAAGCCCTGGACTCAGTGGTGGGCAGGTTGTGGGGAATAAACACTGAATTCTGACAAGACGGAGGTGCTGTGGGTGGGTGGTTCCTGAGCCCAGATTGCCTTCTGTGGATGGGGTTGTGCTCCCCTTGAAATAGCATGTTCATCGTCTAGAGGTGCTCCTGGATTCATCATCATTGCCAGCGGCTCAGCTGACCTCATTGGCTAGGAGTGCCTTCTACCAACTTTGGTTGGTCAGTCAGTTATGGCCATGTCTGGACCTGAATAGCCTGAGCAGCATTGTCCAAGTTCTGGTAACCTCCAGACTGTATTGTTGCAATTCTCTCCATGTGAGGCTGCCCTTTAGGCTGGTCTGGAAGCTGCAGCTAATGCAAAGTGCAGTAGTTCTACCACTTACAGGGACAGGATATCACTAACACATTACTTTACTGTTGAAATAATTGCAGTGGCTGCCAATTGGCTACTGGGCCAAGCTCAAGATGATGGTTTTAGTGTGTATAGCTCTGTATACCTCAGGATCAGGACACCTACAAGATCATTTCCCTCCTTGTATGCTCAATTGATCATTGGCTGGTACAGATGAGGACTGCCTGCACATTCCATCTTATCAGGAAGTCTGTTCAGCACATGTAGAAATCAGTCCTTTAGTGTTGCGGCACCTACCTTTTGGAATTCCCTCCCCTTGAATATTTAGACAGGCACCATCTCTGTTGTCTTTCCAGCACCTACTGAAGACTGTCCTCTTTCAACAAGTATTTTAAGTTAGTATGCTTCCCAGTTTGCATCTGTAACAGATTTGTTTTTATAATGATTTTTTGTTTTATCACTTGTTGTGTGGCACCCAGTGGTCCTTTGGGGGACAGGGTGGGATATAAATTAGATTGATAAATCCTTGGACAGAATTCCTCATCAACCCTGACACATGAAATATTTTCCGCTAAAGACCTCTGGAATTGGGACCATCTGCATGCAAACCAAATGCCTGTACCTCTGAGCAATAGCTCCTCCCCTTACATACACCTCAGCTACCATCAGAAGTTATAAAATACTTGAGGGCCAAAGTGATCACTACATCTGCAAAACTCTGAATGAGCTGTTTACTCAGGAATGCGTAGTTTTCATTGGCAGTGGAATCAAGCATCCCAACCAGCAGACTCTTATGTTCTTTTGTAAGACAAACTACAATTAAAGTGGTATGTCTGCATTAACTGATGGATCAATGTTTTTTAAAAAAAAATTGAGAAAAGAAAAGCATAATATTCCAAATTAGAATCTTTCTAGTGGAAGCTAATGAGAGTGGATGATTTGGCGCTGGGTTTTGCCAGAGAAGGGCTTCAAATCTGCTTCAGTTCTTGTTCCCTCTTAAAAGCTCAGTGATGCACATAAGAGAAAGATGGGGACATTTCCCTTCATATACTTCTCAGTATTATCTTTCCATAGCCAGGAGATCAAATCTCCCTCTCGAGGGTAGACATATCTCTCCCCAACATCAGAGAGGGGGATCTGAAAAACCCATAATCCCTGGAACACCTTCCTGGGGGACCATAGGATTGTACCCCAATAGTTTTTGATATAGTAGCCATAAGAGAACTATTGCAAATAACTATATGTTGTTTGGTCTGATCTATGGTTGTTGTGTCCTTAATGTTAATGCAGTAACAATATCAGCATTGTATTGTTACTTCAAAGATTTCTCTGTGTGACAGTGGGAGTGTTCAGATAGGTAGAAGTTATTCTGAGAAGCAAATAACAGTTCAAGCTTAAACAGATGATCTCCTACTTAAAAATTTCAAACCACTGCTTGTGTTTCCAGTAAGGAGCTTTTGCTTCTGGTGCAAGCTTGAGAGATCTGGCTCTTGTTTGAGTCCAAGAATTCAAGAAAAGCATTTGAAGTCATTTCCAGGAGAAGCTCCCACTCTGAGCACAGCAGCAAAAGGACTGAGAGAAAATCTAAAATTAGTCTGTGATGAAAGGCACCCAGCCTCATCCCATCAGTAGGGGAAAGAGTTACCTTCTGAAACATCTTATGAATCTAGCCATAATAAAATTTGTTCCTGGGATTTGCACTGCAGATCTTGGTATGTTCAAATATGCGTTAAAGGATATTTGACTTCTATCGTAAGAAGAATATACCACAGAGTTTCAAATGTTAATTAGGACTCTTTGATTGATCTAACGTTGAGCAAGCTTACTTACACTTTGTTCTGATGTTTTATGTACTGGGTTTTGGTTTTTTGTTTTTAGTATTACCCTCAACATGCTCTTTTTAATGTCTTTCATGATTAGTTTAGCCCTTGGTCAGGTTTCCTAGGCTGTTCAGACCACTCCAATTTGCCTGGAGACTTCACACTTATGTGCTAAATATAGATCGCTCTCCGTTATTCTTTCTCAGTATTTCATGGTTCATTCACTTCGATTTCAGCACTAAATCATAACCTGCCTGAAGAGAAGAGGCAAGTGTGCATTTTTTCATCTTCTTTATGACTGTGCAATCTTCACACGGCACTGGCACAGATTTAATGTGCAGACTTAAGGAAAGGAAGAAGATTCTCTCTAAAGGCTACTTTATAAATTAAGAGTTTGTCTTTTACTGTTGGATAAAGGCTTGGTGCTGTTAGTGTTGTAGTTGAAGTGGCCTTGTAAGGTTGAACAGGATATTTAAGTATTTTTGTTTTTGCTCTGTGGAGTTGACTTGCAGGTGAGCTCTTAAACCGACAATGGTCAAACTCAGTCGTGGATTATTGTATGGGAAGCTGAGCTATTGCGTGGTGCTCTGGCATAATTTAGTGCTTGTCATACTTCTCTTGCAGCTCATCCATACCTCCTTTTGCTTCCACACTTTTCAGACACAGGTCCCCCGCTGTAAAGCTCCGTGTTCGAGCAGGCTGCTGCTGTTTTTTGTCTCGGAACTTTCCCCAGAAAACCCTTGTTTTACTGCTGAATTGGAGTAAATGGCTATCCCGCAGAAAACCCAATTGCCATTTGCTGTGATTCAATACTAAAACGTGGGTTTTCCTGGGGAAAGCTCTGGGACCAAAAAAAACCTCAGCAACGCTCAGACACAGAGTTTTAAAGCCAGGACGTATGCCTAGGAACATTGTACAATCTGGATGCACCCCTTAGTTGTGTGATAGCTAAACCTGCCAAAAAACAACAACCAGGCTCTTCAGACATTACATTGTTAATGACAGCGTGGCAGCAACTTTCATAGTGGTAGACTTCAGATGTTCTGTGACTGGTATTGGAGCAACTGTTGGATCTAGCAGCAAGTAAGCTAGTAAAATGATACCTGAAGAGGAATGTTGCTCCATGCGTCTCGCTGCCATGGTGTTTAACACACAAGTATTTAGCTGTTCAGTCTAAAAAAAGTAAGGAAAGGTTTTGCCTTCCACTTCCCTTCTGGGCAGCCTTCTATGGCTCTTCCTGCCCAAGCAGGAACACATATTTCAGTGTGGGTGAGACAAGAATGACACATTCCATTTCCACCTAAAATTAAAGGGAAATCCTCTGCTTACAGCTACTAGCTGGAACAAAACTCGTGTCAGTTTAGAACCATAGGCATAGAATGGTGCAAGAGACAAATGGCAACCTTCTCTCCTCTTCTGAAGTATACAAAGTTTCTGTATATGTAATTAAGACTGTTCCACCTGCGCTAAGGCTTCAGCAAAGGCGCCAACCATACCTATGTTAGCTTGCCCAGCCTTAAGATTGACTTCAAAGATGAGATCTCTGGCTTACTGGAAAGTTCCACCAGTCCAGTGGATGATACCAGCAAGAGGAGTTTTTGGGTGGTGGCCCCCACACCTATGGCATTCTTTCATTACAGGGATATATACGATCCCATCTTTATTTACCTTTAAATGGATTCTGAAGAAATATTTGCTTCAATCTCTCTTTGGCTGAAGTGTTGTGCGCCAGGAGTTTTAACTGCTGCTGATTTTTGACTGGGGCGGATAAAGTATAATGTATTCAATTGTTTAAGTTGTTTTAATTTTGAGAGCCTCATTGGGAGGGCTATGGCATGAAGACCAGGATAAAAATCCATTCATAAATTTTAAAATAGTATGATGTCAGCTCCCAACACTTGCAGCAGCATTCAGAGCTGTGTATTGTGTCCTGCCTGCTCAGCAGAGGATAGAAATGGACTCAAAATGATTCTGTTTTAATCTAGATGTCAGGCGTGTGGCGAAACAAAATAGTGAAATATTATTTCCTAAACCATTTCACTTTGTCTTGGTTGTAGGAAGAGGGACTATATACAGTGAACCAGATGATAAATTATATGTGTATAGCATTCCATGAAATTGCAGGTGTTTGACACAAATATGGAGAGAATATAATTTTACAACTGTCTCAAGCTGGTTCTTGGAGGGTTTGTTTGTTTGAGAATAAGGTGTGTTTCAATTTTACGAACTTGTAAGCTTTTCAATCTCCCAAAGAGGAGTGTTTTACTCTGAAATGTTTTGAACTACAGTGAAGTATGTTGTACTACATACAGTGAACCAGATGCTATATTAGCATTCCATAAAATGGAATTATTTAGGATACTCCTTATGTGACTGAGACTGTTAAGGAAGTTACGTAAAACTCCTCTGCAAATGCTGAAGGAACTTGCTTTTCCTCTCTTCCCCTACTTGAATGCTCTGTTAGATAACTGTTTTAAAATAAATATCCTTGTGTTAAAACTAAAATGCAACATACGTGTAATTTGGTGGAAACACTAGTATTCATACCACATGCATTATTTACAAATAAGGAGGAACATGGTTTGTTTGTTTGTTTGTTTGTTTTCTATTACTGTGATTAAAACCATTGTATAGTTGTATTCATTTACCTGGGAATAATCTCCATTGAACTCTCTTCTGGATAACGCACATAGCTTTGGGAGGTTTGTTTGTTTGTTTGTTTGTTTGTTTGTTTGTTCATTTATGTTAACTCTGTTAATGGCATTTGGACATAGACCAGAAGAAGATGTCTTCTACCAAGCGTCTATTTCTCCCAGATGTTTGAAATATAACACTGAACTGTGCTGCAGTATAAAAAATAATAGTAATAATAACTTCAGGTTCAATGAGCTACTGGCCCTTCAGTCATCTGAGCCTGGAACTTACATTATTTCAATTAAAAATCATGATCCTCAAATGTTTTGAAAGTGCATGAGGTTCTACACTGGAGGTCTTCATGCTCCGCTGCCCCTTTTAGTCATCTTCACCTCTTCAGGGAATAGTAATAAAGCATAAATGAAAGCACAGAGAGAGCTTCCCTGCACCTGATATAAATCTGTTCCCATTTTGCCTTAATGTGAAAGGTTTGTATCTTCTGCTTATCTTTGCTTCAGTATTTCTGCTTCAATTTTTTTTTATTTGCCAAATTTCAGCACTGCTTGCTTCTCCCTACTCTTCTCCCTTGAAACTGCTCTTGCTTTATCTTCTGCCCATTCATATTCTTTTATCTTTCTCTTCTGGCTGCATGGAGACTCTCTGCTGTACAAGTGTAAGTATTTTTGTTTTAAGCTTTGCTGTTTCTTACCTACTTCGTTTTTCTTGCTCCATTTGCTTCTGTAGTGCCTTACTAATCTGTTGGGGAAAATGCCGTACCGTCAGTGTACAGCTATTAACAGAAACAGGCGACAATTTGGAAGCGAAGTTGGATTTTACAAGATGTTCCAGCCAGCATAATGTGTGGCGAATTTGAAATATCCCTCAGAAGACATGAGAACAATACCAAGCATAATCTTCACATAGCACTAGTTAATGGCTAAGAAAATCTCTGGATTCAGTTGCGCATTGATGCTAAGATCAGTTTATTGAAAACAAAGCTTTAAAGGAACAGAAGGTAGGGTTTTCCCAGGGGCAAAGCTAGGCTTTATTACACCTGAGTCGGAGATCCAGTTTGGCACACCCCCACCCCCACACATACAGGTGCCCCTCTGGAGACTTCAGCCAGGGCAAAAAAACCCTGGCTAGCCCCACTGTAGCTGTGGCACTGGTTTCCCTGTCATAGATTTTAAGATAAAAAAATTCCTTCCAGTAGCACCTTAAAGACCAACTAAGTTAGTTCTTGGTATGAGCTTTCGTGTGCATGCACACTTCTTCAGATACATGCACACGAAAGCTCATACCAAGAACTAACTTAGTTGGTCTTTAAGGTGCTACTGGAAGGAATTTTTTTATTTTGACTATGGCAGACCAACACGGCTACCTATCTGTAACTGGAACCATAGATTTTAAGGTGACATATTTTCTGTTGCACTGCATTGTCTCTGCTTGGCAAATGCCATTCAAGCATGCAATATTCGTACCTTTGACGGGGAGAGGGAGAAAAGGAAAAGAGACTGGATCTGATCTGAATGAAAATGCATTCAGCAAGTTTATGTAACAGGAATGGAGCAGAGGCAGCGGAAACAGGGAAACTTTTGTATATAACCTCTTCTGGAGTCATTTCAAGTCTAATTATGCTAAGCAATGGTGTGTAAAGTTTCCCCCTAATACCAAGATTGAAGCTCTTCGTATGTGTTAAAATGTAATTTCCACTTCCAGTTATAAGAGGATATAACAGGAATCCCTACTTTTCCCCTTGGGCAGTGGAAGAATCAATACACTAGGTTTCTTGCCAGTTTTTCCTCAGATGCCCACACCCTCTGGCAATTCTACACTTCCATTTCTGTTCTTGAGTGTTTGCCAGCCAGGCTATGGTTTCAGGAGGAGCAACAAACACAAGTACTGCAGGTGACATTTGCTATTATAGAGTGGGATACAACAGGTGATACTTTTTGTTGAAACAAAGCAACCAGAAATCTGGAGTGGCGTGCACCACCACTTTGCTTTAGAGTTGGAGTGTAAGTTGGGTACTTGGAAGAACATGTTTTCTCTCCTTCTGCGCTGTAGGACTTTTCCTTTTCAATTTGTGAAGGTTTGCTTTGCATCACCTTCAGCATACTGTTTCTGCTTTTCGTGGTCTCTATGAAAAGAGTTACGGTCACATCACAGATGCAAATATTTTATCAAAAGTGGTTATGCAGGTGTGGGTAAACCCATATGCATTGCCACCTGTAAAAATCATATATATGTTCTGCAATTCCTACATTTGATGGAATATTTGCTATTCATACTGCATCCCGAAAACTGAGCAGACACGTGCATTCTCATGCATCCTACATTACACTAGACTAATGTACAGTAGACTAATCATGAAAATATCTTTTAAAATCATACTAATTGGGTTGCCTTTAGGTACAGTGGTGCCTCGCAAGACGAAAAGAATCCGTTCTGTGATTCTCTTCGTCTAGCGGTTTTTTCGTCTTGTGAAGCAAGCCCATTGACGGATTAGCGGATTAGCGCTATTAGCGGCTTTTAGCGGCGTATCTGCTGATCGGATCAGCTGATAAGCAGCTTAGCGGCTTAGAAAAGGGGGGGGGGAAACCGCAGGAACTCGCAAGGCATTGTCGTCTTGCGAAGCAAGCCCATAGGAAATTCATTTTGTGAAGCACCTCCAAAACGGAAAACCCCTTCGTCTAGCGGGTTTTCCGTCTTGCGAGGCATTCGTCTTGCGGGGCACCACTGTATGTATGAATGGCATCTGCTTATCTGTCAATCTTTCTGCTGAACCAAATGCCACTCAAATTCAGCTGTATGGGCAGAACTTTTAAGAAGAATGTCTTAACACAGCTTTCCCCATCCTGGCAGCCTTCAGGTGTTTTGGGTTACAATTCTCAACATCCATGAACATTGGCTAGAGAATACAGGGGCAGATAGGAGTTGTAGTTCGAAACATTGGAGGGCATCAAGTTGGAGAAGGCTGTCCTAACATATGTAGGTAAAAATGGCTTGAACATGAGCTTCTGCAGGTACCAAAATGCTAATTAGGTAGAAAATAGATTATCTTGTATACACTTCCTTACCATATTCACTCAAAACGTAATAGTTGCCATAGATAGGTAAACACAAGATTCCTCCCTGCTCCATCCCATTTTGCTGAAAACGGAAGAGTTGCCGTTTTCAGCAATCTTCAATTAAGCTTTTAGTATGGCAGCACTGAGCATGTCTTAAAAGATTACTTGCATTCAATTTTACCAACTAAAACTGACCTATTGATTTAAAGTCACCAAGAAAATGCGTAGATGATCTTGTGCCAGAAATTATTAATGAAATAAGTTAGATAAACTGTGCTTTCTTTGTATGGCTGGGACAAATTGATCAGTGTATCAGTGTAACAGTTATTAATTGCTCCAGCCTGGTGGCTGTAGGACACAATCACTGTCTCTGCCTTGCCACTACTCTTGTTGTCGTTTAGTCGTGTCCGACTCCTCGTGACCCCATGGACCAGAGCACGCCAGGCACTTCTGTCCTCCACTGCCTCCCGCAGTTTGATCAAACTCATGCTGGTAGCTTCAAGAACACCATCCAACCATCTCATCCTCTCTCGTCCCCTTCTCCTTGTGCCCTCCATCTTTCCCAACATCAGGGTCTTTTCCAGGGAGTCAGCCCTGAGTGCTCACTGGAAGGACAGATCATGAAGCTGAGGCTTCAGTACTTTGGCCACCTCATGAGAAGAGAATTCTCATGAGGTGGCCAAAGTACTGAAGCCTCAGCTTCATGATCTGTCCTTCCAGTGAGCACTCAGGGCTGATTACCTTAAGAATGGATATGTTTGATCTTCTTGCAGTCCATGGGACTCTCAACAGTCTCCTCCAGCACCATAATTCAAAAGCATAAATTCTTCGGTGATCAGCCTTCTTTATGGTCCAGCTCTCACTTCCATACATCACTGCTGGGAAAACCCTAGCTTTTACTATACGGACCTTTGTTGGCAAGGTGATGTCTCTACTTTTTAAGATGCTGTCTAGGTTTGTCATTGCTTTTCTCCCAAGAAGCAGGCGTCTTTTAATTTCGTGACTGCTGTCACCATCTGCAGTGATCATGGAGCCCAAGAAAGTAAAATCTCTTACTGCCTCCATTTCTTCCCCTTCTATTTGCCAGGAGGTGATGGGACCAGTGGCGATGACCTTCGTTGTTGTTGTTTTTTTATGTTGAGCTTCAGACCATATTTTGCGCTCTCCTCTTTCACCCTCAATAAAAGGTTCTTTAATTCCTCCTCACTTTCTTCCATCAAGGTTGTGTCATCTGCATATCTGAGGTTGTTGATATTTCTTCTGGCAATCTTAATTCTGGCTTCGGATTCATCCAGCCCAGCCTTTCGCATGATGAATTCTGCATATAAGTTAAATAAGCAGGGAGACAATATACAGTCTTGTCATACTTCTTTCCCAATTTTGAACCAATCAGTTGTTCCATATCCAGTTCTAACTGTAGCTTCTTTTCCCACATAGAGATTTCTCAGGAGACAGATGAGGTGATCAGGCACTCCCATTTCTTTAAGAACTTGCCATAGTTTGCTGTGGTCGACACAGTCAAAGGCTTTTGCATAGTCAATGAAGCAGAAGTAGATGTCTTTCTGGAACTCTCTAGCTTTCTCCGTAATCCAGCGCATGATTGCAATTTGGTCTCTGGTTCCTCTGCCTCTTCTAAATCCAGCTTGCACTTCTGGGAGTTCTCGGTCCACATACTGCTTGAGCCTTCCTTGTAGAATTTTAAGCATAGCCTTGCTAGTGTGTGAAATGAGTGCAATTGTGCGGTAGTTGGAGCATTCTTTGGCACTGCACAAGAGTCGTCTCTTGTGTTGTTGGAAAAGCGTGTTTGTGATGACCAGCTTGTTCTCTTGACAGAACTCTATTAGCCTTTGCCCTGCTTCGTTTTGATCTCCAAGGCCAAACTTGCCAGTTGTTCCTTTTATCTCTTGATTCCCTACTCTAGCATTCCAATCCCCTATAATGAGAAGAACATCCTTCTTTGGTGTCACTTCTATAAGTCTTGTAAGTCTTCATAGAATTGGTCAATTTCAGTTTCTTCAGCACCAGTAGTTGGTGCATAAACTTGGATTCCTGTGATGTTAAAAGGTCTGCCTTGGATTCGTATCAAGATCATTCTATCATTTTTGAGATTGCATTCCAGTACAGCTTTCGCCACTCTTTTGTTGACTATGAGGGCCACTCCATTTCTTTTACGGGTTTCTTGCCCACAGTAGTAGATATGATAGTCATCTGAACTGAATTCGCCCATTCCTGTCCATTTTAGTTCACTGATGCCCAGGATGTCAATATTTATTCTTGCCATCTAATTTTTGACCACATCCAACTTACCAAGGTTCATGGTTCTTACATTCCAGGTTCCTATGCAATATTTTTCTTTACAGCATTGGACTTTCCTTTCGCTTCCATGCATATCCGCAACTGAGCGTCCTTTCGGCTTTGGCCCAGCCGCTTCATCAGCTCTGGATCTACCTGTACTTGTCCTCCGCTCTTCCCCAGTAGCATGTTGGACACCTTCCGACCTGAGGGGCTCATCTTCCAGCGTCACAACTTTTATATGCCTGTTGTCTTTGTCCATGGAGTTTTCTTGGCAGGGATACTGGAGTGGCTTGCTGGTTCCTCCTCCAGGTGGATCACGTTTGGTCAAAACTCTCCACTATGACCTGTTCATCTTGGGTGCCCTGCTCGGCATAGTTCATAGCTTCTCTGAGTTATTCAAGCCCCTTCGCCACGGCAAGGCAGTGATCCATGAAGGGGTGCCACTACTCTTAGGTTTAGTCAGTTAGAATAATAATATTGTTTCATGATCCCCCACTTCCATAAGCAGTAGAAAGTCTTTTACACTGTCTGGCTTATTGTTACAAGGCAGTACTGAAGACCTTCGGCATGCTTGGAATGTCTGCTTCTTTATAAATATGCACGCTGTGCACGAGGGAACATGCACCCAGATACAGTGCTAATATTTAAGGCAGCATTCAGTCCTGCAAAAGCAAACAGTGTGTTTATCAAGCCCTCCTTTCCTTTTTCCTTCACTGACTACAGTCCATCTATCTAACAACATTCTTCAATCCTACTCAAAGCAGGTGGAGCGTGTCCAATAGCCACCACCCACCTGCTATCAAAAGCTCAGTTAACTAAGCAGGAATGTTCCTCTCAGTGCCCATTAAAGAAATTGCTTCAATCTAGGCTTTTGTTTAATTATCTGTTTACTTTGCATGGCTTTAACAATATATTGGGCATTGTCGTAAATGTAGCGTAATAAGAGCAAGGAAGCTGTAGATCCTGATGACTAGCTGAGACCAGAAGGGGGAATAATCAGAGGCAGGATTCAAGGAGGGTGCATGGAGTGAGTGAGTGTGTTGGGGGTGGGGGTGACATGGGAAATATCAGGAAAACAACTGTAAACATAAAATAGCATGTTGTGTTGCATGAACGGAAGGCAGTACAAAAGAAACTCATGTGGAGCGAGGAGGAAAATTTGGGCAGGGGGACTCGGGGCTCTCTGTGTGCATTTAATCAGACCCTGTTCTCCTTTGTAATTGTTGTGCACCAAAGTACCTCAGATTCTAATTAACTGGTTAGCATCATTTAGTTTCTTTTCACTTGTACTTTTTGGTTCAGGAACTGGTTACCCAGACAACAACAAGATAATAGGAATAGGCTCATCAAGCTTACAGAAGAGGTACCCCCACCCTAAATCTGTATCCTTTCCTATTTTGATTCTGTGGCTTTTTTGTGTTTGCCACAGTAGTATGAAGTAAATTATTTTAGGGGTTTCACCTGAAGCTCTTCCCTGTTGAGTACTACTGTTGCTTATAATGAGATTATTCTGATGATGGTGCATACCTGAAGTTCTCAGCACGGTGCTGATGGGCACAACAATGCCCTTTGATACTCTACTTGTGGCCCTCCCCCTGCCCCTCCCTATTTTTCTTGTGTTTGCTCTTTCTTTGTTTTTTTTTTTACTTGAGGGAGTTGGATTCTTTCCTTTGGCTTTTGTTTGTTTAGGGTGTTTTGCCTTCTTTTTTTGTCTGTGCTTTATTTGTATTGGGGGGGGTTGGGGGGAGGGGTGTAGGTAGGCCAAGAACAAACTTAAATGCTTAAGTCCTAGCACTAAGCCAAACTAGGTCACACCACAACAGGAGGACCAGGGGAGGAACAAAGCAACCACAGTTCCTGTTGTGAGTACGCACACCCTCAGATGTTCATGCTTAGGTGTGAACTGGCCAGATAAACTTTGTATGAAGTGAAGTGAAGTTTAACAATTTTTTTCTGTGCTGGCTTTCTCCACTGTGACTTACATTTGATTAAAACAAATACAGTGGTGCCTCACAAGACGAAATTAATCCGTTCCGCGAGTCTCTTCGTCTAGCGGTTTTTTGTCTTGCGAAGCAACCCTATTAGCGGATTAGCGCTATTAGCGGTTTAGCGGTTTAGCGGCTATTAAAGGCTTAGCGGCTTAGCGGCTAAAAGGCTAATGCGAAGCAAGCCCATAGGGAAATTCGTCTTGCGAAGCACATCGAAAAACGGAAAACCCTTTCGTCTAGCGGGTTTTTCATCTTGCGAGGCATTCATCTTGCGGGGCACCACTGTAATGCATAATGCTACCTAGCAATACTTTCATAGTTGGGCAGTAGTAGCATTTATTTATTTATTCAGCCATTTGGAATTTCCGTTCATTATCCCTTCTAATGGCACTGACAGCTGAAAAGGCTCTAGCTAGACTTGAATTCACCCGTCTGATCCTGCAAGAAAAACTTGAGCAAGATAATCCCCTAGGGCTTCATTTCTCTTTTCAGCTGGTGTGAACAGGTAGATCAACCAAACTGGAGGCTAGATTGTCATATCAAAGAGGAAACTCCCATTCAGAGTTCATTGGGTTCTAGAATGAATAACAAGTATATTTGTAGGTCCATCGTTTCATTAATTTATTTTTGGTCTTTACATTCAGGCTTTGATTTATCACTGTGAACTCTACTCTTATTTTTAAAGTAAATAATGTATTCAAGTACAGTGATTCCAAAAGCGCAGGTTTTAAGCAAAAGTGTACACAGTGAACTACTAACCAGTTACAGTTGAAACCCTTTATGCTGAGGCTGCCTAATACAATGTGTATTTCATATATTGTTATAACTCATAAAAGATAGAAAGGAAAGTTGTGAATATTGTGGCAAAGGTCAGCTTTGAGTAGAAAACATTAGGTTTATTTTATTGTAGCATTTTAAAACTACAATAAGTCAATCCCCAAAGCATTGTATAAGGATATCACCAAAATTTGATAAATTCACAAAAACGACACTATGCACAATTTATAGTAAGGAATTTATCTGTTCTCTCTCTCTCTCTCTCTCTCTCTCTCTGTGTGTGTGTCTTCTTTCTTTCTTTCTTTCTTTGTCGGTATAATGCCTAAAAATAGAAAACACCATTCAAAGGTAGCTTGACTAAAAATAACGCTTAGGATAATGCTTCCATTGTTCAATAATAATACTTTTTTGTGAAATCTCAGTAACTTTTTAAAAATCAGATGGCACTATGTGACATTGCTCCTCTTCCAACCACATTTCATCAAATGTGATGAATTTGCACTCATTATAAAGTCTGAACACCAGGTTTGAATGCTTTCCAGCACAATAAATGATCATTATGAATGATTCTGAAGACAGAAAGCTTAATTAACCGTTACTTGATTAACAGATCACTTGATTTCTGATCCAGAATTAAATGAGCTTTGCTTTTGCTCCATCTTTCACAGCTGTGTTGACTTCATAATATGAAGAATATATTCCAGTCTTACTCAGAGCTAACAGCTGCACTGGTACAGCTAACTTTTCTGTCCGCACTTATGGCATTAAGTTCTGCCATCTTTTCATTCTGCAGATGACTCCTAAGTCTAAAAGGAAGAGTATCCACAGTAGAATGCTGAGGCCTGTATCCAGAGCTTTTGGTAAGTGGTTGTTTCTTTTCACAATTTATTAAGCTACTTCCTTAAGATTTATAAGATTTACATAAATTGACCTTTATAAGATTTACCTAAATAGACCAGGGAGGGGGAATCTGTGACTGTGGGGAATATGATGATGGACTACAATGAAGGACCCATCCCTGTTCTAGAATATAAGCATTATTTGGTCTGTTGCTCTCATCTAACCTTATACAAATTAACAATTCAAAATAGATACTGATGCTCAAGCTTCTTTAGGGGTGTTAGTTGTGCAGGAACCTGTGTCTACAAAAAAAAATACTTTGATAACTACAATTCTATATTTAAAGACATTATGAGTGAAGATAGTTTAGATGCTGTAGGCCTGGTCATTGTCAAGCCTCAGGTCCTCACATGCTTCTCCCTCCCTTCTTCCTTCCCTTATGGACTCTGATCCCCTCATACCCTTTCTGGTTTAAGACATCCTATAGTTCACCATTATATCCCAACCAGAATTGGAAACTATGTACAAACCATAATTTCCAGTTCTGGGTTGCCACAAACCAGGGAGTGCAGAAAGGGTGGGGTGAAAAAGTGATCCAGAGGCTCAGATCCAATCATCAAAGCATGATTTGTCATTATTCCAAACTATTTCATACTTGTCTGTTTACAAATGTCATTTCCCACTGCAGGGGCTTATTGACAGGGTTATGCCTATATTAACAAACCTGACCAGAAAAGGAGAGGTTCAAATATAATAAACTTCAAATATTTCTCTTAGAGATGGAGTTTGACTTGGACAAAGCATTGGAAGAAGTTCCCATCCACATAGAAGACCCCCCATTCCTTATCGGAAGAGTGGACAAACGGACTTCTGGGCTTATCTCAGAGCTGCCTTCCGAGGAAGGGAAAAAACTGGAGCACTTTACAAAACTAAGGCCTAAGAGGAATAAAAAACAACAGCCCACGCAAGCTGCGGTGAGTGAAAATCTTGGTTGTGATATTTTACTTCATAGGAGAGATAGCTGAGTCGGTGGAGCAAGAGACTCTTAATCTCAGGGTTGTGGGTTCAAGCCCCACATTGGGCAAAAGTGTCCTGCATTGCAGGGGTTGGGCTAGATGACCCTCATAGTCCCATCCAACTCTACAATTCTAGGATTCTTATTATTCCATTCTTTCAATAGTGTGCAAGCTTTAAGCCATGCTTTAAGATTTCACTGTTGCTTCTCAAACCCATACACAGTTATGGCTTTTGACAGCCATAACTGGCAATATAGAACCTCCAGAGGCTTCTATATTAAGTAAAACTATGTGGGTTAAACCACAGAGCTTAGGACTTGCCAATCAGAAGGTTGGTGGTTTGAATCCCTGCGACGGGGTGAGCTCCCGTTGTTCAGTCCCAGCTCCTGGCCACCTAGCAGTTCGAAAGCACGTCAAAGTGCAAATAGATAAATAGGTACCTCACCGGCAGGAAGGTAAACGGTGTTTCCGTGCGCTGCTCTGGTTCGCCAGAAGCGGCTTAGTCATGCTGGCCACATGACCTGGAAGCTCCCTCAGCCAATAAAGCGAGATGAGCGTCGCAACCCCAGAATCGGCCACGACTGGACCTAATGGTCAGGGGTCCCTTTACCTTTATGTGTCTTACCAGGTGAGTACGACAGCACCTCAAGATGGCGAACAGAATGGTCTTATGGGAAGAGTGGATGAAGGCGTTGACGAATTTTTCACTAAGAAGGTGACAAAAATGGATTCAAAGTAAGTCTTATTCTTCAGCAAGGTACAGTAGCTGAAGCTGCTGTAGATATTTGGGGGGTGTTTTCTGTCTTTAAAAATTCAAAATAGCAAGTACATGACACTGCTAGCACTAATGTAATGGACGTAATTATGCCAATAGTAAGTTAAAGTGATTTATATATGCTAAATACGTCTATATCCATATATTTGGGTTTAGGTCATCATAGTGCCACTTAAGTTCATTAGAATTCTTTATGATTGCAATTTAAGCAGAAGAGCCATTCTTTTAGGAAGCTGCCTTATACTGAGACCATTGATGCTCAGCATCTTCCATATTTACTGGCAATGGCTCTCCAGAGTTTGAGGCAAGGAGTCTATTCTAAGCCGCATCTGGAGACGCCAGGGATCGAACCTGGGAACGTCTGCATGCAAAACCTATGCTTCACCATATCTTGGTGACGTTCCAGTGCTACATGCCATGGCACGGCACTGCAGGGCATTGTGTAGGATTAAAGAGTGGCATAAGCAAGGGAGGCTGAGGAGGAAGGCAGTGGTGAGGAAAAGCAGACAGTGAAACAAGTGTGCCAAGCAGTACTTAAATGCTGCATTTCCTCTTCAAAGTGGTTTAGGGCAGGAGGGATGATTTTGTTCACCTGAAGCAATTGCAGTGGTACCTCAGGTTACCTACGCTTCAGGTTACAGACTCCGCTAACCCAGAAATAGTGCTTCAGGTTAAGAACTTTGCTTCAGGATGAGAACAGAAATTGTGCTCCGGCGGCGCGGCAGCAGCAGGAGGCCCCATTAGCTAAAGTGGTGCTTCAGGTTAAGAACAGTTTCAGTTTAAGTACGGACCTCCGGAATGAATTAAGTACTTAACCTGAGGTACCACTGTATTTTGAGGTTGGTATCGAAATTTGGTACCACACAAAACCCTCGTTTCCTTGACTAAACAGAATGTGTTCTAACTTGATTATGCTATTTTATTCATTTTCTTTTTATTTATTCATTACATTTTCATAACGCCCTTCGTCATAAGATCTCGGGGCGTTTCACAGAATAAAAATACAAGATAAAAACACAAGTATTAAAGCAAAACAACAAACCACCCCCTTCCCACAGACACATTTAAAAGGTTGTAGAATATTAACCAGCCAGAGGCCTGGTTGAAGAGGAATGTTTTTGCCTGGCACCTAAAAGTATATAATGAAGGCACCAGGTGAACTTCCCCAGGGAGAAGTATGATAATTCCACATAACTATGTCTCTGGTAGACATAATCTACCACAGAAGATTGACTTCACTGGTAATATAAAATGCATTCTTTATTTAGAGCGAGCATTACCATGGAATTTAAGCAAGGAGAATTTAATACAGTACCGCACCAGATTCCCTTAGGAGGTTGTGGACTCTCCTTCCTTGGAGGGCTTTAAGCAGAGTTTGGGTACCCATCTATCATGAATGCTTTATCTGAGATCCCTGCATTGCAGGGGGTGTTGGACTAGTAGACCCTTGAAGTCCCTTCCAACTCTACAGTTCTATGATGGCTCAAAACTGTGGTTAGTCAAAATACCACTGAAAGCTTCCAATCTCCTTGTGATCTCGCCAGATATGGAGAGCAGAAGCACAAGAGCCTATGTAACACTAAACCGTAGTTTAGCATTATGTCCAAATGAGGCCATTATGGCTTATGTGCCCTTTTCATCTATTAGGAGATCCTCAACAAAAGGCGCGGACACAAATGATTCCAGCGAAGCCACTGATGAAAAGAAGAAAAGAGATTCTCGGAAAAGCGGCTTTCTCAATTTAATCAAATCTAGATCAAAATCTGAACGTCCTCCAACTGTTCTGGTGTCGGAGGACCCCTCAGCACCCAAAGGTGCTGCCAAAGGCCCCACAGCAGACACTGCAAAGAAGGAGGTTAAATCGACTGAACAGAACGGCAACACTGAAAAAAACGAGGAACTGAAAACGCCAGACTCAGTAGAGGAGGGGTCCTCAGAGGATGCCTCAAAGCTTGAGAAGAGTGACAGCAAAGGCAGTCCTCAAGGAGGACGTCGGTATGGGGTGCAAGTGATGGGTAGTGGACTTTTAGCAGAAATGAAAGCTAAGCAGGAGCGCAGAGCAGCATCTGCACAAAAGGTGAGTGATATTTTCATTTTAATGGTCCGAGCAGTTCATTTGAGGGCTTACACAGAACAACATAGCTAAATAATGGCAGCCAGCTTGAGGCATTTGATTCTGACCAAAATGGTTATACTCAAAATTGCCATTAGCACTTACGGTTTCTATACTTTTGTATTTGTTATTAAAAAATTAGCACGTTTGTTTAAGTGTTGACGTGACAGCTGGCTGCTTAAACGTACCTGAGGTAGGAACAAAAACTATAAGGAATTTACTACTTGATGTGCGACCTAGTACAATCCTACTACAGTTGCTGGTAAGGAGCAGGTGTGTGCTAGGTGAAAAGATGGCAAATGTTGGGCGGGGTGGGGGTGTTTTTTGTGTGAATTCGCAGGAACAGTGAAAGATCAGTGAATAGGGGATTAGTCTTCTCTCCAAGCAAATATTCGGCAGTGGTCTTGCTCCACCTAGCGTTTGAAGAGATTTTAATATTAGCTCTAGGAACAAATGCAGTGCAAATAAGACCAAGTAGCATGGCTTAGTTAGCACTTGAGATGGTTTAAAACAGAACTCTCCAGCAAGCAACGGTAAGACTAATGAGATTTGGGAGATGGTATTGTTTGCAGTTGCTATGAAGTGCAGCTAGATATCAAATAGGTTAAAAAAATACATGCGACTTCCCACTTACGTGGGGATTACGTTCCCGAGTACCACACGTATATGTGAAATTGGAATAGATATTATTGGCCTAATCCAACAAGTTACAAAATCTAGTGTTGGCTAGAAAGAGTGAAGAAACTCCAACCAAAAAGCTTTTATGGTGGAGCCTTAACCTCCAGGATTTTTTGATGCAGTTGATAAAAGTTATTTAATGTTTTATTCCTGTGTGATGTATGTTCCTACTTTGTAATTTATGTGCATTACCTTATTTATGTATAGAAATGGTTTTAGCTATAAGATATGGGTACATGATAGTAAATCTATTTTATTTGTGGCCTAGTTTACTAAGATGAAATTCTATTATCTAGAAATTTCATCTCCAAAGATAAAAAGAGGATGCCAGGAAGTTGATTTACAGCAGAGACAGGTGTCCCTAATGGGTTTAATGGTGGGTGGGATTGAGGGGGGGACAAATTTCCCGGATGCTCGTCCCATTTTTATTTTTTTTTATTTTAATTTTGCCAAGCATGTAAAGCTAAACGTGCACACATTGAAGATGTGTTCAACTTTTAGAAAATACAGGGAGAAGAATGCTTTCAAAGCAGCAGTGGGGAATCTGTGGCTGCCCGGATGTTATTGGACTCCCAACTCCCATCAGCCTCAGCCAGCATGGCCAACAGTGAAGGATGCTGGGAGTTGTAGTTCAGCAACGTGTGGGTTGTCACAGGCTAGCCATCTTCCCAAAGCGTAGATTTTGCTTACGGTAAATGTCAACTCAGGGACCCAGGTGGCGCTGTGGGTTAAACCACAGAGCCTAGGGCTTGCCAATCAGAAGGTTAGCAGTTCGAATCCCTGCGACGGGGTGAGCTCCCGTTGCTCGGTCCGTGCTCCTGCCAACCTAGCAGTTTGAAAGCACGTCAAAGTGCAAGTAGATAAATAGGTACCGCTCCGGCGGGAAGGTAAACGACGTTTCTGTGCACTGCTCTGTTCGCCAGAAGTGGCTTAGTCATGTTGGCCACATGACCCGGAAGCTGTACGCCAGCTCCTTCGGCCAATAAAGCGAGATGAGTGCCGCAACGCCAGAGTCGGTCACGACTGGACCTAATGGTCAGGGGTCCCTTTACCTTTACCTAAATGTCAACTCAGGGTGTTCAATAACAGCTAATTTAGACTACACATCCTATAATGCAGAGATGTACTTGTAAACCAAGGACTGCTGAAATGTGATAGTTATTTACTGTTGTTCAGATGTGATGTAGCACAGTGTCAAGAAAAGCGTTCAATGCCATATAAAAACTAATCAAGTCTGGGCACACAGGTGGTAGTAAATCTAAAGTAGGACAAGGGAGTTCACGCGACTTCATAAAGGCATCCTGGTTGCCACCTGTTTGAGTACAGAAGTAGCAGAGCCATTGCTCAGGGGTAAGGCATCTGCTGTGTTTATGGAAAGTCTCAGATTCAGCCCTGGCCCCTCCAGGTAGGGTAGGGGGGTGCCCCCCCATATAGAACCCAGGAGAGCCACCACAATTCAGCGTAAATACTGAGCTGGATGTGCTACAACAGCCTGATTCCATATAAGGCAGCTTCTTATGTTCCTAAATGGGATTTAGACTGCTTGAATGGGATTACAATTAAGTTTGCGCACAATGCTACTTTGATATCATCATGGGGAAATGATGTTCTGTTAATAGATTCATTTTTTTAATGAAACCATAAGTACATGGAGGCCAAAAAAAAGGCTGTTCAGAATTTCCCCCCCCCTTGCAGAGTGAATAAAGTGCAAGAGAAATGCAGATATGCAACGAGATTGGAATAAATATTTATCCAGCCTTGTTGAATTAATTCCTAAGACCTTTATGAATAAAGTTAAAAACAAAAATGTGAACCTGCAGTGAAAATAATAAAGCTAGATGTAAAAAAGAAAGAAAGAAACACAGCTGATAGACCAGCAAAGAAAGGGCAGCTACAAGGATCTCAGGCCTTAATAAAGGCCACCAAAGGCAGAGGTGAACAGGATGGAGTTTACCAGGGACCAAAAAAGATTGTTGAGTATGTACCAGGTGCACATGTCTAGGAAGGGAGCTCCACCATTCGAATGAATTTTCCCCCCGGTGGTCCTTAAGATTCCTGGGCCCCAAGCCATTCAGGGCTTCAAAGGCTAAGGCACTCATCTCACCACTTTTAGCCCAGAAATATACTGGCAGCCAGTATAGGTATTTTTATACCACCGAAATATATTCTCTTTGACCAGTCCTTGTTAGCAGTCTGGTTGCCCTGTTTTGTACCAATTGGAGTTTCCAAACATTCTTCAAAGGCTGCCCAACATAAAATGGACAGAGAGATGTTTTAATTTCATGTTTGTTCCCCTGGAGTCCTTTGCAAAAAGAAGAACAGGATATAATTGAAATAAGAATATGAATAATGATTGATTTAATGATAATGGGGATGTTGATGATGCTAGTAATCATAGTCCAGAGCCTTGGAAAATGGTGGTCTATCAACCAAGTTCAGAGAATTCTGCTAATTTTCAAGGATTCCTTATCACACTTTTCTTTCTTTCTGTTTTAAAGAAACTAGGGAATGATTCAAGAGACTCAACAGATCTCTCAGTGAATTCAGAACGGCTGGATGGAGGTGCTACAGGTGCGCTGCTATTAGTAAAATGCTACTTCATTAACTAGTGTCCACAAGCTTGCTGTTGCTGATCAGTTAGTACAAATGAGTGATTAAAAGTAATATAGTTTTTGTGAATGTACTTGATTGTTAGAGTGATTACAGCCATGCAGACCGAGCCTTATCTGCACAATACCATGGAAATTAGTTTCCATTTCCCTCATATCCACACCTTGCTGTGCAAACTACACCTGCTCAAATTCCCTGCACAACTGCCCTCTTTTACATCTGGCCTCCTTGACACAACCCCCTTTTGAAATCTTGCTTTTTTTAAAAAAAGTGCAATTATATTACTCATATCCTGTCCAATTTTTGCATAGTAGAGACATGTTACGTATATTTGTGAAAGCTGACCTACTTTGCTATATTCCTTGACTCCCTCTGTAGGGCAGAATTCTGATCTGTCTTACGTGTAGCTGGTGTCAGTTGCTTAGCAGTTTGCTTCATTTTCATTCACTACACTGTGGGGAAGCTAACCTAGAACACTTCCAACAGGGAGTAATTAACTAGTAGCATCCTCTATGCCAGGCCTGGAAATCAAGTTCCAGTCAGCAGCGATGGGAACACAGAAGAAAGTGGTTCTAAGAGTGTGCTGTGGATTTGCCCTCCAGCCTTTATAGATCTGCCTTATGAATGCAAATGGAGACGGAAGAAACACATTTCAGTTTTTAAGGAATTTTAGAGTGGAAGACACCTGCTAAGAAATAGAATAGAACCTATTAGTGCCAGAAATAATGTTCATTTGTCTGTGGATGAAAAAAGGCATTTTCCCATGGTTCCTCACAAAATGTATGTAACTCATTTAAGGAACTTCAAGGATATAAAATGGCTGCCTGACTTTAACCAATATGTAAAATCTATCCACTGTCACTGCTACTTTGGCTTCTCATCTTCTCTTAACTTCTGAAACATCCTAACTGTGTATTTTCTCTTTTTATTAAATGCAAACAACTCCATCTGTGCGAAGCACAGCTGGGCAAAGTGTGGCCCTAGTGAACTTCATATCTGTGTCAAGAAGGGGGGAAATTGGGGAAAGCATTTAGCAGAAAGAGAAGAAGTGGTCTTGTTTGTTTTTGGCTGTGGCTGGTATACCTACTATATGATCCCTGACAGATTGGATTGTATCCAGCTAAAACAGGTTGGTCCAACATGTGGCCCCATTTGACACACCACTACCCTAGCTCGCATCGCCTTCCTAAAGCTGGGTAAGGGAGACACTGGGCTTTGAGAAGGAGCTATCAGGGGTCTGACAGGGTCCTAGTGTCCTCCCACCTCCTTCCCAAGCCTAGTTAGTGCCTTCCCAGCTTTGGGGAGGAGATGGGAGAGCTTTGGGACCCTGCCAGAGCCCTCACTCCTTCTTCCCAAAGCCAGCACCTCACTTACCCAGCTTTGGAAAGGCAGCACAAAGGCTAGGGTGTATCAAATTTTGAACGCCCCACACACAGCAAGGCAGTGTGTGGCCTGGGGGTTCCATGTTGAAGTACTCTTGTGGCCGACTTGGTATGGAAAGTTGGACCACCTAGAAACAGTTTTGCTAGTGTGGGTGCAGAGATTCTTTGACCCTCCAGATGTTGTTGAACTGCAGTCGCCATCATGGTCAATAGCTATGCTTGCTGGGGTTGATGGGAGTTCGGCAACATCTGAAGGGCCAAAAGTTCCACCTTTGCTAATGCAAGGAGTTTAAGCTGCGCAGTGGAACTAACATGGCTTGTCACCTCTGTGTGTGACCATAAAATCTGTTCTAAGGATTCCTCCAGAGCTGATTTATGCAATGCTCAGGGGGTAGGGAAGTTCTGTTTCATGCTTCCAGGGAGAAAATGGTGTCTAAATGACACATAACCAGCTGCACAAACATTTGCTTTGCTCCCTATATATACAATGTGCATGTGTTAAGATCCTTTTTGGTTTTGACCACATAAGCCTTCTCTTTGAAACGAGCTTAGCTGATGGATATGGGGAGAGGGTTTTGAAGGCAACAGAATATATATTGGAAAGAAAGATGTTACTGGTGGGAAAATGTGGTCCATATATTTAAATAATTCTGGGATAGAGAACATTTAGTTCTCACAGATCTATCTTACAAGAATGTTTGAACATATACCAGTATTTCTCAAACACTCTCCCAAAAATGTGAATTAAAAATTGGAAGAACATCTTGTTCGCATAGATAATACACTTTTAGCCACAGAATGCATGCACACATGTACAAGTCAAAGTACAAAAACATCTATGTAAGCTAGAAGAATGTCTTGGAAAGTGGCCTGCATCCTGAATCACCTAGCTCTGAATTTAGAAGTAAAATAGCAGGTAGCTGGGCCAAGTTATGAGTTTGGGATATAATGTACTGCATTAGTTGACTGGCCAAGTAGCTTCAGTAGGATAGCATTATGTTCAGTAAGTAGAAAAACTGCTTTCTCCATTTGACACAAAAAACCTACATGTTATACATGTGTGTGTATATAAGCCTAGCATATATAAGCTACCGTAGATTCTGACGTATAAAATGACTTTTTAACCCTGGAAAAGAGGTTTAAAAGTTGGGGGTCATCTTATACGCCGGGTACTACCTCCGAGGCAGCAGTGGGCACCGGGCGGCTTCCTCCCAGTGTGGAGACCACCACCCGCTGTTGCTTTGGAGGCTGCCGAAGCTGCCGCCACTGCAGCAGCTGGGGGGTCATCTTATATGCCGAGTCGCCTAATACGCTGGAATCTACGGTATATATATTTGAGAATAAAAAAAGAAAGCATCACCCAGGCAGACTTAAGCATCTTTATGTTCCTTAGAATTCAGTACGTGATTGAGGAATTCCAGGATGGTAATTCACAGGCCATTGTATTTTATAGAACTGTGAAATACATCCACCCCAAAACAACCTTCAAGATGTTTGTGTAATTAGCCATCCTAGGTTGAATGGTGGGTGAATCAAGATCCCTTGACTTTACTGAGGGATTTTGGCTCTTTCTCTGTTGACCTGTCTGGACACCAGTCTTCAGGGCAGCTCCTTAGCGATTTTCAGACTTTCACTGACATAAGGGCTGGATCTACATTGTTCTTCTGAGCGCTATTCAATATAACACTCTAGAAAGCTTAATGGCAGTTTTCCATTGCCGGTGGCTCGCTGCTCTGTTGGTCACATTTTCATAACACCTTTTTAATGTTATAAATGACGAGAGTAGATCTGCCCAAGGTCCATTGAGATATTTTGGGGCTTTCTAAGCCTCAGCCCAGTTTCTCTCTGCCTCATAAAGCTTTCTGTTGAAGCACACAGCTATTGCCAGACCTCAGAGAATAATAGGTTGGTGGTGGTATTTTCTGACAGTAAAGGAGTGAGTATTCTGCACTCACCCACTCTCCATATCATCAGGCTTGTGTCTAATGCTCAGGTGTTCCTCTATGGAAACTGACTATATCAGATTATCCCACTCATTCCCTCATGTGTCACAGTCATCAACCTTGGCCCCATTGAGGAGCCAATCATGTACCATAACTCTTGCTTAAAGTGCTAATGACCAGGGGAATCAAGCCAGTTTCTAAAGTCAGAGTAGTGATATATCGGCCCAAACCATTCCAGGAATCTGGGCACATTCTCCTTCTAAAGCTCCCACAGAGATGGAGAATCTATTGGATGTCTCACTGATATCGCTTGTCAATGACTATATTCACATTGGTCAGAAAAGAGGACACTTGGGGAAAGTAGCAGCTTTTATTTTTCCTGAGTAACTTTCAGTCCACACACATCCCTCTGTGTTTTTCTCTGCACCTACTAGAGGCTAGAAACTTTTTAATACGCTGCACCCCTGGTCTCAATGTTCGTTGGGTCCTTTTGTTTCAGTTACCAAGCTCCACCAGTCTTCTCCGGAGAACCGGTTTGCCCTGAGTAAAGGTGACTCTGTTGTAACCTCATCAGAGAAAATCACAAAGGCTGAACCAAAGACAGAAGTTGGGGCCAGGACACGAAGTTCTTCCAGCACACCTACCAGCCCAAAGCCTCCACTCCAAGCAGTAAAGCCCAGCCTAGCAGGACGGCCAACAGTTCCTCAGAAGCCACGATCTGCCTCTCGGACTGGTGAGAAGCCTCTGTACACTATGCTAGCATTAGCACAATGGCTTATGTGTGGAAAAATCAATAGTTAAATACCGAAGAGAAAATTCAGAAGATAAGATAATGGTTATTATTTTGTTTGGCAGCGTTTTTCAATTGTTCTCTGCTAATCCTGACTAATCTTTTAAATGCTAGAAATGGGATTGCAATGGTAAATTATAAGAGAGAATGAGATATTCCCCTAAACACTGAGGTACTAATTTGTAGCCTTTGCATTATAGTACTGCCCTAAAGGTCTCAAAGATTACTACATTCTTCTTGTGTCTGATTAGGCAAATTGTTTCCTCACATTTCTGAATATTGAAATACAGATTTTTAAAAACTTTTTTGAGGCTTTGTTGGAACATATTTAAACAACTTCTTAGGCCCTTCTATTGTGCTTTATTGCCACGTAGCCCTTCAGCACTTTCATTTCTTCCAGCTTACCCACTTTGGAGAGGAGACTCTTAGCTTTGAGGCTGTTCCTCCTCTATCATGCTTTCAAAAACTAAATCAGTACATTTGGGTGGGTGGGTTGGTTGGTTGGTTGGTTGGTTGGTTGTGTGAGGGTTTATGTGAACGAATTTCCTAGATGCTGTGCAGCTGGTGACTGAATTTTTCTGTGTGCACACTGTGTTTCCACAGAAGATATCCCAGAGTCTCCATCTGGTCCAGGTTCCCCTAAAACTGCTCTTCTTCCCCCCATTCTGAAGAGGGTTCCTTCTGATAAAGAAAAAGATGGACAGAGCAGCCCCCAACCAGCTGTCAGATCTCTTTCACACGAAGGTGAGAATGCTAGTATATTTCTCCAGCCCCCCCCCTTTTGTATAATATTCAGGAGTCAGCAAACTTTTTCAGCAGGGGGCTGGTCCACTGTCCCTCAGACCTTGTAGGGGGCCGGACTATTTTTTTTTGGGGGGGATGCATGAATTTCTATGCCCCACAAATAACCCAGAGATGCATTTTAAATAAAAGGGCACATTCTACTCATGTAAAAACACACTGATTCCTGGACCATCCGCAATCCAGATTTAGAAGGCGATTGGGCCAGATCCAGCCCCCGGGCCTTAGTTTGACTACCCATGGTATAATTGTTCGTGTCCTCAGCTATTGGACATCACTTTGCAAAGTTCCTGATTCTGAATATGACCTTAATGTCTGGTCATAATAATGTGTTAATTTACCTATATTATGTGTTCTAATTGCATGCACGCACACGCCTCGCCCTTCTGCAGGGGTTGTTTCCATTCTAGCCCATGGTGCTAATTATATCTCCCATTATCTTTTGTGTTATCTGCAGCCTCCATCATTTCTTTCTCGGTCATAGGGCCAAGCTAGGCAGGAGGCTAATGTTAAATGCATCTTTACATTTAACATGCAGGGTTTTCAAAACAATTCAGCTAGCATTCTCCAGAGGGGCTGGTAGTTACTGTGACAGCAGGAGGCATGAAGACAGAATTTAATCCTGCTGCAGCCCTGCAGAAAATGATGCCTCTGAAGCTGATATTTCCCTGGGCATCAAATGCAGATTTCCTCCCAGTGAAAATACCAATTTGTGGGGAAGGATTTTCCTCAAGACCTCAGCATGCAAGGGCAAGGTGAAATTGCCCCTCCTCATCTGTTGTTATCCCGATAAATATCACTCCCACTCCCTAAGCTGGTGCAGTATTCGCATTTCTAAAAACCTGCGCCTTAGATACAAAGAATCCTTCTGTGTACCATCTGCTTTGACCCAGAGAATTCCTGTCATTGGCTGGCAGAAGTCGAATCTCAATACAGATTGCACTTAGGTCCTGTTTCTGGTTGGCCATTGTGAGAAGAGGGAGGTGGACTTCATGGTCCATTCACCTGTTCTAGCAGACTCTTCACAAGTTCTTTCATTAAAAAAGCTCTACAGTGCTCCATCTGCTGAGTAAGGGAGGTATGGTGATGCTCACAGACATTTCACACATTACAAAGAGGCAAAATTGGATTTTTCATTCATTCATTCATTTTATTTGTATCCCGTTTACACACACACACACACACACACACACACACAACCACAACCATGCTCAAAGCAGCGTACAACAAAGAAAACAGGAGTGCATTTCAAACACTGCAAAACAACTCCAAAATAGCGTAGCAAAACAATAGCAAATATAAGAACATAAAAAACCTACATTTCAATACTATAAATGTAACAAGATTACTGAAACAAGGTGCAGCATCCAATAGCAAAAATAACGAGGGAGCTCCAGGGTTTCGCCTTAGTTCTAGAAACACACCTCCTATGATGTTGCTCATAGGCCGTCTCCTGCAGCAGCAGCTGCTTATAAGCATTTTATAAGGTTTCCAAAAGCAAGGGGTGGGGTAACTGAAAACACTCCTCCCATGAATTTTGACCACATGTTCAGCCCCTATAGAAACCTGCAGTCCATCCCAGCTCCCTGGCAAGTATGAAGTGTACGATTAGAACATTTTAGGTGTATTGCTATTGTTACCTCTTGGTATATGTTAGGACTGGTTAAAAGCTATATCCTCCTGCTCCCCTTTTTTAAGTTACAGTTCTGTTTGTGCAACCTATACTTCTGTGTTATGTCTGGCTCCCATTTCACGCTTGCCCCCATAACTTTATTATTATTCATTTTATTTATTCCCCACTCTTCACCGTAACACCCTCAGATTTTTAAAAAGCAGCATTGAAAACAGTTCAAAACAAATGTACGTGGGCCAACACACTCAGTTAATTGGTTCCTTTACCAGTAAATCATTGACACGATTTGCTTGGCAAAAATGATGAAATAATGCCATCTTATTTTCTCTCTCTCTTTTGTGTATTGTTGTGTTACTAAGCATGCAAAATATCAGGATATGTAAAGCATGACATTTTCATTATTAGGGCTGCTAAATTGTATAATATAAACAAATGATGCTAAGAATGCTGCTGATTGAGCTAATCAGGCTTCAAAATCTGAAATAATTTGCCTCGGTCATTTACTGCAGTGAGTGATACTCTGCAACGGATACAACAGTCACATCCTTTATATGGGTTCAGGTAGTAGTACATAGGTCTTTGTCCTATGCAGTTTGGCATCAGTTGTTGCCTGCTGTAGAAATCTCCAAGTGTAATATTAATCCAATTCATTTCTGACCCAGTAGCGTATCTCTAGAAAAGGAATGTCCTTATGAGAGGTTCTTGCTTCTGCAGGGAAGGCTGGTTCAGTAAGAAACATTGGGCTGGTTTGCATGTCACACTACAGTGGTACCTCGGGTTACAGATGCTTCAGGTTACATACGCTTCAGGTTACAGACTCCGCTAACCCAGAAATAGTACCTTGGGTTAAGAACTTTACCTCAGGATGAGAACAGAAATCGTGCAGCGGCAGCAGGACACCCAATTAGCTAAAGTGTTATCTCAGGTTAAGAACAGTTTCAGGTTAAGAATGGACCTCCAGAACGAATTCAGTTCTTAACCCAAGGTACCACTGTAAGCACGAACACATGAGTGTGTAGACTCCTGGGGAGGAGATAGCTGTCCCTTTGCTCTCCCCTTCTTTTGCTGCTGCACAACACTGAGCTAAGCCATGGTTTGGCTTAGCATGTAGTCCAAACTTCTGCTTATTGGTTTAGCTGGCCAGCTAGATCCAATTCTCCATCGCTGCACTAAGTCAAGCTGCTGCTTAGCTCAGCAAAACAACAAGGGAAGAACAAAGAGGCCACAATCTCCTCACCAGGAGCCCTGATACCTGTCCTAAGCCATGGTTTGGCTTAGTATGACATGCCAACCAGCCCATTGGCTTAACATTTGGTCACATTCTCAAGAATCAACAGCACTCTCAATTCTCCATACTCCATGCTCGGGTATAAGAGCTGATCTTAAGGGCATGTGATGTTTTTGTTAGAAGATCTGCAAATTCACATTTGAATTCCTTAAGAACTCTTCTGTGGATGGCATCCAGACCTAGTGATGTTTCAGTTTTTAATTTGGCCATTGTCACCACTATGTGCCTCAGTTCCTCAGACTTCTTCCTGAGAAAGTTTCTGAAAATGAACTCTAATGTGCAGTATCAATTTTGGAGACAGTTACATGTTCCTCACAGGGTAGCAGTCTTAATGAATAGCAAATATATATATATCTGACGTGAAAATATTTCTTTTCCAACTACATTATTCATTTTTGTATGTTAGGAAGTACTTCTCATCCCTGCAGGTTTTTAAATGCTGTGTTGAACAAAAGCACTGCAGCAAAAAAGTTCGATCTTTTACCTATTCAGTGCTGAAATAAATGGGCCTTATATCACCAAATTACCATGTTTTGCAGCTCAGCAATCAAACCTTTAAATCTGATTTTTAGTTTTTTTAAAAAACGGGGTTTCACCCATTCTCTTCTTTTCTCTCAGAATTCTTAGTCTTACATTTAGTTTTCCAGTGAGTATGTTTTCACATTGATAATGAATAGAGTGGAATTGTCTTTTTTGTGAATTCTGAATAATAGGAAACAAGCAGATGTGCTCACTTGCCAAACATGGAGGAATTTCTTCTGTGTTGAGAATATGCCTCATTCCATATGTGACTCATCAGAGCTTTAAAGAGAATGAGAGCAATTTCAGTTATTATCTTAGGGAAGGATTATTGGTATAATTGTTGACCTGTGCATAGTCAAGCACATTGTTCTTTATAATGCATTCCACATAACATGCATTCTGCTGTGGGCAAAAAAAGGAGGCAACAATTTGCTCTAATCTCCTGCATTATACTTACCCACTTTTTACCTATGATGAAATGAGTTTGACAATGTGTGCAATATAAGAAGATTGCATTGGAAGTCAAAAGCAAACCATTTCTCTCCTTGGGAGATAAAATTGTCTGTACAGCAACAACAACTTGGCTGCTTGGTAAGGCTAGTTGTAGATTTTATATATGATTAAAAACTACCAATATCTTGTCTTTTTAAACAGATGTTAAGTATTGCTGTGTTCATTTATTATAAAAGCTGCTGCTACATTTACAATGTAAACAAGTTCTCATAGGTTTTGGTTTGGTTTAAATTAATGTATTTCTGCCACCTTCTGTTGGTTTCAAGTTAGTGTTTCCACTTGCATAGTAATGAGGTAATTTCTGCTCTCCAATCATGGAAAAGTTACACATGGATCCCTTTCTGGTCAAGAAGTACCAAACTATTGAAAAGCACTACAGCCATGGCTTCTTTGGGTTTGATAGGGCCCCATGTGCAGGGCCTAACTTGATTCGTGCCGCTTTGAAAGTGCCTGTCCTCTGAGTGAGCTTTCCGCTCAGGAAAATGTGACAGTTCCTGTCAATGTTGATTGTGCCCTGCCATACATGATAACTGTGGAAATCCTGCCACTATCTGTGATATCCTTTGGATGTTGGCCGTATCTTACTATTTTAACCAGCTTCTATTTGGAACGTAGGATATGAGCTTTTGAGTTACACAGAACTCTAATCAATGAACGATTTGGAGCAACAGAGCAGATATTGGGGTCATAGTGAATAGCTCTGGGGTCATAGCAAATTAAGATGTCCACTCCTTAACTTGCCAACTCAACATTCTGTCTTCTGATACAGGTCCAAAGAGAAGCCCAGGACACCAGGAGCAGAAACAGAGGTCTTTAAGTAAAGATGGTCAGCAGGGAAGCAAGTCCAGTGACTCTGGTGAAGAAGCTGATAAAGATTTTATTTTTGTTTAGTTGGTTGGTTGTGTGTTTGGCAGTGCTCTTTTGTAACAGTAAGGGTACTGCTTATCCCTCTTTTTTGATCAGTTACTCTCCTTTTATAGAGGAGCATTTGGAAATGGGGGGGGGGGAGTGTCGGTGATTGCACTGGTAACTGAACTTCATGACTCTGATCCTTTGTTTTTTCCTGATCTGTACTATTCCAGACATTCCCTTTCACGCCTTTGCAAAAGCCAGCAACTTTTTCATGTCTTCTACTTGAATTTCTCTGAAGCAGCTATAAAAATAATGCCTTGCTTTGCGGGGCTTTGCGGGAGGAAACCCCAAGCAAAGGAACTGGACAATTTCTTACACTAACCCACACTGTACAGCATGAGAGGTGTTGTACTGCTGAATGTAAATGTGTCAAACTTGCACGCAACTTACTTTATAAATATATTCTTGCTGAATGCAATTGCACATTGTAATTATATCAACAGAGCACACTAATAAAATAATTTGTATAAATAATATATATTAGATGCTTGGATATGATTTTTACATTCTCCTTTGGGAGACCTTTTTTCTCGTTTGTTGTACTGTATATAAGAACACAATATCCTACATTTTGTGTACTGTTCTAAAGCACAAAACAACAACCCAGAATTACTAATAACTTGATATGCTTCCATATCCATAAGTAAATGTTTGTTGTTGATTGGAATGCGGGCAATGGACATTTTATTACTGTTGGTATTTTCTAGAGGGCACCTTGGGGGGTCAGTCTGCATTCGCTCTAGCTTCTAACATGTACTTTTGAAAGAAAAGTAGATTCTTGTCTGTAAAAGCAATCTTTCATTTTTTTTCTTTGCATATTTCACAGGCATCTGCTTATAATACACGCTGAAGGGAGTTTATTCATAATGTATATTTGTACCAATAAAAATGATTTTACAACTGGAATTTGAATTTCTAATTTTAAAGAAATACTCTCTCGAAGCCTTTGTATATTTATAAATTATAAATCTATAGTTCCATACTCCAGTACATTTTTTTCAAACCCTAAATATAGGCAAACTTAGCATTTAAATTATTTCAAATCATTTTTGTACATAATGTAGCAAGTAACTTCATGTGGACAAAAAAAAACCTTCGCTATTTTATTTTTAAAGTCAATCATTTCTTCTGAACGTAACATTGCAGAATATGAGGCATATTGCTGCAAAACAACACATCATCTTTACACAATTCTATTGTGATGCTTTCTGTATGTTTCTGCCAGTGACAGATTTTTTGCCAGACATATTTTTTTTCACGTCTACCTTTCTCTGTCACCAAGGGATCAAACACCGATGTGTATATGTTCATTAATTGGTTTGCTTAACCAACAGTAACAAAAAAAATTCTGTTACTGTTAACCAAATATCAAAACTAATGGAGGCTAAATTAAGAAAAGTTGGTCATATCAGGCATGCCTTGGTTTAAGAGGAGAGGGCTCTGTGTGCAGGGCTGCCCAGGCCTTAGTTGAAAGGCATGTTACATGCAAATGAGAGTAGTGAATCCACAGCATATTTTTTTTAAAAAATGAAAAATATTCCTGCCATTTTGAGTGGAAAAATGAGTGATGCTTAACCCTTTCCTGCTCAGCACTGCCCCTTTGCATTGCTTCCTCCATGCAAGGTCCCAGTATGTAATTTCCTTTTATAAATAGACATTTGCAATTGCATAAAGAGGGATAGCTTTGGCAAAGGATAGGGAGAGTTTTTAAGTATCATATCCTTCTCTGCTAAAAAATGTAGCATCCTAAAATTGCTTTAAAAAATAAAAATAAAGACTGTTCAGACAGTTACGTGTAACATGGTTTGCCCTCAAGACAAGCCCTTTACCTTAGAGGACTACTGCCAGTCTTCTCTTTCAACCTATAATATACAGCGGATGAAGTAATTCAACACGTAAGAAGGCAGAGGTCAACTCTACCATTATTTAATCTATTATGCCACAGCCATTATTATTAGTATAAGTGGGTTCTATGAAAATAAATGGGATCAAGTGAACCAGAAAGGTAAGGTTAAACATTTGAAACGTTAATCTTTTTCTCTACAATAATCATTTAGGTAATATTATTTCAGGAAGGTTGTTCGTAACCATATCTGGTGAGCAAAGCAAAGTGACCCTGGGTTTTTCCATCTTTCGAGTCATTTTTCTTTCTTTCTTCCAATGAGGAAGTGAACATGTAGAACCAGAGGAGGATATAAAAGCTCTCTTAGAAGAACTGTTGTTTTAATTAGATTGACCGTGTCCAGGAAAGGGATAGGGCTGCTATCTGCACAAATCCAATTTGCTTGAATTCAGCAAAGTTAACTCTCTAAATGACTGCTGAAAGGCACAGCAGATGGGGAAATGAAGTAAGTCTCTCCCCTCATTTCCCATAAGCTTTTTTCTCCAAAACCCTCTGGCAGAAAAAACCCTCCTGGAAGTTAATGCAGCTTGCAGTGTTGATTGGAGCATTATAGGTCGGCAAAGGGACAGTGGCATAGATGTTTGTTACATTACCAGTCAATGTAAAACCCAACAGGTTTGCCAATATGATTGTCCCATCAGTGTCCATAGAGTACTATGTTTCAGTGCCACCTTAATCTTGAAATTAAAAAGTTGGAGGGATGGTTGCTGATTCTTTTATGTGGTTCCAGAGCCAACAATGGAAGGGACCACGCTTGCTTATATTGTTGTGCTTTTTCCCTTCCAGAGCTATGGTGGGGGGGGGGGAATGGTTTAATTAATTAATTGCATTCCAAGCCACCCTTCATCTAAACAGATTCCAATGAAATTGACAACAATAACCAAATAAAATAAAAGTGAAACATAATCATTCAAAGAAAAAACCCAGCATACATCTAAACGACAACAGCTAAAAAAAATGCAGCAAAAACAAATGTAACCCTTTTAAACTTCATGAGCAAACAAAAATGGCTTAAGCAGGCATCAAAAAGATGATAATGCCAATTGAACCTCCCCAGGGAGGGTATTTCAAAGTCAGGCAATCACTACAGAAAAAGGCTTCTTTGTGTAAGCATAATTCAGATCAGCAAGCAACAGCAGTTGAAGGGCAGAGACTCCCTTTCTCTCCTAAGAAGTTTGCTGGCAAAGGCAGTTGTTTCCATCTGCAGTCGCACCTACTCTTGGCTACAGGTAGTGTTGAGATGCTATGGGGAGGGCCTGTCCAGCTCTCCAACTCATCCCTGCCTGCCTGGCTAGTAACAGAGTGATCTATCTAGTAGTTCTAGAATGGGGCATTCTTTCAATTCTGGAAAGTACCTCCTCTTGGTTGTCAGACAGGAGTCTTCTAGTAAGAACATCACTAGGGGGTGGAGCTAAAACAGACTGCCTGTAGACAGAGTGTGACTAAGATTTCTCTACCCAAAGCCACAACACAGAATGGAGTGAATGGACTAAGAGTATGAACAGAGGGAGATTGTGGGTTGCACCAATGTAGCTTCACTGAAACACACACACACACACACACACACACACACACACACACACACACACTGCAGTCATCTTCACTATCCCACATTACATGGTATTGCATCCTTGTGACCAGTCTTTTACTTCCTTTCAGCATAAAAGCATTGTAGACAAGTTTGTGGCACCCTAGCTAAAAGTCCATGGCATTCCACCAACAGTTAACCAGAGGGGGCTAACACATTTTCATCAGCAGCATCTAGCCATGAGTTCCACCCTCCATATTTCTTCAAGATAGGTGCCTTGGTGAATTGCTTTTCACAGTTGCTGGATATGCAGGAAATATGTTGGTGGAAATGTTGCAGGCTTTCATATCTTTCTGTTCTTCAGACCCTAGGTGTTCAGCATAAATATTACAAATAAAATAAGGTTAGGATTTGATCATTTTTTAAACAAAACAGAATCAAATTTTTATTTTAGCTGTTCTTGCATAGCAGGGTCTGACTGGAAAGTGATGTGTCAACTTTGTTCAGCTATCAGCATGTCTTTGATCAATTCCCCCACTTTGACTGTTTATTTCAACGTTCAAAGACCCCCTTAGTGGGCTGCTGCCTGTTTTCCTATCAAATATCTTCTCAGCTGCTTTGAAAAGGCTTGTTTGGCAGAACCATGTGTGTCAGGTTCAATTTAAATTGTATGCTGTGAAGCAGATAAGCGTGTTTTCTTTGTAGTCTTAAATCATCCATCAAACATGCAATTGTATATTATCATTGAACATTCCACATTTATAAAGTTAAAACTAAAATTCCACATAATTTTGCATTCAGTTGTATGTCTGAATTGTTTGAACTTTAGGAAGCTATTTGTGATACTTATCCTGGGCTATATTTATTCCCCTTAACAAGTATGTCTGTTGAAGAAAGTTAGTATTGGTATTCACAGCTATTGACCTGACCTTGTATTCACACCTTATGATATGCTGACCGAGGCCATGGACATAATCCATATTTAAGAGCTTTGTATGGTGGTGGAATAATTTAGACCACAGCTGCCTTTCAGCAAAAAATAATTACTTTTTCCTGCATGCTCAAAGGACTTCACATACGTTGACAGTAAACCTTACCCCAACTAAGGTAGACAGAATGCACTTTCCCTGTTTTCAGGTGGCATGTCTGAGGCTCAGAGATAACTGTTGCCCTAAGGCCAGCTATTAAGGTCAAACCCAAAACAAGATTGGAACCAGGGACTTCCTGGTTTCCGACTCTTTCTCGTAACTGCTGCTTCTAACTTGCTTTCAGGCTTATATCTGGGAGGTGATAGTGCTTATTTCAGGTGAGTGACATGGGCTAGCAGCTCCCATGTTGCACCAGTAACATATTATTACAGAGATTGCACACCACCCCTAATCTCTGCCAAGCAGCAACAAGATTTCAGGGGTCTCCAGGTACTCACCCAGGGTTGTGTTCCCATTGGGAAATCAAGGCACAGCAGAGACTAGTATCTTTAAGAAATATAGTTTGTACTACACATATTTACAAGCAAATAATGTTCCTCAGGGGTGGGAAAGGAATCTACCCTCTGCTCTCCTAACTTTGGGGTTCAAGTCCTAGCATTCCAGGCCTTCTGCAGTACTTCTTATCAAAAGCTTTTGTTCAACGGAAGGCAGATCTGAATGCTGAACAATTCAGTACTCCTATAAATGCTTCACTCTACTTCTAGCAGCATCTTACAGCTTGAAGAAAAGCTTGTTGAAACTTGTAACAGCTTTTGATAATTTCAGGGTTGGGAGGTTGGATAAGGCTTTACTTATCCATCTGTGAGACAGTCATTTTCTTTTGCAAAAAGAGAATTTGATTGCGAACATTCTTACAAAATAGCAAATAGAATGTCGTGTGGCAACCGCAGTCATTTTTGTCAATACTTATTGTTCAGTACTGTGTGAGAAGCTTAGCTTGTTTGCATTGTGTTACTATACAATCATGAAGACAAAATAAGCCAATAACTGAGACAACCAAACATAGACAATTTAGTTAGTGCCTTTTATTTTCTTTCATAATAGCCTATCCAGTTTTCAATGCACTTAAATGCATTTTGCAGGCTTTAACATAATGCTTGTTAAATTTAAAACTCAGAATACCTTTTCTATTTCAAATATTTCTTTTCAGATTGAGTTATAATAATTTTAACAATACATTTTATAGTAATAATGATAGTGATAATCTTCATTCTATTCATGTAATAATGATGTCCTTCTTTACAAGTACCTTGCTAAAGTGGGGTTAGGTGGGTGGTGTGGAGAAAAAGCCATACACAAGATGGGTATATTGAATCTGAGGCCACGTTTGGTTCTTCTAACACAGGAGTGGGGAACTTTTAGCTTTCCAGATGTTGCTGCACCACATCAGCCCCAGCAAGCATGGCCAATGGCCAGGGATGATGGGAGCTGCGGTTCAGCAACATCTGGGTAGTCAAAGGTTCCCAACAGCTGTTCTAATCTGTATGAAAATGTTCCAGGATCAGTGGTTCGTAGCATGATGCAATGGTTGTGGCAGAATAGAATCATAGAGTTGGAAGGAACCCTGAGGATCATCTAGTCCAACCCTCTGCAATGCAAGAATATGCAGCTGTCCCTTATGGGGATTGAACCTGCAACCTTGGCATTCTCAGCCCCACTTTCTAACCAGCTGAGCTATCCAGGTGCTGAAGAGTTATCAGAGCCCTTGCACTGAACTGGAGCACATGAACAGATATATTGGAATCTGGATGCTCAAGCCCACGTGGTAATTACTGTGGGGAAAGAGAAATGTGCAATAGGGGTGTGTGTGTGAACTTCCCATATTTGACATAAAGCAAACTTTGTAGATGCCCCAAATGGCCCCTTAAGCAAAACTACCTGATTCCGTGGCCCCCTCCCAAACCCTTCCTCTACCTTCCCCCATTGCTGCCATTCTCCCACTCTTGAAAACTGGGAGTGGAGAATTATGAAAAGGGTTTGCTCCAGCCCATTCATTAGATGTGGGGGAAATTCTTTTTCGAGACATCCCTTTTAATATTTCAGAAACCCTTTACCCCAGAGCACAATAATGATTCTAGTCAGTTTGGGACCTCATGGGGTTAATTGAATGCTTCGGTTCTTGTGGCAAGTTTCCTTTCTCTTTAATGGCCTTCAACAGCCACATGCTTTCTGCTCAATGAGCATAAAAGGTTTGGGTGGGTTTTATTGACTTAAGATTAGCTCTATTATTTCTATATATTTCTTTTATTAAAATGTTAATGCAGGGGAGCTGTCATAGCAGGCTGGTGTGAGAGAAAATGGGGCCTCTGTGTGAACTATTACTTCTGCCAAACTTGCTCCAAGATTTTCTTGAATGCAGGCTTCTGGCACAGCCTTTGAGCTGACAGCTATTTGCCACTGAATGCTAGTACAGTGTTACTGGAACCCAGAAGATCCAAACCTGCGTCTATTGCACTTGCCCTTATCTTTTTTTATATAGCAAGGGCAGGAAACCTGTGGCACTCCAGATGTTGTTGGACTGCAACTCCCATCAGCTCCAACCATAATTGCCTACATACATGGATGATGGGAATTGTAGTCTAGCAGCATCTGGAGGGATATAGGTTCTGAGTGTACTACGAAGCTCAGTACCAGTGAGACTCCAGCCATTTCCCAACTTAACCTGCCCAGAGGAAAATCTCTGTGATTGGACGCTTGGTACTAGTTCTTAAATACCTTTGGAACCTAACGGGTTACTCTCTGGTGTCAACAGTGTAAAAGTAATAACCGTAGGGTATTTTAGACATTCCAGCAAACAGTTGCCCAATTGCCAGCAGGGAGCATAAGGTTCTATTCGTATGGACATGGACAGGTGTGCACATGTCAATCATAATGTTTTGCATCATCATGCAGACCAGGGGTGGGTTGTTGTTGTTGTTGTTTTGCAAAATCTCCCCCCAAAATAAAATTCCAACACTTCCGATATGGGCTGCCATATGCCTGGATTTTTCAGGACATTTTAACTGATTTCTGAGAATTCTGCCCAAATGCTATTTTCGACGGATGAATCACGGATATGTCTGGGAAATTCCGGATGTATGGCTACTAGTTAGCTACCCCTGAGCCACACCAAATATAATAAAGCTGATATTAAAATTGCAAATGGAGCTTGCTCACTTATGCATGAAGCAACTGGATAAGCAGCTGGACAAACGTGGACTTGCGTTGTGTAAGTACTTTTGTTTTTCTGGAATTTTCATTTAGAAATCTTTTGTATTGCTATCTCAACACTTCCATTGTATTTCAATTAACTGTCAGCCTTTGAGAAAGGGTGCCTTTAAAAATTAAGCCTCACTGTCAAAATGAATATTGGAAGGGGAAAAGAGAGACAGGAAAAGCAAAAGGGTGGTGTTCTTTCTTTTTTTTCAAATAGACAGTTGCCATGCAAGAAGGGAGCAAGTCAAGCTTTTAACTGTAGCCATGCTGCTAAGAATCCCTCTCACAGACCTCAATATGCAACATTGACTTTGTGTCTGTTTTCAGAAGCTTCTATATCACACCAGTCATTATTTGTGTAATTTGATAGTGGGTGGATTTTTGTTTTGTTTTTATACCATTTGCTATCAATCGGGCCAAATTGACAAATTACTATATGTTGGGCAGATTTAATTCATCTGTTTGTGTGCTTGTGTGTGTTTAGACTTTCTAGAATAGTGATCCACTCAAGAGAAATTGAATGCTGCCACCCCTAATAACAACAATATTCTGCGCATTAGCTAATATTGCAGTAGAGCAAATGTGTTCACAAAGTACAGTTCTGCAGGATGCTTGCCTGAGATATCATAGAACTGTAGAGTTGGAAGAGACCCCAAGGGTCATCTAGTCCAACCCCCTGCAATGCATTACTCTTCTAACTTCTAACTTGGAAATGCCATTTCACATCCTAATCTTCAAAACTGCTAAGGTTTGCCAACACTAACAGATATGTAGAATGGAAAACTTACAGGGAATTGTTGTTGTTGTTTTCCTTTTCCTCTTTCACATACTAACGTAATTCTAAACACCAGTATGTGGGATAAGAGTTATATGGCATTAATAACTTATCTTCTGCATTCACAGACCAGTTGATAATCAAAGCGTAAGAACCAAGGTTTGCCATAATTTGCAGAAACCCATGGTCAATTTGTCCCCGAGCAATAGATAAGTCTATTTCAGTCTACCACCAGTGGTTCATAAAACCTGCAAGCTTTTCAAATGAGGAATACAGTGGCACCTCAGGTTACAGATGCTTCAGGTTATAGATTCCGCTAACCCAGAAATAGTACCTCGGGTTAAGAACTTTGCTTCAGGATGAGAACAGAAATCGTGTGGTGGTGGTGCAGCGGCAGCAGGAGGCCCCATTAGCTAAAGTAGTACCTCAGGTTAAGAATAGTTTCAGGTTAAGAACGGACCTCCAGAACAAATTATGTTCTTAACCCAAGGTACCACTGTACTGAAAAACAGACACAACAGCTATATCCTTCTCTGATGCCACTCTGAAAACTAACTAAAAACAGAGGTGGTGCTTCAGAGCAACTCATGAATAATTCACTGTGTGCATGAGCAACATTACAATTATGTAATATTTATTTACCCCTAATTCTGTGAGGGGTTTTTAAAAAACAAAAAAACAAAAACAACGCACACACCCTTGCCCATCACAAATTAACAATGTACTTTTCTGTGAAGTAGATAACTAATTTATATTCCTCATTTAAAATAAATAAATCTTGATTTAAAGTCACCCGTATGGGTTTCATTCTACTCATTTCAGGTGATTTTTGGATTGTTTCCAAAAGTAGCAACAGCTCCATAGGCTACCTTTGTGATGCACGTTTAGCTCCTCTACAGCTGCTGTACTTGCAACTCTGAAACTCTGGCAATATAAAAAGAAGAAAAAGTGAGAGAGCTCCATGCAAAGCGAGCTTTCAAACCGACCCTTCTGCCTGCCGCGAATGCAGTTCTGAATTAATCCTACTCATTAACCGCTTTTAATACTGCAGCTGTTTCGACTTTCTCTGAGGAAGCTTCTTCAAAGTCCCTTTAAGCTGGTGACTGCCTTCTAAATTCCATCTTGCACCTCCGTGCACCAATAAATCCCCTTATATTCTCGCCTTACTTACAAGGATATATCCTTACAAAAAACAACAAAAGTTGGTGGCAGCAGTCTCATTTCAAGGGCGAGCCCAGCAGCTCTTCCTCCAAGCAGGCGACAAGGGAAACTTTGGCACGAAAGGGGGCAGCAAGCAGCCGACTTTGCCTCGCTTGCTGGCTGGCTCCGACCTTCTCTCCAGGCAGCAGGTGGGATCTTGGGGGGAGCCTGGGCGTGTCCCCGGCTGGGCTGCCTTCTGAAAACCCGCCCTTCTCTTGGGCACTCGAGGCCAGCAGCCCCAGCGCCGCGCAGCCCACTTGGACTTGCCAACGCGACGCGCTGACCTTTGCCCATCGCGGTCTCTCCGGCGTCGGCACCATGGACAGCGACTTTCTGCCTTCCCTCGAGGCGGCTGCCTTTCTGCGACTCTGGCAGCGCTTCGACGCCGACGGTGAGTGCGGCCGGGAGAGGCTCTTTCCACCCCGGGAGTTAAATAGGGAAGGGACGGAGCGCGCCTAGAAAAGGCGGTAGGCATGGGCGCTAGCTGGGGTGTTTCTTTGTCCAAGTTTTCTCTTTCTGCTTTGCAAGGAAGTTATTGCTTTTCCAAGTTGCACGTCCCAATTCGATTTTCGACTAGACATATGCTTATATTCCCCTGATCTCAGAGTGTCTTGTGTTCATGGGTGTGCAGAGGACATTAGGGTGGTTGGTGGGTCTGATTAAAGCCATTTAATTGAGAAGCAAGGCTAATTACAGATCCTCGTGGACCTCGATCAGCTGACTTTTTTCACCTATTATTGATTTTAGTATGCTGTATTGTATTACTGTCGTTAGCCGCTCTGAGCCCGGCTTCGGCTGGGGAGGGCAGGATATAAATAAATTATTATTATTATTATTATTACTATTATTATTATTATTTTGCTGGTTAAAAGAAACACTGCTGTGTTTCAATACCGATGTTAACCCTGAGGAACTTACTGTTCTTGTTTTACACCATCAGTGTGCATGGTGTTGAGTAGCATAAGCAAAAGGACAGGTCCCTTCTCCAAGGAGCTTACGCTGTCAACCAGTCTTGTAAATTAGACCCCCAAAGTTACTAGCATGCGAAAAATAATCATAAAATACTCATAAAAGGAGGAATGCAGAATCCCACTCTGCTTCCAGCTGTCTGCTTGATTTCTATGCTGGAGACTGAGAAAGTGGGGAGACCTCTGCACTACTCCCCTCACTTGCCTGCCTGCAGTTGTTTGCCATTTATGCTTTCCAGGCTGATCCAAGTTTGATTTAAATGGTTCTTCTTCATTAAACATCACACTAAAACAACATATCCCAAAATGTCTTAATACATTATTGTAACCCTAGATTGTGTACAACCTGGAACATGATGGACTGGGTATAAATAAATTATTATTGTTGTTATTGTTGTTTTTATTTAGATGTATTTATTCTATTTTTAAATAAACATGTTAATTCTCTGATTAGTGCATTTAGACATGCATGAACACTTTATTCCTCTTTCGTGTACTTCAAAATGTATTGCAGTCTAAAGTTATAGGCCTGCTCTGGCATATGCAGCCTGGCACCTTGTACCTATGTTTTCCAACCTTTGTATCAATACAATTCTTGGCTATCTGATTAATTTCAAAGGAGGCTGAAACAAGAGAAGCTCTTGGTGGATTTTGGACAAAGTTTCATATCTCTTATTTATTTGAAGAAGAGGAATATTTAAACTTAGAAAGCTGGAATAAAGTAACTGCATGTTTAAGCAATCTATCAAAGTAAAAAACAAACATTCACATTTTCTTTATGTGTGTGTGTCAGTTTGGCTAAATGTTTGAGTTGTTACTAGATTTATGAAATGTTTATGTTGCATGTTATTTCTTCAGTTTAGATTCTGAACATTAATGGTACAATATTCAGTAATATGTTTTTAATCGGTTTTAGACAACGGTTACATAGAAGGGAAAGAGCTTGATAATTTTTTCCATCATCTGCTGAAGACACTGGGCAGTGAAGTAAGTACTGTGTCTTATATTCTGCATGTAAATATAACCATGAGCATATGCAGAAGTTTTCTGCAAATTGGTGTTGAACATAGATCCAAAAACTGGGGTTCCTTGTTGCAGGGCACTTTCAGGAAGATGAGAATTCTGCCACTCAGCTGTTTGGTAGGGGGAGGAGAAACATGGATTGTCCACAACATACATTTAAATCGCATGGCTTCTTCCAGCACCAAATCTAGGGCAGTGCAGGAGGTTTCCCTGCACAGGGTTTTGAGCTGAGGGGGCGCAAAACTGAGAAGATCTATAATTGAAAAGATCCATTTGGAGGTGCCAAATTTTAGCCTTGCTCACCGTATTACTAAAGATTACCAAAGTCTGCCCATGGTTCTCCCAAAGAATTGTGGGGGAACCCTCATAGAGTTACAACGCCCTTAACATACTACAGTTTCCAGGATTCTTTGAGGGAAGCCATACACTTTAAATGTATGGTGTGTGTGTGTGACCCACCTCTCTCCTTCCTGTCCAACACCTGATGAGACATATAAGACACATGCAATGTGGTATTGTGGCTAGAGCATTGGACTAGTACCTGGGAGTTGAAATATCGACTCAGCCCGAAGCTTGCTGGGTGACCCTGGGCCAGTCACCAACTCTCAACTTAACCTTCGTATTGTGAAGGCAATATGGAGAAAGGCTGTATGCCTTGAGCTCCTTGGGGAAAAGTTGAATATTTTGTATAAATGCAAGATGCAGTAATAAATAAATTCTACCCAGAGAGAGAGAGAGAGAACTCCCCATGCTTGGCACTGGCAATGCTGTCCATACTGTTTTAGACCAAGCCAAGAGTGTGTAACCATATTTCTCTCCCCATCTACTTTGTTTTTCTTAGTAACAACATTCTAAAGTAAATAACGTTCTCTGTGTGAGAGTTCTGCTCAGGTTCCTTTTGCAACAGGTGTGGCAACGTTCTTATCGCTGTTTGTGTTCTGAGTCCCTCTGCACTGGCCACCCACTCACTGGTCATAATTTTGGCATGAAGCAAATGCTAGGCTACTGACAAAAAAACACATTTAGATTAATGAAGGTGAGTCAAGAGGTTTGCATACACATTAATCTGGATGAAGGGAGTTAGGGCAGCAGGTGTCTTTTGCTTATTCAAAACATTGCTGATTAGTTTTGCAGATGCAAAATTCTGCTTTCCAAAATCAATTAACATGGGTCTTTCTCCAGAGGTAATTGACACTTGCTTAGGAAAATGGATCTGCTTGTAAACAGCTGTAAAATGAATGGTAGAATCAACAGCACAGTCAATTATTTGCATGTCCTGTTCTTTGCGGTTCTGTTTCATTTCCCCTGACATATTGCCCCTTTATTTTTGATTGCCACTAGCAAAAAGCCATGCTCTCAACTTGTGCTTACTTTCTTCTGTCTATTATATGACTATCTGCAGTTGCCATAAACCACCAAAAAGGGAAATGAGTTCTGATTACTGTGATCTTGTTTTTGTGATCAGATATCCTGCGTTCATAAAACCTTAACTCTTTGGATTCTCCTTTTACTATCCAAGGAAAAATCATGAGAGAGAAGTAAGTTAAAGGGAGATGGGAAAGACCCCTGGATGATTAGAAATTATTTCTGAACTGCAATTGTGTGACCTTAGAATGACTGGTAATAGGTTTAGTACCTCCAATGAGGGGAAGTGGCCTCAAATTACTCATAGCAAACACTGCAAGCTGCTTCAGACATTATTTCCCACTATGTTGAGTTGCTGGTATTCTTCTTAAAGGGGAGGATGCATTTCATAATATATGAACAACAGGTGATTCTCTACATCTTAATGGGTTTCTGCTGTTTCAGTAACAAAGCCCTGCTTTCTTAAACACTTCCCTACCAAACGCTTGGAAGAGGGAAAGGAAAGGAAGTCAGACTGCAAGGGCAGAGTACATCATTTGCTTCTCATCTCTTGGACTGAGTGGAAAGTGTGAAAGATTCCCTTCCCCTGGCTGCTAGCCATGAGGGATATGCCCTGCCTTCACAGTCAGGAACGCTTCTGAATACCAGTTGCTGGAAACCAAAGGAAGGGAGAATGCTCTGGTGGTTGGGTCCTGCTTGCAGCTTTCCGACCGGCCACTTTGAGAACAGGATGCTGGACTAAGATGGGCCATTGGTCGGATCCAGGTGCCTCTTCTTACATTGTTATGTTTGTGTTGTTCCCCTCCCCTCAAACATCAGGCACCATGAAGGTTAAAGGGCAGGGTGAATAGGGCAGGCTTGTGTTTGTGGGAAGTAAGATCCTTCAGGGGACAAGGTGGCCCCCCAGGGTAGGAGCAGGGAACTGTTTCAGCCTAAGGACTGCCTGTCCCCCTGGGCAAGCTTGCAGAGGTCACAGGTCAGTGGTGGAGCCAGGGGCAAGTGGGCAAAGCAAGATTGTAGGCTGTCCTCTTTGTACCGTCCGTGCAAAACTCAGAGGTTACCCTTACAAACACCTTTATCCAGCCAAACAAGAGGCATTGTCACAATCCAAGGACACATCCTGGCCCAGCAATTGCTCTTGAGAAGGACAGAGGGCAGGGCCAGTGAGGGGCATGGCCTGGGGAATGTCCTGTGAGTAGGTAGGCTGGCTAAAGAAGCCAGGGGACACATTCAGCCCCTGATCCTAAGGTTGCCTCTGCCTCTCCTAGGCCTCTTGAAAAGCCAATGCTGGCATTTGCAGGCGAGACATGACTGGCATCTGGGGGATAAAGCATCCCTCCTTCTTGCTTGCTCACTGATCTTCACCCAAGTGTCACCCTGTGACCCTGTTCTCCATTGTCTTGGTGCTTCTTCTGCCACACCTCTTGTGTGGACCATTTCTGCCTTTCCATGCCCTTGATGTCCTGCAGAGTTCTGTAGTGTAGACTCTAACAATGTTGTAATTCTGTAAGAGCAGCGAGTTGGAGGCTGGAAGAGCATCTCCCAGTGGGGATTGTTTTACAGTGACTTATTGAGTTATGAATTTGTCATACCGTGTTGGTGTGCGTCAGAATGAGACAATCCTGCTTACCAAGCAACCTAACTAAGTTGTTGTCAAGAATAACCATTTCTACTTATATGCTTTGAAGATTAAAATTGTCGGGCGAAATAAAATGAATAGTTATTATGCACTCCGAAAGTTGTCTCTGTTTGAATAGCAAACTGTTCCATAATTATTGTTTTTAACCTCTGCGCACCCTGTTGTTATTTCTCCCTAATGACCACTGTAGTCCCTAGCACTATGTTTCCCCTGCCTCTCTTTCATCTACTCTGAAGCATTCTCAACTAATGCTAAAGGCAAGAAAAGGAACCCCAGCTGGGAGAACAAAAGACTGACCGAATTCAGTGGGCATGCAAAATGGGAAAGGGGTGGAATGAGTGAGGAAATGGAGGAGTCTGTGTTTGTTTTCATTTCTGGCTGCCCTACAGTGGTGACCATTTTGTGTGTGTGTGTTCAAATGGAGATCTGTGGGGTTTGTGCATAGCTTCAGACTTTTTAAAGGAACAGCTATATTGGCTACTGGAAGTCTCCTCTTTAAAAATATTTGTTCAGCTGGAAGTTCAGCCAGCAAACTTCCATTATATCTCCTTCAGGGTGGCTGAGGGTGACAGTTTGAAATGGTGTGCTTGTGTCAAAATAGCTGCATTTCCCTCTAACAGACCTGGAAGTTAGGCTCAATCTTTTCCTGGTTACTGTTTCATGTATTTTAAATGGAAATGGCATTGAAATCCATCCTCTGAGCATAATGAAGAATGGCTTCACAAACTTAACTCACAATCCAGCAGGATTGCTGGTAAAGTTAGCAACTTAATTTCATATTTAATGGAGAAATAATTAAACAATCTCTTAATAATTAATCTCTTTGCTGATATCACATTAAAATGAGAGCCCATAAATAAGGACAGGACACTGAAACCCCAAGGAGAAGTTCTTGGTTGGCCATATATATGTTCTACTTAAAATACAGGAGCAAATCTTACATTTGTTACTAGCTGATGGAATATACGTGGCATTGCGGGAAGAAAGCTAAATTTAAAAGATCAAGATGACTATACAAAGGAAGGTCTATTTGAATATGTACTATTCTATTCTCACTTTTATTTTACTTTTTTGGTGGTTTTTAAATTGGTCTTAAACTTCTGTTACAGTCTCACATTGGAAATTTTTAAACTATAATAACATGCGGTATTCTTTTAAAAAGATACTAGGGAAACCAAGCTTGCCCTTTTTCTTTTTCTTTTTTAAAAAACCCCCTGGTATATTGTTCAGTTGTATGCAAGATTATTTTAATGATGTCTTCAAAGAATTTAAAGCAGACAATATCTTTTTATATGGGATTAAAATATCTTGGAAGTGTCATGAAGTTTAATTAACCTGGCTCCCATAGAATTAACTTTTGGAGCAGAGGCAGAGCTCAGGGATATTTAACACTTGAAGTCTGATATTCTTCTGACTGGCTTTAAAGGCTACTCATAATGTATAAAAGCTTGTAGAAATAAGGCCATCTTATTTCTACAAGCTGTCATCGGCTTCTTGGTACATAAGGAGTCCTCTTATGTACAGTGTGGAACACTGTGAAATTGTTGTTTTGGCTGCCTGGTGACATTTATTTGAGCAATTATATCCCGCCCTTCTGGTGCAAAAAGTTGTTCACTCTTTCAGGCAGAGATCCCTAGTTGTACCTGCAAGGTGAGTTGGTCGTCTTACATGCAGAGGCAGCTACATATACCTACAACATCTTACTGCTCTGGGTGGATGCATATGAGCAGCGAATCCTTTTCAGGAGCAGCAGCATTGCTTTGCCTTTAGGTGCCTCCCTTTGCAACTATCACCTGGAGTGCTGTTCTATGTTTTAGCCACAATGGCCCCCAGCCAGGAGTTCGATCTGCTCTTTGAAGATTTCAGAGGCCAGGTTGATATCTTCCTTTTTTTGTCTGGTCCTGAACCTTTCATATAAACGTGTGAGCTCTTGTTTCTATCTGTATGGATAGTGCGAGTGTCTAGTTTGGTCACAAAGTGGCACTGCACTTAATTTATATCTGGGTATGGTCAGGACATTTCCTGCCACTATTCTATTCTTGTCTAAATAAAGTTATTGTCTTGTTGTTCACCAGAGCCTTCCATGACACCAACTGCTCCCAATCTTAGCTAAGCTAACTGCAATATAGGTCAATGTATCTAGCTGCCATGACTTTGTCTTTTCTTCTGATAATCTTTTTCCTTTCTCACATTTATATTCTGCCTTTCTTCCATCATGGAACCCTAGATGGCATACATGTGGCCTCCAAGAAGTCTCTCATCCAGGCACTGATCAGACCCACTCCTGCTTAATGTTAGTTAGGTGGTGGCTTCATGTGCTCTTGGACTATTGTCATTTTGGTAAGGAACAAGTCGCTTCTGATAATGTATGTGTGTGCGTGCACATCACTTCCAAAGTTGACTTCAAGGCAGGGTGTTAGGAAACCAGAACAAAATGGCTCTTGCTGCAGGCTCCCCTCCTTTCAGCCTAAAGGAAACATTCGCTGCAGGTCATGCATGGCTGGTCTTAAAAGAGACAGGAGAGAACACATTGTACTCGGGGAAATTAGTTTTATCCTTAACCTGTTGCTTTTCATATCACAGAGCCCTGTAACAGAAGAAAAGGTGCAGAGGGTGAAAAAACGATTTATGTCAGCCTACGATGTGACTGCAGATGGACGCCTACAAATACAAGAGGTACCTAGCTGCCTTTTATTTTGCAGTGTTAGAAAATAGAAGACAGGCAACTGAGGAATAAGAATTGCACTCTTACAAAGAGTGGGTTCACTGGTTCGTTCAGATAATGTAGTATTGGAACTTTTTGTCCAAATGTCCTTTTGTCAAAAGCATCTGTCAGGATTTTGCTGCTAGATTTTGTAGTTTTGCTCTGCTCTGCCCTGCTTCTGTCCTTGTGGTATAGCAATTAATTCCGAATAACAATAACATTGATGATGATGATCATGATGATGATGATGAAAATAACTGCACAGAGAACAGTTTGAGAAATGTAACCTTTCCCCCCTGCCCCCCCCCAAAAAAAACTTTAGCTTGCAAGTATACTCTTGTCGGAGGATGAGAACTTCCTGCTTCTTTTCCGAAGAGAAACACCTTTGGACAACAGCGTGGAATTCATGCGGGTGGGTGTAATTTCCTGCTGTCTGTTTCCATTTTTCAAAGTATTTTGCATTGCATGCTTTTAGTTGGTATATTGGCCACACGCTGAGGCTCACATTTGTTTAACCTTGGGGTAGCTAACATGTAGCCCTCCAGAATTTATTGGACTCCAATTCCTAGCAGCCCCAGAAGCCAGCATAGCCAATGACCAGCGCTGATGAGAGTTGTAGTCCAGGGATTTGGGGAAGGCCATAGCTTCCCTACACTTGGTTTAAACCCAGGTCTTTCCCAATCAAGTACAAAGCATGAGATGGAGGATCAGATTCTGGGAGCCCAAGAAAAGGCTCCAGGAAGCGTAACCTGGTACTTTGCTCTTTGTACCTATCACTTCCTTGGCTCTGCATTCCACCCAACCAGTGCTTTCCCTAGTTACACTCACTTCCAATATTAGAATTTGGTCCAGGAAAGAGCTCTGGAGGTGATAGAGAGCAAGGAAGTAAGTGAGGGAGAGGTGATGGGCAGGTTCAGAATCCTCCCATACACCTACACCTTTGCTCTCAAAAGTAGACCCTTCTTCTCCTGCTTTATCTCTAGTTTGCCCCCTCCATCACATATATGTTGAGCCTCATCATCCTTCTCCGTTGTGAAGCACGATGGCCTAGTTTGCATGATGCAGAACTTATCAGCCATGGAAGAAGCAGTGTGCAGCTTTTGGCCACAGATGGTCTGTGGGGATCTTTTGCACAGCTGTTTATTAAATTCAAGAATAATATTATCAGCTTTCATTACATAACACAAGCTGTAAAGTGTTGTGTGCCTTTGAACTTTGGAACCTGAGAAATGAGATTATGAGGCTTGACGCTTAAAAGAATATACCTACTACGTTAATGTTTCAAGTCACCATATAAACATCTAGCTAACAACTCTCATTCTTCTTCCGAGATCACTCTCTGTCTTTTCAGTCCAATATAAAACATGGGATTGACACTGAAGGAGGGCCATTCTGGAGTCCTGGCAAGAATGGGTCCATTGTGAGCACTAGACCAAACTGTACATTACTCGTGAGATCTCTGAGGAATCTCCTGATTCTTTTTTAAGCAATACTTAAAAATGAGGTGGAAACTTCAACTGGTCCAAAATGCAGTGGCCAGATTACTGGGATTACATTTAGAATTCACACAAACCCTGTTTTGGCTGCCAGTTTGCTTCTGGGCCATATTCAAGGTGTTCAAATTAGTGTTTAAAATCCTAAATGGCCCAGGCCCCAAATATGACTCACAGCTTCCTTCCCTACAGATTTTCTCAGGTCTTACAATCAGCAGAGAGGGCCTTTTTGGGAGTTCCACTGCCCTCAGAAATTCACAGTGGTGGCCCAGGAGAGGACATTCCCTGTGGTAGCCTCTAAAGTGTGGAATTTCCGCCCCACAGAAGTGTGTTGAACACTTTCATTCTGTCACTTTCCTCAAATGCTGAAGATGCACCTTTTTCTATCCTGCCATTTGACATCTGAGATGTATACTTTAGGACCCAGCCTATTATCCTGACTGTACTTTGTTTTAACTGTTTTAATATTATATTTTTAATTGTTATAACCCACACTGGAGCTTCATAGTGAAGGGGCAGCAAAAAAATTAATAAATTGGAACAACACCACAGAGGAAATACTCAGCTTCTGTAATTTTGTAACTGAGGCATTGAGTTGTTTATATTGCCCTATCCAAGGTGTATACAATCAATCAGCTCCAGGTGGGTACCATCAAGTGCACTGGGAATTTTTTTTTACAAAATAAAATCTCTTCTAATCTGGGCCTAGTGTTTCAATCTAAAAATACCATCTAATGTCAACTACCACCTTAGGATGACTAAGAACAAGGGGATACAAATAGGAATACAAATAGCCACTTAGTCCCTTAATTGGCTGTGTTGTTTACATAACAAATAATGAATCTGAATATGCAGCCATGGTAACAACATGTCCAGGTTAAGGATGAAAATTGATTTAAGTCTGTTTACACACTTCTTTTAGATGGAACTTGTCAGTGACACATAAGGGTTTTTTCCAGGTTTCAAAATCCTTGTTTTCTAAATATTTTGGAAAGAAACAAAATGTTAGTTAATGATTCCACGATGTCAATGCTGAGATGAGCCATTTGAGGTCACCATATGTCCTCTTTTTCCAGGACACGTCCTCTTTTTCGTGGATAGAGTCATCATAGCGATCCATGGTTAAAAGTAGAAGTCGGCAAATGTGCCCTCTTTTTTTGCTCTTCAAAATATGGCAGCCCTAGATGTGCACGCATGCATGTGTACACGTCAAACAGTTTATTTTAGAGATGGTGGGGTAATAGCCAAGATCTAGAGAACAAGATAAATAAATGCTCAGTCTTAGAAAAGCAAATCAGTAATTCCACCTGCCTGCGTATTTTTTGAATCTGACCTGCTGTTGGATAGCTCCAAATGAGTCTGGCATGTTCATCTACTAGGAGACTCAGCACAGCCTGAAGGAACATGAGCACAGAAGAATCTCCTTCCCAAACTATCTGATTCATGAGCAATGGGCCTGGTGTGATGGTGGCTACTTTCCATCTGATACTGTAGAGCAGCCCTTTCTTTCTGCGGTGGCTCCCTGTGACTGAAGTACAAGGGAGAGCGGGCATACAATTGCCACCCAGTGAGCCCACTGAAGGGCTGCAACAGACTCCCTTCGTCTGAAATCCTTCCCATGTTGGTTGCAACCCTTATGAAAAATACAATCACTTATCCAAACTCCTGCTATCCAAACATTTGCTATGTTCTATAGTACTTCATAAATGAGACTGAGATATAGTTACGTATTGAACATCTATTTGAAGATGATAACTGTTCACTCATTTCCCCCCTTTAGATCTGGCGCCAATATGATGTTGATAGCAGTGGTTTTATTTCAGCTGCCGAACTCAGAGTAAGTTCTCTAGGAAATCTTTATCCAGATGCCTTCTTTACTCAATATGTATATTTTGATCGTATATAAAACGTATTAAGTGCATTCAAGCAACTGCCTTAGTTTTTGTGAAGTGTCTGATGAAACAGGCCTTGATTCCTTTATATTATTCCTAGTATGAATCTGAAACAGTAAAAACTAATTCTCTCCTTTCCTGACAAAGAACTTCCTGCAAGATCTTTTCCGGCAGCATGGAAAAACCATTTCTAAGGCAAAGCTGCAAGAATACACAGAAACCATGGTAAGCAGAGTACATATTATCAAATACTTATGTTATTATAGAAATTCTCAGAAATTCTAGATAACCAATATGGTAGTTGCACAAGATGGACCAACGTTGCAAAGGATGGTCAGGGGATATCTAAGGGGTGGTGGAAAGGAGGAGAGAGAACTTGTGGCGATCACACAAGGCCCCCAGACGTTTCACGGTCTATTGACCCTGTGCCACCACTGCAGTTGCTTTCTTCGCTGCCACCACCCCGCTTCTCACGGGGAGACACGGAGTCCAGACTGTTGTTAACATAAACAAATAATCAAGTTTATTTTTAAGTGCAGGAATAAGCGTATGGTTTCGGTTTATTTGACTCTTGTCAGTTTCTTAAATCTTAGTTCCTAACAACTTCAAACTGAATTATTCCCAACTATCTATCTAACTCCCTAACAATTCCTCTCACTCTCTCACAATACAACTCAACCAACCTACTGCCTATTCCACCCTCTTCCTTCTCCAACACCCAAGCCTCAACTCCCAACTGACAAACCTCAACTCCCAACTCCCAAACCTCAACTGTCAACTCCCAGACCTCAACTGTCTTTTCAAAACCTCCCACTCTATCTTTTACTCCCCCCTCGCATTCTCACTGGCCAATCGCATCACACCCATTTCTAACTCTTTCCTTGACGCATCCTAGGGGCAAACGCCACAGCACTGTTGCTTCATCCTGGGATGGGCCAGCTAGGGAGTCCAATTAGGCCAATGTGGCCATTGTCCCTGAAGCCTGTCATCCCAGCCTTGAGCTGCTGTCAATGGTGGTTGGAAGTTATCTCCTTTGTGCTCAGAAGTCATCTGGTACCAACTACCAGTATTTATTCCCTATTCTATTTTATGATGACTTGTGTTTTGCTTTTGAATAAGTAATTGGACTGTACCTCAGAATAACATCTTGCTCGGGGAAAAGGGATTCTGTCTTCCGGATTATGAGATGGGGAAAAGAAAAGCAGAAAAATAAGCAAAGAATAAATCATAGCAAAAGAACTGAGAGCAGTTATCATAAAACTATTGCGGTGTGTACTGCTCCCATATTTCACACCAACCCACAGGCCCAATCTGACTAAGATTTAGTGTGGCTTTTTTCTCTCATATGCATTGTTCTTGGCCTATGTAGTTGCTTTCAGCCTGGACTTAGCATGATCTCCATCACAAGCACAGACTACAATTTCATGGATCCCCCAAAAAACTATTAAAAAAAAATAAACTGCATTATGATCAAGATGGAACCTATTTAGGCTAGACTGAAAACTTATACTTTACAAGAATATTTGTGATATACACAAGAAGGATTTGAACAGGCATTAAATCTTTTCTATCCACTCCCAGACAACTGATTTGTAGATACCATCTGTTGAGTTACTGCATATGTTAACATTGTAATCTTGCAGCAACCTGGCTGATTTCAGTAGGCTTTGAATCAGGTATTTGTGAATTCCTTTTATTTCTTGTGTCTTTCAATAAGTTGTTCCAGTACCTATTGGTCCACAGGAGAGTTGGTTTCAGATAGGGCTCATTCCCCAGAGATGTACTGTTTTTAAGGAAGAGCCATTGAGGCACTTCATGCAAATGGGAAGCAGCTGTTACACAAGCTTGACCTTATATTGCAAAATTGACCTTGTCAAGTGGCCTCCTCAAGTATACATTGCACAAGAGGGATGACAAGGGAAGGAATCCTACCACAAAGGTCCCAAAGAGGGGACGAGCAATTATCCTTCAATACCTGTTGAAACTCTCTTACGAGAGGATGAATTCTAGAGGGCAAGTGTGTTTCTGAGCACATCGTTCAGTTTAAGTGGTATCAAAGGCTGAAGGAGAAGAGAAGACCATGTTGTTCCAGGAGTGATCATCAGCTAAGGAAAAGGTTTGGTAAATGAACAACAAGTGCCTTGCCATTAGCATTCATCTGTCATGTCCCCTTTAAGTTCTATCTTTAATCATGCAACTAGGGAAGAAGTAAACCTACTTTAAAATTATTCTTATTATTAAGTGTCCTGCCCTTCATCCATAGATCATCATAGATTTTGCAACATTAAAATACAACATAAAAAGACTATACTTTTAGGGATCATTTCTATAGTGCTTAAAATACAACATAAGAACACAAAAACTATAAAAAACCATAAACCAATAACACCACCCCATCCCATTCCCACTCCCACCCCCAACACATTTAAAAGGTTATAGGGTGTTATCACTCAAAACCACTCAGAAATGTATCCAGTTCACTTTGTGGAAACTTAGCTCTGTTGACTGTCTCTGTGTCCCTTATTGTATCCCAGTGTGCCCTGTATCAGTGTAACCCTTTTTAATTTCTAAGTTCAAATGCTACTTCCTTACATCTGACTTCCAGATTTTAGAAGTGTTTTTAATGTTCCCCAATCGCATTCGGATACATTAGAGTGTACAGTCGTTATTAAATCACCAGTATGTTTTTAAATTCTGCAGTTCACAAAGCTACATCTTGTCAATGCCATATGCAAGGCAAGCTCCTTACTGGTTTATTCATCAGCAAATCACATTACCTAGCCTGCCAAAATTATCACATCCTGGCTAAGGCTATTGTTATTCATTGGCTAGAGTAGGAGGTCATGATAATATCAGACAAGCTGTCAGTGCTGGGCTTTCATTTGCACCACACAATATGCTTCCACTGAATAAAACAGCATCTAGTTTGTCTACAGAATCACAGATAGTTTAAGGCATATGAAAAATCCATGTGCTATGTTTCCATGGAGGTTTTGTTTGGATTAACTCCGTGCTTCCTATTTCTTCCTTCCCTTGCTGTCTCCACATCTGTCCAAATGTTTGTTGATTACGCTTGTTATTGGATATATTGGGTTTCAGGCATGCAAAACAGGTTCTGGAGATGAGCCCTGATTCAAATTAAACCATCCCTTTGTTTTGTGTAGCCAAGCTCTCGCCACAGTTGTATGGGAAAATACTATGAGCAGTAAGTTCCCACGACACTAGCAAAAAAATGAAACTTGTGAAAAATTATGGAATGTGTCGGGAAGGGGTAGGGGAGAAAGCATCCTGCTCATATTAGGCTGGCTTGGAGGTGAATCTAAACCATAGTTTAGTGTTATGAGAATGAGTCTTGTTTCCCCTAGACTTGTACACTCCATCCTCTCCCTTGTCCTTCAGCATGACTTTTCCAGTGGGAAGTTCAGGATATTTTACCTCCATTGTAGCTTAACTACAGCTTTCTGTGTCCAGGGGTAGACTTTGGTCTTTCAAATTTCAGGGGTGGGGAAAAGGAGAGAGAGCTGTTGCTTGATCCTGGGATGGGGAACCTCTTGGCCAGATAGAGGGTCCAATCTGGGCAATGAGGCTTTGTAAACTATGGTTTGAAGGGAGCTTAGTGAAAGTTAACCACAGTTGACACAGCAGAGGCAGATTTAGGGCAGTTCAATCAGTTCTGTCACCCTGGACCCTGAACCTAGGGTCCACCACAACTATGATGCAGTGAATTGAGCAGAACAGATGGCAAGAGTTAGGAGGGACACCAAATTTTGGCCTCACACCCTGGGAGGGTGAGATATTTCCTTATGCATCTTGAGGTGTGTGTAGACAAACACATACACAATAACATTTCCTCCTGTAGGTTTTTCAGAGCATCATCATTCCGAAAGAGGTAGCATTCATAAAAGAGAAGTTAAACACTATCCCAGTGGTGAATATTTTACAGCTAATCTATGAGATACACAGTGTAGTCATCTCCGAACACCTTAAAAAAATAAATTCAGTTTCTCAACCCTCTTTTATCATGAATTATTCAGGCTACTTTTCTCCTTTCTGAAAGTGATTGCCATTTTATAGCAACAGGGCTATAGCTGGGAAAGGACCAGGGGGGAGGGGGGACTTTGAAGAGAAGTGATTCAGCCTGGAGGGGAGCAATCAAAATATAGTTCAGGGAAATCTGAATATACCGGGGAGAACCTCTTACAGTCATCAGCATGAGTGCTCTGACATTAAGAGCCCGAAATTTCCCAGCAGCAGCACGTGCTTATGGAGGGAAAGAGCATTTGTCAAACATACTCATAATGAAACTGAGTCGGATCAAACGCTCACTTATCTGTCTATCAGAAGGAAGATGGATGGTGCTCCACCATGTTTTCCAAGGACAGTTCCATAAAAATTGGGAAAGACAGAAGGAAGTTGGTATCATTCTCATGTATACATCCAACAGGCACACAATGCACTCTTTCAAAACTGTTTTGTGATCTGGCCAAATGTCCCATGATAAAATCTGAGAAGGAGAGAGGATTGCTTGTCCAGTCCTTGGCAAATCTGATATTATGCCCATCAGGGCTATGTGACTCCACAATGTGGGCAGCATCACTATGAATAGTAAAATGCCCCTGTATATTGACTCATTGTGTATGCCAGGTTTCCTATATTAATGACAGCTTCATAAAGGCTTTCTTATCTTGGTTTTTAGATGAAGCTCTTTGACAAAAATAAAGATGGACGTCTGGATCTCAATGACCTAGCAAGGTAACTTCTAATGATTCTTCAGCTTATTCAGAAAGGGAGTGTTGAATCTGTGGTAGCTTCAACAGGCAAAACTTTCCCCATTGCTGTGTCTTCCCTCTACCCTAAATGCTAAATCTGTTGAATTCCTGCCTGTCATGAAGAACCAGCACTTCTAGAATTTGTCTAGAGAGAGAAAACGACAACCCTACTCATAATGTTACAGGCTTGTTTCTCAGACTGTTCATCTTTCATCTTTGTGAGATCTATCAGGCAGAAATGCCTATCTCTGTATAACTGGTATCTGAGAAAATGACCATGTGCCTCTTTCCATTTAGAATTCTGGCTCTTCAGGAAAATTTTCTCCTTCAATTTAAACTGGATGTAAGTACAGTAATTTTTAGTGCATTTAGTTACCTTTCCCCCTTTTCCCTTAAAAAAAAATCCCCAAACATTTTAAAATATTTTTTCTCCTCCATTCAGGCTTGTAGTACAGAAGAAAGGAAGAGAGATTTTGAAAAAATATTTGCACACTATGATGTTGTAAGATGATTTTTTTGTTTCTTTCATGGGTTTGGGATTATTGCAAGCCCTGCAAGTGTCCCTGTTTTCCAGGGACAGTCCTAAGTTTACAGAATCCACCCTGGTTTCTGATTTGGTTCCAGAATGTCCCCCTTTTCTTTAGGGTTTCCCTGTTTCCATCAAAGAAATGTTGGGAGGGTATGGTAGGACACCCCTATTTTCATCAGAGAAATGTTGGAGGGATGGAGTTTTGCAAAAAAAAACAAAACAAAACAACAAAACAACCCAAGGAGATAAGTGACTATACAACCTTTAGAAGACATCTGAAGACAGACCTGTTGTTTTTTAAAATGTTTAATGTTTTATGATGTGTTTATATATATTGGAAGTCGCCTAGAGTGGGGGGGGGCAGTGCGGTCATATGGGTGGGGTATAATAATAATAATAATAATAATAATAATAATAATAATTAATATAGAATAGGAAGTCCCTATGTTCATCTGAGAACTGTTGGAGGGTATGTTAATGCTGATCAAGTGGCACATCAGACTTTACAAGACTGCATTAGAATAGCATGCAGGGAAATCAAGTGGATTCATTTATTTCATTAAAATATATATACAGCTTGATTGTTATTTTTTAAGAAAACCTTCAAAGCAGTTTACAATGAGAATAAACAACAAATCTATTAGTAAAAACCATTAAACAACTCTACAGCCATCGTGCTGGGCTCGCAGGGGCCAGGACACATGCCTGATCATGGCACCCTGTGAACCCAGCATAATTTTTGCAAAATTTGCAAAAACAACACAGGGCTCTTGGGGCACCGAAAGGCGTGCACCCCGCTTTTCAGCAGTGGGGAGGGGCTGCTGCAGTGGCGCGCTCCACCCACGGCCCCAACCCCATGGTGTGCCCTGGTGCATGCCCGGGGCACAGGTGGGGAATGATCTGCCGCTGGCAGATTATTTGTGAGATGCACAAGTAGACCCGTTATAGCAGAAGTCGGGACAACTAGGATTACAGCTGTCTTGCTCTCTTCTGAATCAGAGTGTCTGAATCAGCTCTGATGACCACCTTCCTTGTAGCGTCGTTGCCATGACAAAACCTTATCAAGACAACAAGGAGCATTCAGTGGATTTTCCATATGATTTGGAATGTCCATAGGCATATAGCTTGGGAGGTTGGAGATAATATTGCCAGAAAGAGAACAGGCACCCAAGTATTCATGGATGGATGTGTTTCTAGTCTGCAAAAATGTATGATTTTTACATGTATATATTCCAGAGTAAGACAGGAGCACTTGAAGGTCCAGAAGTGGACGGATTTGTAAAAGATATGATGGAACTTGTCAAGGTGACTACTTAGTGGTTTCCATGTTTTATTTCCCATAGGTTTTGTGACAAATGTGGCTTGGTTTCAGTAGCTTAAAATCATAAGGCACCAAAACAAATAACTGACTCCAGGTCTTTTGTGGAACAATAAAGAATGAGGAACGTCACTTTGTTAACTTGGGTGCCTGGGTAACCTAATGAAGTGATAAATTATGATCTGGACTTAGCTTTCCTTGTGACAGATTTATGAATGTAATAGACCCAATACAGCAGCTCTGAGGTGCACATGGTTTTCCAGATACAAAAAGCTTCCTCATACTTTCATTGAACCAGGAAGTGTTCCAAACACACACACACACACACACACACACAAACGCTTTGTGTCATGTGGAGCATTTTCCATTATAGAAGAGGATGGAAAGCATTGGACCATCTAGAGCTCTGTGTCCCATAGGGCTTTGGGCATGTTCTCTTGCTGTACATACCTTGCACCATCATCGCCTCTACCCCTTCTTCCAAATCCTCCAAACTGGGCACACAAGTGAAGGACTAGTAGTATAAACTTGGCCAGATTCATGTTTATACATTTAGAGAAGACACACACAGCATCATTCTATTTAGATAGCAGACAGTGGAGTGCGGTGTCAGTATTTACCTGACTTCCTGTCAGCTGAGCCGCTGCTGTTTACTGGGGCAGTGAGAAGGTCTGCGTGGTGCAAATGCACTGGCAGAGCCAGTCCGGTGCTGCTGTGTTTGCACTGTGCCAATCTCACTGCCACCTCTCTCCTCCACCTCATGTTAAGCAGAAGTGATTCAACTGTCAGGAGAGCAACTAAGTGCTGCCACTCCACCATCTGCTGCAGATCACAAATCCATTCTTTCTCCTTTTTGTTTTTCTTTCTTTCCTTCTTTCAAGCTGTACTGAGGCTTCCTATTTGCTGGCTCTTCTCTTCCTTTGTCCTCTTTGTTGTTCTTTGCTGTGGAATTCTCGTTCGTGCTTGATGTTAGAAAAATAACTCCTGAGAATGGATATTTTGTCTTCTGAAAGTAATTCTCTCTCTCTTTCCCCTCCTTCCCATTGTAGCCCAGCATTAGTGGAACTGACCTGGATAAGTTCCGCCAGATCCTGCTTCGCCATTGTGATGTGAACAAGGATGGGAAAATTCAAAAATCCGAACTCGCCTTGTGTTTGGGAATCAAAATTGCCCCATAGACCTGAATGTGCTTCTCCTGTGGCTTCCCAATTATTGTCTTTTGTGAGAGCCTGCTGGTCCTCGTAGAACATTTCCAGTGCTGTGCTAATAATCTCTGTTATGCCGAGCCTAGAAGATAGAGGCAACTCACAGTGCAGATGAGAATCTTCATTTGCAAGTCTTCAGCCCAGCAGAATACATGTAATGAACAGTAACGACACACATGCTGTTCCAAAGGAGATCTCGTCTGTGGGGTTTCTTACACATTTTTAAAACATGTTTCATATCTACAAACTACCCAGTCTGTCAGAAAGCTACCATACATGGCCATTATACCAGGACTACTGCTATATAGCATCACACTTTGTTGTACTCCGCTCCCTATGCTATATCCCTAAAACTATTGGTTCCTTCTTGGTAGTCCATGTCTGTGACAACTGTGTAGTGTGTGATACTCACAGTATCTCCCCCCCCTTTTTTTTAAGGCACAAAAGCTTGATGGTGTTGGAGGCAGTGTATTTGTAAAAGAATAAAAGCAACCGTTTAGAAATCAGAGTACAACTGGTGTGTGTATTACTTATAATATGTAACACCCTCCACCCTGTTTTTAAATGGCAGGGGAGGACAAAGCTGGAAAACAGCAAAGGTTTGGCTGGACAGAAATATCCCCCCAAGTGGTGCTAATCTTGGCACCAAAGCTGATCCTGATCAAGGGGTCTCATTTCAAGGGTCCCAAGTCTTTCTGGTTTAAGATCAAGTCTCTGTTCCATCTCCTGTCCTTCTAGTGTGAACTATCTCTTTTGTGTGCTTCAACCCATAGATTGATCATTGACAATGCTCCAACTTTTTCTTTTCAAAAAAAGAAAAAAACCCAGCTCTCTTTTGTGCAAGACTTTTGAGGTATATGCTTGAATCCATCCATCCTGCTTTTCCCTACTTTAAGGCACAATAGCATATTTTGCTCTATGGCTTTGTAAATGCTAGCCGAGTCACAAACAGGTACATTTGTATGAGGGGAGCGGGTGGTGCTGAGCCTCTTGGGCTTGCCGATTGGAAGGTCGGCAGTTCAAATCCCTGCAATGGGGTGAGCCCCTGTTGTTCTCTCCCACCTTCTGCCAACCTAGCAGTTCAAAAGCACACCAGTGCAAGTAGATAAATAGGTACCACTGCGACGGAAAGGTAAATGGCGTTTCTGTGCACTCTGGCACTCATCACGGTGTCCCATTGTGCCAGAAGCGGTTTAGTCATGCTGGCCACATGACACAGAAAGCTGTCTGTGAACAAATGCTGACTCCCTCAGCTTGAAGCAAGATGAGCACCACACCCCATAGTTGCCTTTGACTGGACTTAACTGTCCAGGGGTCCTTTACCTTTAACTTTTTTTAACCTTTGCATTTCTATACAATGTACCGGTAAGTCTAATATATTTTGGATAGCATCGAAGTTAGTCACATTCAGAGCAGAGCCCTTCAAATAAATCAGCTTGTTAGTTCAGTCCATTGATTCCAGTGGGTTCCAAAATAATTTGGAATTAAAGATAACTGCCTCTTCCTTTCCCCTTTTCACCACCGCTAATACTTTTTTTGCATTTTTATGTTCCCGACTCTGATGATGGCAGTTGAAGTCATGCTGCTATTTGAACTTGAAAGATGAGTTTGTGTCCTGAATGTGCATACCACACATGCCTCTATGATATTTCAATATACAAGGGAGTTGTTTTATTACAAACAAACCAGGCTTACAAGCAAATAGAATGCCAAACAGGAGACTTAAAGCAAAGGCCTCATTTGGCTCAACCAGCTATATAAGGTGCCAGTAGAGAGAATGGGAAAGATTTGGTTTTGTGGCTCTGTTCATGATGTTATTCACTGCTTCCCTCTCTATTTAACCAGCTGCAGCTTTTCTCCACCTTCCATGAGCCTTCACTGTGAGCCAAACAGATTGGCTGCAATCCAGGTAAAATTTAAGCATCGCTCACTTAAACATTGACTGGGGCTGAAATGTATTTCACCTTTTTTTGTAACCGGGCAGAATCTTTTCTCTTTTCAAAAAATTTAAAATCAGAAGAAGTGCCAGCAAAACTCCCCAGTATGGGGCACTGCCTAGAGCAGTAGCCACCAACCTGGTGGCTTCCAGATGTTGGCTGGGGCTGATAGGCGTTGGAAGCCAAGAACATCTGGAGAGAGCAGCAAGTGGGCTAAGGACCAGAGTGTTGGGCTGGATGTGCAAAACCCATGTCCAGTTCCCTCCCACCCTCCAACAGCTCTGAAGTTCATTTGGAGACCTGGAGAGCAAAGACACTAATTTTCCTAGATTGCTCTATGCTGCTGGCAGGAAGGACAGGAAACCAATGGACATAAGAAATATGATTGCTTTCATCTCCGGGAAAAACATCAGGGAGGTTTAAGTGATTTTCGCATATGGCCCCCAAGAGGGATTACTTTCAAAACCTGGTACATATTTGAAGTTCAGCTAAGTTTTTAAAACTTAGAAGTTTTTAAAATTCAAGAAAACTGCTTCTAGCTGTAAAATAATTGAGTGTTGGGAAACCTTGGTGGGCAGAAAAGGGACTACCATTTCAGGAAGAGGGGAAGACACATAACAAAGTTATTTCCTTCTTCGCCTTGTTTGAATGCCGCAGAATATGTTATGAACACAGATCGGTTGTCTTGCCCTTCCTTACACAGGCAAAGGACTTTGCCCTTCACATGCATTCCTAGTGCATAATTGTGGTTCCTCCAGATGTTTTTTTTACTCTGCATTCAATATGATTTGTGCTCATAATGGTATTGGGGCAGTTACATGTGATCCCCTTTCAATACTGCAAATGTTTCAAGGCAGACATACTTTTATGTTGTCAATCAGTGTATATCCCATAACTTCCTGCTAAGATCCTGCAACTTTTTACACCACAATTTTTTGGGAGCGGAATGGAGGGGCAAATGGGGGAGTTGTCACACTTTTGTTGTGTTATAGTTCAGGAGTGTGCAACTAATAAAGCAAACAGGCGTGTGGATGGTCCACTGGAAACCCACCACTAATGCTCTATTATTGTATCAATGACATGTTGCAAAATATATCATTAAAAAACAGTCTGGAGAGGCCCTTAGTAATCTGCTTATTTCAAAAATAATTGCTGCACATGCAAAACCAGTGAGTTTGCCATAGATATATGTGCCTTCTAGGAATTGCTGGACAGGATCGGAAAGCACAATGGGAGAATGCCTTCTTTCCTAAATGGCATACTTGTGGGAAATGGAAATCCAGTTTCAGTCCAACTGCTTATGGGTGTCTGGCTCCCAATGCCTTATCCCTAAATAATGGCACACAGATTAAAATTATACCTAAAAGAACCTTATTAACTCGAAGGGCTGGTCCTAGACATTTTGCCACCTGAGGCAAAGGACAAGATGGTGCCTCCTACCCCGTTCCATGTATTGAAGTTAAGTGGATCAGCAGCTGAATTTTAAACTTAGAACATGTCCATTTTCCAGTAGAGCCGCTGTGGCTAAGGGAAAAGAGTAGCTTTCACAAGCCATCTGGGGTGGATAAGATCCAAATGTCAATGGCTGTCTTGGCCACACTCAATTTGCTGCCTGCCTATCCATATCAACTTTTCGGTGTGATGGGATGAAAGTCTAACATCCATGAAAAATATTCCAAATTCATTTCTGAAACTGTTGGAAAAGCCTCCAATAGTTCCCGTCAAACAGAGTGTCAAGAATAATGTATTTTCTGAAGCAGAAGAAATAGATTGTTTAGCTAAATTGTCTAAAATATGAAGAAACTAAAATTATCTGGCCTTCCTGGTATTACAAATATGCAATGCACAAAGAAAACTTAGCAAAAAAACCCAACTGAGAACTATTAGCTGCTTTGTTGATAAGAGTCTTGTAGGGGGGAGGAGAGAAACTGGGGGGGACCTCCCCCCCCCTGCTTTGCAGTTTTTTTGTTTATAAGATTCTCCCTAGCGACACAGATGGTTATCCTGCTATGCTGAACAACTCAGAAACACAGAGAGGATTTTTGTTTACTGAACAGCATGTTCCAACTTTCCATTTCATTTTTTGCCTTCAAAGCTTCCAAGTAAGCCCTCGTGGCAACGTTGCTACCAGTTGTTGAACAAAGCCAAAGCAAGCTGGGATATTGTTCTGGCTTTTTCCCAGAAACATCACAGCAGCATTCATACCCTTCATAATCAGGAGCCAGAAATGCCATCAACTGCAAGTGTAAAAGCAGCTAGTCCAGAAGCTTGAATTGTGATGATTCTAGCGATGTTGGCACAGACCAGCGTGGTTTTCCCTTCCCCTGCTTCTGATTAATTGTGCCTCTAATTGCAGCAAGTCACAGAGCATCTGATCTGCCATGTGCTTTGAACTATGGGGTTGAATCAGACTTAGCATAGGCCCATGGTTTCCAGTGGGACTACTCTAAGTAAGTCTGAATTCAAACCTCTAAAATAAAAGGTCAACCAGAGTGATGCAGTAGACATAGGAAATGCCAAAATCTGCACTACATGTTACCTTCATGGGACCCAGGACTAGACAAGAATGAGCCTTCTCCTGCTGCTTCTGCTTCAAGGACGAGTTTGAAAGTTTTCACTCCCTTTGGAAAGGAACTACCACAGCTACAGTAGTTGTACTGTTGAAACCTAACAGATCTTAAATATGGTTTGTATGAAATAAGTCAGCTTCAAACCACCTAATTCATTTTGTAATTCATTAATGTAATTAAGGGTGTAAAATTCCATCGCAGCAGACAGCATGACAAGTAACCCTGTTTTTGTTGGAGGCCAAACTGCAGTGGAACTGAGACAGCACTGCATGCGAGCAACATAGGTCAGAACAGAAATCGGTGCCTTCTCACATCCTTCCCTTCACTTTATAAAAAGAAAAATTAAAGTCAAATTATTATTATTATTATTATTATCATCATCATCATCATCATATACCACCGTTCATCTGAAGATCTCAAGGCAGGTCACAAGATAAAAGTAGAGGCTAAAAGCTGTACTAGTTTTAGTTAAAACAAAACAATTCTCTCCCCTCCCCCCAACACATTTAAAAGGCCATAGAATATTAATCAGCCTAAGGCCTAGTTGAAGAGGACCGTTTTCGCATATCCCCTAAAGATGTATAATGAAGGCACCAGGTGAGCCTCCCTGAGGAGAGCATTCCACAAATCTTGGCCTAAAAAAATGAGCCATCCCCAAAACTGATCTCATGGCAAGCAAATATTTACCATATTGCGGAAAGTGCATATTCAACTCTCTAGAGAATATCTCTCATTATTCCCCCAGATACTTCAGTCATTGTTACTGCTAAAGCTACTCTGACAATTTTATCCCCACAAGCTGAGAGCACTTGTAAATGCTGAGAGGCGGCAGGCCCGTTTCTGTCTATTATGCAATTCAGTCAGCCATTATTACCATTTTCACGCTACTGGAAGACTCCAGAAACTTGGTCTCCCAGTATTTTAAAACATGGCTCTCCCTTAGAGGAGAATGCAAATACTGTTCCAGCAATAATAGCTGTAGATGGGGTATATTTGGATTTATTGTTTTTCGTCCATAGCATAGCTTTCTGGATAAGGCATCCTGACAGTTTTGATAAAGCAGTGCTTTATGGCTGTGTGAGAATGACTCCAGTTCAGAATGTGCCTGAAAACCCCACACACAAACCCCACTTCTCTGCTGGTGCGTCTGCTGTTCTAGTAAACTAATTGTTTGTTTTCTTTCTCTACCCACCCCCTCAACCCCCCCCCCCACTTGTATTATGTTTACTCCAGTAAAGGACCTGGTTGTAGTTGTTACAGAATAGCAGCACAGAATAAAACATTTTGGAAGGTGCAAGGGGACTTGGAAGGTCAAAGCATTGTATGATGTAGGATCTCCAAGCTAAACATACTCAGCTCTGTCAACTATTCTGCAAAGGACTTGATTTCCAGGCTCCTGGTCATCCTGGTCATCCTCCTTGGGCCTCTTCTCCTCCCCCCCCCCCCCCGGCATCTCTCTCTATTCCTTCAGACATTGATCTAGAGCAGTGGTGAAATACCCAAAGCCTCCGCCCTAAGTTCATGCAGCTCTCCAGATACTGCAAACCCACCTCCATCCTTTGGGGAATCGCTTCCTCTTCTTCTAAGGTGTGGGTGTGCATCCCAGGTATAGAAGGAGGCATGGCTGATGTGCAGTGATCCCAGAACAGAAAACCCCCTGCAGTGAGTCCCAGGAAACAGGGGCCTGGAGAGGAGAGTTGGGGGAATAGAAATGGATAGAGCCAAAATGGATGGAGTGATAGAAAGGGGCGAAAGCATGCAATCAGCTCTGGCCTCTTTTATTGGATTGGTGAAAGGGGAGTAAAGCCTAGTTGAATGGAGAGATGGAAGGGGGAAGCACAAAGAGAAAGAAAGGAAATGATGCACCCAGACAGTTCAATGAAGACAAGAATGCCATGCAATCCTAAAACCTGCCCCCCTTACTTTCCCCTGTGTGGCCCCTGAGAGAGAAAATTTCTTTCCCTGTTGTGAAAAACCAAGAATGGCATTTCCGCAGGAGAGATGTGGTAGATTCTCAGTGATCCTTCATAACCTCCCAAAGGCAAAATCAGGACAGTGATTTACCTGGGGCAATTGCTAGAAAATAAAAACTGCCTGTCCCTGGTTTTTATATATATTAAAAGGGGATGGTGGTTGGAGTACATGTAGGCATAAAGGGAGTATCTTCTGTATTCTATTATTTGACTCTTGAATATATAGTATTGGCCTGAACAGCATCCAGAAACACAATCAAGAACATAACAAAATGCTATAATATTTTGATTAGTCTGCATGGTTGGGTATATCTTTTTTTGTTTGTGTTGCAAGAAAATATTGTTGGCGTTAATGAAAATAATTGTCTAGGAAGCTGCCAACAGGAGTATCACTGAGCATCTGCCACCTATTAATAACAACCCATCATGAGGAACACCCTAATTACCGGTATTTATCTCCTTAAATGGACGGCTAATCGTAACAATAATCTGATTTAGAAGAGAACGTTGCTGTTACAAAGTGAAGCCTTTAATGGGGCATTGTTGTGTAATTACACCATAGAACACAGCCATGAAAGCCCCCTTGCCCCTTTTTTCTCGGAGACTCCAGGAGATAATGAGGTGCTATCAGTTTGCTCCCATTAGCTGCACCTGCATTTTCACTGCATCCTTTAAAAAATCACAACATGCCACAAGGAGCCGTTTGCAGAGGGGGCTCCAAAGGGACCCCCAACAATGAGAGTAGGACAGGAAAAGAAGAGAAACATTGTTTAGCGAGCAGCAGGACTAGCTCAAGCCACACTAGTATTTTTGTTTTTGAGATGTGGGCCATATGCTGTTGGGCTACAACTTCCATCATCTCTGACCATTGGGCATGCTGGCTGGGACTGATATGAGTCGGAGTCCAATGGTATCTGGAGGGGGCCACAGCTTCGCCAGCCCTGCTCTAGGCTGCCAGGTGCCTAAATATAAACAGTGAGTGGATTTTTTGTTTTTCTTTCTTTAAAAAAAATCTGTGATTGCGTAAAAAAGGACATGCATGAGAGAGAATAATTCTTGAGTGCAATAGTGGCTATAATCCTGCAACTTTCTTCTAGGAAGGGGTGGTCACGTGCAGACCTCCAGGCCTCTCTATCCAGCCCTGAGGACTTTCTCCAGGGCATCCAGCCTCCCCAGGGTACAGCACTCACAGGCTATGTAACCCTCAAGTGCTAGAATGTGTCATTGAATTGTGGCAACGCCTCTTGCTTGCTTGGAGAGATGGAGAGATGTGTTTGCATACGTGCAAAAACCTCTGGCTGCAATTTCTCAGCAATGTAGCCTATGAGGCAGAAGTGAGAGTCACATATTTGGTCCTTCTCACTTCTTCAGACTCTATCCACTTTTGCGTTTGGCTCCACGCGGGTGGCACTGTGGTCTAAACCACAGAGCCTAGGGCTTGCCTATCAGAAGATTGGCGATTCGAATCCCCGTGACGGGGTGAGCTCCTGTTGTTCGGTCCCTGCTCCTGCCAACCTAGCAGTTCAAAAGCATGTCAAAAGTGCAAGTAGATAAATATGTACTGCTCCGGCGGGAAGGTAAACGGCGTTTACGTGCGCTGCTCTGATTCACCAGAAGCGGCTTAGCCATGCTGGCCACATGACCCAGAAGCTGTCTGTGGACAAACACTGGCACCCTTGGGCTATAGGTAAAGGACCTAATGATCAGAGGTACCTTTACCTTTACCATGCATCACTGGCCTGCATCTGCTGTCTATGAGAGGCTGCAGTCATTAGGCTACACCTGAAGCAGAATCGCAAACCTGATTCCATGCTAAGGATTGCGGCAAGGAAGGGGACTCGCTGAGGTTTAAAGAATAGAGGAAGGGAAACCAATTTATGTGGTCAGCCTCTGTGGCAGGTTATCTAAAAAAGAGTGGCAGGGAGAACCTTCTGGGTGCACCTCAAAAAACTGAACAATCTAGGGATGCAATGGTCGCCCAGTTATAGGAAAAGCTGATCACGGAATATGAAAGGGCTTTTTCCCCCTTAACAAAGTGTGGACTTAGACTTATGAGCTATTATATGACAAAGGATACATGTGGGGAATTTCTTGGGGCATCCTGAGTCATGCCAATTAAGTGTTGTGTCCCAGGGCTTAAACCAAGCCAACCTTTCACCCCCCAAGTCTTATTCTTCAGCAGTCATCTTGCTCTTGCTGAAAGAGCTTAGACCTCTCCTAGCAATGCCCAAAGGACACTTGGTTTAAGTAAGGTAGGATAAGCTTGTTGACTGAAAACCACTCATGCGTAAGGGATGATGAATGGCTGAATTATAGGCTTTGTTTGCTTTGGCTATGGCGCTGGGCTCTGGAGGATCATCTGGGCAATTGCAACCTCCTGCTTGTGGGATGCAGATGCTGGGATCATCGTTGGTTCATACCATGATTTAATATTGTTTCAAATGGGAGGGCAAAACGCTAATTTAAAAACAAAGCAAAAAAGGAAACAGACAAAGGAATGCAATAGTGTTGCTCTGGCCCTGCTGATTCCAGTTTAGCAGGGCAAAGTGTAAGGCAGTGAAACCAACGTTTCTATTTCCCTCTATCCCAGCCACCACCAATATCTTAGGTGTGTCAGAACCGGGGGATGAAAAACAATCCCACATATCTGCAGCACGGGAGGAGTGTAATCCCAACAAGGTGAACACTCTGTGGATTCTTCTCATCATCATCATTTTAGTTGCATGCTACTTTCCATGGCAAATCATGCTCAAAATGGCTCACAGCAATCTAAAAAAAACCACCCCACAATATTAAAAAGGAGTTTAAAACAAAGGACAATTACAAAACACAACGAAATACTCTTCTAAACATTAGGCTAATGAAAACATCTCCAATGAATAAACCTGCAATATGTTGTATGACACTAAGTTCCACTCAGAGTAAACCCATCTAAATCAATGAACCAAAGTTAGTCATGTCTATTAGACTTTAATGGCTTTACTCTGAGTTGGACTCTCACTGGATACAACTCAATAAAATTAAACAATCCATTGACAATTCACAATAAAAATACAAGAAGACAATCTAGGCAGCAGCAAAAATAATGCTGACCCCAGTAGTTTTGAAACCAGAGATGGAGAATGTCTGGCCCTTCTTTGCCTTCAAGAACTGTTTATATACTGTAGTGCTGTGAACTAAACCTATAAGTAACAGAACAAGGTTTATTTAACAGGTTTCCAGAACACCAAACCAACTGACTAGAAATAATTATGCAAAATATATCCCTGAGCGTTGCTCAGTTGCAGCAACCATATCCAAACACACTGAATTGGATGCGCTCTGATGTGTACACATCTTCAGAACTTATCAGTATCGTATTTGCTTCACACCTTCCAACATTTTGATGAAAATAAGGACTTCCTAAGGAAAAGCGGGACATTCTGGGATAAAATCAGAAACTGGGACGGCTTCTGTAAATCCAAGACTGCCCCTGGAAATAGGGACACTTGGAGGGTCTGGAATGCCTACTTGGAAGTTAATTCCATCAAGATTAATAAGACTTCCTTCAAAGAAAATATGTTTAGGATGAGAGCATTCATGTGAAATATACAGCTATTTTCTGTCTCAGAAATTCGATGCATGAGATGAACCTTCCACTCTTCCCAGAACGTGATTTGCCCCCTCTATGCATTCCTATCCCACTATTTTGCCTGGTGCTACCACTGATGCCCTCTTTTAAATGAACCAGTCTGCAGAGGACATCAACAGTCTACGTTTATCAGTTTTTAAAATATTTATTTTGCCTGCCCACTTCCAGGTGGTGGGGGCAAGTGGTTAAGAGGTTTCTGAGTGGGAAAATGAAACATGACACTGTTAATGAGATGACCAGCCTCAGGAAGAAAACAACAATCTTGAAAACTGTCTGCGGTATGAAATAACTTGGAAGGAAGGCAATTCATACCCTTTGTCTGAACTAACAAACACAGCCATTTTTTGTGTGTTTTCACTTGCATTGTTATTCTATATTCTTTGGGTCTTTCTTTCTCTGGCTTCTTAAGAGCGTTTGTATATAAAAAAGGGTTCCTTTGTTTTTCAAGCTCATTGTATGGAGAATATATATACAGTATGGCTGGCTTTAAGAACAAATTTCTGGTATGCCCCTAGTCTATTCATTCTCCTTTGACACGATTTATTTTTTTCTAAAAGGATATTTTATTTACTGAAAACTCTAAGTGGATTATTTTTTCCATCTTGTCTACTTAGAATGCATTGCCTATTTTTCAGGCAGAACTGTGCAACATACTATTTTGCTTTTTTAGAAAATGTAAATGGCTTTCTTCTGAAAAGCTTTTAGAATATTTATTTGGTTTTCTTTTTTAATGAACTGCAAAACATTTCCTGCCAGACTTTTATGTCAGCTTTTGTTGTTGTTTTTTAGGGTTTTGCACTGCTCATTTGATCTGCTTGAGTCTTATTTCCCTCATATTGTTTTGACTGACAAAAGAACCCAACAAATTTCTTGGATTCCCTCCAGTATATGAAAGGAAACCTGAGGACATTATGTTATAATGAGAGATTTTAAAACATTCTAAATGACTTGGAGATTTCTTTACCACAGGGCCAAAACATAAAGTGGGTGAGGAAAAAGGGAAGAGTGAGAGGCAACAATCAAATAAACACTTTTCTCTTAATGCCCCTGACATATATATTATCTCTAAGATGGTTGGATAGTGCCTTGTATGCCTCCTTCCAGCAACTCCTGCAGCCAAGCTGGTGCCAAAAGTAGTGCTCTGCTTTCCTTTAGACAACAACAGCAAGGCTGAGGGGGGTGTTTGGACAGTTCAGGACCTCCATACACATGGCCCAGGCTTGCGCCCAAGAGAGGTCATTTCTGTGCTGGTAACGCAGCGATTTGACTTCACCGCTGGAGGTGCACTCCATGAGAAAGGCGGGTGCCAACAACAACAACATATGCTATCTTTCATTCTCAATGGCTAACAGTGCCAATAAGAATGAGTTTACAGCATGCTATAAATGTGTGTTGGATGTGCTTCAAATGCAGCCATCGTTCTTATTTCTTTTCTGTATACTGGCTTTCCTTGTACAGTGGTACCTCAGAAGTTGAACGGAATCCACTCCGGAAGTCCGTTCGACTTCCAAAACGTTCGGAAACCAAGGTGCAGCTTCCAATTGGTTGCAGGAAGCTCCTGCAGCCAATCAGAAGCCGTGGAAGCCGTGTCAGATGTTCGGGTTCCAAAGAACATTCGCAAACTGGAACATGCACTTGTATAGGTATGCTTTGTTAGTTGAAATTAAAAATCTTCTAAACAAAAAACAAAAAAAACTACACTAACCAGCATTCTTTGGGGGGCATTCATGTGCTTTAAACATGTTTGGATGTGATTTAGATGGACGGTATGCATCTGCCCCAAACTAGGACAAAAACAACCTTCCTTCAGTTTCCTTTTCACTCTCTGCTGCCTTAGTACATAGAGGAGACACCTTCCACCCTGCCTTAAAAAAAATCTGTAAGTGGCTTTGCCCATATACTCCCCATCTTATCTCCTACTTCAGTTCCTATGTTCCATGTTTTCTGGGAAGCCAGCAGGCTCCCTTCTGAATATGAATTAGTGCTTTTTTTTAAATCATGCATACTGAGTGTTTCCCCCCCTCTCACTGTAGCTTTTACAGCTCAAGTGCCATTTAGAAATTATTTTTAGTCTCCTTAATCCTGTTCCAGCATTGGAAAACAGGTAAAATAATAGCCTCCAATACAAACAGAGTGGGCAAGTTGAATGCAAAACTCCTCTTGTCCATAATTAGATGAAGCGGAGGGGTAGGAAAGAGTCTCTGCTGGGAGCAGGCTGTGCTGTTCCTGGGGCTCAAAACAAGTAGGCTCAACAACAACCTCCTCTCCCCTGAAACCTCAAAACTGAGCACAAAAGTTAAATGAATGGTGTTATAGGTCTGAGGGTGAGATGCCTCCAAACCTTAGAAATTAATAAACAATAGGATTTTAATTATTTGGAGTACTGAAGAGAAGATTGCAATGTGGGGCGGGGGAATACAGACTAAGCTTCCTTTCCAGGCCAAGGCCTAGACTTAGGATAGATAGAGGCGTTATCTTGACAAAAGGTATTGATGGCCCAACTGAGAGGAATTCTTGGGGCTGGGCAAACAGAAGGTTGCCAGGTAACTGGGTGTGAAGTGACAGGAAATGAGAGTTTTTAGCAAGGTGAAATATACTCGGAGTAGAGAGTGGATTTCATGCTCTTTATTCAGCTCATAGTGGTGAGGAGGAATGAATGTTCCCCCAAAGTATCTGCTTTATATACATTATTTACACAATGGGCTGCACGTGATTGGCTAATTCCGGAATTCTCCTGTAGGCCAATCAGGTTGTGGATTCACTTCCATCTGGAGCTGGATTGGGTGGCTCCTGCGGACCAATCATACTGCTGCATTGTTCTAGGACCAATCAGACTGCTGCATTATGAATCCTATTGCTCTAGGACCAATCAGACTGCTGCATTTTGGATCCTATTGTTCTAGGACCAATCAGACTGCTGCATTTTGGATCCTATTCAGCTCAGTACATAACACAAGGTGTGCTGGGAAGAAGAAGGGAGAGAACAGAGAGAGAAATCTATCTTAGGCAGGCTGCCTGGAGGCAGGCTGGAAGAGATGCCTTGGACTCCAGTGCTGCACTCTTGAGAGGACCATGCTGTAAGATCTGGACTCCTTCCTTCCAAACTCAGGTGTAAATATGGGAATAAGTCGTATTTCTTAAAGCTACGACAGTCTCCACCTGCCTTGATTCTCGCTGGAACACAAGACCCTGGGTGAGCACATGGAGCCCCTTGGAATCTTGCCATCGCTAGGCAAAGGAACGGGTGGTACCCAAATTTTGTAACAATATGATACTTTCCTGCTTCTGGTCTTTTTAATACACTGCTTTTGCTTTCTGCCTTTTCTTTTCTTTTCTTTTTTACATTTGCATTATTTTAGTCTGTTTTTATCTCCTGGGGTGATGATTTGTAGATGTGTCATTGTGCTTCAGAGCCTGTTTTATTGCTTTATGATTTGCAATGTTTTTAATATATACATCATTGTTTTTCACACGTAGACAGCTGCTTTGAGAGAAACCACTCTGAAGGGCAGCCTCTAAATAAATGCTGTATTTACTTGAGTCTAATGCGCCATTGAATCTAACGGCTTCTCACTCTGTCCAGCGATGGGCGAGGTTTCCCTGTCCTTTTGGAGCCACACTGTTTTGTCAACCATTGCTCCACCCCATTGGCCGTTGCAGAGTCTTCTGGGTTCCCACCAAACCCAGATTCAAATCCAGCCTATCCATGGTGGCCTGGGGGGCGGGGCCAAAAAATCACCTACAGCAGTTCAGTAATAAAACAATAATGCCTGACCCGCAACAGTTCAACAATACCGCCCGGTCTCGAATCTTCCATTCCTGGGTAAGGTGATTGAGAGAGCGGTTGCTGAACAGCTTGGTAGGTTTCTGGATGAAACATCTGCTTTGGATCCATTCCAGTCCGGCTTCCGTGCTGGTCATGGGACCGAGACGGCTCTGGTCGCCCTAACAGATGATCTCCGCAGGCAGCTGGATCGAGGCGGGTCGGGGCTGCTGATTCTTCTAGATCTGTCAGCAGCCTTTGACATGGTGGATCACGAACTCCTGGACCACCGCCTTGCCGACGTGGGGATCCAGGGCACAGTCCTTCAATGGCTGCGCTCGTTTCTCTCTGATCGGGGACAGAGGGTGGCGCTTGGGGGGGAATTGTCATCGCGTCACTCCTTGGTGTGTGGAGTGCCTCAGGGTGCGATTCTCTCCCCGATGCTTTTTAACATCTTTATGCGCCCCCTCGCCCAGCTTGTCCGGAGTTTTGGGCTGGGTTGCCATCAGTATGCTGATGACACCCAACTCTATCTGTTGATGGATGGCCACCCTAACTCGGCCCCAGACACACTGACCAGATGTCTGGAAGCTGTGGCTGGATGGTTACGTGGGAGCCGGTTGAAGTTAAATCCTCCGAAGACAGAGGTCCTCTGGCTGGGGCGGGACGATATGGGATCGAGGGGGCAACTCCCATCTCTTGCGGGGGTGCAATTAGTGCCAGCACCGTCCGTTAAGAGTTTGGGTGTAATCTTCGATACCTCCCTCTCTATGGAGGCGCAGATTACAGCTATAACAAAGGCGGCATTTTTCCATCTCCGCCAAGCTAAGCAGTTGGCCCCTTACCTCTCTCGCCCTGACCTAGCCACTGTGATCCATGCGACGGTCACCTCCAGACTGGATTATTGTAACTCGCTTTACGTGGGGCTGCCCTTGAGACTGACCCAGAAACTCCAGCGGGTGCAGAATGCCGCAGCGAGACTCCTTACGGGGTCTTCGCTGCGGGATCACATTCATCCGGTGCTATACCAGCTGCACTGGCTCCCGGTGGAGTACAGGATCAGGTTTAAGGTGCTGGTTTTAACCTTTAAAGCCCTATACGGCCTAGGACCCTCGTACTTACGGGACCGCCTCTCCTGGTATGCCCCACAGAGAAACCTACGGTCTACAAATAATAACACCCTCAAGGTCCCAGGCCTCAGAGAGGTTAGGCTGGCCTCAACTAGAGCCAGGGCCTTCTCGGCTGCAGCTCCAAACTGGTGGAATGCTCTGTCACAAGAGACTAGGGCCCTGCGGGATCTGACATCTTTCCGCAGGGCCTGCAAGACAGAGTTGTTCCGCCAAGCTTTTGGTCAGGGCGCAGCCTGACTCCCTCCTCTGGCAACCTGCACAGAATTTTGTTTAATCGGTTGCCATCAATTTGATTTTAACTAATTTTTATAATGAAATATTTTTAGAATGTGTTATTATTTGATTGTTATTTGACTGTTGTTAGCCGCCCTGAGCCCGGCTCGGCTGGGGAGGGCGGGATATAAATAAAAAATTTTATTATTATTATTATTATTATTATTATTATTATTATTATTAATATGAGCAAAACTAGGGTTGCCATATTCTGAAGAGCAAAAAAGAGGGCACATTTGCCGACTCCCACTTTTAACTATGGATCGCTATGACAACTCTCGTTTTACATACCCATGAAAAAGAGGATGTGTCCTGGAAAAAGAGGACAAAGACATAATTCAACTAGGCGGGAAAAAAGACACAAAATCAGCCATCAGCAAGACTCAGCCCCCCCTCAAAAGCTAAAAGCAACCCAATTGCGATCATTCTGCAGAAACTATAACAAAGGTCTAGGAGAAATGATCTGGGATGTGGGGGTGCTCATTTTCTGTGTCTTTAGGATTGCAGCATGGGGAAAGTGAGCTAAAATCGCAAGTGCCACATGGCACACACACCCCTCCAGACAAGTACTGTAGTGCAAGCGTTCTTCATGAGAACCCCATAGCCACACCATTTCTAAAACTGTACATCAAAAATGAACTTTTTTGGCCAGTAGCAGACACCATAGCTTTACTCCCACCTGCACAGCATAACGTTCAGTCTAATGAAGAGCTCTGGTTGACTCAAAAGCTTGCTCATTTCTGTAGGTTGTAATGAAAGGACTTCGGGATTAAAAAAAATTTAAATGCCTGTTTGACACTTACACATGCATGCCAATGCACTCTACCTATTCCAAAGCTTAGCTTAATTGGAAGGTTTCCTTTGAGAAAAGTATGCTGCCCTCAGTAAATGACATCATCATTATGTCATTATGAAATAGGGAGGGTTGCTTTGTCCCTGAGATCCTGACTCTTCTTTACCTTCCTCCTTCCCCCACTCCAAAAAGGATTCTTCAGGTAATGAAGGGGGCTGTCCTTTGGTTTCTTAAAGCGTCACAATATGAAGAGATCCTCTGAGTCCACCTCCCTCCCTGAAATTAGCCCATGAAATTTTCATGTGTTCCAACTTGCAATGATAATATTAATATTACAGTCTTGGCTGGGCTTCTGCTCATATTTTATGACTCTTCGTAATGAATTTTTCAACTGGCTTTAAAACGTGGCCTAATTTTTTTCTGCGAGTGTCTTTAAAATAAAAATCTCATGGATAAATAAAAGTCCCCAGGGAGGATCCTGGCTCCTTGACAGCCAGATGTTTTGGAGATCTGCATCCCAGATGTGATGCAGCTGGAAGTGGATGGGTTTTTATCCAACACTGTCCTACTGTCATTAAATAGAATAGATTGGATGAGCAGTGCATGGGCGTTACAAGGACAAAATGGAAATCTCTAAGTAAACGAATGAAATTCAAACGAAATGAAACAGAATGGTGGGTCTTCACAAAATGATCCCTGATGCATAGACGACACATTTGCATTAGCATGCCAAGTCTTCCCAGAGTGGATGCACCACAAACAAAGAGTCTCAGGCCAGGCATGATCAAGAAGCCATGAAGGAGACCGCTGTGCCAGTGTCCAGCATTCTCCTGACAGCACCTTGACACATACTGAGCTAGATGAATCCATGGTCTGTCTTGGTTTAATACAGTTCCCCATGTTATGCTCTGCCAGTGAGAGTTCCTTTACATGTTAATTCAGGCACTGATGACTAAAATAGTAAAAAAATCAGTCATGCGAACTTTAAGACCAGACCATGGTAAGATGTGCAGCTGGTGACAAGCGCAGGATTCAGCCCAAGTTTGTTCTTGGCACACCACTACAGAAGGAAGTGACACTGGATTCCTGCCTTGCAATAGGCCAGCACTGCTCTAGGCCATTATAGACAGACAGTCAGACAGACATTCTCTATTGTAGGTGCCAGCCAGGTTGATTAGGTTGTGAGACTCAGCCCTGGGGCTGCATTGGTTCATGCCTTTTGCATAGCGATTAACAAGGTTGCCACAAGTCTGGGCAGTTTTGTTAGTGAGAGGCAACTGGATGCACGTGATGGATTGGGCAGTGAGGAAAATACTTCATACCCCACTAATGAGAACAGATTGGCTGGCAGCATGTTGAATGCGCAACTTCTTAGCCTTCTGCAACAGATGTACAAGGTTGGGGGGATTGCAATTTAGCAATTAGATCTCATTATTAAGCAAATTATATATGATGCCAGTTTAATAAATCACCATGTAGGCCCCACACACAGGGATCCAAGAAAGAAGAACTGTCTATTTTTAATTCATTTTTTTAATTTAAAAAATGCTTTTGTTCTTTTTGCTGAGCACTTCCATGGGTCCTCTTCTGTGATTCCATAATGTTAAAAGGTTTCGGTGACCTCCCAAGGCACCCCATTTGTCATTATTTTTTTAAAAAGAAAATTGGCCATGCCCACTTTGGCGTCAGAGGGTTGAACACGGTTCAGTGTAGCCCTCAGCCAAAAAAAGGTTGGCCACCACAGATGTAAGAAATAATCCTAGTTTCCATATCTGGCATAGACCCCAATTAGAATGAATGACTTCACAAATGATTTAGCATTTTACATTTCCTCTTAGTTGAATGCAGGGCTGTAGCACCCAGCTGTTGAATACTACTACTATTACTTCATCCACATTTACATTTTTGGAAATAAATGCATCCCTGTTCTATAGAGGCATGGTGGTGGCATTCACTCTCCCCATCACGTGAACTACTTATGAATTCCTATATGCGCCTTTTTCCTTATTTGATTCTGGGTATCGCCTGTGCCTGTGCAACTGTCTGAGGTTTTAAGTCCATGGATCTCAATCAGCACCAGAGCAATCGCTTGAAAAGGGGGGAAGGGCGTTGTCTGCTATACACATCAAAACAAACAAAAGAATTCGCAAGCCACAAAACCAGGTTTTTAAAGTTTTTCCCTGAGCAGAATGATTAAAGCAAATTTAAAATGTGGGTCTCATCACATTAACTGCACTTTTAAATCAATCGGAGCTTATTTATGATGCACAAACTTTTCAGACAGTAAAAGTATAAAAAGTTGTAGCAGCTGCAGACAGCTTTGCAACGCAGTGGGGTGGTTTTATGGTGTGTACGCTCTTCTTTTTCTCATCCAAGTCAATTTAATTGTTTGGTTTCCTGGTTGCAAATGAGGCTGAAGGAAATCAAGGGGCTCTTGTATTTCTACGGCATCTGTCATTGTACCTGGGAGTAATCATGGTGTGGTAGCGTTATGCAGTTTTTAATAATTGCAAACAGAGCAGAACAGAGGCCCAGAGACCAATTTGGTGCATTGTAATGAATGGCTTCCATGAACTTCCTGGCTTAATCATTGCTGTGCCTTTTTCTGTTTATCCTGTAGTTACACAACATATATAGTAATCAATCTAGACTTTAATTGGCAAGAAGCCTTGAGAAAAATTAAAGCTGGATTCATAGATGGCTGCAATATGCTTCCCAGTGGCATAAAACCTCTCTCTGCATTTCTTCTTACTACCCACTACAAAAGGATATAGATCATTAAAAGATTGTGGATTGGCCACTAGGTATAATCTTATTGATTTATCATGTCTGTATTCTATCCTCTCTTTTTACAAGGAGCTAAAGTTGGTATGCATTGGGTTATCCAATTTCAAGCAAAACTCAAAAACTTTAAGAAGTTATGCAGAGGGATAGTGACTTGTCAAAGATAACTTTTCCAAGTGATTGGAATATGTTGCTATTGTTGTTATGGCTGGACTCAGACCCACTGAGTTCAATGGGACTTACTATTGAATAGGTATGCATGGGTTTTGCTGTGAGCATCAGGGCTGAGCTGAGATTTTGAACCCAGGGATATAAACCTTTAATCAAAGAAAAAGATAAATCAGCAAGCACAGAGAATTCACAGAAGCTACTACAGCCCTAGTGCCGTAGCACGAGCTGTCAAGAAGCTTACAGAACAGTCCTAGGCATGTCTACTCAGAAGAAAGCTGAGATTTACTCTCAGCTGTGTATAGGGTTGCAGCTTTCATTAAACTTCATTGGCACGTCCAATGTAGTGATAGGACAGTGTAATGCCGTCTCGGGTCTGCCTGAGGAGTTCACCACAACTGTGGTTTGTCCATTTCTCATAGATCCTTTCTCCCCAGTTTAGGATGACCAGGCTTTCGGGTTCAAGTCCAGCAATTCCTCTTGTAGTTATTTTGGTCCAAGACTGCCAGAAGCATGGACTAGGCCAAGTGGTCAGTCTGATGATGATTGGGATCCATACTGCCCCTCCACAGACATCTGGGCTTCTATACAAATGTTCTTGCTTCATCATTAGCCTCGCCCTGCTCTGCTGGTAGTCCTCATTTCCAGAGATAATGGTGATGATATGGGGTGGTATTCAATCAGATTTTATTCAGAGCAGACCCACTGAAATGAATGGACCTAACTTAGTTGGATGTTTCTATGAATACAATTCATAGTTTCAGGCAGTGTTGTCACAATAGACACATGCCTTCTCTCCCTAATACAGGCCTGGGTTCCAGAAAGACCTTCAAAACTCTTCCCTTTGGAACCTCAGAACTATTGTCAGTTGTTGTTGTTGTTGTTGTTGTGGTAGTAGTAGTAGTAGTAGTAGTCCTCAAAAAGTGGTTAGTCCTATATTTCTGCTGGTTTTCAGGAAACAATAAGAAACACAAATGTCTTGTTTTGGAGCCAGTTGTTGTTAGGATTTGCGTCATATTCTCCTCCATGCACACACCCCACTCCCCGCTGCCAAAAGAAAGAAAAAGACCCCTCTGTGGAACTGGGAGACTTTACAACTCTTAAGAACTCTTGACTCTATTTCTTGGTGCTCCTGTCCATTTAAAATGTGGCCAAATGACATAGCATCCTGGTTCTCCAAGGGCACGTGCTGCAGAAGTGGGCATTGTTCCCACACAAAAAATATCCTCCTTTTGTTTCCATGAAACAAGCATTATTCTCCAGAAGCAACAAATGCAGTGCCAGGACACCTGCCTTCAATGTACTTAGCAGTTATTAATATTCATAGACTAATTAAGGGGATAATTCGCTGATCAAAGGGAGAACTGCAATGCAGTAAAAGTCTCGGTGCGGCACTGTAAATTAAAAGTCCCTACAGAGAGAAGAGCAAGCATTGGATTAACCTAAGTGTGCTCAAGGGCAGAAAGAGATGCCATCAATGGACTGGGAAGATAGTGGACCCAGACCTGCATGAGTTACCTTGTAGTCCAGGGATGTGGAACCTGTAGTTCCCCAGATATTGTTGGACTTCAACTCCCATCAGCCCCGGCCTGTGTGGTTGAGGTTCAGAGATTATAGAAGTGGCAACACTTCTATCAACAACACCTGGAGAGCCACATGTTCTTAATCCCTACTGTAGCCAATGGTGTGACTTGGTAATATTAGACTCTGAATTTAACAGTCTTAAGGTGGGGACTCCTTATATGGCTGCTGTTGCATGTGGGGTGTCTTCCTGACTCTTGGGTCCCTAGACTGCTATCCCAAAGTCTGTAGTGACAGTGGCTCCCTCTCCCTCTGGCAGCACCATCAAAAGACCACTCTTGCAACTGCAGTTTTTCATTGTGTTTTCTTTTGTTTTTCATCCCCATCCTTCTTCTCACCACATGGAATTGAGAGAACCTCTTCTAACCATCACCACAAGCTCACAATGCAGTACAATCAGATGCCATGGTAAGTCCAGGGTTCCTGTGAGACTGTGAAGTTGAGCAACCAGGAGAGATGGTGCTATACTGCCAACCACCCTACCCTACAGTCTTTTGTGAGGAGGACGTACGCATGGGATGAGAACCCCACTGTGTACCAATGCCAGAAAAATCTTCAGCAATAACCAAGTATGGTATACATGAAAGTTCTGCAGGTGGACAACAGAAGAGCATTGATCTCTAAGAGGGAGTAGAGCACAGAGATTTATAAACAGAAAAAGCATAAGCACCAGGGACAAGAAGTCTTACAGGGGAGGAAAGGAAGAACATAACTGCTGGGGGCTGTCCCAGAGGTTTTAAGGTACAAAGAGAGATTTGGAAATATAAACCCAAGACTTCCACTCCAGTAGGAGTGATCAAATAGGAATGGTTGGCCTATGGCAGGGCTCCTCAAAAAGATGACCTCCTCAAGATCCTGGAAGCAACCTGATGGGACTGTCCAAGGTGGGTGTTTGCTAGCTACAAATTACCATGATCATAGAATCATAGAATTGTAGAGTTGGCAGGGACCCTGAGGATCATCTGGTCCAACCCCCCGCAGTGATGTAAAGATGAAGGCTTGAAAGGATGAATAATATGTGGATCTCATAATAAGATCTACACTAATAATGTGAGAAATATTCCTGGGTGCCCTAAGGAGCAGGGTTTGGATTCTAGTAACAAGGAAACATTTATGTCTGTCAGCAGATTTACACACAGGCTTCTTTATTACATAAATGTCCCTTCTTGTGGACTGGAGAGTTTGTTTCACATATTCTCCCAAGCTTTATGGATTTATTTCCTCCTCCTTTTTCAGCATATGTCTCCTATTGAAAGCCAAAGATCCACTTAGGCTATGGACTATATCACAACCCTGTAATGTTGCTGAGTGCCCCAAATGCTGGCACGGGCAACTTGAGAGCACCTTTCTTCCACCCTGGATCTCTTGCTCTAGCTTGAGTTTCCATCAGCTCACTCCCAGCAGTCACAGACAGACACTACATAAGAGCCAGTTAGACAATAAACAAACAACCTCGAGCTGGGTGTCACCAGCATATGGACAATACCAAAGTCCAACTTGCCGCCACCACAAGCTCCTATGATCAGAAGATATGAGGGCACTCTGGAAATCCAAGAGCAAAATCCATAGAAGGATCAAGAACCATTATCACTCCACCCTCATGCTGTTTATTTCTTTAAATGTTCATCTATAAATACATGAAAGGATAGTAAGTGGCAGGGCTTCTCCCTGTAATGAGTCCTCCTAGTATTTTATTTTCTTTTCCGGATGCTGGCTGGTAAAAATACATTTTGTTCTGAGTTTCAGTTTAACTTCAGCATAGGAAGCATTAGAGCAAGCTTTGATTACACGCCTTTGAGGGAATAAAAAGTGCATTAAACAGAACAATCTGGCAGGAAGGCCACTTAGCAGCTCTGTTGCTGGGCAGTAACTGAGTGCACTGCATCCGTAGCTGAACAGAGTGAACAAATGTCAAAAGCAAAACATCATGCATCAAATGAGGCCGCTGAGTGCAAAAAACTTTTCTTTACTTGAGCAAGCTGTTGCTTCTTATCGGCTACCTCATTAGAAGCAGATGGAATCCTGATGATGACAGAGCTGGCATAATGGGCAGGCCGCTTTGTTTTCCCATCCATCAAGCAGTTTTAGCTTCTGACCCCTTTTTTAAAAGGCTTTATGAGTGTTAAAAGGGCACAAAACACAGGCAGATAGCTTCTTTGTTTCTTTACATCAAGATACATTTGCACTAAGACTGATAACAAACAGCTTAGTGTCGGATGCATTGTGAAGTGTCCCTTGCATGCTCATAAAGACTGGCTCTATCATTAGGCAAAATGTAGATGCTGGCCTCGGGTGGCAGATGAGTGAGGGCGCTCTGCTACGCACATTCCATACCTTGTACCTATTTATTCTCGTGACTCAGTAGACTCCTAATCCATCAAATTGGGGTGGATGCTCATGGTCATATAAACTCCCCACAAACAAGTGAGAACAAATGCTCCATAAAGACCAGACATTGCCCAACTGCCATGTGAGCTTTGTGCAAGCAAATCAGAATGAACACTCAGTAAACAGGTCGCCTGGCAGAGCCCTTACAATAGCAGCCTGAGGGAGGGGGCAAAAGAAAGAGGGCAGCAAAGACAGAAAGGGGGTTGGAAAGAAGAGGAAGAAAAAAGAGCTAGTGGATTCACTGCTGATGTAGAATCCTTTAAAACTGATTCTGTGTGTTTTCAGAGGCACTATGCACCTTGAATAAGAGGAGGTGCCTTTTGCTGCTTCACTTCAAGCAGCAACATGTCTTAGTCTGGCCCTGTCCTTATAAAACTGCATGGCTATGTAAAATACACATAAACATGTCTAATTAGCTTCCCGCTGTACGGCAGATAGGTGTTTTATGTTATGGAAAAGGAGCAATGCGGCAGCGAGCTGCAGCTGGCTGGAAAGCAAAACAGGATGGGAATGTTGGGACTGTACCGTGGAAACAAAGGGACAGTCTAATCACTGTGCTGAGCACCGGAATTAGCTCAGAGTGTAATTTGACTTGTACAGGAAGTACAGGAGGTGGAGTTTGTGTCTCTCTGCTGTTGGAGTTTGAAGAGAGCAGACGCGTTTCTCTGTAATGCTGCAAGGACAGAAATAAAGGCATGTAAATACATTTCTGTCTATCTCTTTCCCCTCCCTGGGGGAAGCAGGGAGCAGGGAAGAGTGGTGTGTTCTTCTCGCGCATGAGGAGGATCGCTGATCGCAACCTTGCCTGGGTCCTGCCGGAGAATGCAGACAGGGAGGTCAACCGGGATTCAAGCCGGGTGCCTGGAGAGTGGCCAGTTTCTCCTGATAAGGCTTGAATTTCCCAACATTTTCATGGTAGTGGAACAGCAAACAGGAACAGCAAAGCTCGGGTAGAGCAATGCTACTGAATTTCTGGATTCAAACATAGCTACTGATCTTAAGCTTTGATATCAAGTTAACTTCCTTCTCTTTCTTAAACTTAAAAGTAAAGATATTATGGATGTTTCTCCAAAGTCATAAGCTCAAGACTTTGAGGCTGGTATTGACAAGCTTCAGATGTTTCCTCTATAGAATTCAACAACAACACACCAGACCAGGGACGGGGAATGTGTAGCCTCTTTCTCTAATTTTCAGGTTCCTATTCTATTGTTATTGTTCCACTGTGTACTGTGTTGAGAATACTGTATGTTTACTCTCTTCTCTTTAGGTCTGTTTTTGGCTTATGCCAATGGGAGAGGTTCTCATTTCACCTTTCTGTTTCAATTTTTAAAAAAAAATATTTAACAATGGACATGCCTTTTAAAATAAAAATAAATCTGATCTTTAAGAAAACTTTAGCATTTCATTGCCAAGTAAAACAATCCCAAGTTGATAGGCACAGGAGGAGTTTTAAAACCAGGAAGCCCAGAACGTTTTGTGTGATTGGTTCTTTAGTAACTGGCATTTTTAAATGTACAGGATAAATTATACTTCTTATGATATCAAGGCTTTAACATAACTAACTGAAGACAATCCTGGTGAGGTTTCACAAGAACGAGATAGCTGGGGATGGGGTATTTAAGCAAAATACAGATGGGTAACTTCTCAAAGTATACGCAGCATATCAATATTATGGTAGCCAGGAGTCATGCCTTTGACAAATCATTTAAGCATATTCTTCAAACAATCAGGAGTTTATTTGTTGAAGGCATTGTGATTTTTATTAGGTAACCTCTCAATACCAGCTGTGTTGAGGTACTCTAGGTGGAATTCAATTTTGCTCTAAAGAGATCATCAATGCAACCATTCCTATCTCCACCAACCCCCACACCACGTGCTGTTCTGGGAGGAGGAAGCCTGGAAGGAGGAATGGGGAGGAAAGTCCCATTGCATTAGCAGGACTCATGCTGGCTTCTGTTAGTGCAAGAACTTAGTTAAATCTGGCCCTATAAGATTTGTTTTCATATTTCCAGTTTCTACTCATCAGTTGTTAACCACCTGGTGATGTGGCTTGGATCTTCTGATCTCTACACATCCAGTACCCACAAAGCATATGTTAATTCTGCTGCCTGCTTCTAGCTAATATGGCAGATGAGGCTGAATCAACAACACTGAATTGGTAGCATATGTGCCAGGATTTGCTGAGCCTTTGTGGGAATGGCTAGGATACTTTGTACAACTTTGCGAAGGATGTCATGATGCCAAAGCAGCTTGCAAATATACTGGCAGAAATGTTTGGGGTTGGAATGTCATCTTAATAATCAGCAAGTCATATTAATCTGCAGCAGCATGTTCTAAAACAATAGAGCATTGTGCCCTGTGGTATTAATGGCTGATGGAACATTGCTGGCTATTTCCTGGCAAGGATCTTGTGGAGTAGATGCTGCCTCTCCTGGCCTGCAGATACAACAATGTGGAAAACTTGATCAATTGAATTTCTCATCATCATTTTACTACTTGTTCAAGGCACAGGAGCCCTGCCCAGAAAAAAGTTAGCAACGCTTGGGAGGAGGATGATCATTTGTTATTACTTGTGGCAACTTATCACTCACTAGTTACTATGCCGTAGGTCTTATATATTTTGCAAAGTTGGTTGTTTGGTTTTCATTTGGACACCTCTTAAGATGGCAGGTTGTATCCAACTCAGTTTTACTCTGAGTAGACCCATTGAAATTAATGGAGCTAAGTTGGCCATGTTCATTAATTTCAATGAGTATACTCAGAGTAGGACTAGCATTGGCTACAATCCATCATAACCTATTTTTGCATGATGGTCCCTAAGATCATGGGCCTGGTTTTTGTCTGTGTTTGGATACAACTGAACACGATTTGAATCAAGATGGCAGACTAAACTTCTGTTGTTGTTTTAAAGAACTAAAATATATATGTCAATGATCCTCCAAATAAGTTTTGATCTCTCATATATCATATATATCATATATCTGTGACAATTTTCTCCAATCAAAGCTGTTGTGTTTCCACAGCATGCATAAATTAAATTCCTTTTTTAAAGAGGACACTCCCCCTGCAGGTGCAGAGGTAAGATTTGAGATCGCCTAAAGCTCATCATTGTATGCACACACCCAGTTCCATATTTGTAGTTGTCCTCTGAGGTCGTCACATATTTACTGATTATAACAGTGTTTTGAAGTTTTGTGCGAATACGGAATTAGTAACCCACTTCAGTACTGTTTATATACACACATACACAAAGTTTGTGCCTTAAACGAAATTCAGCAGCAAAGGTTTTAATTGAAGGGTAAGGAATTGAATCCAGCTACAGGATCAGATCTGGAAGCAGCCAACTTTCCACAGACCACTTTGACAGGTGGACAAGGGAGCCTACCTGTCAATCATCTGAAGTCATGTGATTTAAACTTCAAGGAAGAACCAGGAGCGTACTCTGAAGTGTGTATCAGTTCATCCTTTGTAGCCACTACTCAAGTTTAAAAATAATTCAAGGGGGAGGAGAAAATGTAGGAATTGCTTTTTTAAAAAAAAATAAAGCCCCCTTCTTCTCCACTACCTGAAAAGCTCCCATAAACCCCTGAAAGTAAGAAACGTATACACTTTGCCTTCACACTTTCAGTTACATCCTTGATCCTTGGGCCCAGCACATACACATGCAATGCACAATTTCATGAAGGGAAGGACTGATGATAACCCTGATCATTTCCATTCCAGAAGTTAGCTTTTACTCCCTCTAGAGGCCAGAGCTAGCTAAGAAGTGATGGAGAGTTCCTCTCTGTAATATAGGCATAGTTGATCTGGGTATCTCGCCAATCTTTCTCCGGAGATATGACTACTGCTATCTCGCCACAAATGTTCAGATTAGTGGAAGCCGTCCAGTGCAAACTTCTAGTGAATCCCTTATAACATTAGCTAAGTTGTAGCCAACTGAGTTTTTAAAACCGGCAATAGCAAGTATCAGTGTTGTTTACCTCCAGGAGGACTGCCAGTCTCATCTCCCTTGGAAAGTGGCTTACTGGCAGACTGCTGTTCAAGCTAATCTCCTCAATCCCTTCTTCTGCTGATCATCCAAAATGTAATGCAGTAACACTTCCTCGTTTTCTCTCAGAGTTGTCCAAGGATGGCAGGGGGTGGGAGGTGGGAAAACCTCATAATTATAAGCAATCATAATTATAAGCAACCTGTGTGAAAAACAGATGAATTATCCAGTTCTCCTTTTTAGGAAACCAACATGGGTTTCATCCTAGTTGTGTTGCTCTCAGCAAAGCAAAGCAAAGCACTGAAAGCGTCATGAGGCTATTTGTTCATATAGCCAAGAAGTATCGCAATTTGAATGCTCCCCCACAGCGTTGAGGAACCTTACATTTCAAGCAGCTGGAGCCCCTGCGAGGCCAGTGCCCTGGCGCAACGAACCACTAACACCAATGGGAAAGACGCCTCTGCCGCCCACTGCTTCCTTTCATTAAGCACACTCTGAGTAATGTGTGTGCTGCACCTCTGAAGGGTGGGAGGACACAGTCAAGAATGACTGCCCCCCATGTTATCTCCTCCTGCACCTCTTTCACCCTTCATCAAAGGGAGCTTCCCTCGTCAGAGGGAGCTTCCTATGTGTCAGTTCCCCAGTGCATTGTTTCTTGAAAATGAAACATGGTCTTATGACAAAGAAATTCCAGGTCCTCAGGTCTGGGCTAGGACCACCATATGTTGTTCTCCCAAGATGATTTAAAGCTATTGGATGGGAGAATAGCTGTCTTAAGCATATCCGGCGCCATATTGAAACGATCCCTTTGGCACCCCCCCAGGAACTCCAAAACAAGGGAGGGGGCAGTGGAAAATGTCCTCTGCCTCCCCCACCGCCCAGATCCCCGGCATGGCGGCAGCATCAAGCAGGAAAACGTGCTGGCGGACATGCTCTCTGGCATTGGGGCACCTGGGGAGGCTGCACACCACCTTTTGCCGGAAGCAGGAGGAGGACAACAACCGGGAGCAGGGTCGTCTTTAGCAGATGCAGAGGCCTCCTCCTGCAGAGGCTTGGGAAGGAAGCTGCATGCCTGCCAGCCATATAGTTGGCAGGGTGCAGCTGGCAGGCGTGCAGGGAAAGGGGAGGCTGCCAGCAAAGCCACACAGCTCCCCCACTCGCTAGGGCGCCCCTGAGAGGCCAGTGCCCTGGCACAACGAACCACTAACACCAATGGGAAAGACGCCTCTGCCGCCCACTGCTTCCTTTCATTAAGCACACTCTGAGTAATGTGTGTGCTGCACCTCTGAAGGGTGGGAGGACACAGTCAAGAATGACTGCCCCCCCCATGTTATCTCCTCCTGCACCTCTTTCACCCTTCGTCAAACTCTGCCTCTGGTTACAGGAAAGGGGGAATGTCTAGTAATGGTACTAAGAATATACAAGATGGTGTTACCTAGTAGCAGACTACATGGTGGGGTAGAGGCACTTGCCTAACTTCTTTGCAGGTGAGTAGCAGCTGCTTATTGAGAGAGGGCAGCATGAGGCAGCGGGGAGGCTGCACAGTGCAAATGCACCAGCAGAGCCAAGATGGCTGCCAGCACCCTGCCCATCACTCCAATCTCATTCATGTCTACTCAGAAGCAAGTCCCACTGAATTGCTCCCAGGGAATGGGTATAGGATTGCGGCCTTATTTTCAGATTATTATTATTATTATTTCTATATCACCCCTCATCTGAGGATCCCAGGGCAGTTTACAATATAAAAACACAAAAATACATAACATAGTAACAAGCAAAAACAATACCATGGTGTAAAAGGCCATAGATTGCTTCATTAGCCAAAGACCTGGGAGAAGAGGAATGTTTTTGCCAGGTGCCTTACAACATGTAATGAGGGGGTCAGTATGAGCCAGTGTACAGTGGTACCTCAGGTTACAAACGCTTCAGGTTACAAACACTTTGGGTTACAAACTCCGCTAACCCAGAAGTAATTACCTCGGGTTGCAAACTTTGCCTCAGGATGAGAATGGAAATTGCGTGCTGGCAGCAGAAGGCCCCATTAGCGAAAACGCACCTCAGGTTAAGAACGGTTTTGGGTTAAGAACGGACCTCCGGAATGAATTAAGTTTGTAACCCGAGGTATCACGGTACGCTACTCTTAACAGATGAGTGGAAGCCCACTGCCTTCTGTGCAAATGGTTCGATAATCCGCTTCTTTGTATCTTTTCTTGTGTTCAACTGAAACTTCAGAAATTTGCAGACAACTCCAGTTGCCATGGCTGCATTCCTCTGTAATTGCCATGTCAATCTTTACCGCCTCACCTGCTTCTGGTGGAGAAGACCAAAGCAGTGACCCTATTGATCAAAATACAGAGTCAGATAGGCACCCAAAGTAATCTTAAAAAAAAAATCCCATCTTGAAAGCTTTTCTACTGCACTGATAATCTCACCTAGAAGATGATAGTGTCCTACTTTAATGAGGCTTCCAGGGGATTTGAGTGGTTGTTTCTGCAAATATTTGTAAGAGGCTGGAGACAATTACGGTTTCACTGGGCCATGGCTGTTTTGTGTATTTCAAATTCAATTTAATGGAGAATTTAAGAGCACAAATAATTCGTTGCTATGAAAACAATCACGTGCCTGAAATAGAATAGAACTTATTTTTCTTTTCTTTTTTTGCCTATCACTGGAAAAGTTGTTCAGCAGTGAATCTTATACATAGAATCATAGAATTATAAAGTTGGAGGATCATCTAGCCCAACCCCCTGCAAAGCAGAAATCTCCATGGCAGATGACCATCCAACCTGTGCTTAAAAACCTCCAAGTCCACAACCTTCCAAGGGAGTGAACTTAGCATGTGTTTAAAGGAGCAAAGAATGTACCACCACATCAGATTAAGGCAGGGGTGAGCAGCTCTTGGCCCTTCAGGTGTTGTTGAACTCCAGCTTCCAGCAACCCCCACCAGCATGGCTAATGGTGAGGGATGATGTAGTCCCCCCACCCTTCCAAAAAAATATCTGGAGGACCACAGGTTTCCTCATTCCTGGGTTAAGGGAAGGAACTATCCACATGAGTTTCTTCTGCTCTGTGCTAAAACTGTTCTGTCTTGATTAATTAAGGTAAAGGACCCTGGACGGTTAAGTCCAGTCAAAGGCGACTATGGGGTTGCGGCGCTCATCTCGCTTTCAGGCCAAGGGAGCCGGCGTTTGTCCACAGACAGTTTCCCGGGTCATGTGGCCAGCATGACTAAACCCCTACTGGCGCACAGAGGACCGTGACAGAAGCCAGAGTGCACGGAAACACTGTTTACCTTCCCACCGCAGTGGTACCTATTTATCTACTTGCACTGGCATGCTTTCAAATACTAGGTTGGCAGGAGCTGGGACAGAGCAATGGGAGCTCACTCCATTGCAGGGATTCGAACTGCCAACCTTCTGATCAGCAAGCCCAAGAGACTCGGTGGTTTAGACCACAACGCCACCCACATCCCCTTGATTAATTACTGGAGTGGGGAAAACCATAAGAAGTACCACATAGACTCTTCTGATTCTTGCAATGCTTTCACACACATACAATACTGCAATTTCCCCTTTAATGTTAAATGTACTATACATCTCCATCTTGAGTTGGCGTTGACGCTTTTAAAAAAATCTTTTCAAGTTTTGTTTTTCAAATGGAAAGCTTTGAATTGAAAGCTCCTGTGTTCAAGCTTATTTAAAATGTTTGTGGATGTGTCTGTTGCTTCCTGGTTGTTTTCCGAGGGGCCTCAGACACTCTCTTCCTGTGGAATGCTGAGGTACATCTGCTCCACATCAAAGCTGACTAGATCTTTCCCTGCCCTCTGTTGTTCTGCAATATTTCCAATCCGTTCTCCACTCCTTGTTTTCTTGCTGGCATAGATCAACCATGTCACCGAGGGCACTACTTTTTCATGTATTACTAAAACAAAAGGCAGCAAGCCTTTGTTATTGTACAAAGACCATCAGAATCCCTGATGAACTTCCAGCAACCCGGCATGAGGTATGGCCTCCTCGGGCTGTTACTGATATCATTTCCTGCATAACTGCTGTTTGTTTTATTAGCTTTGGGGACCGTTGCTGCAGATATCCAGATGGGTTGGAGTTTAGATTACAAAGGTAGCTTTAACACTGCCAACTGCAAATTTGGGCCTCCACAATGCCCTGTTTTATTATGAAGTATCCCAAGTGCCAAAGTCCACAAAAAGACGTGTGACAAGTCAGGAAAACACTTTTCGCTCCATAATACTGTCGACCTGTAAATCCCAATCAAAATATTGTTAAACTGTGCAATCAAAATATGCTAAAAATGTTCACATTATGAGGCTATCAGTGGGAAATGTTGGCAGGCTATATTGCTAAAATACAATTCTAGCCAGAGCTAAGGAAATTGGATTTCTTATTAATGGGGAGGATCAGACTATCACTTGCAAGGCTGCAGCATTTTCTAGCTAAGAGTAGAATGACTTTTATGGAAGCTAATACTGTTTTTTCCAACATGCATTCATTCCTTTGTTGTTTAGTCATTTAGTCGTGTCCGACTCTTCGTGACTCCATGGACCAGAGCACGCCAGGCACTCCTGTCTTCCACTGCCTCCCACAGTTTGGTCAAACTCATGTTGGTAGCTTCATTCCTTTAGCAATGAGATTATAAGATCACATTTAATGGCATGGCTACTCTTCATGTGTGTCCAAGAGGCCTTTTAAGGTCAGATTCATACTGGTGAAAGTTTGACAGCAAGATACAATCTCCAAATGGTTGGGGATATCTGCTAAAGGATGCAGCTTGGGGAGCGTTAATGGTCCCATAGCTCCCTAGCATTTGTCTGCATGACCTGAACAGTTAAAAACGGTGTTTTGACTTTTTTAACTTCTGCTGTTTTAATGGGATTTGTTTATTGCACTTCTTGGATGTGCTTTGGATGTGGGTGCTTGTTTTCATGTTTTGATTGAGTTGCTTTATTGCATATTTTAATTACGTGTGCTTATAATTTTTTAGTAATTGGTGTTATGCCTGTAAACTGCTTGGAAGCCAATTTGGCAATTAAGTGCTATGCAAATGAATAAGTAATAACAGTCGTTTGGGTGTGCTGCTTAATATATGAATAGGCCTGAATCCAAATCTATAGTGGGAAGTATGACTTGCTTCCCACTCTCCCAAGTAGTGAGAGATCCTAGAGGCTACTGTAGCACCCTGCTTGTGGTTAACGCTTAGCTGGAGTGAAATATTCAACGCAGCAATAGAGAAAATAAAATAATAATTTATTTGTCAGACAAATAAATGAGAGACACAGTGGTATATGGTTACCAAAGCTCTGCCCCCTCCAGCCCTGATGGCCAGCACTTATATTTCCTCAGCCCAGACCCCTTGCTCCTCCTTTGGCTGCCTCTGTCCAATCAGCCTGGTTGAAATTCCTATTGGCTGTTTGCTAGAACCAATCACAAAAGATACACCCATTTCCTATTACCTTTTATGGGAGACAAAGAGCTATATTTCCTTCTATCCATAAATGGCAGACAAGTAGCCATATATCTTACATTTGCCTCGACAAGGCACCTTAATTATCAGATCATCTTTGCCCTATTGCCCTATTGCCCTATTCACTCCAAAATGGATGGCTAAAACAGATGGCTCATGTTAACAGAGATCTTGGGTTCACCTTCTCACACACCATCAATGAAATAAGAATCTAACATAAGAATCTAACATTTCTTACTCTCTAAATCCTTTGCATAATTACATTTAAGCCAATATATTTCATACATTAACATATATAGCTTTTTAGAAGAAAAGGCATTTTCAAAGTAAAAAGGAAACAGCTTCAAAACCAACCTCTTCAATTTACAACCCCTCTTTCCCCAGCCAGCTGCTGTTCCTATTAGCTCTTGCCCTTTAACCTTATGAAAATATGGCTCGAGTCTTCTGTTAAACAATAAAACTTACTATTTACCAACTCTTAATTAGTGGTTTTTGCAGCTTGATTGTATTCTGTAATATGTAGGGTCACTGTAACCTTTGCTCCCAGCCTGTTATTTCCTTTTACAACATTGAGAAACGTGTCTCCTGCTAATGCTATAAATCAGAGGGGCCCTGTTTAGGAAGATAAACATCTGCCAAAGTACTTAGCCAGCTGGTTTCTGCCTGGCATGAAAGATACAAACATTTACAAATATATTTTTTAAGCTCATTTTAAAATACAGGTCTTGATCAGATGCCTCGCTACCTGGAATTGGTTTGGCTACCTTTGAAAGAGGATATTTATGGTTTATTCATAGCTGCTTTGTTTACAGACAGGTAGAGCTTAAGCAGAGCCAACCAGCGTGTACAGTCCTCCCAAAATCTTTTCACCCTGCACAGGATTCATCTAACTTTCAGATCCCTGCTTGAGGCTCTTTGTTTCCCCAAACTGCTCCCGCCCTTCATACATACATGATTTGCGCCAAGCCCTTTCTCTTACCTGCAGGGTGTGGGGTGGGGAAGAGGAGGGTCAGTGTCATCTTCTCCAAACTCTGATGGCTTTCCCATTCAAAACATGCTTGTATCAAGGATCTACTGTAACTTCTAACAGCTCCTATAAAACGAGAGTTATACCAGTCATCCTAGTCCACTAAGAAATATTATTTTAGCCTTCTTTGGGGCAAATTCCAAACTCTTATCAGCCTTGCTTTGAGGCAAAGCCATGGAGACAAGCCTATTCACAGCAAATTCAGAGCAGCAGGAATTTTGCATGGCTAGTTTTAAATTAGCTGGGGATTTGCCACGTAACAGGTGATGGACTAGGTAGCTGCTCCCTCCAAGCCAACAAACAGTTGAAAAATGGCATACATCTAAATTGCATATGTGTATTAAGTTAGATGTGTGGGTTTTGCTAACCTCAAGGGCCAGGCATTAATAGTTGTAACAACTACTGGTACGTAGTTTTTAATAGTGGATCAAGCCATTATAATTATTTAGTTTGTTATGTGAAATTTAAAGCTAAAGCCATCTTTAGAGCTGATTGGAGAACTGAAATGGACTATTCCCACATTTCTCATGAGCATGTGGCAACTGTAGTTTTTGTTCCTCCCTGAGAACATTCAGCCACACTACCCTGGGTTGAGCCAATGGCATATCTGCCAGCAACATGTTCTGAACTCATCACAGGTTTATTTATTTCACAGGATTTGCTTGCTGGTTTTCAGCCATTCACAACAATAAAATCAGATTTATAGGTGGAAGATATTGCTGTCACAATTGCGGATCCCATAAAATGTATTTGGGCACTGGGGAAGATGCTTTCTGAATACTGCTAGTCAGAGGATTTATGAGGCAATCGAAAGTAGCCTCTTTTTATGCTCCCTGTCTTCAGAATATTAGGTGCTGCCTCTAACAATGGTTTATTTGCAACTCAGAAGCAGCCACTTGAAAGGTGCAGCTGCAATCGACTGCCAAAAGCTGATCTGAACTGACTTCAGAGCATGTGTCACACAACCTGCTCAGCTCATGGCCATGTGGCTGCCAAGTCAGCATATATTAATCCAAAACTGCATCTGCCATGGGTTTAAGAGGGTAATGAGAATAGAATCCAGAATCTACAGGGACAGGTCCTTCTGTCTTTTTGTCCAGTCCAGGGAAACACCTGGGGTGGGGAAGGTGAAAACTGATTGTCAGATACAGTCATACCTGTGATACCATAAAACTTGGGGAGGCATGATTTTCAGATATTCTTGGACCCCCATCTCCCATGATCCCCATCCAGCATGGCCAAGGGTCAGAGATGATGGGGGTTGCTGTCCAACAACACCGGGAGGACACCACTTCACTACACCTGCCATGAGATGCTAATAGGCAGTTATAACATCATTCCGTTTCTGCTAGTTTCTTCCAGGAGAATCTTTTTATTTTCCTCTATTCAGAATCTCCATCTGTGTTGCATTTCATGTTTCATTTCCCAGAGTACTTATTTTCTTTTCCCCTATGAAGGCCAGAAAGGCTGCATTGTATGGGATTGTGTGCTTGTTTTCCTTCTACCTTTGGGACAGGCTGCAATTGATTGGATGCCATTGCTGGCATTCAGTGGAGCCCATCTGAAAGCTGTTATCATTCCCACCAGTTAACGTTCTGCCGTATGAGATTTGAGGATGAAGCTCGCATTCCTGAGTGAAAAAGAAGTTCAGTTACATCCTGTTTATTCCGTTCTCCTCATCTCTTCTTGCCATTTTTCCAATCTGGCTTTTGCAGAACACAGACAGTCGAACTATGCCACCTACGGGATAGAGGGAGAATCAGAATTTGCAATGTGATTTCCCACACAAATATCCTTTGATGCCTACAGGTTGTGCAACCTATGAACTCCAGCTGGGGTTAAGTATTTTTCATGTTAGCACTTATTCCCTGCTTGAATTAGAAAGAGCAGTTTGGCCACACGATAAGGACCAGGAGGCTGTGAAACATTCCTTGGAGATAATCAAGAAAAGGCTAGATGGTCATTTGTTGTGAATGCTTTAGGTTTAGAATGCTTGCTGTGTGTCACTATTTCATTGTGATTTATTCATACAGGGTCTGGAGTAAAGGGGGTTGATGGGCAGTAGCCTTTTTCTCAGAAGCACACACTTGCTGCTTTATGTTTGTATGTGTATGAGAAGAGACTGAATAGTGCATACAGTGGTACCTTGGGTTAAATACTTAATTCGTTCCGAAGGTCCGTTCTTAACCTGAAACTGTTCTTAACCTGAAGCACCACTTTAGCTAATGGGGCCTCCTGCTTGGGTTACATACACTTCAGGTTACATACGCTTCAGGTTACAGACTCCGCTAACCCAGAAATAGTGCTTCAGGTTAAGAACTTTGCTTCAGGATGAGAACAGAAATCGCGCAGCAGCAGCGTGGCGGCAACGGGACGCCCCATTACCTAAAGTGGTGCTTCAAGTTAAGAACAGTTTCAGGTTAAGAACAGACCTCTGGAATGAATTAAGTACTTAACCCGAGGTACCACTGTACAGCAATGGTTACCAATTAGCTAAGTTCTGCGGATGTTCTGTTTTTCAAAAGCCAAGCCATGGACCTCCTACTTTTTAAAACGTTGATATCTCTGCAGTCATTTTTGTTATGTGAATGGTGCCACCATACCCTCCAACATGTCTCAAGGCAAAACCAGGACATTTGGCTCCCAAGCCGCACTCCCGCAATGAGTCACATGAGACCCACCTGAGAGTATGGTGCCCCATTTTTGGGTGCTGCAACCTTGTGTGTTTTCAAGTACCAGGCTCTCATGTGATAGCACGACCCCCCAAAACAGGATGTCCCGGACAGTTGACGGGTATGTGCCATGGACCCCCCCGGGTGGGTTACGCGGACCCTCCTGAGGTCCACAGACTGCCAATTGTGAACCACTGAACTGCAGTATCCCTGGCAGGTGGCCATCCTGCCTCTTCTTAAGGTATGGGGAACCTCTGGACCTCCAAAGCTACTGAATGTCAACTCCCATAATCCCAGGCTACTGGCCATGTGCTGGCTGGAGCTGATGGTAGTTGTAGTTCAGAAACCTTCCTCCCAATATTTGGTTGAGATCTAAACATTCCTTTACATTTGCAGCCGCTTGTTCTCGTAACTAGATAAATTTGGCCACTACCTTTTCAGGGAGGCGGCGTCTTAAGAACCAGCTATGCCGGAAACTGTTCGAAATACCCAGCTTGTCTGTAGGTGGCAGACAGACTTTATTTTCCTCCCCAGTTGTTGCTGAACAGATAGGCTGCTGCCTGTGAAAAGTAAGCAAACAGGTTAGTCTTGGGTGAACAGAGAGGGGAGGGGAGGTGAAGATGTGAAATTCTAAAACAGGTTGATACTCGCTGTGGGGCAATCCTCTCTTCCTCTGAAGCAGCTTCTTCATTCCCGTAATCACAGTGAACAACTTGTGCTTTCACTGACCCTCTCCAAAGCAGGTTCACCAGTAAATCAAACATTTAATGAATTAGCCTTCCTTCTTTTTTTGGATCCTGATTTACAAAGCTGAAGATAATTTTTGAAAATGTTTTTCCCCCCCATGGAGGTTTCCTAGGCATAGGCGCCGACTCCATGGGGCTTGAGGGGGCCCGAGCCCCCTCAAAAATTCGTTTGGGGGGGCTCAGCCCCCCCAATAATCTCGGGCGGCGGTGGGCGTGTCCGCGGCTTTTATCGGGCGCCCGGCGCGCACCAGCTCAATAACGGGCACCGGGCCGGGGAAGGGGGGCGGCCGGCCTGTCTCCTTGGCAACCCCATTGAGCAGCGCCGGCTCCCCCGGGAGGGCCATCCCCCCGCGCCGCCGATCGCCAACACCGCCGACGCTGTGGCTGCCCGAGCCCGAGCCTGAGCCTGAGCCCTACCCGAAGCCCGAGCCTGAGCCCGACCCGGAGCCTGAGCCCGACCCGGAGCCCGAGCCCGTCAGTCAGTCAGGAAGGAAGGAAGGAAGGAAGGAAGGAAGGAGAAATGGGGAGGGAGACGAGGGAGGAAAATTGCGCGCAGGGTGAAGAAAGAAGGGCGAATGAGACGAGCTTCCAACCCAAAAAAGGGCTGGAAGACTGGGAGGATGCAGGATCGGGAAAGAAAGCGACGCCTTCCCCGCCCGCGACGTCGCCCGCTTGTCATTGGCAGCGCAGCGGGCGCCCAGAGGGGCTGGGCACCGGCGCAGGGCCGCTCCGCAGCCGCGGAGGACAGCTGCGCGGCTAGCAAGGTGCGCCGCGTAGAGCGCGGCCCTTGTGTGGCCCGGTGGCCAGGCAAGCTCGGGCGGGGACCCCCATGCGAATCTAAGACGGGAGAAGAGGGCAGAGCAAAGGGGGTCCCTTCCCCAACCTCCGGCTCTGAGACCTCCCTGCGCCCCAGAAAAGCGAAAGGATTTTCTCTTCTTCTTTTTTTATAAATATTTTATTAAGTTTTCAAATACAAAGTTAGAAACATACACTGAAGAAAAAAGTAAAAGAACAAGAAAAAGAAAAAAAGAAAAAGAAGAAAAGAAAACCAACCATTCAACACATTTTTTATATAACTAACTGGACTTCCTCGCATCTCCCTTACCCTGCATTCTTTATAATAAAGATATCAGCAAATTATTACCTTGTTTCGTACCTTATTTTGTAATTTTCAAATACTATACCTCTAAATTTAACATACTTTTCATCAGTTACTTATATCTTAAATTAAACATAGTATTACCTTAGATTTTGACCTTTTCTTACTTAAAATATAATTTCCTGTTTCCCAAATCTAATTGCTGAAGCTATAGTTTCCGAATCGTGTAAATTTTTAACATTCATACAACTTATATTGTTTTTGTAAATAGTCCTTAAATTTTTTCCAGTCCTCTTCCGTTGTTTCTTCTCCCAAATCTCGGATTCTGCCAGTCATTTCAGCCAGTTCCATGTAGTCCATCAATTGCGTCTGCCACTCTTCCAGTGTGGGCAAATCTTGTGTCTTCCAATATTTTGCGATAAGTATTCTTGCTGCTGTAGTTGCATACATAAAGAAAGTTCTATCCTTCTTTAACACTTTCTGGCCAACAATGCCCAAGAGGAAGGCCTCTGGTTTCTTGGGAAAGGTATACTTAAATACCTTTTTTAACTCATTATAGATCATTTCCCAGAAGGCCTTCACTTTTGGACAAGTCCACCAGAGGTGAAAGAATGTCCCTTCAGCCTCCTTACATTTCCAACATTTATTATCAGACAGGTGATATATTTTTGCAAGCTTGACTGGGGTCATGTACCACCTATAAATCATTTTCATAATATTTTCCTTCAAGGCATTACATGCCGTGAATTTCATTCCGGTGGTCCATAACCTTTCCCAGTCCTCAAACATGATGTTATACCCAATATCCTGAGCCCATTTTATCATGGCTGATTTGACTGTCTCATCCTGAGTGATTTTCTCTTCAACCTGCCCTCCATCCTCTTGCAGAAAACTCTTTGCCTGCCCTGCCCGTATCTCGTTTTTGCTTTTTAATTCCACACACGCACCCTTCGGACTTCGTGGCAATCGGGCGTGCGGGTGCGTTTCCTAAGAGAGTGAGGACCCCCGCCTCCTCCCCACCTGCTCCCTCGCCAGCCAGCCAGCCGCGCGCCCTAGCCGGAGAGCCCCGGCCGTCCCCGTCGCGCAATCGGCTGGATCTCCCTTCAGCAGGCCGTGCTCACAACTCGGCCCAGGGACCCCCAGCAGCGGATCTCCGGCTCAGCTGAAGAATCCGGCAACAAGCCCCCTCCTCCCCAATCGCTCCGCCAAAATACGCTCCAAAACCCCCCAGATAGGCCGCCGGCTGCCAAGTCTCGTGGCGCCCTGAGCGAGGGTCTCTCCCCAACACCGCCACCTCTAACTGCGTTCTCCCGGCTACCCGAGCGAACCAGTGGCAGGACCCCGGTATGGGCCCCCCCAATATTTTTTATAAGTCGGCGCCCCTGTTCCTAGGTGTTATGTGCAGCACTGGGAACATCGCATGGTTCAAAAGGCTATGGACCAGGGCTTTATTTTCAGCCAGAACTTGCCAGAACTCAGTTTCGGCACCTCTCAGATGGGCACCATTGCCATTATCAAAGAGAAGCTCGTGGTGAGCTCCAGCACCTCTTTTTCTAGCAAAAAAATAGCCCTGCCATAGACCATTATTTTTCAACTTTATGCAGAATATATCATTTGAATGAGCAGGGTAGATGCCAGACCTCAGTTGGTAGTAGATGCTGCACTCGCCCTGAGAAAATGTATGTTCTGGCATTGTTCCTTGTGGAATGATTGTGCAATTTCGTCACCAAGCACCTGGCTCCCAATTTATCTCCCTGCAATCATGTTATATCACACCACTGTTCAATCCATCTTTTTGTTTTGTAAAGTGCTGCAGTTAGGCAATAAACTGGGAACAACCAGGAACATGTGCTGGGACGAAGTAGCCTCCTGCAGGAGGAGAACAGGGCACTCAGGGATTTTAGTTTTGGCCCGTGTTAATTGTACAGTCGGCATTTCTGGACTGCTCCCTGGTGTTTACTTAAGGCTTGATGCAGAGCAGTGACCTGGAGATCTAACTAGCTATCCATTTTGCTTCCTCATAGCTGGTGTTCAAAGACCTCTTGGCAGCTTCAGCCCATCTGCCCTCTTGGCTGAATTCCCGATAGCACTGAAATAGGAGGTTTCCAGATGTGAGATTCCCTCTCCTTTTCAGCTTTGAAAGAAAGATTACATACACAGTCTCAAGAGTGATGAATGGCGTGCTACTATGTATTGAACTTGCATTCTGGCTAGGAGGCGAGCTTGTGCTCATCAAGAACCCGAAGGCGGAGCAGAGAAGAGGCAAAACTCTCCCAGTTGCCATGTAAACTGTTGCCTTTTAACAGCAGGCACCCTTTGTTTGACTGATAAATCAATTATCAGCTGCAACAGCTTCGTTGCAGCTGCATACAGCTTGGCTCGCAATCACCTAGTTGTTATTTATTCCTTCTCCGTTTCTTGGCTGAGTCCTGAATAGAGAAGGGGGGGTGAGGGAAATGCCTATGACTAGCTTTTGCGTGCTGGGGAGTAAGCTCATGCCCGCTCTGGGTCGAAGCCCAGACTTAGCTACAGTGCAGCGACTGCTGCATATGCGCTGGGCCTTAGTGTGACACAGCAACGACACACTTAGAGCTTGTATGGTCCCACAAAAGGGACTGGTGTGTGCAAGGTCACTGGCCACCCCTCACCTAGATCTGATTATCTATTGTATTTCATTTAACCCATATACATAACCTGTCTACAATCACGGCAAAAGAAAACGTATATAGTATTTGCTTCCTTGCAACATACATTTACAGTGGTACCTCGGGTTAAGAACTTAATTCGTTCTGGAGGTCTGTTCTTAACCTGAAACTGTTCTTAACCTGAGGTACCACTTTAGCTAATGGGGCCTCCTGCTGCCGCCATGCTGCCAGAGCATGATTTCTGTTTTCATCCTGAAGCAAAGTTCTTAACCCGAGGTACTATTTCTGGGTTAGCAGAGTCTGTAACCTGAAGTGTATGTAACCTGAAGCGTATGTAACCTGAGGTACCACTGTATTTCCTTATGGTATACAGCAGGTACCGGTAATTAATCTGCAACTTCTTGTGTCAGTTATTACAGGATGCTCTGGTGGAGAAGATGTGCTGTTTCTATAACATTAAGGCACATTTGAAAGGGGAACACGGCTGTTGTCAAACCGGCATCTGTTCAGGGCTGCCCAGTGACTTACTGTAACAACTTCATGGTGAGTTCTGGCACCTATTTTTCTTGGGGGAAAACACTGGTCATCATCATTGCATTCTGAATAGACTCATGTGGCTATGCTTGATCTTACCATCAGGAGAAGCAGCAGCCTAAATTAAAATGCATTTAAAGTGCAGATACATTAATAAAATAAGCTTTAATTTTAAATGAAATATCTTAAATGTCAGGTGCTTGGCAGTCATCCCAATACATTTCTTCTCGTTGGCCAGAACCCTGGAACCTGTCAGTACAATGACTGCAAAGCATTGTGGGTCCCAACCTGGGTCCTGGTCTAGCTACCTTAAATGGTCAACAGGGCTGGTGTGATCCAGCTGCTTAGCAAGTCATCTATAATAATACTGCAGTATCTGATGTTTCCAGATAATTCTATGGGACTCCAGGTTTATTTCCAACTGAATAATGAATTAGATAAAAAAACACAGAATACAGCCTACATGTGGAATGTTTCACATGTAACAGCTGCTTTTACTGTTCTAAAATTCAGTGTTCCTCTAGGAAGTAATAAGTACTTTTAAAAGATTGGACTTACAGTAGATAATAAAGAGAGCTACATTATCTCCAGATCCTAAGAGTACCTTCATGCACAGCATGCCAGGAGTTAATAAACCGAGCGTTTGAATGGCAGGAAGACATTGATTTCTAGAGTTTCTGTATTGTACTGAAGTCAGAGGTGAAAGAGTTCATGCACAATGGAGACGTTGCTTTCAAATAAAGGCAGCTCTGGAAAAGGAGGAATTTGGACAGGAAATCTTTGGGAAATTATACAGGAACCATTAGACGTTCTTTAAAAAACAACAACCCCACAAAAAAACCCCTGATATCTTTCCCATATGATCCTGAAAAAAGAAACTGTATTCTTAAAGAAATGCTTACGTTATGCAGTCTGCTGGAACTGGGGCTGATTTGTTTGTCCTTAATCCTTGTGTATATTGCAAAACGGATACTTCCAGCTGGAAATGTATCTTTAAATGTAAATGCTTCTAAATGGAACAACCCAAGGTCCCGAAACAATCTGTTGTTGTTGTTGTTGTTTAGTCGTTTAGTTGTGTCCGACTCTTCGTGACCCCATGGACCAGAGCATGCCAGGCACTCCTGTCTTCCACTGCCTCCCACAGTTTGGTCAAACTCATGCTGGTAGCTTCGAGAACACTGTTCAACCATCTCGTCCTCTGTCGTCCCCTTCTCCTTGTGCCCTCCATCTTTCCCAACATCAGGGTCTTTTCCAAGGAGTCTTCTCTTCTCATGAGGTGGCCAAAGTATTGGAGTCTCAGCTTCAGGATCTGTCCTTCCAGTGAGCACTCAGGGCTGATTTCCTTAAGAATGGATAGGTTTGATCTTCTTGCAGTCCATGGGACTCTCAAGAGCCTCCTCCAGCACCATAATTCAAAAGCATCAATTCTTCGGCAATCAGCCTTCTTTATGGTCCAGCTCTCACTTCCATACATCACTACTGTCTGACCTAGGGGCAAATACCTTGCTGCAGCCAAATATACAAAACTTTCCTCTCTTCCCAACTGCATGTTGAAGATAGCAGGCAGCAATGGCAGCCTGTTATAGTGCTTAGAGGCACTGCTATGCTTCAACTACCAAGCTGGGGTGTGTAATACTAAAAAGACATAAGTCAACTCACGGGAGGATTCCTCTAACATTACAGTAAGGCTTCAAAAGGCAATGCAGGACCAGAATGTGTAGCATCTTTGGTACCAAGCACTTAGTCCTCCCTCTCTGGATTTGGGCCTCAAGGATCAGGCAAAAAAAGCTTGGACGCATGAAGGGTAAGTTGTACGCAAGCACGATTTGTGACATTGCACCAACATAATTGCTGGTTGCAGGGCATGTCTGTTAATACAGCAAATCTTAAATAAGATATACAATGGCAAAATAACGACAACATGCACGACTCAGTATCTCAAAGCCAAACAGTCCTAATATTTCTGAAATAAGTCCATGAGAACAACTCTCCATGTGTATGCTTGTTCTAGCTGAATCCCAACAGAACTCAATTCAATGTTCCACCAAATAGGTCAACTCCAACCTTAGAAAGGCAATTTGCTCTTTTTAAGAGAGAGAGCACTGAATTGTATAGTTCCTTTTCAGGCCAACCAGAAGAAGATTCATGAAACAGAAACTGGAATCGGGATCGCACAAGTATACACATACAGAGTTGTTCTCATGGACTTATTTCAGGAATATTTAGACATTTTGTCTTTCAGATACTAAAATGTGTGTTATTATTTTATTGGCATTGTCTTTAAGCCTATACAGTGGTACCTCAGGTTAAGTACTTAATTTATTCCGGAGGTCCGTTCTTAACCTGAAACTGTTCTTAACCTGAAGCACCACTTTAGCTAATGGGGCTTCCCGCTGCCGCTGCGCCGCCGGAGCATGATTTCTGTTCTCATCCTGAAGCAAAGTTCTTAACCCGAGGTACTATTTCTGGGTTAGCGGAGTCTGTAACCTGAAGCGTATGCAACCTGAAGCGTATGTAACCACTGTACCACTGTATTATATAAGATTTCATTTATTAAGGTAAAAGTAAAGGTACCCCTGCCCGTACGGGCCAGTCGTGTCTGAATCTAGGGTTGTGCGCCCATCTTACTTAAGAGGCCGGGGACCGGCGCTGTCCAGAGACACTTCCGGGTCACGTGGCCAGTGTGATGAAGCTGCTCTGGTGAGCCAACACCAGCGCAGCACACGGAAACGCCGTTTACCTTCCCGCTATAAAGCAGTACCTATTTATCTACTTGCACTTAAGAGTGCTTTCGAACTGCTAGGTGGGCAGGAGCTGGGACCGAAAGACGGGAGCTCACACCGCCGCAGGGATTTGAACCGCCGACCATGCAATCGGCAAGCCCTAGGCGCTGAGGTTTTACCCACAGCGCCACTCGCGTCCCTTACATTTCATGTATTAGAAGGTGTCAAAATGTCGTACATTATTGTTAATGAATTTTTGTATACCACATACAGAGTTGTTTAGTTTGTGATTTATCTCTCTGTATTCCTTGGGTGTGGTATTGGGCATGTCTGTTAAGGCATCAATCTTAGCTTCCAAATTCCTGGCTTTGTGGGGTTTTAGACCTGACTCCTGACTTGTTGCACATTCCTGCCTCCTGGTTCGACCTGTGATCTTGGTCCCTGCCAGCCCTAGGCTCCTGGCTTCTGACATTCTCCTGACTGTTACCCATGGCCCAGTCCTGACTCTGTGGCAGGCTGCAATAGCAGATTATATCAGTTCATGCAAATGAAGTGCTCTGTTGAGTCATACTGTAGTTATGCCGACATTCTTCAACCAGACCTGCTCCTCAGTCGGTTCCCAGTGGTGGCTGGAAGTATATTTAGGGCAGGACAGCCAGTCACATCACTCTAGCATTTCCAACCTTACCTGACTTCGTCCCCCACTCCCCTTTATGCTTCACCATATAATAATGGTAGTAATATGATTCTTTTCTATATTGATTGATTTTAAGCATGTCACATTTCAGAATCAAAAATCATCCCAAAGCAGCTTATAAGAAAAAGTCAAAGCAATAAAATAAAACATTATTAACTATACCATTGAAACCAATAAAATACAATATTTATCTCATTAAAAACAAAGCATCAAATAGTAAAACCACATGTAAGCACAACATCCAAGCCTTTCATTCCTGGCACAGGATACCAACCACTCTAGCTTATCTTAACAAAAAGCAGATTTGGAAAAGCCTGAGAGCTCATCATAAGAAAAAATCAAGTTGACTAGCTTGAAAGTATTATTATTACTATTATTATTATTCACTACAGGGCCAAGCTTGACTTGCTACTAGAAATACGGTATATATATATATATATATATATATATATATATATATATATATATATTTCTTTCTAGGAATAATTCCATTTTCACCCAACTGCTTCTGTACCAACCTGCGTGGAAAGAATCCAGAAAAAGAAAACAAACCACCAAACACAAGACAGCATGTGCTTTAGTAATGTTGTGAGATAAAGTTTAGAATTGGAGTGGAAATAGAGGTCAATATTAGAATGACTCTAAAGAAGCTGCTACTTATTTGTTTATGTAAGTACAGTACTTCTTTCGTCAAAATGAGCATGTTTTCCCTTGGATTTCTGAACATGTGATGGAAGATTACAGTAACCAGAATAACCTTGTCTAATAGCCTGTCAACAATGCCTGACAATAATGATTCTGCCATCCCCCATTCTGCAGATTTCCCCCAATTACCATGTGGGCAGAACAAAGAACTTCCCAGAACTGAGTAACCACTGAAATCTGGAGCCCAAAAGCTTCTATCACTCCTCACAATACAACTGTGCTCAAGCTAGTCTCCAGCCTTCATTGTTATCTTGACATCTAGCGTCAGGAGTGACCTCAGATACCCATCAGTCATGTTCTGCCTGCACAAAAGAACACATCAGAAGTGTAGGTAAAAGAGGATGGAGAGGAGAGGTGGAGGGATTTTTCTGATGCACATTTAAGAAAATAAAGTTATTGTTTTTTTACGAGCATCAGTAAAAGTTATTTTATATATTAAACCCACCCAATGCCCACTGTCACAGGGTGGTCTGAGCATGAATACTGGGTGGATATAAGTTATTTTTCAGAAGTCTGTAGTAGTAGTACAATAATGATTATAACAATATGATTGTATCTATCAATAACATAAACTATAATAGCAGATCACAAGAATTTAAGAATGGGCCCTGCTGGATCACAACCCATAGTCCAGTATGCTTTTCTTACTCAAAAGCTCATAGCTCTGACCTCCCTGCTTCAGTATTCCTTTCATACTAGTGTTTTTTCCCCACTGGAGGGCCTTAACAGCAGCTCTGAGGGGTGATTTACGTTTGGGAAACAGTGTGTGGGAAAGTTAAACACCTCCCGCCCTCATTGACTGAGCAAGATCAGAGCTCTGCCACTGCGTTAAAGTTACAATCGCTTACAATTGCTCCGCCAATATATTTAGTATTATATTTGTTTGATCTTCTGTTGTATAAGGATATGCCTGGAGAGGTATTATTATTATTATTATTATTATTATTATTATTATTATTATTATTATTCAGTATGGGAATGTTTGCATTGAAATAAATAATAAAAGGCCAAAGAGAAAAACAAATTCAGAACAAGAAATAATGTTATATATAGGCGTCACTGTATTTTGTGGTTACGGTAAATGTTATTCTTCAATGAATTCTTCATGCAGCGAAAGTACGTACCAAAAGGCTTTCACTGGTAGGGCTGCCATACGTACAGAATTTCCCAGACATAGCCTGGATTCGGCAGTTGCAAGCAGTGTCTGGACGGAAATCGCTGAAATGTCTTACAGTATTTGTTTGTAGGTCCCATTTTCATTTCCAAGAGCTTTACTGCTGCACAATGTGGCTATACTGGTCTGAATTATTAAGCAGACAACATACAATATTCCTGGATGCTATAAAGAGTGTTAAAATCAATTGCTGGTAGTGTCTGCCTACTTCTGTGTAGAACTTCAATCCCAAATTGAATGAGGAATACAGTCTGCTAAATATTGGAATCTATATAACCCATACAATATCATGCAGCAGCAGCAAGCTAAACTGACTCCCTTGCTGCAGAGCAGCAGAGAAAACTGCCTGTAGGTTAGTGGTTTCAAATTATCCTTGAGATTTCTTGCTACCTGGCATATTCACAATTCCAAACTTATATCCTGAGCTCAGTTAGATAGTCAAATGGAATGTACATGCCAGCATTAACTGCTGCTGAACAGATGTTAACCCTGCCTTGCACACATGACTCTGGAATGCAATAAAATTAGGCCGTTCTGGGAAAATATTTTCTCTTCATTTACTTACAGTGCTGACTAGAACAATGGGTTTGATCTTCTTTAGCCTTGGCTCATGGAAATAATCCTTAAGCACAAGAAAGAAGTGATCTATAGGGTTATGACATAACTTTTAAGAGAAGCACCTTAAGGAAAATCTGAAAGAAATCAACGCCGCCTGAATCGTTAGCGCAAGGAGGAAAGAAACAGGATGATCATCCACATTTTTCCCTGTTAGTTAAACATTGCAAATAATAATTGGTTGCACACTGCAATGGTTAGTTAAGAACTTGTTAAGCTGGAAAATCAAATACAATCGAATACTCTTTTGGTTCTTGGGTCCAAATGGCTATGATGATGGGAGATCTGTGATGGGCTTTCCCACATTTTTTTCTACAATCCTAAAAGCAGCTAAGGGACATTGGATCAGGACCATGGAGGTGGGGGACAACCTCATCCCCTTTATCCCAATCAGAACTCCTCTTCCCACTGCAAATTGTTGCTTTCTACGTGGACAGAAAACATAGTGGCTCCATTACAGTATTGGTACCTGCTTATTTCCACCAGAGAACAAAAAACCAGCTTCACAGGAAAAATCATTTGGAAAATAGTACCATGGTTCCTCCATCCCTACCCCAGCACCCTAATCTGACTTATCCTTCCCTTCAAACTTCCTTAGCTTCAGCTGTACACATGTAACATATGTCTTCAGAATTCTCTGGGCCAGCAGAAGATATGGCAGCAGGTTAACAGGCTGCAAAAAAAAAAAGATATTGAACCTTCCATTCTATGTTGTGACCTATTTTGACCACATCAGATCAGTGGGTATGGACAATGCCAGCATGGACTTGTTAGAGTAGAAATGGAGCTAAAATGAGCTTCAGAAATTTTGCTCATTTAAGTGGGTCAGCACATCTACATATCCAAAAAGCAGCTTCAGGTGCCCTTGTGATTTATGTTTGCCATTATTTCTGCAGGTACCTACATAATTATGATTACTGCTTACAGTGAATAAATTTGTGCTGAGATATCATAATATTGTCTGAGTACGTGTCCTTCCCTGGCAGTTGGATAAGGCTGAGTCTATGTTTAGTTTCACACAACCCTAGGAATATGATATATTCAGAGAAACGTATTGCTCTCAAAGATTTGACAAATTAAGCTTTCTGAGACCAGTTGATAAGCCCGAGAGATTTACACTGTTAAAAATTTATTGGTACTTTATGGGAAATCAATGCATCATTTTATCTTAAAGTGTCCATTATTTGGTAGTAATATAAACTTAGCTTAAAACAATAACAGAAAGCAAAGTAATTTATCAGGCTTGCGGCTTACAAGCATAAATGTCAAAGAGCTCTACTTAATTTTTCATTTTCAAATTCAATTTGCTAACCAGTTTTGAGTCTTAGGGGATGAAAACTCTGGCTACTAGCTTTGAAGAACCTCCATTGGCTTTAGAAGAAAGCTCAGGTTTACACAGCCAAAGAGTTAAATTTTAAAGGATTTCAGCTTGGTAAGCAGTGATTTCTAGGAACATTTAGAAAAATATATTACCTGGTAAAATTAACTGAAGCTTCTACATGAACACGACTTGATATAAATACTAGATGAGATTTATGGTGAAACAATTGCATTTTACCAGCAATTGTAGCAGAGATCCAGCCAGATGCTTATAAAAGTACTGTAGATATCAACATAAGAAGAACTCTATCAAGAAGAAATGAAGTCCATTGAATCACTGTGCTATATTGAGGTTCTCATTTTATTTGTTTTTAATGATGAAAATAGATATAACTTCCTAAGCCAACTTGTCCATAAAAATCCACAGGCTCTAGACCAGAACTGCTAATGGAAACTGTTTATTGGTTCGCCAAATAATTTATAAGGTTTGGACACATTAAATGGAAACACATTAAGGAATGATGTCACAACTCTAAATGTATACTGCTGCCATTCTGTTGCATTCACCAAGAATGAACTGATTGTAGCAAGTGCATTCAGGAATGCTGTAATGGTTGTGCAGAAATAAGAATGTTTTTCAATTTTTACAAGCCATCAAAATACACAGGAGAGTTTTATAAGAAAGCAGGAAACAATAGCCTCCAGATGAGATGTGGTATCCTCAGTGATTGCTTGCAGTCCCGAGGATAACAAAGTCTAACAGTATATTTTCTCAAGGGGCCACTTGTGATTGCAAAGCCTGAAATGACAAAGAAGATTAAAGTACAAGGTGTGGCTTTATCTGAAGGTCTGCACAAGATCAATTAGCTTGGTAGAAGATTTGCCATTGCTTATTGCCATTGTCTTTAAGCCTATAGAGTGGTACCTCGGGTTAAGTACTTAATTCGTTCCGGAGGTCCATTCTTAACCTGAAACTGTTCTTAACCTGAAGCACCACTTTAGCTAATGGGGCCTCCTGCTGGCGGCACACAATTTCTGTTCTCATCCTGAAGCAAAATTCTTAACCTGAAGCACTATTTTTGGGTTAGCAGAGTCTGTAACCTGAAGCATATGAAACCTGAAGCATATGTAACCCGAGGTACCACTGTATAACATTAGAAACGGGTTGTTTCTGCACTAAGCTTCCTCTTAGTACCATATTGAAAGTGAACATGTATTAAATCCTGTTTCTTTTCAAATTTGCACTGAAGAAATATACAGTGGTACCTTGGTTCTTAAACACCTTGGTACTCAAACAGCTTGGAACCCAAACACTGCAAACCTGGAAGTAAGTGTTCTGGTTTGCAAACTTTTTTCGGAAGCCAAAAAAAGCCCTCTTCGGATATTTATTGCACATCTAAGGATTTTTTTATGTGATCATGTACCCAGACTATACCCACTCTACTCAGATATCCAAGCCAAGGAGCCAGTACAAACAGGATGTGGTCTAAACCACTGGGCCTCTTGGGCTTCCAATCAGAAGGTCAGCCGTTCGAATCCCTGCAACCGGGTGAGCTCCCATCGCTCTGTCCCAGCTCCTGCCAACCCAGCAGTTCAAAAGCACAGCAGTGCAAATAGATAAATTGGTACCACTGTGGTGGGAAGGTAAACGGCATTTCCATGTGCTCTGGCACTCATCATGGTATTCTGTTGCACCAGAAGCAGTTTAGTCCTGCTGGCACATGACCCAGAAAGCTGTCTGTGGAAAAACACTGGCTCCCTTGGCCTGAAAGCAAGATGAGCGCCGCAACCCCATACTGTAGTCATCTTTGACTGGACTTAACCATCCAGGGGTCCTTTACCTTTTACAAACAGGATTCTATTCTAAACTGGCTAAGGGGTTCTGTGAGACTTTAAGATTAGTAAACTTCTACTACCCACAAGTATAAGCAGCACCAAGGGGGAGGTAAGTGACAAACAGCTCACTCCCCCATTCCTGGACTCCTGTAGCTATATGAAGGAAATGCACTTTTTGCATTCAAATCTAAACTGAAAAATTTAATCAGGTTGCAGTCCTAAGCATGCTCACTCCTTCAGAACTAAACCATGGAGGAAATGTGTTTAGAATTGGAGCCTTAATATATAATATAATATAATATAACATTATTATTTCTCTTTCAGAAATCTAACCAATGAGGAAAAAAGCTCACCCACACTTTGTCCTTTTTTGAAGTTTCTCTTTTGGTGTCACCACTGTGACCACAAATTTATATTTTCTTCTCCACAGTCCAGTCAACTCAAGATCAAAGCGGTAATAACTTCTACCAAAAAAAGTTAACCATTACTGAGCTGTCTCTAAGATGTGGAAGGAATGCGAAATCTCTAACTGATTAAAATCACAACAAATAGCTAGGAAATGGCTGAATAAATAAACATAATGGGAGCTGAGGACATCACTGTTGAGGAAATGAATGATGGAAGCAATGACCTGGTGATAATTCCAGTTGCTGATGGAATTTAGGTTCAAGATATCAGACTACTATTGTTTACACTTGGCTTATGGCTTTGGGTGGGTGCCTAATGGCAGTAAAGAACCTTCGATATAGTATGGAGAGCAACAGAATCAACTTGTTTCTGAGAGAATAGATCAAAATACCAATTTAACTTTTAATTTTTTATGAAACACTAAGAAATATCAACAGATCATGCTTGAACAGACTGAACTGTGCTTTGGGAGACTCAATTCTAACTGCACTTCCATTGAAAAAAGTGGGACTTCTGAGTAAACATGCATAGGCATGAGCAGATAGCAATGATATTAGGCTAAAAAGAGGACCTAATGGGTTCTGTGGGTGATTTAAGAATGTTATTCTTCTGTTTGTAAGTGGTTTTACATGATTTTAATATTCTATTCTATTCTATTCTATTCTAATGACTGTGAACCACCCAGGGACCTTATAGTGAATGGTGGGTAAGAAATCTAAAATCCATTATTGTTGTTGTTATGTTATAGGTTGAATACCAGTGATGTCACCCTGCTCGTGGCACCATTTCTCAGACTAATAAAGTTGCAAAATCTTCCATTGGAGGTGGTGCTAAGGCTTGTCTTCTCACTTCCTTCTGGCTAATGATGGAATGTGAAAACAATAGCTTCACCCAGACAGCATCCCAGAACATGACATGAATGCAGGATGTCAGGATGTCAGACTGGTATGATTGCAGGACTGTTTTCCCTCCTTATGTGGCCTCGGATCTTTCAAAAATAAAGTAAGCATTTCAGGTGCCACAAAGTTGAGCTTCATAAAATGTCTTTTAGTTTAGCATCTGCTACTCAGGTGTTGGCTGAAGGTCAAACTAGAAACGAATGCAGGCATCCCCCCCCCCCAATATGTCCAACTCGCATGTCCAACTCGCACACGACCATGTATATGTGCCGCGCCAGGAAATAAATGAATAAATTGATTAGCTCCTTGAAACCATCGCATAAACACAGTTAACATCACGTTGAGAGTCGTGGTGGGATGGTGGCTTCTGCAGTATGGCTTGTCATGTGGTTAGCTGGCTTGTGTAATTGATCTCTAGCGGAGCTGGTGTAATGAAATCTATGTACAGTTACAGGGAGTCGATGGCCATTTTTTCTTCAGCTCCTTATGACTCTGCTGTTCCAAACCTTTTCAGTGGAGTCCTATGCATGTTTTACTCAGTTTCCTCAGTCCCACTGAATTGAGAGGGGCTAACTCTAAATTAAGTGGGCTACAACTACAATGCTATAAATAAAAAAGAAAGAAAATGTTTATTTAAATCACTGTGCATATTTGTCACTATTCCTCAACCTGCAACGCTCTGGGAATAAGCTGTAGTCACCATATACCCCACACTTCTGCTTGTCCTGTGCTTAGAAAGCCTTGGCCCGATCCTTTCAAAGGGGAAAACTGCTCTTTAGCTCTAAATTGGAACAAACATCAATCCAGAGAAAACCCGAATTGCCATATAAAGTTCCATGTCAGAGTGATTCCCCCTTCCTCCCTCCAGAAGTTTCCCAGCAAAAACACACTCTTTAAAGCTGAAGCAGAGCAAATAGCAATCTGTCGAAAACACCAATTGTGCTTAAGCTTTAAAGAACAGGTTTTTGCAGGGAAAGTTCTAGAGTGAAAAGTAGAAGAAAAAAGCACTCCAACACAAGAGTTTTAAAGTGCAGAACTGTGTCTCAAAAGAGTGGTACAAAAGTTAAGTGTGGATAAGTCCTGCGACTGAGTGGTAAAAAGCAGTTTTACTTGGGAGAAAGGAGCAGGACAAGTGCGGATATGCCCAGTTTAGTAAAAATGTGTTTGTGTAGTTGTGTGTGTGTTTTTAACATGCCCTACAGAGAATATCAGAACTTTCCTAATGCAGTGATTCACCTGAGGCAGGAACCAGAAAATTGGGGTTGTTCTGGGTAAATCTATCACAATGAAAAGATACATTTGGGCCAGTGTGCCTGGTATAGAACCACAACGCCTTCCATTGCAAAACAAAAAACAAACAAAAAGTCCGTTTATCTTTATTGGTTTATTACACCTAGTTGTGGTTGTTTCTGGAAAGATCTTGGTCCTGTGCATACTTGCATCAATATCTTCCAATGTTAATGGACTTGCACGCCCTCATATGCAAAAATGATCAAAAGAAAGTTTGGCGTATTCACTGGAAGAAGAAAAGGGGAATTTTGCATTCACCCATATTACAAAGAAAAAAGTTTTATGTGACTTTTTTTAAAAAAAGGAAGCGACTTTATACTCATTAACGCAGCAGAGTTTGTTGCTTTTTCAGACCTTGGTGCGACACTGGCCACTGTTCAGCAACCGGCCGGCCAGCTAGCTAGCTGAGCAAGTTAAGCAAATATTATCATTATTCTGTCATAATCCGCAAACGCGCGCCCTCTGGCGGCCAGGATGAGCGACGGCGATGACTGCTGCTCTGGGGTTTTTGAAACGGGCGAAGACTGAAAGTGGGCGGGTTTCTGATGGAGGCGGGGCCCAGTCCTTGCTGCTGCAGCCGCCTTCCTATTGAGTCAGAGGCGCGTTGCGAGCTGAAAGCGATTGTAACAAACAGAAGCCCGAAGAGCGAGCTAGGCGGGCGTTCTGATTAGCGCGCTGGGACAAAGTAAAAGAATCTCGGGAGGCTGAACGTTCCAAAGAAAGTTACATTCCAGGGTCGGAGCAGCAGCAACAAGCGGCCGCCCGGGGGGCACTTTCTCACGGAGGCGGTGGGTCTTCCCAGCCCTTGTTGAGCGAGGGCGAAGAGGAGGAGGCGAAGGACGAGGGGGGGTTTCAAACTGGGGGCCGAGAAAATGAATCGGAGCTTTAATAAATCTCAGAGTCTGCGGTATTTTGGCTACAGCGCGGTGGAAGTGAAAAGTAAGGTAAGGACAGAAGGAATAGCTACTTGCAGCCCGGATTAACCTTCTCCCCCCCCCCCCCACGCCTTCCAGTACCTTTCCCCCACCTCCTCTAACTTCTTTTTAAAATGAATGGAGACCCCCATCTCCTTGCATCCTCCCGCCCCCTCCCCTTATGATGCTTTGTCTTGCGTCTGAAAAAAACCGAGATTGCTCTAGTTTTCCACCGGAGGGAAGTAACTTACTCCGGCAGCAACTTCTTTTTTCCCTTTTAAACGTGTCTGCGTCAATTTAGGAAAGAATATAAGGGAATATTCTGCCCGCCAGCCCCCCCCCCCCTTGACTTGCTATGAAACACATGTTTTCCCTTCTCTCTCCACCATAGGGGACGTATCCCATAGCAACTTGTCCCGATATCTCTAGGGCGCTTGTCGTGAGGGGTGGGTTTACGTCTCCGCCTGGACATTTTCCACAGATTTTGTTTTTGTTTCAGTGTGGCTTTGGGGGCGCCTGGATATTTAATCTCTGGCTTCATCGGCTTGCTGGGATCAGGCGGCGATCGCGGCACGTTTCTTGCTGGTGGGCCGTTCACAAACAAAAGGGCTTTCCAACTAGGGCGGCGGGAGGTGGGGTGGGGGGAGCTCGGGTGGAAAGAGAAGCAGGTTAGGCTCGCTCCGATCTGGATTAGTGAACCTCAAAGGAGGAGGGCCGATTGGAGGGGGGATGCTGTTGCCGCAAAGCCCCACCCCCACCCACCCACCCCACTCCTCCCCCACGCGCTCGCGGTCGAGTTAAACTTGATCGCCACTCGCGTGGGAGTGAGTGAGTCCAGTCCCTGCAAAACGCTCGGCTGCCTCTGCTTAACGTTTCCCATTGTTCCTCCTTATGGAAGTACTTCGAAACCTTTGTGTTTTGGTTTGAAAATATTGCCGTGGACGCGGGAAGGGACGGCTGGACTGCAGACACAGGGGGTTGGGGAGAGAGCTTTATTTCTCTCCCCTGAATGCAACCCTCGGGACTTCTCCTCAAGAAACGCCAAGCAGCCTGCTGCTAAATCCCATACTGGCCCTCTTGAATCTGCTCCTGGCTCTGTCGCTGCCTTGCAGGTCTTGAGCTCTGCGAACTCGCTCTCTTTCATTCGTGTTTAAACTTGTTTGGAGAGTAGTAGACTCCCTTTCTCCCTCTCCCTTTTCCCGGTGCCACCTGATCTCTCAGCTATTCCTTCGTCGGGGGGGGGTGAGGGGAGGAGGGAAGTGCTTGCGTATTACCAAACGTAGTCTTCACGTTTTTGGTGTTTCCCGCTGAAAGGACACAACTCTTAAGTGCAGTCGCATCTATTTGCGCTACTACACCCTCTCAGTCTGTCCGCCCCGCCCCACCCTTGCTGTCTTTTGGAAGAGGCCTTTAAGTCAAGCCTGCCTTTCTTGCCCTAGGACGAAGGTGTAAGCTTGTAATGAGGGATATATCACAGGCATCTGAAGTCTATGCTTGGAATTCTGCTTCATAGTTCCAAGAGCTTCCGGTTTTCAGATAAATCAACCAAGGGATGGGAGGGGACCATAACATAAGAAGAGGCTTGTTGAATCTTCCCAAAGGTCCATCTAGCCCACAGATGATGTTTGCCTACCCTGCACCAACTGTTAGCCCCCATCAACATGGCCAATGATGAGCGATGATGGAAGATGCCGTCAAACAACATTTGGAGGACCACATGTTGTCTGTCCCTGATCAGTTCCATAAACCAGCCAATCAGGGGTTAGCGGTGAAGGCAACAACTTTTGCCCCATTTTATGCTCTTCACCTTTGGTATTCAGAGGCATATTGCCTCCCAACATGGATGTTGAATTTAGCTGTCATTGTCAATACAGTGGTACCTCGGGTTAAGTACTTAATTTGTTCCAGAGGTCCGTTCTTAACCTGAAACTGTTCTTAACCTGAAGCACCACTTTAGCTAATGGGGCCTCCTACTGCCGCCGTGCCGCCAGAGGACAATTTCTGTTCTCATCCTGAAGGAAAGTTCTTAACCCGAGGCACTATTTCTGGGTTAGTGGAGTCTGTAACCTGAAGCGTATGTAACGAGGTACCATTGTACCCATTGATGGAGATACCTGTCATGAATTGTCATTTTAGAAGCTATCTAATATAGTGGCCATCGCCACATCCTGTGGCAGTGAATTCTGTAAGTTAGCTAGGCGTGTGAAATAGCACTTCCTGTTTTCATGTGTACAGATAGATGATTTTGGCGAGGGGCTCAAAGTTCTAGTAGTATGGGGGGGGAGTAAGAATGCATTTTGGCTATCTTCTTCTTACTATTCATAATTATGTAAATTCCTGTTACCCCCCCCCCCTTGGACTAATAAGAGCACTTTAGTCTTTCATCATAGCGAAGGTACTTGAACCCTTTGAGCATAGTGAAGACTTGCCCTTTTGTGTGCTTGCATGGCATGCCTGCTATGACAAGTTTGCTAGAGTTGCCATATTTCAAAAAGTGAAAATCTGGATACAAAAGTTGTTGAACATTTTTTTGAAAAGTTGCTGTGTTTTTTGCAGGGGGGGGTTGTGGCAAAGTTTGAGTTTTTGAGCTGTTTTTTTATGCAAATCGTCAAACTCTACACTACTGACATGGGCTGCCATATGCCTGGACTTTCCTGGACATTGCAGTGATTTCTGCCCAGACGCTTTCAGGGGGCTGAATACCAGCTATGTCTGGAAAGGTCTGGACGTATGGCAACCCTAACTTAGCATCATTACATCCCAAAGCCCCTGTTCAGGCAGGGGAGGCAGCTATCCTTGAAACAACATGAGACCAGATTTGCCCTCTGCTTTTGTCAGGAGTTGTGCCATTCCAGGCAGCTTATCTATGACAAATGTATGTGTGGTTGTGAGATGTATGTTAATGAACTACACAAGCCAGGTGGAGTAGCCATGGCCCTCTCTAGGTGTTGCCGGACTCCAGCTCCCATCACCCCCAGGCATTGTGGCCAGTAATTGGGGAAGGATGATAGGAACTGTAGCCCACCAACATCTGGAAGGCCTTCTCTTTCCCAAATCACTCTAGCCTCACCTTATCTGTATTCCTACAGCTACCTTACTTTCCCGCCCACTTTTCTTTCTTTATTTCTCATTCTTTATTTTATTTATTTATTTATTCTTGGCTTTGCCTTCCAAACTTGCCTTGCGTGTGTAAGATCCACAGCAATACCTCTGGGTGGGGGTTGCATCGCCTCTGTGTTCTCAGCAGCTCATAGCAAAATGTTTAAATCAATGTTAGATGGTGGCAAGAGTCCTTCTGTGGACAATGCATGCTGAAAATAGAAAGAGCTGGATTTTAGTTCCTGATCTGCCATTGACTGAGCAAACTCCTCACTGGTTTGCCCACTTTATTTGGTCATTTAAGGGGGGGTGCACTAAGATATGCCCATGTTTGTTGGACTCTTTCACGCCCATCAGTGTTGGCCAACAAGGCCAGTGGACAGGGATGATGGGCGTTGTAACCCAACAACCTCTGGTCAGCCACAGGTTCCCCATCCCTGTTGTGAAACCAACAGAGGTCCCTGGGTATTGTATCTTTCTATGTTAGGGATGAGTTGCTTTTCTTTGTTTCAAAATTATGGGTGCTTGACTTTACTTTGGGTGAAATATAGGGGACTGGGGAGGCTGCCTTGCACCCAGCCAGACCATTGGTCCATCTGACAGAGGTACTTCCGTTCCATTCTTGGATGTGCTGGGGATTTGAACCTGGGACCGTCTGCATACAGAGCAGATGTTCTGCAACCGAGTTGCATGAAATAGCCAGCTAGCTGCCTTCCCCCTTCATATTCCAATAAAGCTTGTATTTCTCTCAATGGTCTTAGTATTGTACATTTAGAACACAGAGTTCTGAAACTTCATTGCAGTGCAAGCTCTGATAATAGGCACTAGAAAGGCCATGCTGTCTGAAGTGTGAGCTGTACTTAGCATCCTTTGAATGAACTGTTCTGAAGGAATGAATTGGTTGTGTATATGTAAATACTAGTCCTTAATCCCTGTCAGCCAGACTAGTTTGCTGGGATTCATACAGACAATCTGATATACAGTACACATAAAGTATATCTATAGGTAACAGACTCTTTTGGCTACTTTGTGTTGCTGCCTATTAAACGGAAGTGTTTCATAATGATATAGTAACATTTTTAGTGATACAGTGGTACCTCGGGTTACATACGCTTCAGGTTGCGTACGCTTCAGGTTACAGACTCCGCTAAGCCAGAAATAGTACCTCGGGTTAAGAACTTTGCTTCAGGATGAGAACAGAAATCGTGCCCTGGCGGCACGGCGGCAGCAAGAGGCCCCATTAGATGAAGTGGTGCTTCAGGTTAAGAACAGTTTCAGGTTAAGAACGGACCTCTGGATTGAATTAAGTACGTAACCTGAGGTACCACTGTACAGTATAGACCCTTAAGGGACGCGGGTCGCGCTGTGGTGTAAACCACTGAGCCTTGGGCTTGCTGATCGGAAGATTGGCGGTTCGAATCCTCGCACCAGGGTGAGCTCCTGTTGTTTCGTCCCAGCTCCTGCCAACCTAGCAGTTTGAAAGCACGTCAAAGTGCAAGTAGATAAATAGGTACCGCTCCGGCAGAAAGGTAAATGGCGTTTCCGTGCGCTGCTCTGGTTTCGCCAGAAGTGGCTTAGCCATGCTGGCCACATGACCTGGAAAAACTGTGGACAAACATTGGCTCCCTCGGCCTGTAAAGCTAGATGAGCACCACAACCCCAGAGTCGTTTGTGACTGGACTTAACTGTCAGGGGTCCTTTACCTTTACCTTATAGACCCTCAAAGGCAAGGTTTGACAGTTGCAACACTGATGGTGTACCATTCATGTTAACTCCTTTTCAAGAGTATTTGTTTGACCAAGTACCTGAAGTAGTTATTAACCAGCAGCATACCTCCTGTGATATGTGAGAATATTTGTTTTCCAGTCATACTCAGAAGTACATACAGGTTACTAGATGTAAGAGAGCAGCACACTCTACACAATCAGTTACTACTGGTGGTATTCTGTCACTTAACATTGATTCCTAGGACCGTTATTGCTACCATCAATTACACTCAAGTTGTATATTAGAGTAGCAATCATAATATATTGAGTGCCTTGGTGGTGGAATGCTTTCCTATTAGACATGACTACAGGACTAATGAAGAGAGAATGCTACGGATGTTTGTTTTTTAAAACCATCTATGGCATGAGGTTGTGACATAGGCTCTGTGAGATTTACCTGGAAGGCAGGGCAGAGGTTGTTAGACAGCTAAGGAAAAATGTTGTTTTGACCAAGAGTAACATACTTTTGGATGATTAACTCCACACAGCTACATTTCTAGAAAATTGATTGATTGTGACGATTAGCGTCCATGTTCTCAGGTCTTGCTCCAGGCAGAGGCAATGTTCCTTACTAGAGTCTTGAGAAATATTTAAGTAAAGAGGCTGCCGGACATAATAAACAAAGTATCTCCAAAGTGTGTGCCTCCTCTACTTTGATATGAGAAGGTACTTCAACATGTAGACACTTTCATTGACCACGATCCTTCTGGTAGTGATGCTTAGCCTTTACTCCAGGCAGTGTTAGAAACTCAGATATATAAGCTAGGCACCAAATGGCTCCTTAAACCAAGGTGTACAGTCACCTAAATGGAATGTCTAGTTGCCATTTTGGGGCAAGGTGGCGCAGAGGTTGTTATTTTTCAAACGATGGATCGACTGTGATGAATTCTCAGTGAAACATCTAGCTACTTCAGATGACAACCTTGAGCTAGGTGAAGAATGTTGGGAACTTAAAGAAGAAAAGCCACTTGATCCAGGGACAGTCCACATATATATTAGCCTAGTCCTACCTCTTTTTCCTAATGGTGATTCCTGCTCATGCTCAAGCTGCACAGAAAAAGCAATTTGGTTCCAGAAATTCATTATGATTGTGCATGTAAAATATAACTGATAGAATTCTACAGAATGGGCTATTAGTGTGTGAAAACAATCTAGATCCAATGATCCCCAGATGGTGGAGGTGTCAGGTGGCATCCTGGCTCCCAGGCATCTTCACTTGGTTGCAAGTGGTCGAAAGCCAGATGCAAAATGCGCCTGGCGCCTGGCTAATTTCAAACACAGACTCCAGGACCGTTCATGTCGACCAGAGATGGGGAACCTATGGCCCTCCAGATGTTGTTGGATTCCCAACTCCCATCGTCCCCAGCCAGCATGGTCAGGGATGATGGGAGTTACAAGCCTCCAGATGTTGTTGATCCACACAGCCTGCTACAGAAAAGTTGTGTTTAGGCTTCTTTGTACTGAATTGCTGTATGTCTTGATGACCTGCAGTTGAATGTCTGAAATGATTCTCTTGAATCAAAAGTAACCGCATTTGTGGTGATGTGATGAGATGTATCAGCACAGGGCCCATACGCACATGCAAGTCATCAAGTGACAAATATACAGTGCTTAAGTTTGTGCCTCTGAAATCCTTAATTGCAAAAACTGCTGTCCAGTAAAGAAGAAAATGGCTTCTTCAGCTCAGGAGGCATGTTATCATTAAAGTACATATGGTTTTAATCCACATAGTTGTGTGTTGGTGGTGTTTAATTCACTGGTTTGGAGTGGCATGTGAAACTTAAATATAGTGCTTATATTTAAAATATGTCAAGGTGGATATTCAGCAGTGATGAAAAGGCTTTTCACTGCTTGGTGCAGATGCCTTGAGAGTTGCGGAAATTTTGAACTTGTCTTTTTAAGTTCATGTTACTAATTTTGTCAGGTATATAACAGATGGCCTTCCATATGCCAAATGGCGGATTAGCACTGAAATTTACCTTACTTGTGGGAAAACTGTAACAGTTATTTCTTATTTAATTGAGAGACAAAGTCAGCATTTTTGTAGTAGGTGATGAGAAAGTCTCACGGTCTCACTTGGACTGGTTGGGTTGCAGCTTTATTCTGCGCATACTCACCTGGGAGTAGGTAGCACTTCCTGCTGAGTAATCTGACTGTGTCCAGACACGCATACGACTGGGCTGTTCCATCTCCAAAACAAAATGTTAAGTAGAGCATGGTAGTTCTGTAAAATACCAAATATGATAACTCTCTTGTGAGAAGAGGGCACCCCATCAAGTTTTCTTTCTTCTTGAGGTGTTCATGTTCTGGAACAATAAACCTATAGTAACTCAAAGGGTTTGTGTTGGAAACATTACTTCAGAATCCTGTTTGGAAGCAGCATTAAGTAGATATGATTGGCAGAAATGTGTTTCTTCTTAAGTGCTTGACCCCACATGCATTAAGTGTGTCTGTCTATCTTTAGGTCTTTATGCAGCAGTAAGCTGAGTATACAAGAGTGTTGAACCCTTCGCACCCCCCAATTTTCCTGGAGAGTGCAGTTGGGGAGGCAAGAGTTAATCTCCCCAATCCTGAATTTATTGGGGGCACCCCAAGGAAAACCTCTGGGTCTGTGTTGGTGACCTTTGAAGTCAGGTTCCCGTTCTTGTTTTATATGTAAATGGGATGAACAAATGAATGGTGTCTCCATTGCGTCTAGTTTGGCCTTCTATTTGTAGGGGGAGATGGTAAGAATGGATGTTTCCTTAAATTTAGAAAGGTTTGTTTAGGGCACTTTGTGACTTAGGGTAGGCACTGAGGGGAAACACTTTGGCTTCAGCTGTATTGTTTGAATATTTGCTTCTTGCTATTGAATTTCGACTTGTACACAGCACTTTTTAGCGCTTGGAAAAGCAGCTCATAATTTATGAACAAATAACATCCCATTAGGACTTGGCGATCCATCTGTAAGAATGCGTTGAGCTAGTAAGGTATCTGTTGCTCTACATTGCTTCCTGTCTGACTTAGGTGGACATGGGTGTCTTGCTAATGAAGTGGGCAGCTGTTTAACCACACAGAACAAGTGTGTCTCAGCTCCGTTTTGCAAATACCTCCACCTGCAATTATTCTTAGCCCAGATGGCCTGAAAGAGAAAATAGCCATCTTACAGGTGGCATGTACTTCCCTGCCTAGTGGCTATTCTTATCTGTCATAGGTGGGTAGCTGTTTGCAAGCATGATCTTGACCAACTTGGCTAGACTGCTCTAGATCAAATGCAGCTCAAAATGCCACTTGGGGTGTGCTGTTCTTTCCGGCCGATGCCTGTGCCGTCATCCTAAAAAAAATAAATGGATCAACTCATCTTTTATGTTGTAAGCACCAAGACTTGTGAAAACCTGTCTGGGAACAAGAAAGTTGAGAATGCGAACTCGTGTTTTCTTGTTTATCCTCCAATGCTTTAGCCTAGAAGAAATGGGTATGAGTGGGTGCAGTCCTGCATCCTGGGCCTCCAGATGTAATCAGGAACTTTGTTTATTTGAAAGGAGAAGAAATGACAAACCTGGTAGGGGTAGAATGTTTCTAGCACAAAAATGTCGTTTCTGCAGCGCACTCCTTGGAGACTAGATTTGTTGCCACCTCTATTGTGGCCTCTTGGCAAACAGGAGGCACTTTGGGTCTCCTCCCAACCTTGTTCCAGGTGTAGATATTTATTTCCCTCACCCCCCTTGTTCCTGATGTGGATATTCACTCGCCCCTTCTTCCCTAGCAGGGTGTGGCAGCACCATTTTGTGGTTCGCCTCAGCTACCAAAAGGTCTTGGTTCATCCCTAGCCTGCCTCCATCTGTTTTCAGATGGACACATTGCAGGGTAATGCAAAATCAATGAGCTTTTATTTTCAGAATGAAGCCAGTTTCTCAGGAAGCACTTCTTGGGATGCAAAATATAGGCGATAGATCTAGATGGAACATGGACTGTGTAGAAAACGACAAGTACTTGGTCTCCATTGGTTCTCGAATAAGATGTTGTGTGTATGCAGCCCGAGTCTTTTTATCAGGGAACTATGAAAGGTGGCAAAATCCATGTTGGTTTGAAGTGCTTCTTGATAGAGGTAATTAATAGTTCATAACTGCAATGCTTGGAGAGATATTTCAGTCACTAACTTCTAGATTCCTAAGTCATGGGATGAGCTTTGTGTTCTGGGGTAAGCGACTACAGATTCTTGCATTGTCCTCTGCAGATCTCTTGAGACTGTAAAGGTAAAGGGACCCCTGACCGTTAGGTCCAGTCTTGACCAACTCTGGGGTTGTGGCGCTCATCTCGCTTTATTGGCCGAGGGAGCCGGCGTACAGCTTCTGGGTCATGTGGCCAGCATGACAAAGCCGCTTCTGGCGAACCAGAGCAGCGCACGGAAATGCCGTTTACCTTCCCGCCAGAGCGGTATCTATTTATCTACTTGCACTTTGACATGCTTTCGAACTGCTAGGTTTGCAGGAGCAGGGACCAAGCAACAGGAGCTCACCCTGTCGCGGGGATTCGAACCGCTGACCTTCTTATCGGCAAGCCCTAGGCTCTGTGGCTTAGACCACAGCACAAGATTTCAATCAGTTGGGCTGGAATTTTGGAACTGTGAGTATGATGGGGAAACCTGCGGCTCTCCAGCTTTTGTTTTCCAATGTATTTCTTATCAAGTGTGGCATGAACACATTTTTATTATGAAACCACTGATTTAGATCAACATTGGAGGCACAAGAGTCTGGGTGTTTCAGTTGCCACATCAGTAGAATGTCCTCCTTACTTTAAGTTACAGATAGGTAGCCGTGTTAGTCTGCCATAGTCAAAATAAAAAAATTCCTTCCAGTAGCACCTTAAAGACCAACTAAGTTAGTTCTTGGTATGAGCTTTCGTGTGCATGCACACTTCTTCAGATACACATCTGAAGAAGTGTGTATCTGAAGAAGTGTGCATGCACACGAAAGCTCTTACCAAGAACTAACTTAGTTGGTCTTTAAGGTGCTACTGGAAGGAATTTTTTTATTTCTCCTTACTTTACTTCCTGTTTTTATCACTGTTAACTTTTTGTTGCCTGGTGAAAGTATAGCTTTTTTTTAAAGGATCCAGCTTGAGTATTCTTGACCTCTTGGACTTCTGTGGAAGACAGGCAGGGCACAAATCTTTTAAATATATATTTTTTCCTAAATAGGAAATCTAATTCAGCTAGGGCAATGAAAAGCATGCACTATAAGACTGAATCTTTCCTAGTCCATATGGCAGCTCCTATTTTTTTCCAGCAAGTTGTGTATCCTGTATTTGTATGCCTTCCTGTGATGATAAAAGTTTGGGTTGCTTAGTTATACCTGACTTTGGTTATCTGTTTCTACTGTGGCTAGAAGACTTGCTTAAATTCAGCCAATCAAGAACAGCTTGGGCTTTTACACTAACAAGTTCAATGAAAGATTATTATCTCGACTTGTTCTTCCACTCTTTTATTCTGTGGGGCCAGAACAGCGACAGCACCCTGAAAATCAGGAAGGTCTAGTTCTCTAGCAGTTTTGACTAGTCATGTCTTCCACTTTTTTTTAGCATGTACTACAACTCACAAAAAGCTAAATGTGTGTAGGGTTTTCTTGGGGTGGGTGGGTGTTCAACTCCCATACCAGCTACTGTTGGAACCAGCGGTTATTCATCATCACTCTGCTAAACTGGTAGCAAAAGTCCTTTTTGAGTGAGAAATTACATCTGGCTACATGTAACTTGTCGAAAAGGGATCTTCCATTCCTACATGTAAGCCATACAATGCACTCTTTAAATTGCTGTTAGATTTTAAAACCCTGCAGCTGGAGGTGGTTTTGTTTCGCATTAATTACTCAGACAAAGGGCTCATCCACACTTTTGCTTTGACCCATATTTTGAATTGTATTCTGTATCAATTAATTCCCCCGGGGTCTGAGAGCTTTTCTTGTTGTTCCACTGCTGTGCCTTGCCAAACTTACCGGCTGAATCAGATTTCATCAGATGCATGGGAAATCTGGAGAGATTTTGCATAACAGAGTTTGAATTCAGCAGGTATGCAGTAATAGCATTACATTTTTAACTATTTCTATCCCCACCCCCACCCACCCCAGTTCCATATCTTTTACTAGAATATCTTTTATTGAGAAAGAGAGATAGAATAGCAAAAAGAAAAAAAGTGCATATACCATTTACATGCTTCTTAAAAGTGATCTACCAGAAAAATATCTTAGTAGAATTCCTGTTCTAGTTCTTTTTGGATTTACAAGCATCATTCTCTTTTAAGATAAAATCATGTATTCTGAAATTTTCAAGGTTCACAAAGTAATAGATATTCCTAAAGGCTCAATAAGTACATACAAATTCATGCAACTGTAGTCTGATGGCCTCCTTTAAAAGGGGGGGGGCTATTTCTTGATCTGGAGTGGGAAGGGCCTATTTAACTCTTTGTGTGCCCTTTCCTTTCTCCATTTTGCTCCCTTCAGGTGTTTCATATGTGCACATCCTTGCACTTGACTGTCTGCAGTGGGAAAAGCTGCTTTACGGGAGGGACTTTGCCGCAGTAGGGAAAGCATTAAGCATCCTGCTGCTACTTCACACCATTCTCTCCAAAAGCCACTTTTCCTCTTTAAAAAGAGCCCCCAGTCTCCAGCTGGTGCATTATATTGCATGTAATGTACCACCTGGCCCTAAGGAAAACACTTAGCTGTGTCAGCCTTGTGAGCTGGGCTTCAGTTAAACTCTTGTTTGGAACATGCAATTTGGTTCCAAGGATGTTGAAACAATGTGTCTGGTAGGCATAACCTGTTCAATGTGAGTTGTTCTTCAAATGTTGATCCACACTTCAAGCTCCTATCACTTGTAGTTTTGGGACAGACGCATCAATGAGGTTTCTGTGAGAAGCACATGGGATACACAGCTGAATTAATATGCTGAACTGTCACACTTCTTGAGGCATTGGAATTTTGCTAGTATTTTAGATAATGTGTTGCATTAGTTGGACATTAGCTGATGCAGGAAGGGAATTGTGAAAATGGGCATGATTTAAGTATTGCCTGTAGAATTTTAAACTGTGAATACATGAATACATTCCCCCGCGCGCACACGCACACACCTCACACCTCTCTTTGTCATTGTATTTTTCTGCTGGAATTATTGTTTGAAATGGGCATAACCAGAGGGTCTCATAAGAATTAGCTTGTGTTTTTTTACCCAGGTAGGTTTCTATTTGGAGGAATCTCCTGCGGCAAAAAAATATCAAAGTCCTTTAAGAATGCCTTCAGAATAATTAATTTCTAGGTGTACCTGATAGAAGCTAGTCTTCTGAGGATAACTACTGTGTGACAGAATAGCCTCTAATCACGTTTAGGTGTAACGGGCTGTTGCCACATCCCTGCCTGTTTTGCTAGCGCGATGTTTTCCATTTGACAAGTTGTTTGCTGATTTGGGGATATGACTGATGATCTGAAATGCGAAGGAGATAATGTCTGAAATTAGGCCAACTCCCAGCGTGCAAAACCTGTCAACCCACAAGCTTTTGTTTTGTTTTTGTAAGGTATAGAAGGGAAGAAGAATTCTGAAGGTGCCTGTCCAGCCCCTCTTTTGTTCCACACCATTCTACTCTTCTATTCTGTTCTGTTCTTCATTTCTTTTTAAAGGGACTACGCTTTATAATAACCAGGGCCTCTTACCGTGTTGGTGTCAGGGATGAGCAAAACAGACTATTTCTGGTCTACGTCACTTCAGCATTTGTTATCCCATAAGTCAGGCATGTCCAAAGTCCATTTTTGGGGGTCGATTGATTTAATCCAGTTGGCCCTCACACATGTTCACTTCATCAAATCCGGCCCTCTTTGAAAAAAGTTTGGGCACCCCTGCCATAAGTCTTTTCTGTCCCATTCCTGCATTCATTTAATCTTCATATAATCTTAGTTTTAAGGGACGTGGGTGGCGCTGTGGGTTAAATCACAGAGCCTAGGGCTTGCCAATCAGAAGGTTGGTGGTTCGAATCCCCACGACGGGGTGAGCTCCCGTTGCTTGGTCCCTGCTCCTGCCAACCTAGCAGTTCAAAAGCACCTCAAAGTGCAAGTAGATAAATAGGTACCACTCCAGCGGGAAGGTAAACAGCGTTTTCTGTGCTGCTCTGGTTCACCAGAAGCGTCTTAGTCATGCGGCCACATGACCCGGAAGCTTTCTGCAGACAAACGCCGGCTCCCTCGGCCTATAGAGCGAGATGAGCGCGCAACCCCAGAGTCGGTCACGACTGGACCTAATGGTCAGGGGTACCTTTACCTTTACCTTTAATCTTAGTTTTATCTTTATGTATCTATCTCTTTGAGAGAATGGTACTGGAATATTTTTGCGAAGTGTGAAATTCTGTGGGTAACTAAGTTCTGATTTATACATTAGCCCATGAGGAGCAGATTAGGTCAGTTCAAACTGGAATTTGCAGAAACCCAGTTCCTCAAGCATCCCTATCAGTTTTGCCCCTGGATTACGCTATGGTGCCAATTCATGCAACATGTGAAGCTCTTCCCTGTGGTTGGAAGGTCTTCCATGCAACAATGTCTAGATTGTTCTGGTTTAAACTGTGGATATTGTTGGCTCTCTGCTGTAGTTTGGATTTCTGACACATGCTGAAGTCAGTCATTTGGCAGTTCTGTCCTGTGAACAACAATCACTAGAGTGGAGCAACACTGAGAAAGCTTGTGTCTTGTCTTGCTTGATAGTGTATTATGAATACGATAGTAGAGCCTGCTAATTTATACCCTAATTTTTGAACCATTACCATGAGGATGATACATTGTAAGTGTCTCCCATTACCTAGCCTACATGCCTTCTCTGCAGACAACTTTGGAAAGTGTGTATACTTTCTTGAACTTCTAGTAATTTAAACTTCTTCTTTTCTTGAAAAAGTGAAATAAAATGCATTCTCAACTACAATAGCTTTAGAATTCAAATCCCCAAAAAGGTATTTAGCCTGAGCTACTTAAAACATTTGAGAGATAGCCATTGCCTTTTAAAGTTTGTGTGGTGTCAGACTCAGGATTAAATAGATAGCAACAGTTTTGAGCAATCTTACCTCCCTCTATGTTTCATTCATGATGTGCTGCCAGAAATAGAAAACCTTTGGCTAGCTCAAAATCATAGAATTGTAGATTTGGAAGGGGCCACAAGGGCCACAAGGGCCCTCTAGTTCAACCCCCTGCAATGCAGTCATTTCACTGGCAACTGATAGAAATCCTTTTAAAAACACCATTGCATTTTAAAAACAGCAACAATAAGTTGATTATTCAAACCATAAGGAATGGGATCCAGCCATAAAAAAATAAACCACATTGTTTATATTGCTGCTGTTCATAAATGAAGACATGGTGCCAGATTTCAGTCAGTTCTGAATTTCTTGGGTTTCTGGATTGTTGTGGAATTGCCTAAACAATCATTGTGTGAGCAATTTTGGCCTGAATTTTTATGTTCCCCTCCAGCATGAGGAGCATATTTTAAACACATCCTCTTGCTTATAAGCCTCAAGTCTTTTAATAATGGCAACTAGGAAGTGTTAATAAGTGAAGACACTGTAACTAGTGTCATGGGGAAGACGGTTCTCTTGGATAGAAGGATCTCTGATTTTCCCAATTTGTGTTGTGCTGCTGCTGCTGCTAGGTTAAATGTATGAGGTGGCATTTGTGTACTGTAGGTTATGCCTCATACATTGGGCTTTACTTGTAGGGCTCTTTCCAGAAATGTTGGTTACTACGGTGGTACCTCAGGTTAAGTACTTAATTTGTTCTGGAGGTCCGTTCTTAACCTGAAACTGTTCTTAACCTGAAGCACCACTTTAGCTAATGGGCCTGCTGCTGCGCTGCCGGAGCACAATTTCTGTTCTCATCCTGAAGCAAAGTTCTTAACCTGAGGTAATATTTCTGGGTTAGTGGAGTCTGTAACCTGAAGCATATGTAACCCGAGGTACCACTGTACTGCTGTAGAAACTATGATGAGTTGATGTGTCGGGAGCAGTGTGGGGTTATTTCACCTCTCTGTTGTCAAGAGGTTTTTGTCAGACATCACACCTTGTTTGTGGAAATCTGTCCTCCATGTTCATCAGTTTAGCTAGCGTCCTGCTTCATTCTCAGTTTGTGTTTCTGCAAATCTTGCTACTCAGCCATTCTCACTTGATTTGGCAGCAAGTTTAGATAGATCTCTTAACAAATTCAAAACAAGCGTTGCCCTTGCTCCAGCATAAATCTTGTAGTACAATACATAATGTTGTAAAAAATTCTACTGCAATGCCTTCTAGATGTACCAACACTTCTCTGTTGGAATTCTGAGATGGCATATTTTACAGTCTTCTAATGCTAAAAAGGCCTTATGCAGGGAGCTTCATGTTGACGCATGGAAGTAATTTCTCCCAATATGTGTTATATAGTTAAAATTAAGCAAGTATTGACTGTAGTGAATCCTGGATCAGTCCCACTAACTTCTGGCAGGCTTCTCCCACAGTTAATTTTGGTGACTACTAATGCACCAACTCTTTGGGTTTTGTGGGTCCATGTCAAGCGAGTGCATTTTATTCTCATAAAAAATGCAGCACTTCTTTACATAACTTGAAATAATATTGAAAACAGCTGTGAGAATATGGGCTTTATTGACATAAACACGCAACTTCAGCGCTCATATATGGTGCCAGGGTTCTTGAAGGCAACTCCAGCAGGGATCTTCAGAACAAATGAAATTCAATTTTCACCTTTCAAAATCTATTTTTTTATTATTATAAAAAACCCACAATTGCTTATACAGTGGTACCTCGGGTTACATACACTTCAGGTTACATACGCTTCAGGTTACAGACTCCACTAACCCAGAAATAGTGCTTCAGGTTAAGAACATTTTTAGGTTAAGTACGGACCTCCGGAACGAATTAAGTACTTAACCTGAGGTACCACTGTAAAAGATTTGGAAATGTTCACCTTTTGCTGCAGTTAAGAGGAGTATTCAAAGTACCTTGTTTCTGAAAACCAGTTGCTAAGAAAATTGTAGCTTCTAACTTGCCCTCGCTCCTGACCATTGCACAACCATTTGTGGTACATAGCATGAGCTCCAGAAATAACTTGGTAGTTTAGTATAATTGGCATTTCACTGTTCCTCTTGGCAGGCCATGTAATAATTTCTGAGGAGTCATCATAAACCACCTTCTCTTCATGATGACAAAAGTATATCATCTGCCAGAGTAAATACGGGTGCTTCATTACAACATGTGTGCTGCTAGAAAATGTTCTGCATGTTGTATTTCTGAGTGTGCCACTAATATAATAGGAATAGGTCCATCAAATATCTGTGTTGCGCACACACTAACTGGAAATTTTTTTCTTGAAAGCTGGATTACACATTAAAACATCACAGAAAACAGTCAGAAATAAAACAATTCCAAGCTTCAAGGGAAATATTTCAGATCCTTCTCTAAGTGACATTTTGCTTTCCTCAGTCGCCAACTGGCATTCATATCACATGAAACAGAGAATTTGCCTTCGTACGTTCTCTACCCCTTGTATCGTCCCTAACGTTGATTTTATTATGGGAATAGATGAGATTTCCTGTTGTGCTAGGACAGGTTGGTTCCTTAGACATCTTTTGCTGTTTGTATCTGCAAATTGACCAGACGGTGACTAATACTGAGGGAGATTCTTCGAACGAGGGGTCATTGTTTGAAGAGCAAGCATGTGTAATACTATTTTGTTAGTCACCATTCTCGCAGCACTGTCAGCCTAAATTACCGTCAACCCCGTATTGCCCTTCCTTCCCTTGCTTTTAGCTTTGCGATGTCAGTCGAGATGTTTGCGTTAGGCAAGTAGGCCAAAGTAGATTACTGTACTTCATTGTTCAAAGACTGCTCTAATAAGTAGATTAGGTTCCCATAATGAAGGATTGTTCTGGCTGCTGTCTTACTGTAGCCTGGGTGATAGGCAAAAGAACACCCTTCTAAAAGCCATTTAGCACTCTAGTGATAGGAAGGTTCAATGCAGTTGAGGAGACTAGTCTGGAAAAGGCCTTTTGAGATCAATACCAACTATGAGGTATCCTGTTTCTTCTACTACCCAGTGCGCTGCTTAGTAATATATCATTGCTGCTCACCAGCCTTTAATTAGGGAAGAGGGGAATGGAAATAACCTTTTTAAAATAAAAAAATGAAAAATGAAACAGTTGGGATCCAAAAGTATGTAGCCTGAAGAGAACGGGTGGTTAACTTAACAGGCCACTGTGTTCTAGCATGCTTTTTATTTTTAGCTTTAGTTCTCTTCAGCCTTTATGAAAACCCTTCAAGCCCAATTGGTCATTTCTGCTATGCTTCTGCTAAGTCTCTGCATCAGACTTTGTAAAATGGGAGGGGGGCTTTGTGACCTTCACACAGGGCCATAGCTAGGGGGTGGTGAGGTGGGCACCCTGCCAGGGGCGCAGGCAATGGGGAGGGCGCAAAATAGGCTAAAAATATGTCTGTAAATATAAATATTGATTAATGCCTCATAGGAAATGGTTTTAAATAGAGGGTAAATTGAATGGGTGGAAGGGGGGGTTGGAGGAGAGGCAGAAAGAAGAGCTAATTTGTCCATGGCTGGGGGGGGGCGGAATCTGGACGGTTCTGCCAGGGGCGCAAGGTCACCTAGCTACAGCTCTGCCTCCGCATGTGTGTTTGGATGCAAACCTTTAAATATTTACTCCATCGGTTGACCTGACTTCTTAATTTCTAGGTTCTTATGAAGGGTTACAATTGTGTCTGCCCAAAAGAATGAGACTTGTATTGTTTTATTTATGTATTTAACCAAGTTTCATTGTAATGGTAAGCAAGCTTTCCAGGCTTCACTGAACTCTTTAAAAAAAACAAAAACATTTTCTTAAAACTCTTCAGATAGGAAGAGTTGTATTAAAAAAAAAAAAGCTTTCATTTCTCACATTTGGGTACGTGTTGTATGACTGTGATTTTATGTGAGATGAGTAGCTTCTAATGACGAGATGCAAAAGTCAAAGGACAAACTCTTAATTACTGTACTTAATATACAGTACTGTATAAACATTACAAAGGAGAATCGTTACAAAGGGGTTTTTGGGTTGTTGTTTTTATTTTGATTATATATTTTGTGGTTTAATATTTTGATTTTGTTCTGTGAACCGCCCTGAGACCTCTAGGCATAGGACAGTATATAAATTCAATAAATAAATAAATGCACAAGTCTGTTCACTGGGGTTCCGCCTCTAAACCCATTTTATTTGCTATTAATTTGTATACTTCATTTCTATATTACCATACACGGTTTACAAGAAAGCAACAACAAAATAGGCGTTCCTGGATTCCCCCCCCCCCCCCGCCCTTGACACTGCTGTTTGCACCATACACAACCCTTCTGCATGCATGGCTGTGGAAAGATTTATCTGCAGTGTTCGGATTGGCAATATTTCATCAAATCTTTTCCCTTTTGCTGACTAGTCTCTTAGTGGTTCGTAACTTAAAATCAGAGTCCTTGACAGCTAAAGACTAATATACCGTATTTTTCCATCTATAAGACGCCCCCATGTATAAGACACCCTCTATTTTTGCGGCAACAACCAATCACCAGTCCCTCCCTTGGCACTATCCGTGTATAAGATGTCCCCTAATTTTTGACATTATTTTTTATGAAAAAAATCTAGTCTTATACATGGAAAAATACGGTACTTCTCCAGCTCTGACTTGTTCACTTGAGTAACAGTTTGCTGATGCTTGACATCTCTTAATTTCCATGTAGAAGCTTCCTTTTGCAATGAGCTGAGGATGCTTATCCCAGTTAACAGTTTCAAATATAGCCAAGGCAATGAACATGGAAATTACCTTTGTAGACTTTCTTCCAAGTCTCTTAGGGCTACATGAATATTAAAATGCCTGAATTGAAATTAGTGTTTGTTAAGAACAATTTAATTCTACCCAATTTCCCCCTCATTAAATTAACCTAGTGTGTTCCACATCTGCATTGTTTGCATGACTCATTCAGGGAAAATGTCTCAAATGTCACCTAGTGACTTCAGTGGAACTGACTTCCAACATATTTGGAAGGATGTACGCCCACAGATGGGGAGCCTTTTGGGTCCATGAACCAGATACTTTTCAGGCCCTGGCCCCACAGTCCAAACCTGACAGGTGAGTGAAGCTGCCCATCCATCAATTATCTGGTGTCACAATGATATAAGATAGCTAGGTGCTTTGAAGTCCCAATGTCAGGACTTCAAAGCACTGCTCAGGGATTTCAAGCTCCTGAGGCTTTTTTCCAGGCATCGGTTATGTGAGCAAGTTCCATTGCAAGGAACTCTCTTGCACAGGCAATCTTCACAGAGGGGAATATGGTGTGGGCTTTGTAGGCCTGCAGAGTACTTTATGGTCATCAACAGTCTTGGGAGTCCAAGGCCTCTTCAACATCAGAAAGCTATGTCATTGGGGATTCTGTTTTCATCAGTAAATGGAGAACCAGTGTTCTTATGTCCCTCAAAAACCTGGCAGGAACTGATCTTTCAGAGTGGGCCTCTGGATTTCCCAATTGTTGGTCAAATTAGGGAAGTGAAAAAGAATCAATTTAAAATGAACTTCTGGGAAACCTTTCAAGAGCAATTTGCTGAAATCATGAGGTATAGTAAGTAGCAGGAGAAAACAGAAGCATTGCATTTTGGTTGACATGTTCAAAGCAACTGGAGGCAAAGGAACACTGGCAGGGTTGTCTGCTTTTGACAGGAGGAAGGAGAGAATAAGCAAATTTGTTCTAACTGGTTTGGTGTGATGTTTTGAATTGGCAAACCATAGTTACAGCCATCTGTCTGCCTTGAGAAATTTGCTGTCCCAAGGACATTATAAGTGCAGAAAGAATAGTGCTTTAGAAGTTCAAACCATGGTTTGGATTCTAAGCTATAGCTAGTGCAAAGCACGGTCTAGTACAGTGTTTGAATTAAATTTAAAAAAACAACTGACCTCTTCCATCATCTTAATATCCTGTACAATTATAAGGTTGCAGTTTGAAGAGCACGTAAGCTACTTAAGAATAAGAACAGCAGATGTGAAATTTGAAAGCTTCTGTCACCTTAAAAACCCTGACACCCATTCATCTCCTCTTTTCCCCTTGATTCCAGTTTGGTGCAGAATTTCGAAGGTTTTCCCTGGATCGTTTCAAACCAGGGAAATTTGAAGACTTCTACAAACTGATTCTTCACATCCACCACATATCCAACATGGAGGTGATGATTGGTTATGCCGATATACATGGAGATCTCCTTCCTATTAATAACGACGACAACTTCTTCAAGGCTGTTACAAGTGCAAACCCGCTGCTTAGGATTTTTATACAAAAGCAAGGTAAGATTAAATGATCACCCATCTGCTGAAAACATAAACTCCTCATTTTTTCCTACTGATTTCTAGATTTTGAAAACCCCTGTGGAGAGTAGAATCCTGTTTGTATTGGCTTCTCGACCTGGATATTTGAGTGGGGTGGGTAAGTTGTTGTTAGGGAAATAGCAGAAATATATCGCAACGAGGCACAAAAGACTGCAGTGCATCAGCATATTTTAATAGCATGCACTCAAAATAATTTGCATATTCCTTTCATTAATATGACAAGCAGCAAGCTGTTGTTAGAGATGCTGCTCGTGTATTACTGTTTGGAAATTCCTTCCTTTATATGTAGAAAATGTAAGTTGGCCCTTAAGAAATCTGAAATAATGGCTGAAGATCAAAGAAGGTTGGATGCCCAGCCAACGAGATTTGTTTTGCTTCTTTCACTGTGCATCAGCTCATGAGAGATGGGGGTGGGAATTCAAGCCTGCCAGTACTCCAACTTCTCCCTGCAGCCATAATATTTGGGAGCAAAATGTATGCTAGGACTCTTTTATTTTTAACAGGTGTCTCTTTTCTACCAGAGGAAAGAACCATATATGGAGGCTCTGTTTCGCCTTCTTCTGCATTAGCAGTCCCTACTAAGCATGGTTTGATTGCCTAATTTATCTGTTCTTAAAATTTATTAAGTAACAGGGCAATCCTATATATATATATATATATATATATTTACTGAGAAATAAAAGGCACCGAGTTCAATAGGCCATACTCCCAGCGGTGACATTAACATATGAGAGTGCTGGAGGTGAAATAGTTAAACAGGTTACCCAATCAGAACCCAGGGGGTGGAGTCAGAGGGACTATAAAACCAGCTCTGAGAGGGGCGAAGAGGGGGAGTTCGTTGGGAGTTGGGTGGTTGGTTGGAGTGGGACTGAATTGGAATAGAGTCTGTGGGTAAGTTGAGTTAGTGATGCGAAATAAGCTGAGTCAGGAACAGTTAAGAGCTAGGAAGACAAGTAAATATCTGAGAGGTGGTTTAGTGAGTGAGAGCAGGTAGCGGGAGTTATAGGTCTGGATAGGCACCCCATGATTGTAATTGACTGAGACTGTTTATGAAACCACACTCTTGTTAAACTGCAATAAATAAACAGAAGTTTATGTTCCGATTTAACCCTGACTGAACTCAGTATTTTACCAGGTAGGGCCTGGGTGCTGGCAGCGAGAAATAAAGTGGTGGCACAGGGATCAATAGACGGTGAAATGTCTGGGGACCTTGTGTGATCGCCACACCAGCCATATAGGATTGCAGCTTAAAGCATGTTAGCAGTTCAAAACAGGATTGCTGAAGCATATTTAAGCTGCTGTGTTCCAAAGCTTGCTTAAGAAGCAAGTGACTTTGAAACGGAGCCAAAGGCAGGCAGCCTTGAAATAACTAATGTAGTAAGAAAAATGAAGCAGCACAATGGAGAATAAACTCTTAAAACAGAATAGAGTAGAAATAGCAGGAATAACAAACAAGACAAATCACTCTGGGGAGCTTCTCACACATGCTCAGATGTTGCGAGACTGGCATCGTGCAGCGTGGGGCCTGACAGGCCTCATAAGGACTGCTGCTGCCCAGCAAGGACTGGGCTGTCTTGGGAGAAGTTTCATTGGAAGTTTTTGCTGTTGTTACTAATGTTAACTTTTTGCATCTTTATTTTTATGTGGAAATTGTTCAGTTTGGTTATATAGTTTTTAATGTGTTTTATTTATTTTTATGACTACTTTGCTTTATTTGTAATTATGTAAATCTTTTCATATTGTAAGCCGCCTTGAGCATTGTTTTAACTGTGGGGAGGCAGCAGCATACTGTACAAATAAAATGATGCTTATGATGATGATGTCAATCTTTACTCATACAGATTGATTTTGATGTTGGGTAGTCAGACTTTTTGCAACTGGAGTGTGCAAAAGTTTGTATTGGTCCAAAACCACCGCAGTTTTATTACATGATGATACATGGGGTACTGGATTGGGTACCATTTTCCTGGATTCTGTACCTTAGTCACAAATGACTAATACAGGTATGTGTCTGTGTTGGCAAATGGGCCCTTAGCTTTGAATTTAGAAGCAAACCTTGAATCAGAAGGAATTATATCTAATTTTCCTGTGCCAGCACCAGTTCAGATTTACCTGTGTTTATGTATCAATTCTCCTTTGTAAATAAAATAATATAAATAAAATAATAAAATAAAATAAGGGGTTGTTACATCTTAGATAGGGGACTGGCAAGTTCAGAACCAGATGACCTGAGATGGAATTGTTACAATGACCCCATTTTAAAAAAAAATGCAGAAAGGGAGTGGTTGGACAAAGTAACTTCATTGCTGTAGAGCCCAGAGTATAAACACTCCTGGGTTTGATAATCATGTTTTGGAAGAGGCGGAATGTTATACTTAAAAATAATCCATTGCCAATATCAAATCTGCTTAGTTGGAGGAAAATAAAATGTATCTTCCTCGGTTCCACTTTCCTATTCCCTTACAAGCCATTATAATATTACAGCTGCAGTGTCCCAACTTTACAGCTTCAAATACAGAACCTATTAAACTTTGGCGTTTGGGAGGTGTGTGTGTGTGTGTGTGTGTGTGTGTGTGTGTGTGTGTGTGTGTTGAAGGGCAGGTACTTTGCACAGGCCTGCAATAGGCAGTTTGCTCTTTGTGTCTGGGGCTAGAGGACTCCAGGACTGCACAGCAAGTGGGTGTTTCTCTGCAATGCACATCACCACCTTGTCGTTGTTGTTTTTGGCACTCTGGTTGAACAGGTTGTGGCTAGATTGCCATCTTGGACTAGTATCCCTCTCTCTTAAACATCAAGGGCACAGCTGTTCTGCTCTAGGCTTCTTTCTGCTAAGCATGCTGAGCCATCAGTGCTGCTAATCAAAAGGGAAGCATTTTTAGTTTAGTTTTGTTTTTCCCCCACAGGTGGAGAAGCAACTATAATGTGGCACTTGGGCCTGGGTTTAAATCCCTCTTGAGCTAGTTTGGGTGGCCTTGGACCCATCCTATACCCTTAAGTATAGGGAATGATGTTTTGCCTCACTGTGATAGTAAAGAATGAAATGTAAAAATCAGCCATGAGCCTTGGGAATAAGAGCAGGAGGCGTGCAAATAATACAGGGAATAAGTGAGCCATCCTCCTTTGGCCTCTGCTAAGGTAGAAAAAACCTGGGTCTCTGTACAGCTTTGCTTTGTTCGCTTCCACCTCGGCAGGCTGTGATGCAGGTCATTCCTCTTTTTCTAGATCATCACAAGGAGATTTTTCAGTCAGTGCATTGGTGACGATAGGGAGGCTCTGTCAGATCACTGGCTGGTAGGCAGACAAGTGCAAGCTAAGAAGTTTGGTCGCTGAAATGCGCAGCATCCATCATCTACTTCCAAGGCCAATGTACAAAAATCGCTCCACTTGTTTCAGATGCTTCTCCTTTCCTTCCTTTTTCCTTCTCTCCTCCATCCACCCTTTGTTGCCAGCTTGTTGTTGTTGTTTAGTCATTTAGTCGTGTCCGACTCTTCGTGACCCCAGGGACCAGAGCACACCAGGCACTCCTGTCTTCCACTGCCTCCCACGGTTTGGTCAAACTCATGTTGGCCAGCTAGTTTATCCCAAACACAATCGTCAGTCTTTCAGCGCAATGAGCACTTAAACAGTCATAAATCGAAGCAAATACTAGAATCTCTGCAGAAGCTGCTTAACGTAAGTTTTATACTACATTGGGTGCTACAAGCTGTTTTCACATCCCCTTTCTTATCCCATTTATGGATTTCTTGACCTGTCACAGCTTGGAATAGTTCCTAGGTGTATCCTGTCCCAGGTACCGGGCCAGGCCAAGATAACTTTGCTCTTTAGGCAAAGCCACAGCAGATGGCTTCAGGCTACTAATGGTAACTAACGATTACCCGCAAACAAAGAGCAATGTTTTAAGTGCAAACTGATACTTCTTGTGTTCCACCTGTGGTGTTATGGATGAGGGATGTTTTCTGGCAGTATCTTCTGCTGGTACCTTTTTTTAAAAAAAGAGAGAACTGCAGTACCACACTGAGCAAAGGAAGTAATTCTATGAAAATGTTTTCCCCAGGCCTTTCCATGCTCACTGTAGGATACAAGCTGGGTGTGTACTCTCTGGCTGTTCTCACACTTGTCAGCTCATCAGAGGAGAGCGTGGGGCGCTGCTGGGATTGGCAGTGTTGAAAGAATGTTTCCTGTTCCTGTTGTTCAGATCAGTCCGAAAGTGTCCTTAGATGTCCAATGGGAGCCAGTTTTGAACATGGAAGAAGTAAAGCCCTTGGTAGTGTGGGGACTGCATTATTGGCATGCCATACAAAGTGGATATCCACAGTGTGCTGGGAGAATCCAGAAGTACTGTATTGGTCAGGCAACCTGGGTGTGGGTATTTAAATATAGACACTCATATACATGCGCACACATACAGAGAGAGGGTGATTCAGTAATGTGTTCTGGCAACCAGCACACCAGTTTACAGTCGGTTTCATTAGCTTCTACTAGTTGTCTATTTCAAGCACTGATAATAGTGTACAGGTGCTTTGTTTTTCACAGTAGCCTGGAGGAGAAATCTGGATGACCAATTTTAAGGGAATGCTTGCATAATTGAACACCAAACAGTCAATAAAAGGCAAGCGCTAATTCTGTTGACTTAATTTTCCTCGGCTGAAATAGATATTTCCCAATTGCTTTTCGGATAAGTGGTTTTAAGGACTAGGCCATCAGCTATATCCTTGTTCTCTAGACAAGACTGTTTGGGATGTTTTGCTCTTGTAACTCTGTAATTTAGTATCAGTTGGATCAAAAACCTTTCCTATAAAGAGAGGTGTCTGCTGCATGAGAAATTTATGGCCTCATAATTGGGATAGCAATGTGGGAAACTTTTCTTCTTCTGAAGGCACATGTCTTTACTTCCTGATCTATGTTAAACTAAAAGAAGGATTGATAAAATAATTGAATGCACAAATCTTGCTTCTTATTCCTTCTAGCTGAGATCCCAAAAGTACATGCCCAGTAGAGACTTCAGGTACACTTTTCTTAATAGCAGTTGCTTGACAACCTCCCATCTCAAAAAAACCCCAAACAAACACAATTAGGATGGTATTGCAGAGGTCTTCCACAAAGGTCTTCTTTATGTTGCATAGGTCAAGAGAAGAAAGTGAGATGTCCCCTTGAACATGTGTGAGACCTTGTTCCTCTTCTTTGATCCTGGCTTCTCTGTGTTATGAAACCTGAGATTTCTATAATGTATAATTTTTCTGGTCACCTTGGTATGCTAATTACAAAGTAAGCTTGGATCTAGACTTGGCGGCTGTTAATAAAACACCTTCCCAGTGCAGGGAGGCAAGATCACTTGTTTGTGAGGTTATCCCCACCCCCTCGAGCTGTGTGCTGTGTAAAAAGGCAATTGAAAGGAAGCTGTCTGTAGTGAACTGTCCTATCATATGGAAGGGTTACCAAGCACCTCTTTGTGTACAGTTCTCACTCCAATGTCTAACACAGGGTTTTCCAAAAAAACAGCTGGAGACCCAAATGCAGGAAACCCTGCTCTAACAACACCTGACCCAGAAATTGTGCCGGTGAAAACTTTTTCTGGCATGGTGGTAAAGTTTTTGGGAAAGCTTTACCTGCTTAATCTTGTGTATTAGTTATAAAAAAGTAAGTGGTGGCAAGCCTAGTTCTACAGCAACCTTACAAGAAGATAATTATAAATCGCACAGCCACTTCTGGGCTGCCCTGTGTGCTCTTTGTTCTGCATGTTTGACTCCGAATTATGTAGTATTCATGGCCGACAAGATTATTCAGCATCATGAGATTTGTCAGAGCTGAACTGACCAAGATGGATGCCTTTTATGGGCAGCACAGTTAACGGTGATAAAAAGAGAAATTGTAAATCCAAACATTGTCCCTTTTAAGATCTGGCAACACAGAATATTGTACATGTTGTTGCTGTTTTTCTCTTTTAGCATATATACTTTGGGCTGTCACCTTAATGAAGGCAATAGTTTACAGTGGCGTAGCGTGGGTTGTCAGCACCCGGGGCAAGGCAAGTAATTTGCGCCCCCTAACCCGTGGATTTGCGCCCCCTAACTCGTGGATTTGCACCCCCTAACCTTAACCCCCAGATGTTGCGCCCGGTGTGGCCGGCCCCCCCTGCACCCCCCACGCTACGCCACTGATAGTTTAAACAATTGGTAAAGGTAAAGGGACCTCTGACAGTTAAGTCCAATCGCAAACAACTCTGGGGTTGTGGCGCTCATCTCGCTTTACTGGCCGAGGGAGCCGGAGTACAGCTTCCGGGTCATGTGGCCAGCATGACTAAGCCACTTCTGGCAAACCAGAGCAGCACACGGAAACGTCGTTTACCTTCCCGCCGGAACAGTCCCTATTTATCTACTTGCACTTTTTGGTGTGATTTCGAACTGCTAGGTTGGCAGGAGCTGGGACTGAGCAACAGGAGATCACCCCGTCGCAGGGATTCGAACCGCCAACCTTCTGATTGGCAAGCCCTATGCTCTGTGGTTTAGACCACAGCGCCACCCGCATCCCAGTTGAGCCACTCTTAATTGACCACCTCATTGAGCCCAGGAAGCTTCTGCTTAGGGGAGTGTATTTCTTTGAAGGTTATCAGTGTCTTACAGTGGCATAGTTGGGGGAAGCACAAGAGTGGTTGCCCCAGGTGCAGAATTGTTGGGGTGCAAAATCTCAACACTGAGTGCTGCCTCAATACAGCTTTCACTGGGCTCCATTGGAAACAGCTTCTCCATGCAAACCAGGAAGTGACACCTCCAGACTTTGGAACTTCTTTTCTTATCTCTGTGGCCATGAACTCCTGTGTGACATAGGACACAGATGCCATTAAGCAGTTTAATGTGCATGCATATTCCATTCGTTTCCCTCCCTCCCACCCACCAAGCCCTGCACGGCCCCGGGCACTGGCAAGCCACGCAATGCCACTGCCGTCATCCCCCAGCCACCAGTTTTGAAGGAATAAATCCTTCCATATGTTGAAATATAATGTGCCTCTGTAGTTTGCAAAGTAGCAATGGGAATTATTCAGCCAGCCAGCCTCATGAACAAAAGATCGAAGCTATAATTACTTATACTTAATTCATTGAAGTTGCTCACTCTCAGCTGCTCCTGTGAGATATGGGAACACATTTGATCAGCCTCCCCCCAGCCTAGTTCACGCCACATCCTTGGACTACCAGCTTGAGCCAGCACAACCCCAAACATCTGGCAAAGCACTAGGTTAGGAAAAGTTTTTTTGTGTTATGTGCTGCTGCTGCGGGAATTATCTGCAGAAGTAGACATGCAGTGCCTTTGGTGTTTTCTTTAAAACAAAAACAAAAAACCCCTCCCTGCTAAAATTAGAAACTTAACACAGGAAATGTAGTAAATACTTTTGAATTAACCACCCGCTATCCTTGGAATAAATGGTGCAGACAACATGTGGAGATAGTCTTTTCATCATGATGCTAGCAAATGCTTAATGACTGGAGTGCATGTAGGGTTCCTAGTTGAGGTTTTGCCACTGCTTTCATCTAGACCAGGCCTTGCCTCTTTCAATAGCTGCATATGGAGTAGGATGCAGTCCACCACCCCCATCCCCAAGTGTCTCTTCTGACATTGCCTTCCAGCATGCAAGCCCCTTCCTGTGCTGCTCAGTAGTGTTTGAAGTCTGAGGCTATGTGGGAGAAGCCCAGGACATGCCTCCTTCTTCTCATGCTGCTGTGGTGAGCAGCATGGTCTCTTCCCAGGTGACATGAGTTTCTGGCATAACCAAGTACTGCTAGAAAGATGCCGGAAAGTCTATAGATGCCAAGAAAAAAAGGGGGGAATGTGGAGGACTACTGTTTTAAAAATACATTTTTCTGTTGGTTTTTCCTTGGCTTTCACATCTGTGAGCAAGTCGTACACCTTCAAAGGTACAACAATCACTATTTCACCTTGTGGTAATGTATTGCATCACTTGCCACTAAGGATTTTCACGTGTTAAATTTTCAAAACAATTCAGAAACTCCCCACCCCACCCCGATAGCTGGACCTCTGAAGGACCAATGTTGCCACAGGGTTGTTTGCAAAAACACTTTCTTTAAAGGGCTTTCTAGGGTCTCACTCCTTTACAACCAAGAGTCTTGGTGGTGGTTTTTTTTTGTATATTGGCTCTCTGAGATTCTAAGGACACAAACTTCTATCAAAGCCAATGCACAAGTATAAATGGAATGCAAGAGCCTTGCTTGGCTTCAGCTGCACTTTCAAATGGCAGTCGTGAACTATTTTTCTGCCTCTGAATGACCAAGATTTATTATTCAGGAATTTCATTTTCCATGCTTAAAATACAGGACATTATTGACTGGAGAAATACAAAAAAGCCACCACACACTTCTTTAAAACCCCAGCGTTGAAAACATTTCTCTCTGTGTATGCCTGCGTTCCCCCCTCCTCTTTTCATGCTGATCTGTAAAGCTTTTTTCAAAACTTGCTTTGCAGATTCTTCAGTTCGATAACTAAGCGGAGTGAAACAACAACAGTTGTGTGTTAGAGAAATATGAGATTGCAGACACATGTTAAGAATTTTATAGAATTCCTATAAAATGGAGGGTGGGGAGTTTTCAAAATGCAGAATATGGTGGTGAACTCTCTCTTGCTTCTGAAGCCCCATCTTCTCCCCACACTTAACCCCACCAACATTGCTTTTCTCTCCTTGAACTTAGATTTAAAAGTAATCACTACTAAAGGAAAGGCTGGAGGGGGAAGGGTTTGACATCCCGTACCTAGGGCTGTGCCAAAATCCGTTTGCCTCTCAAAAACCTTCAATGCTGTTTTGTGTGTTGCGAAATGTTTTGCCAAATATTCTTATGGGGGTGAGGAGAAAGATATTAAATTTTCCAATTGTTTTTCCTCGGAAAGCTCTCTTCTGAGAAAGTTTGGCTGACTCAGCATTAAACAAAACGATAAGACTCTTATGAATTCAAATGGATGAAGGGAAGGGAGCAGTAGGCTATCAAAGAGGAAGAAGTAGGGGCCAAGCCCACTGCTTCCTTCAATGATGATAATAAAATAATATTAGAATGTGATTCACAGATGTAACCATAATGCATGGGTGGTGAAAGAGGGGTGGACATTTCACCAAAGATTCTTTAGGGAAGGATTGAAAATCTCCACAAAATTCTTGTTGTTTTGCAGGGGATGGGGGATTCTCAATTTAGTCAGAAAAGTCTTTCCTGAGAGATTTGGGCTCAGGCCTACCTTTTATTCATGTTGTGCTTCAAACTCCCGGCCCCCACCCAATAGGAATCTAGCATATTCTGTGTTCTAATAATTGACCATGCCATTGTAATATCTAGTTGCCTTTTTAAAAAGATTGTTTCTCCCAGCTCAGGTGATTTTGGCACGTTAGCAGCTGGTTCACAATGTAATTTAGGCATGTGGGATGGGAGCTGCTGCCTTTCTCAAAGCAGGCTTCAGTAAGTAGATGAAGAGGCCACAGCCGCCATATTTGGGACTTTCATAGGAGGGTCTACCACTCTGGAATGCTTAGAATCTATTTAGATTTCTAGTGCTTTAGTTAACAGGAAGCTTTTGCAATGCCAGGTGAGCGTCATGTGATGGTGGAAATAGGATCCATCCCTTCCCTTGACTTGTATATTTTCTTTGCCATAGAAGAAAATACACTATTTTAAGAACTGCTACTTTGCTTTGTTTCTAATAGAGGGAAAATGAACCATTGAACAAATCAAAGGGCTCAAGTTCATCTCTATTGGGTATGATAAGCCCACAATGTACACACGGATTACATTCCGGAATTGCACCTAAAGCCAAAATCGCATATAGTCAAAACACATTGGGCTCAATAGCAGGTAGGATTGCCCCAAGTTGTTTTTTTCCAGAGCCCGGTCCCTTTTAAATTTTTTGCCACGTACATAAAGCTGAATGCAAAAAAGTTAAATGTGCATAAGTTGTGGGCTTACTGTAGTGGATCCAAATTGCTAAATGCTGATCCATAGTGTTTCCAATCCTCCATCAACATGGGATGCAAACCCAGAAAAAAGTTCTTGGATTTCCTGGTTCTGGTGCATTTGACTCTCTTAATTTCCAGGGTAGGTGAAACTTTGCAGCCATGTGTGTTTGCTTCAGTCATTAGGCAACATGGTGTGCAGTGTGAGTGTGTTTGCACTTTTGTTGGCTAGGGAGCCCATGGTCCTGCAGATGTCCTTGGAATCCAAGCTCAAATCTGCTCCAACCAACATGGCCAATGGTTTCGGGTGATGGGATTTGCAACATCTGCAGGGGGACAGTTCCTCACCCCAGGCACACCGAAAATCGAGTGGAGACATCCTTCCCCCTCCACGGTTCACTTTGGCAGTGCTTAAGAAAAATGTTTTATCTGGAATATCTTATCAGTCTCTAAGTCTCACACTCTCCACAAAAGGATAGTTATTGCAAGGCTTAAGCCAGCATTTCATAATTGGCAGGCTGTTGTTGCTATTAGCCTGCTGACTCAGGCTAGCCACTCTAGCTGAATTATCTCATGGAGGGAACGGGATGTTTGGAAGGGCTGGGTCAGGGATGGAGCAACTTGTTGCATTGTCCTTTTGTTGCTGGTGGCGTGGGCTAAACAGGCCCATTGCTGTGATTTTTTTTGTTTTCTCTCAGATTTCTGTGCCGGCCTCCAATCTTCCCACCCCCTCACTGCGAGGGAGAAAGCAACCCTTGCTTTTGGTGTGTTGGCAAAACTGTCCCTTGAATTATGGCCATGGGAATTGCTGAAGGGGGCCTGCAGGAAATAACTAGTGCCTTTTTGCCAGTGGGTTATTTTTGGTGGCTTCAATTACAACCCTCTTTCCTCCTGCCTCCTCTGGCAACCACACGGGTGTCATGTAAATGGATGGCGCTCAGTTGCGACAGCAAAGCCACCAAGGAGCTCAAAGAGCTGAGTCTGGAGAGAAGAGGACACGTTTGCAGCAGTGTGCTTTCCATTCCTCCTCTTCCTCCTCCCGTCTTCTTTTCCTCAGCCCCTTGTAAGATCTTGAGTGCTTTCCTCATAATGTAAATATCCTTGGTTAGAGATATTTTGACTTCAGAGTTGCGGTGGGAAGTTTTGCTTGGAAGATGCTGCCTAGGAGGCGGGAGAGGGGTTAGGCTTTTAAATGCTGCCTCAGAGGGAAACTATGAACATGGTTAGTGCTGAATTTGCATTGTGTTGCACCCTTAATAGTCTCGTATCTTGGACTAACAACGGTAGTTAAAATTACAGCCATTTCTGAGCACCGTGAAGGCAGCGGGGAGAGCCTTTGCATCCTTTTTAACAGCGTGTGCTGTAAGAAACAACCTTCCCCCTTCTTGCCCAATAAGGCTCGGCATTTATATACATGAGTTTTGTGAATGGCAAAGTCTTCAGAAGTCAGGCACTGTTTGAGAAGCATCCAGGAGTGACTAATGCTCCTTAATCCAATTTATAACAGATTTTCTCTCTTTGAAAAGCAAGACGCTTTTTTCTGTTTTCATCTCTTCTCGGTAAGGAGAAGACATGGGGAGGTCTGTGACGACTGCTGCTACTTTTCAGATAACTTGTCAGTTTCTTCTAGTGCTCTATTCCTTATATTATGATTCTGTTTTATATATATCCAAGGGGGTGTGCGTTGCCCTGTTCTAGCTGAACAACAACCTTGTGAGGTACAGTAGACTGAGAGACGGTGACTGGGCCAAGGCCAGCCAGTGAGCTTCATGGCAGATCAGGGATTTGAACCCTGATCTTCCAACCAAGAGTCCAAGACTCCAACCACCACACTACACTGGGTCATAGCACAGTTTTAGACTATTGTTTTGCTCAGGTTCTTGTCCTACCATGAACTCCCCCTTACACAGACATGCCGCAGTCACTGTGTATTATGTAAATATGGCTCCTTTACTCTCTCTTTCTCCCTCACCCACTTTCCCCCTCTGCTGCTTTCCAAACTAGCTTTCTGTCGGATTAACGCTGTGCACGGAGTCATGGTTTCCCACCACTTTCTCGTTTCTCATTAGGTTCTTGCAGTAAGAAGTTTTATGTTATAATTTTGATGCATATATAAATAGAACCACCTAGGTTAAGGAGGCTCAGAACAAAAGCGTCTCATCCTTTTATTTTCATTACATCATCATCCTGTTTCTTGGCGTCTAACGGCTCCCATACCTGGGGTAACTAGCCTAAGCTTTTTAACCCAGGTACTTCCCAGGACATGTGAGCTAATTTGGCCATCTGTCAGTTGCATGACTTGGGTACTTTCTACAGTTCTCCCTATACTTCCCCCCTCTCCCCAGCAGTATCTAAGCAACAGTTACACACCTTCGATTTTTAAAATATTTGTTGAGGGCAGCTCACAAAATATAATATTTTACCTGAGAGGTACACAGGTCAGTCTCACACTGGAGAGAGGCTTTCTCTGTCCATATACCAATCATTTCTCTTTTACATTAGCCCATAATTTAATTTGCTGCCTTGTCACTCTTTCCCCCTGTATTGAAAGATCCCTCACTACATCCTTTAGTGTTCTAATACTCTGAATCTGAACCTTTTGTTCTCTTATTCCAGGCCCTTATCTGAGGGATAGAGTAGGATATGATGATAATTTACTACAGTGCACTGTAGAGCTTCCTATTAAGTTTTGAGTCTAAAGTAGGTGGTGATTACAAATGCAGTAGACCTTTTGTGAACCTACTTACCCCTCCACTCTCCATTTCTTTCATGATAATAAGTTACACTGGCAATGTGGACAACCAGTGTGATGTAGCAGATTGAAGTTAGACTGGGGAAAGAGGCAGGTTCAAATCCCTGTTCAGGAAACAAACCGGGACCCCATCTGCACTATACATTTAAAGCAGTATCATACCACTTCAAACAGTCTTGGCTTTTTCTCAAAAGAGCCCTGTGAACTGTAGTTTTTGTAAAGGTTCTGGTAGCTGTTAGGAAACCCTTGCTCCCCTCACAGAACAGCAGTTCCCAGAATTCCCTGGGAAAGAGGCATTGATTGTTAAATCAGTCTGGGAGCTAGTCAGCCTGCACAAGGACTTCTGCTTGTGCAACAGGGCTTTCGCTCCCTCTCCTTCCCCTACATGCACCCCAGATCTGCTCCAGAGGGTTGTGGGGGAAGCCCAGAGCAGATATTGCCAGGGTGGGGCAGCAGGGGGAGGAGAGGAAGGGGAAGATTTGTTATGTAAGTGCATAGACATGGTTGGATATCACCCTTCATTAATCCAAATTAAATGAGGATGTATTTGATACCCCACCCATCTGTCTGGGTTGCCCCGGCTATTCTGGACAGCTTCCAACACATATAAAAACATAATAAAACATCAAACATCAAAAGCTTCCCAATACAGATCTGTCTTCTAAAAGTTATGTAGTTCTTTATCTCCTTGACATCTGATGGGAGGGCGTTCTGCAGGTGGGGTGCCACTGCCGAGAAGGCCCTCTGCTCGGTTCCCTGTAACCTCACTTCTCACAGTGAGGGAGCTGCCAGAAGGCCCTTGGAGCTAGACCTCAGTGTCCGGGCTGAACGATGGAGGTGGAGATGCTCATCAGCTATACAGAGCTGAGGCCATTTAGGGCTTTAAAGCTCAGGACCAACACTTTGAATTGTGCCTGGAAGTGTACCATGAGCCAGTGTAGATCCTTTAGGACCAGTGTTATACAGTCCCTGCATCTGCCCCCAGTCACCAGTCTAGCTGCCGCAATCTGGATTAGTTGTAGTTTCCGAGTCATCTTCAAAGGTAGCCACACATAGCTACCAATCCTTAGTTCTGAACTCAACAAATCACTTTCCACAACCTGGAAAAATGCCCACTTTGCCTAGAAGCGTGTATTGAAAGAATGGGAAAATCCAGTTTTACTGCTCTGCAGGTATGCTGCTGCTAATGGCACAATTTTCTCTGCTACCTGGCAGATTGGGGAGTGAACCTACCTGGCTGGGAGTTCCCTGTGACACCAGACTCCACACCCTGCCTGCCTCTTCCTCTTGAGCCTATGCTAGCTGCGTCGACATAACTCCCCTTATTTGTGTATAGGCCTTTCTCAAGCAGAAGTCTGTCCAGAGGCCACTGCCAAAATCCAAACATAAAGCTTCGGGGGGGGGGATTTATTTTCCTGCCTGTACTGCATGCGGTGTGTCGGCAGCGTTCATCATACCAAGCTCTGAATTGCTGCGCAGGGAGGGAGGGTAACAAAACAACTGTCGTCAGCAGTCCCTGCACTAGTAAATTACACATTCCATTTCCCTCTTCCCACGCAATCCACACTGGCCTTTCAGAGCATGGCTACATGCACTTGACGCTGTCGGCTGGCTGGAATCTTCTGCCTGAAATCCTTGTGTCTTCTTCTGTAGACTGACAACTGCCATCAGTCAGTGGATCAACTACTGCTCACACCTCGCTTGCAAAACCATGGGCACTCATACACACACTGCAAACTTAATCTTGCTCCCCATTTTCTTTTGAGTGTGCCTCTCCTAGTGCTTTCTGGCAAGTTGCTGTGTGTTTTTACTATAGTTTTATTGGTGAGCCAGCCCTGAAGGGTTTTCTTAAAAAACTATGGCCCTGCTTATGATGATAAAACACGCCGCCCCTTTCCTCCTGAGCTGCAGTCACTTTTAAACAGCGCTCAAATGCCGTGATGACAATGTGAGTCCTCGTTAAAGTGCCTCTGGCTCTTATAACCGACAGATTGGCAGAGCAGGTTGAAGTTAAATCTTAGGCAACTTGCCTCTTCTGGGTAGATAATTTGTAGCTTTGTGTTGCCCCTTGTTAAAGGGAGTCCTGTGTAGGCCCCTGGGATAAAAAGTATTGGAGCTGAATGGTGGGAGAGGGATGGGGCATGCCTCTAGCTCTCAACCAGTGTTGGAAATTTGCCAGGCGCCATGTGCATTTTGCACCTGGCTATCGGCCACTTGTGACCATGTGAAGATGCCCACGCACAAGTATGGTGCCTGACATCTCCACCATTGGGAGGTGCATACCTGGGGATCCTTGATGACAACTAGGCATCTTATTTTGGTGACTGTAATCCTGGTTTAAGGAGCCATTTGGTGCCTAGTTTATGTATCTGAGTTTCTAGCACTGCTCTTGGCTTAACCTATACCGCAGAGTGAGTGTGAGGATAAAGTAGATCTGTAAAACACTGTAATTTGGCAGAACTCTTGCCTAAAAAGGGGGTGCTTGAATGGGCTTTCAGTGTACTGTTTGTGTGCATGCTTTTTTAAAAGGCTAGAATCTGATGAAGTATTTTGGAGTTCATTGTGTTTGTGATTGCTCTTTTATTTTCTTTTTCTGGCTGGTGCATGCGTTTATATGTGCCGTAGACCACATTTTGATCAGCCACACCTGTATCAGTAGGCCTGACACCTGAGGAGTGTACAGCAGACTTTCTTTTAATTTCCTGGACTGTTTAGCCAGCTTTGAATAAACCTGGAAGCTCTTCTACAAAATGGTGGGTCCCTTGGAACCAGCTCCAGTTAAAAGTTTGCGTTGGAGATGAATCCTTGGAGTTCTGGCTTAAGCAGACATCTCTTTTTTTTACTTCCTTTTTTCCTGAAAGACAACAATATATGTCATCTCTTCCTTTCAAAGCAGCCAAATGTGTTTGGCATGAGTTGTGTCTTTTTTTCTTCTCGTTTTGTGGGGAGTAACAGATAGGAACATGGCCTCTTCAGTTTTGAAGCAAATAATTTCATTTGATAAACCACCTACAATGGTTTAAAGTAAATGCATGCTTAAGCCAGCTGTGTAAGAGTGTTAGCAAGACTGGCAGCTAGCCACGAACTCCTCCACTCCCTTTTACCTATCAAAAGGCCCTGATTTGAAAAGAGTTCATTTGTCTCATCTCATATCTCTAGTTTAAGAGCAAATAATACGCTATTCAGCCTAAATTACCTTACTCCTTCCACATTCATGTTGTACATCATCATCAGTATGCAGGGCTGTATCACTAACATCCACTAGGTATTTAAGTTTGAACATGTTTCATATCTGACCTTTAGAAGAGTATATTCTGTGTTGTTTTAGATATTTATGACGGGGTAAACAAATGAAAATATGCAAGGGCCATATAACTGTAGCTATTGTGCTTAAATTATTGTTTCAAGATTGTGGATTTACAGTCGTTCCAAAACCAAATGACTAAAGAAACAACTAGAGCCAAATATATTTTGAAAACTCGAAAGGATTTTGAAAAGTTTCGCTAAGGAGCTTGATTCTGGGCCTTCATGCTTATATTTGGCAGTTACTTCATACAGGCTTGCTAGGAGCAATTTCAAATGCCCAGAAAAGACACTTGGTGCAGACCCCATTTTAAATGAATATAGGAAAGTGGGTCGTTGAATGAGTCCCCATGAATTCCTGCATTTGCACAATCACCACATCCTAACACCTTGTTGCAGTGAAGAACACGGGGTTCATTAAACATGCCATCTCTCCTGTGCAGCGTTAGAAATTGGCCAGGCACCGAGTGCATTTTGCGAGTGGCGTGGTTCCAGTTGTGACCACAGAGAGAGCTCTGTATGCCAGGTTGGCAGCTGGGGGAAGCAAAACGTCACTTAGAGAAGGATCCGGAATATTTTCCTTGAAGCTTGAATTTCTTCTGTTCTGGATTGTTTATTTGATGTCTTAATATGTTGCAAACCGCTTTGAGATGTGTTCTTTAAAATATAAAGTGGTATAGAAATGAAATAAACAACAACAAATTTCATTTAAAAATGGCACCTAGTTATACAATGGTACCTCTGGTTACATACTTAATTCGTTCCGGAGGTCCATTCTTAACCTGAAACTGTTCTTAACCTGAAGCACCACTTTAGCTAATGGGGCCTCCTGCTGCTGCTGCGCCGCCGGAGCACGATTTCTATTCTCGTCCTGAAGCAAAGATCTTAACCTGAGGTACTATTTCTGGGTTAGCGGAGTCTGTAACCTGAAGCGTATGTAACCTGAGGTACCACTGTATTCCACTGTGGTTTAACATAGGTTTAAGTTGCAATTTGGTGATTAGCTTATATATCTGAGTTTCTAACAGATGCTCCTATGGTCTCAAGTTAGTATAGCTCAAATTAAGGCTGTGCTTCTCTGAATGTGAGCATCAGTCTCATCTGCTGCAGACCTCATAAAGTGAATTTGTGTCCCCACCTCGCTGAATTTCTACCATGAATAGTAGATAGGGATTCCACCTTCCTTGTGCTTCAGTGTAATGTAAACAATATAATGCAGGGCTCCTGGTATCAGCCAGCAGGCAACAGAACCAACAGATCATTCTGCACAGGTTCCTTTGTCAAGATAAAGGATGAAAGGCTATCTCAAAAAGCAGACTTTATGGATGTCTTTCTAAATATACCATTACTGGCAACTTATCCCAGCTCCGCTGGGGTTACAACCCAGAACTGCATTCCACTAGCAATGTAAGTAATTCAACCCAGGTTTGAACAAAATTGTTTTGATTTTAGCCTTGGGTTCAGCTGTGCATGCATATTCCTTGTGGTGAAGGCACTGGTCTGTGTTTAAATAGGAATATAGTGATGGCAAATGGCTTGTATCAAGCTCCTCATTTTTGTAAAATGGTTAATAATAGTTCCTGAAACTTTTTCAAACTGTGCTAAATCTAGTTCTCTCAGCTGAAATGCTTTGGGTGAGGTTTCTCAAACTTTTTATCGTAGCAAGCATCGCTAAACGAAGAGAAACTGTGCAAGATTTTTATTTTTATAAAAATGAGGGCACTTTTTAAAAAAGGGGAACAAGCAATAAACTTCATTAAACTGAAATAACAAACTATGATATGAGTAAATAGATTCAAATCTGCTTCTTGCAATGTTCTAACTTTATGGGAACAAAAGGGGGGTATTGGTTTCAATTTTAAAGGATAGCCTTGTGCTGTAAAACTGTTCCTTCCTTCCTTGCATTCTCTTCTGCTCATTTTCTGGCTTTTATTTAGTCTTGTGGATTTGCTTCTCTCTCTCTCTCCTGCTTATCTTGCCTTTTCATGGCTGCGCTTTCTTGGACCAGAGTTCTCCTCAGCAAGAGGAGTTGTGAGCATCAGTACCTGGCAAAGGGTTTTGCTGGCTGGTTCTCTGAAGGATTACAAAGCCAGGAGTCAGTTACTTTTGTGACAGGCCTGGAGTCTTTATTTGTTCAAATCTGCCATCAAAATGCATGGCCTAATGAATGTCTGCTAGATTCTTTATCCCCCAGGTAAAGCACATTCCTTTAAGAACAACTACGGTGATCAAGAACAGGGAATGTGTGTCTGCTTGCTGTTTTTCTGTTAATAAAAAGCACATCTGTTTTTCAGATCTTGCTCACGGGGTTACATGGACCTCTTAAGAATCCCAAATCTTATCTCCAGCATTGCACAACTAAATCCATGCTAGTATTTTGTTTTTAAGGCTGTCTCTAGGTTTGATGTGTTTTCTGCTCATATGTGTGTTGCATTCAAGCAAAATCCCAAAAGTTAGCTCTGTACTAATCCCTAGAGAGACCTACAGCCAAACCCCCTTGACTTACATACTTCACCGCGTACTAGATCATGCCCCATTGGAGAAATTTTGCAGAAATGGAACCCTTTTAGTTGCTAATCTCCTAAATAATATATTTCTCTCTCTGATCAATACAGATCTCTTATTGGTTTAAGACTAGTGCAAAATCTAAACAAGACAAACCATCTTCAGAGGTGTCCTGTCACTTGCGCAAGCACGGTTAGAGGGAAACTTTATATACCGTATTGGCCCAAATATAAGCCACACTTATTTCCCAAATTCTGACAGTGAAAAGTTAAAGTGCGGCTTATATTTGGGCCAATACGGTACTGTGCTTGGCTTAAGGCTATCTGACAAAGCTCCTCCACCTGTATCAATCTAGTTGCCTCAGGGGCGCCATTTTAACTTGGGGTGCAAAGTGATTTCCCGTGGGCAGGAGAAATGTTTGCAGGCACGTTGTCCCGAAAGTCTGCTAGGGCTTAAATTGATGCCCTGTTTGAGGGAAAATATATATGTCGAACTTTTGACAACCTGCAGCAAACAATGTATTGTTCCATTCACATTCATATCAAAGTAGGGAGAACTCATTTTCGGAGCACTATGTGGTAGTGCAATTTCTACTCCGCAGCGACTTGAAATAACTTTGGTGTCTCAGAGAGACCCCCATTTTCTGGAATGAGGAAATCATAGAATTGTAGAGGTGAAAGGGACCCCATGCAGGGGCAAAACTAGGCTTTCTTTCACCAGAGTCAAAGACCCAGTTTGGCACACACATACCCCACTTGAATTTGCGTACTCTCTCACAGAGACTGGGAGCCTGAATGGTGCCCCTCTGGAGGCTTCACCCAGGGCAAAAAAAACCCCTGGCTGGCTAGCCCACCCCACCCCACCCCCCCGATACTGTACTGGCCCAGGTCTGGCTTTCTACATATTAATTTGGGATGAGTTGAATGCAGCCCTCCAAACCTCTCTGCCTGGCCCTTAAAACTCTCAACTCTCAAGCCCCCTTCCCTCTCTTAAAGCATTTCCTTGGCTGGAATATGTCTTTGAAATGTGTTAATGCCTCTATCTTACCAGGATGGAGAGATGTGCAAGGGGCAGAGGAAGGTTGGGTTGAAAACTTCTTTATAGCTGGAATATTGCCTGGATGAAACGTTTGCCTCTTGTTGTGCATACCACTGGCATGTGGTCCCTGGGAGTCTGTTTATGAGGGAATATGTGGCCCCTGGGCTGCAGAAAAATACCTGTTCAAGGCTTTCCACTAAGGTAGGCGTCATAAATGGTAAGATGCACAGTAGTGTGGTATAGTGGTTAGGGAGTTGGGCCAGCTCTGGGGGAGACCCTAGTTCAAATCTCTGCTTTGCAATGAACCTCCCTCTTGTGACTGAGCTGAGGTGGCTTTCTTTCCTATCTCAGAAGGTTGTTGTGAGGAGAAAATGAGGGGATGGGGAAACAGGCAGGATCGAAATAAAATAAACAGGAGAAGTGTGTTTGTTCTTTGGATGATTCTTCTCCATTAGTGAAAGACTGTTTTAGGAAAGCCTAATCTGGGGAAACTAAGCCATTCACTTATGTGCAAATTTTGCTTTGACCATCGGTGATACATGCAGATTAAAGGGCGTGTGCACTGTGCTTTCTCAGCCAGTTCATATCAAAGCTGGTGTATTCACTCTGTCTATCTTGAAAAAAACAATAGCCTCTGCAGTGACCCTGATAAAGGGAAGTAATAGTGCCACTGTATTCTGCTCTGGTCAGACCTCACCTGGAGTACTGTGTCCAGTTCTGGGCACCACAGTTCAAGAAGGACACTGACAAACTGGAACGTGTCCAGAGGAGGGCAACCAAAATGGTCAAAGGCCTGGAAACGATGCCTTATGAGGAACGGCTAAGGGAGCTGGGCATGTTTAGCCTGGAGAAGAGGAGGTTAAGGGGTGATATGATAGCCATGTTCAAATATATAAAAGGATGTCACATAGAGGAGGGAGAAAGGTTGTTTTCTGCTGCTCCAGAGAAGCGGACACAGAGCAATGGATCCAAACTACAAGAAAGAAGATTCCACCTAAACATTAGGAAGAACTTCCTGACAGTAAGAGCTGTTCGACAGTGGAATTTGCTGCCAAGGAGTGTGGTGGAGTCTCCTACTTTGGAGGTCTTTAAGCAGAGGCTTGACAACCATATGTCAGGAGTGCTCTGATGGTGTTTTCTGCTTGGCAGGGGGTTGGACTCAATGGCCCTTGTGGTCTCTTCCAACTCTATGATTCTATGGTTCTATGGTTCTATGGTATTCTGTTGTTGCTCACCCTGGTGCAAGTATCTGTTCCAGTGGCCTAGAGACCATTTAAGCAAAACTGTTCATGTAAATTCAGTACTTGAAGTGGATTGGGATACTGGGTGGTTTGGATAATATAAGGAAAGGAACATTCAAGAGCATGAAACAGTATTATAGGACAGCATGACAGCAACCTCCAGGGTTGAGTTTTAGCTGCTTGTGTGTACATGGGCTTACAAGGTTTCTGGGTAATTGTTAAACTTGTGTAACTAAATACATGAAAGCTTTAATCGTTTGCACAAAAGGATGACTCTTCAGCCTCCGGCAGCAAGGCTGGTGGATCCAGCCTGGTGGATCGGGGTAAATCAGCCAGCTGGCACTCATCTGACTATTATGAAGTGCACACTTTTTTAAAAGTAGGCTATGTCTAAGTGTCTGGGCTTGAACAGGCATGCTTTTAGCCAAGGGTGTGTAGCTGCACTAGATTCTTGCTGGTCTAAAGGGTGCAGGAGGAGATCTGTTGCCTTCGCTGCGCTTAAACAAGCTTAGACTGGAAGGTGTTTTTGCAAGGCTTTCTGTGATCTTTCAGAATGGAAGCTGCAGACCAGCCCAAAATACCTTGTTTTCTATCAGCAGAAAGCACAAAAAAGATAATAGGGCATTTGATTACAGGTAGCGATTCTGGACTGTTTCAATGTGCAGCATCGATTTATCTGTGGCCGTTCCTCGGATGCTGCTGCTTGGCTTTCAAAAGAACTGGCCTGTAATCCTCTTTGAGGCTATGGAGCTCTTAATCTTGAAGGGATGTTGAGTGGTGAGGCCTAGTGACTCGCTTTTGTTGGACATTGATTTAGTCATTCATTAACCACCAGAGGTGTGTGTGTGTGACTGCTGCAACCAGAGTGAACCTGGAAGGTCACCAGTAAGAGGAACTGGGAAGTTTCAAAAGGTGGAGCTTGGGGGGCAGGGACTTGGACATAATGGGAAGGCAGAAGGAAACAGGAGAGGGGCATGAGGCACTGAATATCCTCATAACCTGTCCACCCAGTTTCAGCTTTCCCCCCATATAATCATGAGGACTTGAAACTTGCCTTCTTTAAAAACAAAGCTATGTGAAGTAGCCACGTACACTGATGAATAGGAATGTAGATGACGTGGAAGGATTGGCAAAGCTGAGACTATAAAAACAACCTGGGTGGATAAGCAGCAAATAATAGTTTTACCCTGAAGTAAACATGTACATTTATTTGTACACCTCTTTATAGCTTTTTTTTCTTTTTTGCCATCACCTCAAATCAGCTGGAGTCTTTAGGAAAATAATGATAAATTGTGTTGAGCATTTTTAGCTGAGACATTTATGTTCTAGAACCTGAATGTGAATTGGAGCAGGCGAAAAAAGACATTAGGGGGAAAACATGCCTGTGTAAATCCAGGTATTCTGAAGAATTGTTTTAAAATTATGTCAAGGTAGCAATGCACTCGAATTACTTGCTTGTTGACACTGCACTGAAAAGGAAAGACAGGGTTTACCCTAATCTTGGATTAGGTTTTATAATTTGTAGAACAAATGTATCTAAACATTTTTTTCAGTGTTGGGGAGAAATGTTAAGAGTTTGTTTTTTTAAGCACTACTTTCTTAATACATAACAAAAGATTTACTTTCACAATCTGGAGAGTTTATGGTTGACTAGTATGTGCACCACACTTTTTATATGTCTTAAATTCTATACTCTTCATTAACATTGAACTGACTCGCCTTCCCACCGCAAGGCACAACTCAAAGTTGCCACCTTGATACTAGTTTTTGATTTCTGAATTGGGACTTCAGCAGACTGTTTTGGCTGTGTTCCAGTAACCATTTTGGAATGCTCTCTCTTCCTTTTAAAAGAAGCTGAATTCTCCAGTTGATTTGATTTGCAATTAAAACCGCATGTTTGGTGCTGGATACTTTCAAGCGCACTTGGGGTGGCGTGTGCCATATCCTAGGATCTGTTTAAGATGTGCTAAAGTGTGAAGAGACCATAATCTTGCATCCACTGCAGCTACAGCCAAAGGACATGAAATGGTTGAGCGGCATAGCATAGAATCCTAGAATTGTAGGATCAAAGGATCATCTATTAAAGTGTTTCCCAAACCTGGGTCTCTAGCTGTTTCTGAACTACAGTTCCCATCATGCCTTACCACTGGTCCTGCTAGCTAGGGATGGTGGGAGTTGTAGTCCAAAAACAGCTGGGAGACTCAAGTTTGGGAAACACTGATCTAGTCGAACCCCCTGCAATGCAGGGATACGCAGCTTTCCCATATGGAGATTGAACCTGCAACCTCCATGTTATCAGCGACATGGGCTAACGAACTGAGCTATCCAGTGGGAGCTTGTGGCAGTGTGATTGGGGGCTTGTGGTAGGTGAAGACTGGCTGGGTATCCTAGCAACGTGTGTGTGCGCGCATGTGGTGACAATGTGGCAGTGAGAGTACTGCTTGATAAACCACTGGTCCAAGCAGGGTGGACAGCTAGGCCTAGGACTTTTGCCAACATACCTAACTGGCCCCATTCTCCACCCCAGCTTTTGGCACTGCAAACTCCATTTTCCTTGGGAACTTGAAGCTCTCATCTCTTCTTAAGCCGACGACTCTGGCTTGCAAACCACAATGACAGTCTTGCAAGCTTTGGTGTTTTGCTTTACGTAAGTCTGGGAAGCTGAAATCTTATCCATTAGGGCAAAATGGATTTTAATTGCACTAACATATGTTCCTACTTTTCTCTTATGGTTTATGTGGCCTAGCAGGATGCTTGGAGCCTCGTTTTATGCATTAATCTTTGCCCTGCTTGCAGCTTTTGGGGGGCCTCTAGAGGTCAGCGAGTGACTTTGCTGTGCTGAGTTGGATGAAGTTACTGATTTATAATAGCTTGCTATGCCGTGCTCAATTCAGCTGCGAAACATATAAATTGTATCCCTTTGTCTGATTAGGGTGTTGTTGTTTTGCTGTTGTTGTCATTGTTCCCTGTTGCTCAGCATCTCCCACGCTGCCATTATATCCTGAACAAGGGTCTGTTCAGCTTCTGTAGGCAATGGCTGCACCAGGACATATAGTATAAAGACCACATTTCTCTGAAAATGACCTTGAACCTCCATTCAGCCCAAGGTATCTCTCTCTGCAGAGTAACAGGGTCTTATCTTAGATATTTGACAGTTGCAGATGTCATGGTCTGAACTCTCTGATCAACAACTAGTGTTTTTGGGGGGGTGCTCTGAGAAGGGTGAGTGTGGAGGGTGGATGGACTGCCTAAGATCCCCTTCCAAAGCAGATCCTATTACTGCAGCTGACACCCCCACTTTCATTCCTCTTTAAATCTCTGAATTGACCAAGCATCACTTCTCTCTATGGCTCAGTTTGGGGTTCAGGACCTCTGAGTGTTCATCCTTGGCCCTGTTCTACCTTACTAAGTGCCAAAATAATATTCTGCTACTTCAGTGGCTGTAACTGGAGCGATTTTTGCTTTCTCCGTGCTATAGACATAATTTAGGTAATTTACCAGGGTGGCGCTGTGGTCTAAAGCACTGAGCCTCTTGGGCTTGCCAGTTGGAAGGTCGGCGGTTCGATTCCCGTGACGAAGTGAACTCCTGTTCCTCTGTCCCAGCTTTTACCAACCTAGCAGTTCAAAAGCATACAGTGCAAGTAGATAAATAGCGGGGAGGTAAATGGCATTTCCGTGTGCTCTGGCACTCGGCACGGTCCTCCATGCGCCAGTATCGGTTTAGTCATGCTGACCACATGACCTGGAAAGCTGTCTGCGGACAAACGCCGGCTCCCTCAGCCTGAAAGTGAGATGAGGTCGGGGTCCTTTAGCTTTACCTTATAGACATACCATATTTTTTGCTCTATAAGACTCACCTTTTCCCTTCTAAAAAGTAAGGGGAAATGTGTGTGCGTCTTATGGAGTGAATGCAGGCTGCACAGCTATCCCAGAAGCCAGAACAGCAAGAGGGATCGCTGCTTTCACTGCATAGCGATCCCTCTTGCTGTTCTGGCTTCTGAGATTCAGAATATTGTTTTTCTTGTTTTCCTCCTCCAAAAACTAGGTGTGTCTTGTGGTCTGGTGCATCTTATAGAGCGAAAAATACGGTAATTTACTTGCTTCAGCTTCTTGAGTAATACTCAATCTTAATTCCTTCTCTCTAGATCTTTCAGGAACTAGGGCACTTCTTTTAAATAGATAAATAGACTAATTGTGCTTCATTGAACCATCTGTGGTTCTAATAACCCACAGCTCCGTAACCCTCTTTCAAAAACACTTTTTTGAATGTAGGTAATCACTGCATCCTGGGAGTAAGTGTACTTGGAGTGGCAGCTCCAGGGTGCTACTAATGGTAGAATGTTGCTGATCGGAGCAATTTCTCGGCTGCAGAGAAAAATGTGAGAAAATGTTTATAACGTGTGGAGCAGGAGTCTAGTGCCTTGCTGTCAGATCCGGTGCAAAATCCACATGGGTTTTGCATTACAACTAATTTTTAAGAGCATTCCTCCATGGAGGAAAATAGTTAAGCTGGAATCTGCCCACATGAGCGTTGGGACCTGACTGTATATCTATGTCTGCAGGATCCCCTGTGGCTACAGGCATTAGTTATATTTTGGCCTAGTTCTCGCTTTCCCAAAAGTTTTATTAGGTATTCAGCCCATTAGAAAGGGTAAGCTAGGACTGGGGTTTTCTCTCAACACTGGGCTGAATTTTGATAATAAAAGTTATCTCCGGACTCCTTGTGGCCATGAGTGTTATTTTCAGGGTTTTGTACGGTCAACTAAAGTTTTATGCATCCTCAGCTGGTTCTGTGGCAACAATGAGCTTTTCTTCTTTTCATATACCATATTTTCCCAGAGCTCTGGCTGGCACAGGTCAGCGTTGCTGGTGGGAAACATAAAAATGTTTTGGCATGACGTGGTGACTGTAGATTTTTTTAAAAACAAAAGAGCCATTTGTTAATGTTTGAACCTTCCCCAGAGAATGAAGCAGAAAATTCTCTGTATTAACCAAAAGACAACCGATCACATGCAAAGGAGGTAGCTCCCCCCCTCCCACAAGCCATTCAGGAAACTTGAATGGGTACTACTTCTTTTTTAAAGTACATTTTCAGTTTTTAAAGACCAACAATCAACCCAAATATTTTCACAGCTGCCTTTACATAACTAATTTATTTAACTGTGGTTATATTTATATATGGAACAAGCTGAGAGCCAGTGGAAGAGGACTGAGTCTCTTAGACTACTATACCAAACAGCCTGTACCTTATTTTTGTTTACAGTCATTGAATTTTTATCTAACACCACATTCTTTTATTTTTATTTTATTTTCCAAATGCTGCTGCAGTGAAGTAACTTGCTTTCTGCTTGAACTGATCTGTTGTGCCTTGAGTTCTGTTGAGATGAATTGCCCCCATAATTGCAAGAACTTCTACTTTACTCTAGCTGATTTTAGTTTGATATGTTTTAGGTGGTTGAGTAGTTTTATTCTTCTTAATTTTGTTGTATTTTATTGTCCTGCTGTAATGTTTTTGTAATTTTATCTTTCTTTGTGTTCTACTTTTAAAAGCTCTTTTTCGATGAAGAGTGATTTGAAATACACAGCAAGAATTCCTACTATTGTTTACTGAGTGCAAATGATAAGGAGACGGATCCAGTGTCAGCCTTACTTCAAGTACCTATTGAAACTAGTGGATAAGTTTGCTTCATTGAGTTTGTTTTGAGCAGGACTAACTGGATTATCAGCCAGGGGTTTTAAGTAGCTACACAATTCTAATATATATAGGTTTTGATTTATGCATCGATTTTAACCTTTTGTAGCGTGGGTTGTATTTTTAAATATTCTATGTGAGTTGCTCAAGTTGTTTTTCACGGGATTGTGATGATTCCAGCACGAGTATTAGCTAACATTAATAATATTACACAATAATGTTGACACGCTTCCATAGTTTCCACTCAAAAGCCTGTTTTTCTGCCCTAATGGGCTTTGCTGCACCAAGTGTTCCTCAAAATCACTTACTTCAGCTTCCCCTGTTTGTTTTGCATCATATCTCTTAACAACTTGGCTTCGGAAACTGTAGGCGTCCTATATGGTGAGCTCGCCAAGTTAGCCCGGGTTAGTGGCTGACTTGAGAGGAGTAAGCCTCCCTCCTTCCTAGTGCAGTTCTCAGGTGGGAGCTGCAAACTCCACACACCTTTGGGCATGCTCATCGCTCCACTATGAACTGTACTTCTCTTTATTTTCTGTGGTCTGCCATTAGCCCTGGTGGTCGTTCTTCTGTCTGGCAGAGAAGTGGCATGATTCCCCGCCCCCCTCACCAACACAGCCTTTTTCCAACAGGTTGACCTAGAGGGAGAAAAGAATATCATGGTGGGATGCCCCACTCAGCACACTTGTCAGGAAAACATGGCACAGAACTAGGTTTGGGAAGCACCTTGGCTAGATTACCAGCTTGGTTCAGGCAAACATGGCTAGGGCATGGCCACAATTCCTCACATTTGAGTTGCTCTGCTGCCAATTACCTTAGACGCAAACCCAGCTGGAAAATCCAGTGATGGAGGGGAAGGGATATGAAGTGTAATTGTATGTGTGTGTGTTTTGAGTTCCTGTTGTGGCGCAATAGTGCCTCCCAAAATGTGCTGTAAATACATTTCACACGCACGATTGCTTTTATCATTTGTCAATCCTTATTTCTGAAGTGACATAAGTGGAAAATTTAATCCAGGATAGAAAACAGGCCGGGCAACAGACAAAGATAAGAGGAGTCTGGTTGAATTATCAACACTTCTGAATAAGAAATTTCTTGATTTCCTTTGCCTGTCCTCCCAATTTAGTTTGGTGTTTGTCATCTTCGTTTTCCACGAAGTATTGCTACTTCTTTTGATCCAGTCTCCCTGTTACATAACCAGGGCAGATAAGAAGCTGATCTTTCTCTCTTACTCCTCCCTCTTTTGGTGGTTATAGTGTTGGACTTGGACTGGGGAGACCCCAGTTCAAATTCTCACTTAGCATTGCCTCTATAGAGTTGGGACTACAACACACAAATAAAGGACCCTGTGGCCTGAGTGGAGGCAAAAGAGAGCATGATGTCGTCAGCAGCCTTTTCCCTTTTTCTTTTTACAGAGCAGCTGTGGAGTCAAAAAAGTTCCAGACTGTAGCACCTACTATCTTCATTTCCCAGAATGCCGTGCCTCTGGGCCATGAAGGTGGCAGGACTACCTAACTGATGGGAACAGTGTCCCGTCTTCTCTCTCTCTCTTTAAAAAAACCCCCCAAGTCTCTGACATTGCAGCTACCTGGTAAGGCAAGAAGGAGGAAAGACTGAGCTGGTAACAGGAAGGGAACAAATAGGTCCCTTTTTCTTAATTTTGTTTTTGGTGGGGGAAAGACAATAAATCTCTTCATTCCCTTTGTGCCTCATAACAACCCAAGGCAGCGGGGATGAAAAGGAATGGTTCCATGTTTTCTTTCTTTTTCTTCCACTAAACAAAACAAAAAATGGACCTGCCCATCCTCTCTGCCCCATTACTAGGCAGAGAGAAGGGAGCAAGAAGATCTGCTTTCCTTGGCTTCCACCCTCCCTGAAAATCCCCCAAAAGGGAACCCATTTGTTCAATCTCCCCATCCCCACCCTGCTTGCAAGAGGAGGAGGTAGTTGCCATGGTAGCACAAGAGAGAAAGTGGTGCAGTGATAGGGAGGGGCTCAGAGGACACCTTTCTCCAGGTAGGGCCACTGTTCCCATGCAGCTTTGAAGCTTGCGTGGATGCCCTTTGGCCCAGTCATTAATTCTCTGGCCTACCTCACAGGGGTGTTGGGAGTTAAAAAGGAGGGATGGATCTTGTATGCCACCCTGCACTCCTTGGAGAAATGGGGAGTATATATGAAATATCCAATATTTTTTAGGCCAGTGCCTGCTGTACAGTATATGGGTAGGGTTCTCTAAAAGCTTTCCAGTTTTAAAGACCTGGAAGACAAAGATGGTTCATGTAAAAGTAGCACATTGTCCTTGTTTAGAAGTTCAGGGAATCATTGGCAGCTTTTTGTTTTGTTTTTCTTTGTTTTGCTTTCCTTTTTTAAAAAACGAAAACACAAACCAAAAGCACATATTTGCAAATAAATCTGTGCTGTATCCCGTGTGGTCCCTTCTGTTAATTGGAGGTTCTTAAATCTAGCAAAGACTTCTGTGAATGGAAGATGCAACATTTTGCATCGTCTCCCTGTGCAAAGTGGGGATCTCCTGTTCTGGGGATCCCCAGCCCTGCAGAATAGATTGGGGAGCTGCACAAGGAAAGGCGAATGAGAATATCGCCTCCCTGATTTCATTCTCAGAAGCCTCTGCTGGATGAACGAGACATCGGTGAACTCCTCTACCAGAAACAATTAAACTATATTCTCATGCTAGATACGTGGAGATTGTATGTGTTTATTTGGAGTATTGACTGCCTCCTCCAAAAAAAAAGTTCCTAAGGACACGCATGCAATAAATAATCCATGAACAGCCATTATCATTTCTTATGATTAGGAGCACAACTGATTGGAGTCCAGGGAGGGGAGGATACAGTCTAGTAGGTACGGCTATTGAAGCCTCAGTTGCAGTTCTGTCCACACAGCAGTCAGGCATGAATAAAGGTGGTGCCGTAGATGCCCTGAAAACCAACAGGAAATCCTATCAATGTGTTTGTGATTAGATGGTATTGCCATCCACGGTGGCTTCAACTGGGAAACTTACCCAGGATGAGAATTGGGCTGTGCCCTTGCTTGACATCTCCTTCCCACACCTGAGTGGGTTCTGCTGCTTGAGCTGGACTGTATCCCTACAATGAAATTCTTGAAATGCATCTCTGAGACTTTTCTCTATTCCATTTCCATTAAACAGCGGGGGATAAATGTGCTGCCACTCCCACCCAAAGTCTGATTGCTCCTGGCATCTCCCTAGTGGTGTTTGTTTGTTTTGGGGGAGACTCACTATACAGAAAAACATTTTCAAACTCCCATTTTGAAAGCATTTAAAGTCCTGATCTTCCAGATATTTTCTTCTGGCACTGGAATAGCATCCTTTCTAATGATGGCAGCTTCCTCTGTAAAAATTCCTACAAAACTAGACCACATTCCTTTTTCCAGAACCAGTTCCAGGTGACTCACATTTCCTTGCATCCCTAAATATACCTGCCTACCTTGGGTAATATTCTCTTTGTATAAGCAGTTCTGTTCTCGTTAATCTTTACTGGTATTCAGTAATGATACCTCACCTGTTTGGAAGTATGTCTATATTGTTGTTTGGCCAGTTATTTATCCTTTGAGTCTTCTTGTAGCCTCGTGCTGGTTCGAACGGGGAATCCCCACCCCATGAGTTTCCAGCTGTATTTCTCCATTATCGGCACAAAATTTTATTCAGATATTTCCTTTAGCACAGTTCAAGCAAAGTATATTGACAACAGAGGTAGCTAGGGGTTCATGCAAGTTATAATTCCCAGTTTATATGATAAGGCAAGAACTGAATTTCCTGGCTGTAGTCTTAAATATGATGATGATGATTATATTTATACCCCACCCATGTCGAGATGGGGGGTGGGGGTGGGAAGCAAACCGACTATTGCTATTTAGAGATACATTAGTTGCTTGGAAGATATATAGCCGTAACATCCCCTTTGTATTGGACTAATTCACACAGCCAGATCTTATTGGTGGTAGTGAATATGAATGTGCTTATTTTTGTCAGATTTATTACCAAGGATGTAACAATATTGCATGTGGTGTGATATCGGTGTTAACTTCCTACTTGCTGTAGAATATGGTTCCTGGAAAGTTTCGCGCACTATATAGTCTAGAACAACAGAAGTGATGTCTCCCACAGTTCAGATCTGTAACAGAATAACTTGCTGTGGCCTTGCTACGGGGTGGGAGCAATCCTTTGCCTCTGATTCCTAATCACAGCTGCTGCTTCTGCAGTGATGTAGTGGAGAGGGAACGCAGGCAAGCACAACTCTGGGGACTCTTTTTTCAATGATTTATCCTGCCAGAGGTGTAGTGTCCTTGCTGTGGCGAGTGAATGAGGTAATGAGGCTTTCAGCTTCATTTATGATAGATTAGCATAGAGGAAATTGGACTATGAGGAAACTAATCAGAGGATCAGCACAACTTTCCTTTCCTATTGATGGGCTCCCGCCTCACACTAGCCGTTTAAATGACAGTGTTTGTTTGCAATCTCATTTGCATTTCTAATTAAAAGCTAGGGAGTTTGCATTTCAGCTGCCTGAATATCTTTTGTTAAAGCTCAAGTGTTTACTACAACAACAACAACAACAACAACAACAACAACAACAACAACAATAATACTTTATCTATTTATTTATATGCCACCCATTTGACTGGGCTGCCCCACCCATTCTGGGCAGCTTGCAACAAAAAATAGTAAAAACACAATACAACACCACACACTAAAAACCTCCCTGAATAGGTGAGCTGCCTTCAGATGCCTTTTAAAAATCACATTGCTTTTTATCCCACAGGGAGGGTCCAAAGTCAGCACCACAGATTCAATTGAACTTATTCCCAGAAAAAACTAATTGCAGTTACTCTGAACCTTATAAATTAAGTATTTTGTTATGTACTGCTGCTCTTTGGCTGGTGTATAATATAATGGATCAACACAGCTATCTGCATTTTTGGATTCCTTTGGAGTGTGGCTCTGGGAGCAGACACGGTGCACTCTCGCACTTCAGAATTCACCATTTCACCATTCTACTGGTCCAGTGGTGCTGAAATCAATCAAACTATATAATAAGCACTGCCTGGTCAGTTATGCACCAAGGTTTTTGCCAGCTGAACTGCTAACCTTTTGCTTTTAACCGAGCCCACCAAGTTCTCCCCCCCCCCCAAAAAAAAAAACCCTAAGAGCTCTTTTGGATAAGACTACAGAGTTCCAGAGTTAGTTGATCCAAGTCTGCTGGGGGGCACTTGTGCATTTCCTGCTTCTTTGGGGGGATTTACGTAATTATTGAGGAATGGCGGTGGGCTCTGCAGAAATGTGACTAGTCTTCCTACTCTGTCAAAGTGGCAAAGTGCGGGAGGATGCTGCTGTGATTGCATTTTGCTCAGGGTGCTGGATCAGAATGGGGCATGGGCACGTTTTAATTAATGTAGCAATCAGAAGAGCATTGCTCAGCTTAAATTGTGTTGTGCTATCATTTGGGGAAGGGAGTAAATGGGAACTGCAGCATGTTTATGCTGCCCTGGCCTTTGACTGCAGAAGGGTAAAAGCAAACAAGTCCTGCATGTTTTCCCAAGCATACAATACCTCACTGGAAAAATAAACCGCATCATGCATGCTACCAAGAAATACTGTATAGCAGTGCTCTGTGCACCAGTCACTTGATTTCACCCTGTTTCCCGGACTATGTTTTGCTCAAGCAGGCATATTATTTAGTGCCTCAGCGCTATTGGGTTTTCTTTAAATAAGCTTATTATCTCCATGCAAGAAGCCTAGAAGCAAACCCTAACAGTCGGGGGTGCTAGTTACAGGTAGGTAGCCATGTTGGTCTGTCGTAGTCAAAACAAAATTAAAAAATTCCTTCTAGTAGCACCTTAGAGACCAACAAAGTTTGTTATTGGTATGAACACAAAAGCTCATACCAATAACAAATTTAGTTGGTCTCTAAGGTGCTAATGGAAGGATATTTTTTATTTTGTTTCTAGTCTGGGGTGCTGTTTTCCTTGCATTTGGATCAAATGTTGCATCTCCAAGTTCATGTTTTCAGCTATGAATAGCTACTTTCCAGACTCTGCAAGGGCAACACTTAACCGTGGTTCATTTTCCATTCATAGTCAGAGCAGCAAACAAGATGTGGAATGTGGCTTGGAATGGGTTGTCAAACTGTGGTTTGCATTAACCATGACAAAGTATTACACTGACACTGAGCAAACCATAGTTAAGTGGTTTCCCTACTTCTCTTGCCTCTCCAACATAGGGTGTACAGGGCTGTGGGGTGCACAAGGGCCTGTTGGCCATAGGGGGCCTACCACCCCCAGGAATCTTTGTAAATTATCACATATGATAAGTTACCATATACAATAATTTCAGAATGCTATTACTTTTTCTCTGACACACACCAAGTGTGAAGCTTGCCTGCCACTACAAATCATTATTGATTTTTTAAGTTGATGTTTTTTAAAAATTATTATTATTATTATTATTATTATTAATTGAATTTGTATACCACCCTATACCCGGAGGTCTCAGGGCGGTTCACAGAAAATATCAACATAAAAACCACAATATATATAAAGTTTGTAAAAAAATGAATTTGTTGCCAAATTTGTTGCCAAATTTGTTCTACAACAATTTTGTCATATAAAGTAACGTTACGTATGTTTAGTCTCACCATGAAATAGCTTCCTTTTACCTTCTTTTTGCCTTTTAATGCAACAAATAGGAGCAATTCTTGTCTAGATACCTGCAAGTAGTTTCACCCTGTGTGCGCATCCATTTTATATTTATATGCTAGTGTATGGTTTTGGCTTAGGAGGAAAATGGCTGAGGATTACATGCATATATCCTGGTCAAGATATACTATCTCAGGCTATTAAACCAATTTTATAGCCTGGTTAGTACTAGCAGGGCTCACCACTGAACCAGGAAACTGATTTAACACGACACCATGGTTTAAACAACCCACCAATTTATCATAGCTAAAGAACGGTTGGTTCCAGTTATTCTTTCTGCAGCACAATGAGTTCATGCACAGGATGGGAACAGCTGTAAAAGCCAGTGAGTTCCAAAAAGAATGTTTCTGATGAATCCTCTTCAGGTTTGTTTTTTTAAAAGTGGTCTTCAGTGACCAAAGATTATTCCTAAGCTGTTGCTGGCACAACCTTTTTCTGTTTCTTGAAACCCCCACAAAGGAGGAATTCTATGTAATCCCTATCTACCTGATTCCATTGTCTAGCTTCTCTTTACCTTAAGATGCTTCTTTAATTTTTAACCCCTGTCTTCTTCTTTGTAGCATAAGCATGTTGTTTCTTGACCTGCTCTCAGGGTCAGCTGAGAACAATGATTCTCTAGTCTCTTTTTATTGCAGCTTTAAAACAATATTTAAGTTTTCCTATTCTCCTTAGTCTCTCTCCCTTCCTTCCCACCTTGGGGGTGTTGTTTGAACTACCTTGCTCTGCTTTTGGTGGAGCAAAACACTATGGTAATTTCACAAAAAACCCTATTTTGAATCCCGCTGTTCCTGTTGTGATTGTTGCTTTACATAGGATTACAGTTCTAAAACTGGTTCTAAAATGATCCATTCCAGACTAGAATATATTTGAGTTGTCGTAATATATATAATAGATGTGTTGCCCTTGGAGAAGGGGATATTTCGGTTTAAACTGGTTATCTTGTACATTCCAGACATTTTTGCTACAAGGATAGTTGTGCATTTTCCTCCTGCAGTGAAACTAACCCTTTATAGTGTTTCTCACAAAGATCAGACCTTCCTCAGCCTGGTGCTATCATGATGGCAACAACTGCTATCAGCCTCAGACATGCTGGGGAAGGCTGTCACAGTATTAAATACTGAATAAATCCTTTGTTTTTCTGGTGCTTCCAGATGTAGGCTTTTCTATATCTGAATATATTTCAGTGGTTATGGCAAAATTCAAAACTTGGCTTAGCAATGGGCTCACTGTCTGCCATCTTTGGGCATTCCGCTATAAGCTGATTGGCACAATTTAAAGGGAAACTGACCTACTGCTGAGTTCTGTTCTGGGAATGATGTGGATTTTACAGCATTCTGTATAGTAGAACACAGACATTAATTGACATTGCAATTTTTTTAATCAGTAGCCAAAATCAAGTAGGTCTAAGAAGTATTTTGCTCTAGGGTGCTCTATCTCACTGATCTCACTGATGGATAGCCTTGGCTGCTGTTTCGTGGAACATTGGCTCATATCTCATTCCAGCTTGGCTGCTGTTTTAAGGCAGTGGTCACCACCATTTTTGGGTCTCGGGGCACCTTTGGCATTTTGAGAAAGTGCCAAGGGCACCAGTCAATAAATGACTGCTGCCAGGGGTGTGGCCTGACACAAAAGACTGCTGCCTCTAAAAGAGCAGAAAAAGATCAGTCAGGAACATAAAGTGGTTCAAATAATTGGGGGGGGGGGTCTATTGCATTATTTTCGTGAACAAAAACATTTTTCCTTGCCAGACGCTGTTGAGTCTTTGTTGTTACATGTTGTAGATTAGAGCTAGAAAATAAAAGATAACTGAATCCAGGAATAATTTTGAATCGCTACAGCCAGCCAGACACATGCATAGACACAAATGATCACTTTTAAATTGTTAGCCTCATCCTGTCTTTGTGCAATACTGTCCTGGCAGGTTGACAAGGATGGTACCATGTGGGAATAATGCTTTGTGGACTGGACACTGTTGCTGCCAAGGTCTTGGTTCAGAACTTACCCAATTTTTAAAAGAAGGGAACTCCACTTAGATCAAGGAGGTGCAGCACAAGCAAGGTGGATGTCCCTCCTTTGGTGTTGACTTTGTGGCCCTTGTTTCTTTAAATGCTGTTAATTTCCTGTTCTCTCATTCTCTACACACGCCCTGTCTTAAAGGCCCTAGGTTGCACCAGCCTTTTTTCCTAACAAGGCATGACTGTCTATGAGTCTCCTTTGGAACTCCTTGGTGCCACTCCTTGTTATGCCCTGCAGGGCTGCTCTGAAGTAATTCATGGCACTCCCACCAGCCGGCCTCTGGAGTAACTCTGTTGCATGTGAACTGAGTGGCTAGGATCCGAAGCTGAGGTACACAAGCCGATGGAATGAATTCCTGTTCCATCTTGACACAGGCGGTTAAATAAGAGCCTTGGCCCGTGTGTCAGTTAGGAGCAAAGTGCTGTTCTTCCTTCTGATGTATAGGTGGACATGTTGGCCTGCCAGTTAGGAAAAGATCGTGATATCCTGGATTGCAACTGTGCAGAACTGATTAAAGAGAGTATGCAGCTGTGTTCTGACCCCAATTGGTGTTTATCTTGTGACTAACTTTAAATCTTATCCAGCAATGCTCCCAAAGGTCAGAACATGAAAGTGTTGAGGTTTCTTGTATCATGCACTCTTATTCGGATGCCTTGTTGTTTGGATTCACAGATGTGGAGTACCTTTCCACTGGTGATATTTGCCAGCTTATTGTCTAGGCTAGAAAACTCTCGGTGGCTGATTATATTTTTCCTTTATGACCTGGAACAGCTACAGCACAGTATTCCAAAGCCGGTCAAAAAATTCCCAGGGAATCCTTGTTCTTCGGTGCACCTTATTTGTTGAACACGGGGCTTCCCAAACTGGGGTCTGTAGCTGTTTTTGGACTACAACTCCCATCATCCCTGGGTACCAGGACTAGTGGTCAGGGATGATGTGAGCTGTAGTCCAAAAAATAGTTTGGAGACCCAAGTTTGGGAAACTCTGGTTTAATATCAAGTATACATCCCAGAGCATAAGCTTTAGATTTTCTTGTAACCACATTCTAGTTAAGCTCAAAGTGAGAAGCTGATTTCTTCAGAGGTTTTTTGTTTGTTTTTTAATCTTGCTAATTTTAGCTTTTGCAGTGCAATTCTGTTCACCTTTAGATAGGCATTCCACTGTGTTCAGTGAGGCTTATTTCTAGGCAAGTGTGTTTAAGATTGCAGTTTTAAAGTATCTTTTAGGGGTGGGGGAGGAATTCCTTCTGCCATACACCCATCAGTTCACCACCTAAATTTAAAAACTGTAACAATCTGCCAGTTGCTGGGAATCACAAACGGGGAGAGCGCTTTTGCACTCAAGTTCTGCTTTCAGGTTTCCCACAGCCACCAAGAACAAGATGCTGGACCAGATAAGCCAATGGCCTGATCCAGCAAAGCTCTTCTTACGTGAAAGGTTATAGTTCCCTTTAACCGCCTAATGAATGTTGCATAGTAATGCTGGAATATGATAGGCTGGAATCTAGAAATCATGCCCCTCCTTTTGGGTGCTGGAGAGATACCTCATATTTTATTTCGGGCTGAAAGCCTATTACAGTCGTACCTTGGGTCCCAAACGCCCTAGTACTCGTCTGTTTTGGCTCCCAAACGCCACCAACCTGGAAGTGAGTGTTCCAGTTTGTGAACGTTCTTTGGAACCTGAATGTGTGACGGGGCTTCCAATTGGCTGCAGGAGCTTCCTGCAGCCAATCAGAAGCTGTGCTTTGGTTTCTGAACGTTTTTGAAGTCGAACGGACTTCCGGAACGGATTCCGTTCAACTTGCAAAGTACGACTGTACTTGTAAGCGCTGGAGATTCATGAGAATTACTTTCCCACATATCTAGGCCAAGCCTGAGTAACTATTCCCCCCCCCCCCCCGAGGTAATCTGAGTGTGAGGCTGCATAGTAGGTGAGACCAGAGCCAAAGGTAGATGGGACCATCCCATACACAACTCTTTCTTGAGCACCTGTTTTTATGCTCTTTTTACCGATAAGAAATTAGACCAGGAACCAATTGAAATATGTGGGAGATTGCAGTCAAACATAACAATTCACGACTGCTAGTTAGCACACGAAGGGTTAAGGACCACAGAGTTGTGCTGCTAGGTTCCGCTTTTTAATTTTGATTTTGCATCGTGTGTGTAAAATCCACAAAGCCCTGGAAATGCTTCTCTGCTTCAGTAGGAACAGGGCACACGATACTACACCAGTAACTCAGCCAGCTATTGGGGAGGCTTTGATACTTGGGTAATGCCAGGCTCTGGGAATTCAAGGAGAGCTGATTTGGAATGTCCTGTGTCAGGCTTAACAGACTTGCAGAAAACCACTTGCAGCTGTTTGTTTGGAAGCTGCCTGGTGTCAACTGAGTTTACTAAACTGGATGTTTTCCTTTAACAGAGCTGTGGGATTCCCCAGCACAGCAGCCTGCTTATTTTGGATGTACTTTCACTAGGGAGATAGTGACAAATCTTCCAGAGAAGTGGGGGGCCACTCTCAGTCCTTTTGTTTAACTGACAGGAAAAGGAAAGAGTCATGAATGCATTCTCTCTGCCCCCCTCAGAAAGACAAAAACTAGAACTGCCTGCATGGCAGCCTTCTGTGTCCCTGATAAGCACCTCCTGCTTATTCTTTCTAGGAGCCAAAACTTTGTACTGCAGAGGAAGATGTTAAGGGCTCCAGTCAAAGGAAGCGCTACCTGTCTTGAAGCCCAAAATATCAATGTGGCTATTCCCACCCACCCTTAAATAAATCACTTGTGATAGGCAGATAGGGAAGAAAGGCATTCAAAGAAGAAGTAGCTCCATGCAATGCAGCTGGACTGTACAGGTGAAACTTGAAAAATTAGAATATCGTGGAAAAGTTCATTTATTTCAGTAATTCAACTTAAAAGGTGAAACTAATATATGAGATAGACTCATGACATGCAAAGCGAGATATGTCAAGCCTTTATTTGTTATAATTGTGATTGCTGAAATAAATGAACTTTTCCACGATACTCTAATTTTTCGAGTTTCACCTGTATATACTGCAGTTGACAATGTTTTTATACATGGCAGTTCACTGTTGAGAGATGCTCATGGCACAGAATAGTTGCTATGCACTATCTGGTATCACTATCCACCATAATTGTGGACGAGTCTCTGAAATATCGTTTCCCTTCCACAAAATTCCAGGAAACTACAAATTAGGGACATGCTCCCCCTCCCGCCCATGAAAACCATAACTAGTGGATTATTCCCCTTGCATTGTTTCCATATATTGCTTTCCATCCCCAAAAACCTTTTATCTCTAGTTCTGTATAATCCAACGCCACAGATGTGAGACTGATGGCCCATGTGGATGAGCACTTTTGAGGAATCGAGTGAAGGCAGTGAAAGTGAGAAGGGAAGTGTTGGTGCCAAGTGCCCCTTTACTGAAGCCCTTGCATTGAACTCCTCGTCTGGTCGCCAGTGCCAACCCAGGAATTCTCTCCAGGCGACTGAGCAAGCTGGCAGGCGGAGGGCAAAGCACTCTGCCTCCGTTGCCAGCCTGTTCAGCTTCTCTTCCTCTGCACCCATTCTGGAAAGGCAACAGACTGGCAAAGGAGACATGAGGATCCCTTCTTCAGCAGCCTGATGTACTTTTAGCCTGCAAAAGAAAGTACCAGTCTGTTTTTCACTCATAAGAGCAGCAGTCTTATAAGTAAAACCAATCTACATCCGTATCTATATGCTAGGTTTGATTTTTCTCTAGTTTCCTCTCTGGCGCTTCCCCACCTCCCCTCAATCTTTATTTTTACACATTCTCAGCTTAGTTTTTTTTTAATTGCAAAAAAAAAAATGTCAGCAATTTACTGTGTATTTCTCCAAATACACACATTTTTGCAAGCAATTTTCTCAGATATGAGGCATTTTTGTTACTTTTTACTGATAAATTATTTTACCCCAACGCAATACACATTTTTGTGCAAAATACTTTCTCGAAGAACAGCACTGCAATTTGGAAAAGTGCACATTTTGAAAGATAGCTGTGCCTCAGTTCATTTGGATTAGGTAATGAGAACTAAATCTACATTCTCCCCATCCCTTCTCTTAACAATCCCCAATACTGCACTGGAAAATTATAGAAGCTGAGCAATGACCCCTGGTGGTCACCAAATGGAGCTACAGAGAGCACGACTGGAATATCAGCGAATACTGATTTTCTCAAATGTTTGAAAGTCTGAAATGCTGTCTGTGTATATAGAAATGGATTAGGTTCAGCTTTCCTAATGCAATTTAGTTTAGCTTTCCTGATGCAATTAAAATAGCTCAAGTAAAAGTAAAAAAAATTACTTAGCATTCCTCTGTTTAAAAAAACCACCTGCTGGTTCTAATAGACCAGATGAGAGCCTATACATATCAAGGCGAGCAGTTGCTTTATTTTAGGTTAACCCATTATCACTTTTTGAGCTGTGAATTTGTGTGCTGAGCTCAGGTTTTTGGCCTACTCTCATCAGCTGGATAATTCAGTTGCTGCTGACTTGATTTCATTGGGTGGGTGGGTGGGTGTTTCAGCTTATTTACATTTGGTTCTTAATGCTTAGCCATCTTGGAGGTCAAAAAGGTGGAACAGGAAAAAGTAAGTAAGTAACTTAAAGGAGCACCTCTTTCATTGGATGATCAGGGCAAAAGAGCCAAGAATTGGAATTCAAGATAGAATGAACAGAAGAGGGGACAGTTTCTGAGATAACCAGAACATCAGCGTCACTGTTTAACAACAACAAACAACAACAACAACAATAATACCCTTAGTACAGTGCATGTGAAGAAAAAACCACAATAATTTCTTGTGTATGAAATTTTATCTTCCAGGATTTTTTGTTTGAACTTGCGGCACAGATTCCCCTCCCCAGGGGTTAACTGGGTAGGATTGTAAAAACAGGTTACTTTAACCCAAAAAGCATAGCAGCCTTTCAAACAATAAACTCAGCCCAATTTACTTTAGCATTTGTTTGTTCAATGACTATGCTTGACTACAGCACAAGTAGGTTTTGGTTGGGCATTGCGTTGTGTTTTTCTTTCTTGCCTTATCCAGCTTGCTCACTTGTATCTGAGTTGGGTAAAGGAAGCAGCCTAAGTCAGAGTTCACGATATATCTGTTTCCTTTTTGAATCCTTCTGTATCTCTGCGTGTTCCATCATTTTATAACAAACGATGGAGTAAGTTCCCCGGCCAGGCTTTTATCACTTTCCGAAACCACTTGTGTATGTTTCTCTGTAGGAAAAGGCCACGTGGTGCAGATTTTTAACGCTTTAAAAATAAATAAATCCACTGAAAAGTTGTCTTGGGTGATGAAGTGAAGGCTTAAAGCCCTCCCCAGTTTTAAGTTATCCTTCTGTTTACTTCTGCATTCAGTAATTGCGATTTTTTGGGTTGAGGGGCACCCCAAATGCTCTTAATGAGTTGTTGGCTTCCTTCCCGAAGTTGCCTGAAGTGCTGTTCTCCTTAGTGGAAGTAATTCTGTCTTTGATGTAGTTTCCAGAGCTGTCGACTAAAGTTGCACAGTTCCCAGAAGAAATAATACCCTAGGAGCGTATGCAGACTAGAAATGCAAACTCCAAAATGAATTCTTCCTATAGGAGTCTGGCAGTCTGGTTCTCTGTGGAATCTTGCTTGTTTACATAATCTTATCTGGCTACGCTTTGGTATTTCATCTGGCAGGCAGTTCCTATAAAAAGCAGCTGTCCAAGCAATGGGAGTGGCGCTTCTGGTTATAGGGATTTTGTGTGGTGGTGATGGTTGTCTATAATAGCTTGCTCAAAGTATACCTGTTTTCCTCCTAATGCTCAATATTTAACATTCATATATATAGGTGTCCCTCACGACTTTTCTTAACATGAAAAGACTACTTAGACTTAGGGGACTTTTAAGTTTAATATTGAAGGTATGCTTTACCTCTGTACTGGATCTCCCCACCCTGAAATAGGGTTGGTTGGTTGGTTAATTAATTAATTAACAAACCAATTAATTAATAATGAAATGCACGCATGCATAATTGTGTGATGACCAGAATATGCGAAGCTTTTAAAAAGAGGTGGCAAGAGGAAAAGGAAATCCCAGTTTGCTAGAAGGTGTCATCCTATTTTTCTAACACTCTGTGCTCAGGAAATCTTGGAATGAACATTATCAGTCTTTGGGTTCCTCCAAACATTTGTTTGTGTGTGCTGTTTTAATTTGAAACTCTTAGAAAAATCGCTTTCAGAACAATGACTCAAAAGATAAGCAGAATGCAGCTGAGGAGGTTGAGTGAGTTAAAACAAATAGCTTTTTCTTTTCCAAACGCCGTGGAGATAAAACAGTAACTTGCAGTGGCCATTCCGACCACACGCAGGAGGCGGCACAGACGTGTCCCAACCTCATGGTTGCTTAACTGGAGCCATAAATCAAAGCAGCTTTGCAAGTAGTCATCAATTCATCAACTCCACCCACACAACCAGTTGCTATAACTTGTCCTGGCACTCATGGCTCATTTTTGGCATCAAGGAAACTAGGGAGCAGTAACAGGAAATGCCTGCCCATGCTCCCTTGTGCCTGACATACTTTTTGATGCCAGGCTTCTGGGGAGAGGGCACCAGATTTCTCAGCTTGTTGAAAGACCATGACTACTTTGATTACGTTTTGCCTGCACGTCTAATAACATGCTGTACCTTTTAGAAATTGAAAACACAAGTGGGTGTCTTCCTGCTTAGCCTCATATGAGCTTGCCCAATTTCCTGGGCTTTCCAGAACTGTATTTAAGACCGCTGAGTGTGTGAGCTATGCTGAAGAATTTTCACCACCACTTTCCATTTTTTATTAGCTCTGATAATTGTTTTAAGTCATGGTTTCCTAAACCATGCTTACATAGTCCACAAGTCTTCTCCTGTTTGCGTAACTCCCATTTTTCTTCTGAAGACCACCTTCCGATTAACGTGAGTGAAGGCAGAACTTGGTTCAGAGTGTCAGGGCTGGAGTCAGATGCAGGCCAGCATGAGAGACACAAGGCTCCGTTGTCAGTGAAGTTAACTCTGTATTCCAGGAAACGACATACAACACTTCCCAGCATGCCTTGCCCCTGTGGAGCAGTTGCCAGGACTGAGGGTCCCTGCCTTCCACTCTTTCTAAGGCTCCTCCTCTCCCAGATGTTTCCCAAGCAGTCTCAAACTTGCACCTGCACACTGGTCTCTGTTCAGCCTTCCTCATTATTCTGCATGTTCTTGGAGACCATGAGGAGGGGAGCTTGTCACAGCAGGAGAGGGAGGCTCCCTGGATTCTTCAGCAGCCTCTTGCCCCGCCCCTCCTCTGCCTTAGCTTCAGATTCTGAACTGCTCTCTGTCACTGGCTCTTCCTGGTCACCGACTGCTTCCTCTGACCTCTCCTCAGTGTCTCACTACCAATCCCCTGGCTCTGAGCCTTCTTCCTCTGGCATGTCACTTAGAGATTGCCCTGTTGGTGCCTCCCACCACTCCAAGTCCAGCCAGTCCCTGACACATAGTAGCCACACTGTTGCTTCTGATACCACCAACCTTGCCAATGAGCTGCTCTGGGGCATGATTGGTATAGTGTGGGCTCCACGTAGCCTGGGTTTATTGAGTCATTCTCCTACCCTGCACTAACAAACCGCTGGGCACAGAAAAGTAGCCATTGCCATGCCCTGCTCCTGGTTCTGTATACCTTTATCCCTTTCTGCAATTTCTGCCAATCCTCCTCCTAGGCGTCATAAGAAATAGGATACTTGCTTCCTTAAAGATGTGCTTGGCAAGATGCCCAGGTTGTCACTATTAGGTGTCTTTTCGAAGAGATATTTATGGGAGGAGAAATATCTCCCTTTGCCAGGAAAACCTGAGCTCCCACCAGTTCTTACTGATGGGATTTTATAATCTGCCCATCACCAAATGGTCCCAGGGTAGAACATAAACAAGATAATTAGAACAGTGCAATAAAAACAAGCTCGAATACACATGCTATTAAAATATTTATTAAAATAAACAAAATCAAGCAACATATCAGGCTGTGAATAATCACAGCTAAATAGCTCATCGCACTCTCCAGCCCCTCCCAAAGGCCTGGCAATTGGTTTGCTCAGCATATATACCCAACTTAAATAGCTTTGGCATATTATATGGATGTGACTTTCTTCCTTATTTTTTTTTCATATAATGTATATTTGTATACTGTTGTATGCTGCCTTGGGTCCACTTGAGAAAGAAGTCTGTAAAATATATTTAATAATAACAAATGTCCCTCCATGATGGGTCTGCAAAGTAATTGTTGTACAGTGGTACCTCAGGTTACAGACGATTCAGGTTACAGACTCCGCTAACCCAGAAACCTCGGGTTAAGAACTTTGCTTTAGGTTGTGAACAGAAATTGTGCAGCGGTGGCGTGGCAGCAACAGAAGGCCCTATTAGCTAAAGTGGTATCTCAGCTTAAGAACGGTTTCAGGTTAAGAACGGACCTCCAGAACGAATTAAGTTCTTAACCCGAGGTACCACTGTATTCATCTCTAATCTGAGAAATCCTATTTAACTTTTGGGAATTTCTGTCTGACAGACTTCTTCGTAGGTGTATTTGCAACATAACTTGATGTAAAAATTCATTAACTGTTCTTATCTACAGATAACACAACAAGGGCTGCTTCTGCATTGCACAGCAGCAGCCCACGTCCTCTTCCAATCTCACAAAAACTCTTATAAATTATGGTTTGTTGCTAGCAACAGTTTATGCTGGCAGGGACTGATGGAAGTTGAAATCCCTGAAATGTGGGGTGGGTAGGGGAAAGATGTTCAAAGCAAGAACAGTTTGCAGCATGGGCAAATGACTACATTTTATAAATGTTGGAGATGAAATTCCATTGTTTCCTGGAAAGAGTTTATGGCTCAGTGGCATGTGAAACTCAACTCTTCCTCTCCTCTCTTCTCTTCTCAGATGAAGCAGATTATGGTAACTTTGGTTCAAACACCTTGACCAGGAAAAAGAAAGCTCTGGTGACCCTCCGGAATGACAACCTTCGCAGACGCCCCCACGTTAATATCAGCATGCCTCAGGATTTTAGACCCGTGTCTTCCATCATTGATGTGGACATCCTACCTGAAACTCATAGGAGAGTGAGATTGTATCGACATGGGTGTGAGAAGCCACTAGGGTTCTACATTCGTGATGGGACCAGTGTCAGAGTAACTCCTCATGGGCTTGAAAAAGTACCTGGCATTTTCATCTCTCGGATGGTTCCTGGTGGTTTAGCTGAGAGTACAGGCTTATTGGCTGTCAACGATGAAGTCCTGGAAGTGAATGGCATAGAAGTGGCCGGGAAAACTCTTGATCAGGTAACGGACATGATGATCGCCAATAGCCATAATCTTATCATCACAGTCAAGCCAGCAAACCAAAGGAACAATATTATCAGAAGCAGTCGGATGTCTGGGAGTTCTGGCCAGTCTACAGACAGCACTGCAAGTCATCACAGTTTGCCTTCTTCTCATGTCCTGCAGAACTTCCACCCTGATGAAATGGAGAGTGACGAGGATGCTGACATTGTAATTGAGGGCTGCCTGGAGCCACAGCCCATTCCGAAATCGCACAGCCTTCCTTCTGGTAGCCTTTCCCGAATTAACGGCAGCAGTCTTAGCCAAAGACTACAGAGGGACCTGGTACTCAACAACAGCTTGGGACGAGAAAGCAACGGCAATATTCACAAAATTCTGAGTTCCTTAAAAACTGATCCTCGTCATAGCTTGGTTATTCCCAAAGGAGGCATTGAGGAGGACGGAACGGTGATCACACTTTAGTGGGTGCTTCCGTGTGTGTGTGTGTGTTTCTTGTCTGAAGTGCCAACTGGAACAAATCTATACACATCCCGAAGAGAGGGAATCTTAATTCTCTTAGACCTTCTGAGGTGTGACACACGTGTTACTTTCCGGACATGGTGGTGTTCAGGATTATACATAAAAGTGCTGCCTATTGCAACCCATGAAAAATTGTAAATATGGTTTCTGCTCCTAGGGTCACAATGAGGGAAAGTAAAGATTGCTGCATTTTTAAAAAAGAATCCCATCTATGAAAGTATGTCGGCTGCATGTATGGATATAAGCTGCAATATATACATGTAAATTGTATATATTTTGATGATTGATAACAACAGACACAGTAAACATGGAATAGGCATTCATAAATTAGTCTTTGAGGGGGAAACTACTATTAAGGATTGCATCCAACAGGATTGCTCAGTCAGGTTTCTGTCAGCCAAACAGGGAAATCCTTATTCTCTCTTCCTCTGCACACACACCCCCCAAAAAAAATCTGCTCTGGAGGGTTCCCGAGTTCTCTGGAGCAGATTTCGGAAGGGAAAATTGCTGACCACTCCAGTATACTGACCAAAGCCTTACCACCAACTGAGTAGCATGATTGGATACAATGCAATGTGTTTAAATTTTGAAATTTTACTTTCTGCCATTATATACTGCTTCCTAGTTTGTTTACACAGAAAATTTACTTGTCTTGCCCCTAAATCTGGAAAGGGCTAACTGAACAACTTTCTATCCTGGAAATAGCGTTGAGGGAATGCTGCATTTTTTTTAATTTTTTTTTTTGGAACAAAACTTTGACCAAATGATTTTGTGTTTTATATGTATATTTTTAAAGAGGGATAGTGTCACATTGCTGCCATAATTTCTTTTTGATCAGCACCACCTGCTGGTGACTTGTAGTACTGTTGGAATAAACTGTCTTCATATGATGTGAAAAAACAACAAGCAGCATGGAGGTTGGTTTAATTGATGCACCATCAGGATATGTGTTCTCTTTTTATTGCTAAAATATTTATTAGACAAATACTCAAATTTTAGTGACTGTTGGTTTCACTTTTTTACATTGATAACAGTACTGAATTTGCAAATAAATAATAAGATTGCTTTGGACTGCATTCTCTGTCACCACAAGAAACTCATCTAAGGCTGTAATCCACTTATCTGGGCGTAAGCCCCACTGAATTTAATGGGACTGGCTTCTGAAAAGATTTGGTTAGGATTGCAGCCTAAATTTGTCTTACTGTTTAGAATTAACTTGAATCCAGAGTCTTTAATAATGAAAGCTGGTTCCTCTTGGTACATACTGATTTCCTAAGCTAGAGTGTTATTTTATTTTATTGTCCCTGGAGTCTAAAATGCTACAATTCAACAGCATATCAAGTGTTCCAAGTAAAGACTATCTTAGATTGTTGGGATCATGATTAGTTATAAAGCAAATCAATAATAGGCTACTCCAAAAGAAACGGTTTTGCTCCCAGCTCTGTTTTTCTGTTCTATAAAATGCCACAAGCTGTTACAATGTTTAGTAGAAAAAAAGGTTGACTATATTATGAAGTGTCTAGGAAAAAAATATAATTGTGTTACAATGTATTTTTCTACTTTTAGCTTTGTCATTTTCTTTGTTTTTTACTGTGTAGTTGTGTGTATTAAAGCGTTTCTAAACAAATGAAAATTCTTTATATAAATTATATCCCACACCATCCACACCCTTATTTTGTACTATAAAGGGCTCAAAACACTTTGGGGTTGTTTAATAAAAAAGCCTTTTATTGTTCTGCTTGGAATAAAATTATGTACAAGCTTCAATATTTCTTAACTGGAAAATGCCACCATCACCCCAAACCCAGGTCCTGGGCACCAAAGCCATCTCAATAAAAATATGTTTGGTGCTTCAGAAGAAGCAGGAGGTGGGAATGTGTTGCTTTCTATGTTGTTGGGACTCCACGCCCATCATCCCTGGCCAATTGCTGTGCTGACTGGGGCTGATGGGAGATGGGAGTCCAGTAACATCAGGAGGGCTACAATTTCCTCACCTGTGCTACTGAAGAGTGCACCGGAGTGAGGATTTTAGGTAGCCATTGAATACCTTGCCATACAGAAAGAAATGGATTGTATGGAATAATTGGAAGAGTCTGAATATGTTAGGAAACTAGATGACAGGGTTATTTTACCTATACAGAGTTGCTGAAAGCTGGATGCGGCAAAAGCAATAATTGAACTTTGTGTTGGATAAATGGACATCATCAGAACCAAAACATAAAGCTATGAAACTAGAAAAGAGCAAAAATATCAATGTTTGGTCCAGAAGCTAGGTACTACACCTTCACTAAAGGAGATTGTATGAATGATTCAGTAAATGACGTATGTAACTATACTTATGGCCTCAAATTCTCTTTATCTTATATGCTGCTTTATTACAAAAATGATGACTAGACCAGTGGCGTAGCGTGGGGGGTGCAGGGGGGGCCGGCCGCACCGGGCACAACATCTGGGGGGGCACTCGCCGCTTCCGGAGTCGCCGAAGAGCCTCGGGCGCAGGCTGTAGCAGAGCCCCATGTCTCGCGGAACCGACGAGCTGGCAGCGGCTCTCAGCGCTCGCCGCAGTCCCCGCGCATCAGGGCCGCGGAGGGCGCGCCAGGCAGCCCCTCCTCACAGCCCCGCCGCCGCCGCTGCTGCAGCTGCTGGGCCATGTTGCATTTTCCTCGCCTCTCTGCCCTCCTCCTCCGGGCAAGCGGTGTTGTTTGGGCGGCAGCGCCAGCGGCAACTCGCCTCAGATCACCTGACACGGACCCGCCGCCACCGCTGTGGCTACCTTACCGTAAATACCCCAGCCCAGGCAGCAGCAAGAAGAAGCTGGCAGCGGTGGCAGGTTAGGGGTTAGGGGGCGCAAATTACTTGCCTTGCCCCGGGTGCTGACAACCCACGCTACGCCGCTGGACTAGACTACTGATCCTGAACTGAATAGTTAGTTGCCCAACCACCCCCTCCAGAACCCACTGCTCTCAACTGCCTCTCAACTGCCTCGCATTCAAACTCCCTTTCAAATCCTCATCCAGTCATCACTCACCACCAGAATCCTACACTCACTCTCTCCACCTCCCTCCCTCAACATTCCCATAATAATTCTGATACAATTACCTTAATAACTCTATTACATTCAATATTTTATACACGCTGCTCCTTATAACCATACAGTGGTACCTCGGTCTACAAACAGCCCTGTTAACGAATGATTCAGACAACGAACTCCACAAAACCGGAAGTAGGTGTTCCGGTTAGCAAACTTTGCCCTGGAAGCCAAACAGAAGTCGAACGGTGGAAGGGCACCGGCGGAGCAAGGCCTCGGTAGAGAAAGTGCACCTCTGTTTAAGAATGGATTAAGTTTGTAAACCGAGGTACCACTGTACTGTTGGAAGCACTTGAGCTTCCCATTCCTGGTTCCTAGGAAATGGGAGTGAGCAAACTGCAGGTTCTCCATCCCTGTTCTAAAAACCAGATGTCTTCCTCCAAACAATCCTGGGCATTGTAGCTTGTTAGGGGTTCTGGGGATTGTAGGTCTGTGAGAGGGAAGCCACAATGGCACGAATCATTTCGGGGGAAGTCATGTGCTTTAAAGGTGCATTGGGTGCTCTTTAAAACATAGTATCATAGAATTGTAGAGTTGGAAGGGACCCTGAGGGTCATCTAGTCCAACCCTCTGCATATGCAGGAATCTCAACTAGATGATCCATGGCCGATGGCCAAGTGCTGCTTAAAAACCTCCAAGGAAGGAGAGTCACTGCTTCAGGTCCTAAGGGCCTCTGGAGGAGGAGAAAACAAGCTTACTCCATCTTCCATGTGACAGCCCTTTAGACTTTAGTTATTGAAATGGCTGCATGGTGTGGATCTCATATCAGTGTTATGAGTGTGTAAGCAACACATTTCTCTCCCCTTTCTCCACACCATGCAGAATTGCAATGGTAACCAGAAGGCTGGAGTTTGGAGCCCAGCCAGGGCTGGCTGTGGGCAGGATCCTTGCATTGCCGGGAGTTGGACTAGATGATCCTTGGGATCCCTTCCAACTCTGCCATGCTATGATTATATCAAGCAGCTAAAGGAATGAAAAGATGCTTCTGAAACATTTGGGAATCATAGGAACACACTTCCCACCAGTGGCTTCCTGCAAGAGTTTGCATCTTCCTTAGGAGAGAGGCAGGCCAGAACAAGGGGGGAAGGCTTAGAGTTCATGTAGGTGGAAATGCCAATTGAGGGCCCTATACTATAGGAATGCTTCCTTCCTATGACCTCCACCCTCATGCACCAGACTGGTGCTAGCATGGCTGGGAGCCAGGCACCTGCTGATTCCTCCATTTTCTTTGCAGGGAAGGAGCCTTTCCCCAGCATATACTTTGTTCTGGCCAAATCCCTGGAGAGACGTGACGACCCTCAGGTACTGGGGCAGAGGGAAGGAAGGGGTCCTTGTGAAACATGTTTGGGGAGTCTGTGGCTTCCAGCAAGTGCTTTTCAGAAGCATTGCCCCCTCCAACAGGGGAGGCTGAGCACAGCAATCATGGCTAGTTGCCTTTGATAGGCCTCTCCTCCATGCAATTGTCTAGCCCTCTTTGAAAGCCATCCCGTCCAAGATGCTCTTGTGGCGCATCCGATTCTCTTATGCTTCCTTGCTCCTGCAAGGAGATGACTATTGTGAGATCCTTTGGTTAACAACTATCTGGGCTGGAAAATATTAAAGAATCAGAGGACTGGTGAGCTTCCCTTGAAGCACAACTGATGAAAGGCAGGCAGATCTGTTAGCATCTTGATAAAGATGCTCAAACAACAAAGGATGCTATCATACCCCGCAAACGTCTCAGAAAAAGCTCCCAAGCTGATGGGGAAGAGAGCAGTTAAGTGGTTGGTGGGGATCCAGGTTGCCGTTTCTGGATCCCACCACAGCCCTTCCAAGTTGCCAAAGAAATCAATGTCACAAGTTTTTTCCTCGCACCTCCTCCCCATGATCCCCCGTGGGGCCTTCTCCAAACATATGCCGTATCTGAAGCAGCAGATCCTGCCAAACCAAGTAATCAAGGACCAAGTCAGAAAAGGTGTGTGCACAGTCATACCAGAAATAAGCAAAATAACTAAACGGGTACTAGACGTCACCCCAGAACTGGCCCTACTGAACACCTTCCAAGATAACAATGCCCACTCACACTATAAAGAGCTCATAACCCACCGACAACATACAGTTCAATATGGCTAACTTAACCCGACAGCCCCCCTCACTGCAGCCAGCCAAAGACAATCAGCCACACCCTAGGCCACCCCAACTTCTCTCATCACCAAGGAAACCTAACAAGTGAATAGAAAGAAAACTTCCCCAAGTGTCGCTGACAGAAAAACCCCAAGCATACACTAAATAAAAGAACTTAAGCTTTGCCACCCCAGTCCCTCTCTCCCGTCTGTCAGTCCCCTACAGTGCCTACTATGGCTGTACAGTGGTACCTCTGATTACATACTTAATTTGTTCCAGAGATCCGTTCTTCACCTGAAGCTGTTCTTAACCTGAAGCACCACTTTAGCTAATGGGGCCTCCTGCTGCTGCCGCACCGCTGGAGCACAATTTCTGTTCTCATCCTGAAGCAAAGTTCTTAACCCGAGGTACTATTTCTGGGTTAGTGGAGTCTGTAACCTGAAGCGTATGTAACCCGAGGTACCACTGTACAGACAGAAACGAGGGAGACATGTTTTATTGCAGCTGGGGAAGATGAAGGCATAGAATTAGGTATTTCTACATCTTGTTGACAATGTTTCACAATGTAATCAATGCTTTAGAAGATTAGACAAATTCCTGAGAGGATAAGAGTAGTTAGGCTCTGCCTTCATGGTCAAGAGCTATTCTGGTTCTGAATACCAATTGCTGGAAACCGCAGGAAGGAAGAGTACTGTACTCTTGTGCTCAGGTCCTGCTTACCAGTTTCCCAAAGGCATCCAACTGGCCTCTTCGAGAATAGGACGCTGGACTAGATGAGATGAGGCACTGGCTTGATCCAGCGGGCTCTTATGTTCTTAATTTCAATCCCTGTCATATGCAGGTAGGGCTGGAACAGACTCCAATGTGAAACCCCGGAGAGCCACTGCCAACTGAGTGAAGACAATGCTGAGATAAATTGGCCAATGGTCTGAGTCCATATGAGGAAGTTTCCATGGAAATGCAGTAGCTCCCCAATCTACAGTCCTGGGAGTCCAAAATTTGTGGGCTGAATATTTATTTGAGGAAGGCAGGTGTAAGGGCAAGGAAGAAATGAGTCCTTATCCAGATGCATAGGTAAGTGCTACATTCCCCCCCCCACACACACACACATACAAAGGGAGGAGTGATTACTTACTACTTTGTTCCAGCAATCCAAGACAGAAGCTCAAAGCTACAAAGTGCTTAATCTAATTAAGTCTGCGTTAATGGGCGTAGTCAGGATTTTTGTTGGGGGCGTCAGAACCTGAGAATTGTATTTTTATTGATTTTTATTTATTTAGGGGCACCTGCCACCCCCATGTCTGCGTTTCTCGTCCCAAAATCTTTTTTATTTTTTAAAAAGACAGTGACTAAAGTCAAGCGTTTGTAACTTCACCATTAAAGCAGGTTTTCCTCTTTTGTGGTTGGGCGGTTGACATCTCAGCACAGCATGTTCCCTATTTCGTGGACATTTGGATCGGCCCTACTCTGCTGATAGACCAACGTGGCTCCGGCTGCAATTGTATACCTATTTACCTGTTAGCAAGTGCTATGGAACTCCATGGAGCTCCTTTCCGAAGTCTGCTTGGCGCATCCTAGCCTTCCTCTACCTTGCAGGTGCTGGACAAAACGAGAGGAGAGAGAAGCAGCACCTCGCTTTTAAAAGGAATATGCGGTCCTAAGTTCACAGGGCGGGGGAGAAAAGAAGGGAAAACGAAAGCGGAAGCACCTCCCTGGACGCTCTCCAGCCTAGACTGAGGAAAGGAGGGAGGCCGCTCTCGGGGCCTCTAGTCCCAAAACACCCAATCACGGGCTCCGCTCAAAAGAACGCCACGCCTCCGCCACGCCCCTCATTATTTAACAAACGAGCCTTCCCTTTGGCCGTGTCCCCGCTGGGTTTCCGTAGATGAGGAAAGGCACCCTCCCGCTACTCCGCCGGCAGTTGACGGGCCGACCGTTGAAAAGCGCTTCGTCAGGTGACAGGCGGTTGGCTTCCTGATGCGCGCGGGCGGAGAGTAGTAGCGCGAGGGAGGGGGCCGAATGGATGAGGCGGCAGCTGAGGAACCGCCGCTGCTGCCGCCGCCTCCGCAGCTGAGCGGCGACAGCGGCAACGTCTCTCAGAGCCACAGCAGCGCCTCCGGCATCGGGGAGGAGGAAGAAGACGCGGCCGAAGGAGATGCCTGCGGAGCGGAGCTGCTGCTGGCCGCGGCGGACTACGCCGGGTACCTGCTGCCCTCGCCGCTGGGAGGAGTCGCCCCAACCGGGCAGGTGAGCGCAATAACTCGCCCGCGTCTCCTCAGGAGGGGAAGCCGCCGCTTAACCGCAGCCTCGGAGCGGGGAGGGAGAGTTGGGTCGCGCCGCGGTGCTTACCTCGAAGCAAAGCCTCCCCCCAGTTCGGGGGGGGGGCTCCCAGGTAAGGGGGCGTAGTGGGCTCACCCCTTTAGGCTGGACTCCCCCACCCCATGGGCGTAGCGAGCCCCCCCCAAATCAATTAAATAAATAAATAACTAAGAGTAGAAACTGCAGAAAGATTTTGACAAGATTTTTCTGAGCACTTTGGGTCCAAAGAAAGTAATTTGAAACAACCGTTGAGACATTTCCTTCAGAATCCGCAGAATGACAGATGGGTGTCCTAGCCCCCCCCCCAATAAATTATGACTACGCCCATCCTCTCACCTCCGATTTTATGCAACGCAGCAGCTGTAGGACTTTAGTTTATGGTCTTACTGGCCTTGGACTTTGTGAGGAGTTTCTTTCTTGGAGGTTGATGGGTATTGCTTCCATTGTTCAACCAAATCCTGTGTCTGTTTACTCAGAAGCGAGCTCCACTTTGCCCTGAGTTTCTTCCAGTCCATGTGTTATCATTATTAATTTCTATAATGCCCTCATCCGAAAAGCACAAAAAAAGACACAACATAGTAGCAAACAAAAACTCCACCCCCGTTGCAGACACAAATTAAAAAGGTTATCGTTTAATTAGCCAAAGGCCTGGGAGAAGAGTGTTTCTGGTGCCCAAAGGTGGCACCAGGCGAGCCTCTCTAGGGAGAGAATTCCACATAAGAATGCCCTGTGACGTTTGCATTTTTATTTACTTTTTGCAGATTGAAACCTTAGACAAGAGTCTGGAAGATTTGCTGACAAGGGTAGATGAGTTTGTGGGGATGTTAGACATGGTAAGTCTAAGAACACAATAGATACGGTCAGCCACTGAAATCAAACTACCTTTAGGCATGCTTTCTCACCAACATGAAATTAATAATCTGAATCTAGCTTGTTTTAACATGTAGCATTCCAGTTTTTGTGGCATCCCAACATTACCCGCAGGCATGTGCAGATTTGCTCAGATCAACCAAACAAAAAATGAAATAGCCTTAACCAATTGTTCTGAGCCAAATAGTTTTGTTTAGATTATGATTGTTCTTTATATGAGCACTTAGACACAAATTCTTTACTTGTAGTGGCCTGTGGGTTTAAATAACATTTTATTCATTCACTTAGATGATGTTTGAGATCTCAAGTAATCTTAATGCTGTTTAGAATTTTTCTTGTCTGATATTTTTCTAGATTCGAAGTGATTCCTCTCAAGTAGTAAGTGAAAGTGTGCCTCATATTCATGCAAAGGCAATGGAAATGAAGCAACTGTATAGAAAGATTGACAAACTGGAGGTATGTGTTTCTAATGTCAGTACCACAGCCCTTTTTTACAGGACTACTTGGAAATAATCTTTGGGCTATTTTCTTTTTGATCCTGTAACATAAATATATTCACCCAATCCAAACAATTGAGCTCCAAAATTTGTGTAGAACTTCCCAGCTGGAAAGGAGAAGTTTCCATGTCCATTCCTTTTCCTGTGTGCAGATGATCTTGTAGATTGGGCACATGGCCCCTTGCTGTTCTTAAAACTTAGTTTAAACTGTCACTCCTGTAAATTTCAAATAAAAGAGGAGGAATGTGGCTTTGTAGCGTAAATCAGTGTATCCAGGCACACTAGGGGAAGAGCTTGCTATGCTGTCTTGGCATATACAGTGGTATCTCTGTTTTCAAACGTAATCAATTCCGGAAGACCGTTAAGAGCTCCAGAACGTTCGAAAATGGTAAACTCAATATGGAAGCCTCAAAATGGAAAACTCAATATGGAAAACTCAATACGGAAGCCACGTGACATGTTTGACTTCCGAGGCATGTTCGAAAACCGAAGCATTTGCTTCCAGGTTTGCTGCGTTTGAAAACTGAAATGTTCGTCAACGGAGACGTTCGAAAACCAAGGTATCACAGTATAATCAGTCATCTTACATTGTAAAAATTATGACTCACTCTTCAGATTTCAAAGGAGTTTAGAAGTTCAACATATAAGAAATCTTGGGATTCTTCATTTCTGTTCTGTTTCCCACCACCCAAAAAACCCCTACTGTGCTTCCAATACTTTTTGTAATTATGTAGTTAGAACTCTTGACGTAGGTAACACTGACTCTCAAGGTTCTGATTTTTTTAAAAAACAACAGATTATTCAACCACTGTGTAACATGTGTTAAACAGATTTTGTTGTTGTTTAGTCGTTTAGTCGTGTCCGACTCTTCGTGACCCCATGGACCAGAGCACGCCAGGCACTCCTGTCTTCGTTAAACAGATGCTTTCCCACAATCTAATGCAGTTAAATGTGCTTTGAAATGCATTGATTTTCATGTACTAAGTCTAAGCTGGAATTTGGAATGTGGCTGTAGATCAGATGCCAGTGGTTTCTGACATGTGTACAGAAAATTTGGTTTTTTATATGACCAATAGAACTATTTGAGCAAAGAAATGTCCCTTTAATATTCTCCCATATTGCACCTGTTCATTGCTATCGATCTGTTGTTGTCTTTCAGGTCTTTGTAAAAATGGTTGGAAATAGTGTGTCAGGGATGGAAGAACAGATCACAAAGGCAGAATCAGACCTTGGAACGTTCCCAAATACTTTCAAAAAATTTCTACACACAATCAATGTGCCATCTTTCCTTAATGTAAGTTTTGTTCCTCAACTATGGAAATGCTTGCTATAATAATGTTATTTGATATCAAATATCATAAGCTTTTGTTATGTTCAGATGTCAACTTACTAGATTAGTTTGTAAGCCCAGGAGAACAACTTTGGCAAATCTCCCCACTGTTGAGATGATTATGATGATGATTCATTAAGTAGAGGTGTGGTTGGTTGATCCCGACAGTCAACATATGGATGTGTGGATTTAGATACATAAAAGGGAATGAAACATAATGCAATCTAGATAACTTTCTTGGAGTGTTATATCCCTCACAGACATTTGCTTACAGCGTGCTTCTTCCCTTCAAGGGTTGCAGCCCACCCCCCACCCCACCCCTGCATTTATCTGAGATGGGAAATGGTTTGGGGGGGGGGACACAGGAGATTTGGAACATGCTATATGTGCCATGATTGCAAAATACTGTTTTATTAAATGTAACCCCTAAGTACTCAATTGTTAACAAAGGTATGCCCACAGTGGCCAACCTACCCACCAACCAACCAACCAACAGAAAGATTCATACATGATTCACCTTGCTATTTCATATAAGTCCTCCACAGGTGAATAGAAGTTACTTGCTTCCATGAGAAATGAATGACAGTCAGCTCCATTCTTTCTCAGTTCCTTTTTGGATCTTGCCTGTTTTGTTTTTCCGGGCACGGTGACTCATAAATCTTTTGCCTTACAAGTTGCTATAAATTACAAGTGGGGAAGAGTACTGTTGCACTTGGAACCTGCTTGTGGGCTTCTAATCTAGTTTGGCCACTGTGGGAACAGAATACTACTGTACTAGCAGGGCTCCTCTTAAGCTACCACTAAAATTGTGGGGAATTCATGATTTATTTCTGTTTGTTCTGTTGTGAGCAAGTATTTTAACATGCAGGTTTTAATTCCAGAAAACATCTTCCTCAAGGCAGAATCAAACAGTTTATGAACCTCCTGATCTCTTCAAGACAGAAGACTACTTTCCTTCCCTTGGTGAAGCACAGTATATGTGATTTAGCTTGACAATGACATTATTGACAAGAGAGTCTTATCTAAGTGAGTTCAGTGCTGATCTTAGGTAGTTGCAATTCTTTGGAAATTATGTCCTGCTGCTTCCCATGTGTCCCAGGCCCTCTTCAAACATATTTCAGCTTAGTTTTGTATAGAATATACTGTTTTTCCAGTCTTCCAACAAGGTGAACTATACACTCATGTTTGGCAGCTAACCTTCTAAGTAACCCACTTTGAAGGCAGGGAGAGGGAGATGGGGTTGGGTGGAGGTAAGCACACTCTCATGCCATATAGACATAAGCAGTCCTTCCCCCTCCCTGATTTTATGTGTAGGAAAGAGGGTAAGTGTGTGCAGAATGGGCTTCCTTATGATCAGCTACCTACCAAACACCTTTTTTACCTTTCCAGGCTAGAGAGTGTCAGGGAAGGCAAGTGGGGAAGTAACATGTAAGTTAATACCTTCTTTTCTTACACCTGCCCCCTAAGGATGCCATAAACACACACCTGCCTTTTTTACTTGTCAACATTGAAAGGCTAGGTAGAAGCAGGTATACTTTTCTATGTGTTCCTTAGATCTACAGCCCCTTCTTTGGACCTAAAATGAATTGTGGGGAAATGGAAGAGGCCAAGCAATAGAACTCATTTTTGTCTTCCTCTGCCCAGGAGTAGACTGGCATATGGGCAACCAGTTGCCATACTCTAGTAATATTTTCTTGGTTATTCTCATTTCAGAAATTGGAATAAAAAAATGTATAAATACCCAGCTGCAGTTAAGGGATTAAGAGGGGAGAAAACAGGAAATGTATGCTTTTGCATCTCACATTTTTTATTTCTGCTGCTAGTATTAACCCACATACCACAAGGATATTTTAAAAAAATATTCTGTGGTACTTTTAAGTGCAATAAGGACCAAAACTATACATTCATGCCCTTTTAATGAATGTATCTGGATTCAGTTCAATGTATTGGGTGGAAATGCACTGTTTAAACAAGGAGAGGCAAAAGCTGCAGTCAAGTCAAACAGCTATAGGTGCTGCCTACCGCAACAATTCTGGGGAACTGTTGTTGACAAAGCCCTTTTTGATGAATACCTTAAAACGTTTGTATGTAAAATGCCAAAAGCAGTGGCCAAAGCTCTTATAACTTAAAATCTAATTAAAGTTTAAATAAGATTCCTTAGCGTATGAAGTTTTTATTTTTAAACTATAAATATGTAAGGTTGCACTCATAAGCCCACTTGTTTGGGATTATGGCCAATGAATTCATCAAGATCATACTCTCTAATATAGTGTTATGGCATGCCATCCCCCCACCCCCATGGCAGCCTGTTAACTCTCAAAATTTAAACTGTGTGCACTGGTTAAAAAAGACTGGCAACCCCTCATCTATATAAGTCAACTCTCACATTGTTACAGAAACTAGGATGTATTTTTATTAAAAGAGGATTATGGAATTTGGACTTTTCCTCTAGCAGTGAAACTATTTTCAATGCTGCCATATTGAGAAACCTAGCCAAAGGCTTTTGCAAGCACAAGTACTTTCTGCACCCTCTTGATAATCAATTCTTCACTACTGTACAGGGGATACTGGTGGGGAGATAGAATGTGGTTCTTTTCGGGATAGTAGTTCTTAATTATGTATTATAATCTCACCCAAACATGAGATGACTAACATAACTCTACAGAATCAAAGGGTGCACAGAATGTATTCAGGAGAATGCAGTGGCAAACGAAGCTTTTTCTTAATTCTCTTTCAGTCTGAGTGGGCTGCTACATGATTAAATGGAACCATGTTTCATGTAAAACACTACCTGTCAGGAAAGAGGATCCAACCTAAGTGTCTCACTAATATACACAGCCTGCATAGGCAATGCCCCTCACCAGTGCATATCCAAACACCCAACACACCTGTGGCCTGAAGTAGTGCTGCCAGGGAGTTTTACAGCTCAAGCCTGCCTACAGGGTCTAAGACACAGTATACAGGAAACAAAGAGTTCTCAAAGGGCTGCTTGCTTGAATGCTGCTTCATTACATCACTTTAAAAACTTCTATACACATCTAAAATTGAAAACTTGGGTTTATTTGAAGTCAACAGATCAATAGCTCTAACATGTAACAGACCAGGCTCTCTCCTACTGTAAGGAGCAGCTCAAGCTTTATGTGCTCTTCTCACTCCTTCATAATCCTTGGCGTCTAGAAAAATTAAGAGGAGCTGTTCACGAAAGCACCGCTAATGCACCTCTATTCACTTCCATTCTTGGCAGATCATACATGCAGTATTCAGACATGTGCTGTAGTGAGAGCCAAGCATAATAATTAGCACTGTCATATAATTTATCCTGCAACTTAAAATAAGCTCACATATTAACTTTGGCCAAGTTGAAATTCAGCCTAGTTGGTCGGCACTGAACACAGATATTTGCACTTCAGTCAGTTTTGATTTATAGGTCGTCATTTCCCAAACCAAAGTTGATTTTTCCTTAACGTCTGCAGTGATTTTTGTTTTGTACTTACTGCCAGCATCTGGGTTTCAGGTAAAAGCAGGTTGCTTTTGCCACTACTTTTACCTCCTAGTTTTTTCCCCACAAAATGGCAGAGGGAGGCACTATTCCACATTCTCTGGGCATTCTCACATGAATGGATGAAGGTCAAAGTTAAAACAGTAGAAGTAGTAGTAATCACCACTACTTCAGCTCACCCCTGAATCCATTTCTTTCACCAAGTTCTGGCATATACATAAGAATCAATGCTGAAACAAAAGTAAATAATCTACCTGTGCCTACAGGACCCCCATTGCAGAATTTATTTATTTTTTGCACTGGCATTATTCACTGTCAGATGAGATTGTATTAAAGAATAGAACCAAACCAAAAAGCCCTCTGAACAATTTTCTGACATTTATAGAAACTGAACAGCCTATAATGCAACTGCTTAAATTGCACAGTTATTTACATGCAGTTTCACCTTAACAAAAATTCTCTTGCCATAAAAGACACGTTAGTAACTAGAAAACAATGTCAAGTCAGCACACCAAATATATCATTTTCTTTTCTTGATGCTAAAGTAATAAGGTGTCCTAGTCAAGCTGAACAGAATGTTAAATGTTGGTGGTTAAAACAATAGTATTCTGTAGAGATATCAGAACATACATTGCTGAAAAGAAAGAGACAAGAGAAGCAATAAAACCTGCCCCTGTTCTCAGGCCTATTTGTTTTTAAAGAGTACTCTGCATGTTCAATCTCTTGCCTAACTTTAGACAAGGTTGTCATCTGGGTGACGCAGGAAATAATTCAGCTACTGTAATGATAGCAAGAGCTTTCAATAAACATTGATTCAAATGCAGTGAGAAACTTGAATAAACTCAGGGCCTGCACTAGGCTAGTGTTGCTGAAGTCTTTGATCCCTTGCCCCAAACAAAAGTGGCTTGGGATTATTTGCTAACATAGAGCAGAGCAGCCAGTGAAAAGCCTTCATAAAGTGTACATAGCCAAGTGCTGCTTGGAACAGTATGCTATGTCATCAGAGCTCCCAGCAAGCAATAGAGCCATATGAAAAGATCCCTAGGTTGTCATTATAGCTCAATATCAAATGGACAGCTCCTCCCTCTTATTTATTCCAAAATGCAAATCAAGGATTATTAAACCAAAGTTTTAACTTCAGGGGAGAAAAGTTGCCATTTTTATGTAAGCCTTCATAGTTTCTTATTGTAAAACAAATAGTTTAGAAAACAGTGCTTGCAAATCCTTGGCTTACATGTTTCATAACTAAAGACAGCAACTGCTACTTTTCAATTAATCAAAGTTTCTGCATTTGTTATAGCTGTCACTGGTAAATCTGTTGTTAATTTGGAGAGCAATCTGAAGATTAGGTTACAAGTTAACCATATTAATTTTAAAGACAGGGGAGGTGGTTTTTTTTAAATTATGGCCCTCCTAATAGTTTTATTATTTTATCAAACATATACACTTTTAGAAACAATTTGTACTTTTAAAAAAAAGCCAGGAAAATTGTTACACAATTGTATAAAAACCATAGGCAGAGAAAACTACCCCATGAACAGCAAAAAAGAACAAAACAAAAACCCAGAGCCTCAGGTATACTATACTGTACCCTACTGCCACAAAGAACACACAGCCCAAATGAAAGAGGCACTGCGTACTAATCTTTTAATAATCACAAGAAACTAAATCAGTGAGACAATTCAAAGAATCATCGAGTTGGAAGGATGCCGAGGGTCGAGTCCAACCCCCTGCAAAGCAGGAATCTGAACTAAAGCATCCATATCAGATGCCTGAATATGCAATCTTGATTGCTTTATGAGTTGTTTTTTTTAAAAAAAAAAATTACACATCTTCTGATTCACATTTTAAATTCAAACTGTGCTTCACATTTTTAAGTTCAGACATATTGAATCCCAAAAGCACAGAAGGCTTAAGATTTTTTATTGCCCTTAGGCAGGTGTGTCTCTTTCTCCCAAAGAATGATGCAATGTCAACTTTCCAAGCACACAGGCTGGATGACAGTAACTCTAACTCCTTTTTAGAGGGATACGGCTTCTTGTGAAAATAATCTATAAGAAACAGTTTCTGAACTTCATTTGAGCACTGTTGGAATGGCTTTGGATTTAATGCTAAAATGTGAAGATTCTCAACGGAGGGCTGGCCCTTAGTTTCAGACTTATGATCAGTCTTTTGTCTCTTGGAAGGCACAAAAGTCATTTCCTTAGCTGGAACTTGGGCTGTGCCACTGTCTATAATCAGGAATGGCTGGTCATCATTCATTTGGTCCTCTGCAACAGGATAAAGGTGATCAGATAGTTTCCTCTTTGTTGAGAGAGAAGGATCATCATGATTTTCACCATTCACAAGTGCCAGATCTTTCTTCTCGTCGAGTTCAAGCTCCATCTTCACAGCTGGGGTGCTGTCTTTGGGAGCGCTCCGGCAGCGAAGCAGATGCACAGCAATAGCAGTCAGAGTCATGTTGCCAGTATATACACCACAGCAGTGGATACATTTGAAAGCTGGGGTCTTTAAAATGGTGTGCACAGTTGGCATGATATGGTGCCTGTCCTTCAAATGGAACTCGTAGGCTTCTAGGCTAGTGAAAACACCGTAACAAAAAGGGCAAGTTGATACTTTCTTATTGCCATTATTCATATCAGCAGTCTCATGTTGCAGCTTCATGTACAGAGGAATAAGTGTCCTTGAATTTACCCCAGCAAGTAATGCTAGGTATACTTCTTTTTCACAAAGTTCTTCTTTTACAGTTATGTTGAAGTCAAAGTGAGGAAACACCAGGTCACCTTCCGAATCACTCTCAAGTTGAAAACCTTTGTCATCATAATCTGCATGTAGTTTCTTCTTCCCCTTATGTACAGTTTTAGTATGATCCACAAGGCATTTTAGGTCGTGAAAAGTACTGGTGCAAAACAGGCAAGCTAATCCATGTATGAAAATATGTTCTATAAGCTCTGCCTGAGAGAGAAAACATTTACAAGAAAAACACCTGACTGTCTTATCTTTTAGCCATCTCAGAAAAGGTGCACAGGCTGCAACTTTGTCTGTATCAAGCTTGCCCGTCTTCCCTGAACTGCATTTGTGAGCCACTTGCATGTGCACCTGATAGACGTTTGATGGGAAAAGCTCACTGCAAACAGGGCAAGTCTTCCACTGCTTGGCCTGTTTAAGGGCTAGGCTCATTGCAGAGGCAGAGGCAGAAGTCTTGGCAAGGGTATTCGTGGAAGAAGTTACTACTTCAGAGGAAGGCACAGTAGCTGGAGCCTGAGACTGCTGAGTAACTGTACTAGATTGCATCAGCTGAACAGGCATCTGAGGAGGTGGAGCTGTTGTCACCCCTCCACCCGCTGGCACAGGCAAAGCTACTGAAACTGGGGCAAGGGTATACGTAGGTATCCCATTAACTTGTCTGCCAGTTGGAATTAACTGTCGAAGGATAGGTCCCGCAGTCAGTAAAGTAGCATTCTGAGAAACTCCAGGTCTGACAGACGGGTTTACAGGAAGTACTCCTGGTGCAACAGGCTGATTGAACTGGAGAATCCCAGGTCCAACTGACTGGTTTACAGGAAGAACTCCAGGTGCAACAGGATGATTAAACTGAAGAACCCCTGGTGGGATCGCCTGGGTGACTGGAAGGACCCCAGGACCACTGGGCTGGTTCAAGCTACCAACAGGTCGGTTTACAGCAAGGACGCCAGGTGAAGAAGGCCTGTTTACAGGAACAGAGCTAGCCGCAATGGGTCTGTTCAGAGAACCAGCAGGCTGAGTTACAGGGAGAGACCCCGGCAAAACTGGACTGCCAACGGCCCTAACAGATTGATTAACAGGAAGCAGGGTAGGCCGGACAGGCCGAGTGAATGAAAGGACTCCTGGAGGAACAGTTCGACTTATGCTCCCAGGAGGCTGGTTTAGGCAGAGCATGTCAGGTCTCACTGGCTGCTTCACAGGAAGTCGATGAGAAACAAAGACTGGATGAGGAACTGCAGGCCGAAGAGTCACATTGTTCGGACCTGCTTGGCTAGGCAGTAGTGTATGACATGACTGGGCAACTGAAGCTGACGATGATGGATGTGTCAGGCTACTGGAGGCACTTGGTCCAACTGTGTTTGGGACTGCTTTTGTTGGCACCACATTCTGATTCTGATTCATTGATGGAAGTGAAAGTTGGATACATGTAGGAGAAGGTGAACCCACTGAAGCAGTGGTAGGTATCAGCGATGGTGTGGCTCCAGCTGTGGAAGGCTTGGGTGCAATACTGACGATATGCTGTGACTTTGCTTGTCCTGATTTTTTAGGCTGCACTGAAATTATAGGTCTCAATATATTCTCCAGGTCTTTGTGTGCTTCAGATGTCAGGACATGGTATATTAAAGAATCCCGACTGTTTGCAAAAGCATTGCACTTTTTACAGTAGTGATCAGTAAAATTCTCTTCACTTTCATCAGGCCTCTCCTCAAAGTATGTGCTTATTAGGCTTTGGAAATGGGTTACCAATACATGTTTCTTCGTATTATAGTATAATGTGTCTGTAAACTGACATTTCTGGCATATGAAGTTTACTGCATCACTCCGGAATTGTCTCATGCCACCACTCACATTATAGTTTTGAATTTTTTTCTTAGAGTGAAATATACGAAGGTGTTTCCCCACTACTTTGGAATGAGAAGCAAATGCACATTCTGGGCAAGGAACAACTAATTCTTGGTCAACTTCATCTTCATGGTAACGGTTCAAGTGGTTTTTGAAAGAAGAAAGAAATTTTGATGAGAATTTGCAGAGGCTACAGCAGTACGGATTTGTTCTGTATCTCTGAAAAACAAGAAAAGGGGGCAGTTACTTCAACTGGCATCTACAAAAGGCATATTTATGTTGATTGCCCAATAAAAATACCAAAGTTCTGAAAGCCACTATACTAATTTCAGTCAACATAAAAGTTTCTTCAGGCAATCAAAACTTTCCACATCCAAGAGAGCATTAACAAAAAGCCAATATCTTATGCATTTATATGAACACAACTTTCTCATCACTAATATGCTTGCATAACAACACAAACTGTATGCAGAACAAGCAAAATGATGTAGATGTTTTATGTTGCTGTGCTGGCAACATAACCTCATCCCATAGCCCCATTCAAAAACTGGGTGAAAATTTGGATTCTAGCCAACACAGAAAACAATGTGGGAAAGCTACTGCTTGGTGATCAGTTAGTCACCAGGAAACAATAATACAGTTTCTTTACTCTTTGAGATCATCATTTTCAAGACCATCATTTTCTTTTCATCTTCTAATCAGTCATTATAATGGCATCCTAAAAAAATAAATAATACACCAAGTTCCATGTGAACTTAAGAAAAGCATGCACACCTCTTGCTATATTGCAATAATAATAATAATAATAATAATAATAATAATAATAATAATAATAATAATAATAATAATAATAATTTATTATTTATACCCTGCCCATCTGGCTGGGTTTCCCCAGCCACTCTGGGCGGCTTCCAAAAGAATATTAAAATACTGTGATACATCAAACATTAAAAGCTTCCCTAAACAGGGCTGCCTTCAGATGTCTTCTAAAAGTCTGGTAGTTGTTGTTCTCTTTGACATCTGGTGGGAGGGCGTTCCACAGGGAGGGCGCCACTACCGAGAAGGCCCTCTGCCTGGTTCCCTGTAACTTGGCTTCTCGCAGTGAGGGAACCACCAGAAGGCCCTCGGTGCTGGACCTCAGTGTCCGGGTAGAACGATGGAGGTGGAGACGCTCCTTCAGGTATACTGGCTTCTAAGATCGATAGCCATCTAAGAAACAGTTTGCATTGCACAGTTGATCCCATGCTGTATCACAAAGGCCAAAATAAATCCACTAGGTATTTACAAACCAGTGGGCTCAAACAGCATTCTGAAAACTGTAATGAATAAACATACCCTTCTTCTGCTCACAGACTCCCAAAGAGACACATCACTCCACGAAGTGTTGCAGAAATATTTTTCTCCTGGGTCAAAACTTTTCAGGGTCTACGAAAAAACAAAGATTTCTAAAAGAGCATGCAACTAAAAGAAAACCCTATTTTATACAATTCTAAGTCAGTAAGTTCATTATGTTGGATATAAACTGCAGGCTGTATCCAATGCTTCTGCTCCATTCACTCACAATACCTCCCTTGCACAACAGGACTCCCCCCTGCCCTGCAGTCCCAAAACACCAGCAAAAACTACTCCAGAGAGTTGGGGGACCCTCTGAAGCAGATTTTAGGGGCTAGTGAGTAGAGGCGGCACAAGCACAGCTCTACTCACACAATACTGGATACAACCTCAAAATTAAAATTGTAATTTGAAAAATATATATGCTATGTTGCCTTTTTCCAATAGTGGATTTCAAAGTGTGGTAAAGTTGGTGAGCTTATCAGATCTTAAGGCTTCCCCACACTACTTGCTTCTGTGTGGGTAATCTACAGATGACACTGAGCGTGGAAGGTATTAACCCAAGCTATAGAGTCTCACAGCTAGAGTTTTCTTTACAGCTTGTCTCCCCTGCCTTTCCAACTTTGTTCAGATTTCAAGTTTAATACTTCTATATCAAGTGTAGTTTATGGAATTTGAAAGTTTTAAATATTTGCAATTAATTGGGCTAGACTTTTAAAATGCACAATTTCTGGTGTATCTGAACAAGCTTTGCTTGTCAAGAAACTATAGTCATATCTCTGAAGTTAAAGTTCTGTGTGTTTGATGTAATGAAGTGCCCTGGTGGAATGTGTGTTTGTGACTGACCTTGATTTCATGTTTTTTTAAAAAAAAAAAATAACTTAAAAACCCCTATGCATAATCTTTAATAAACCAGTGAGCTTCAAAGGCAACCTAGCCAGATGGATGGGGTATAAATAATAGTAATATGAAAATGAAAAACAACTTGGGGGAACTTCAATTTTTCCTAAAAGAGCAAACAATATTTTGCTCATCTGCTTGGCGCAAACTTTTAAGACTATCAACTTCTGTAAACAAAAAAACAGGATATAGTGACAAATCATGGCAACAATGCATGGAAGGGTAGGTTTTCACTTCATAGTAATGAACTAGCCAGTAACTAGGGGTGGAGCAACAGCAATATGTGTGTGATACCACAACAAAGCCAGGCACAGCTATCTGAATTGCTATACACATTTACAATGTGGCCCCGTTAGCTACATGTTAACTTAGTCATCTGTATTCACACTGTGTGTATGTTGTTTCCAGACTCTACAACATCGCCACCAGCTTCTGCTGCTTTTACACAGCAAAAAATACAATTCTATTCTTGCTTTACTTTCCCCTCAGTCTTTCCAAAATTCAGAAAACCATTAAAATATTATTTACCATGCACAACAAATAGTCAAAGCAAAACAATGACTAATACTCCTGCACAAATTCACCAGAAACTCATGCCAACCTCCTGTTAAGGCGTTAGTTTTATTAGTGAGGAAAGAGCTTTCTCATTGCTGAGATGCACCTGGCTAAATCTGGTGACTTCCCTATTAGTGTTACTGGGTAGATTGAACTTTGTGTATGAAAGAGCTCAGATTACAGCACTGGTCATGGGTCGTTGGTTGTGGTCATTATCAGGAAGGAGTGGATCCTTGTGTAATTGTGGAGTTACCTGAACACTTTGAGAAGAGGTTGTCTGAGAAGACTTGGAGAATTGCCAGACTTCGGGATTTTAAGTTGTTGCAGGAATAACTGCAAGTTGGCTTGTGTGTGGACTTTGTTAAGCAAGGACTTTAAAGTACAGAAACCCCTCTGGTACCAGAAGGAGAGAAGCCTACATGTAACCTGTATATAGTGTGTAAATATGTAGTGTGTGTTTTGTGTGTGTCAAGTAAAACAACTGGTTCATGTTGGTGAGCTTAACAGCTTTACTGAAGCTTCCATAGCATGCACACCGATAGCAAAATATATAGGTGTTGAAGATAAACACACACTCCAACAGCTCCCCAGCAGCCACCAAGACAAAATTATCTGAGCAACTAGTCCTTTATCCAGAAGGAAGCCTAGTCAAATCTCTGCTACCAGTTCCACAAAGACACACTTCCTCTTTCCCATTCTTTTCTCACAATAAAGGAGGAAGCAGGAATGCCCAGTCTTTTTAACTGATGTGCATTCCCACTCCAAGTGAGAGTAGGTTGACTGTATTTGAAGTAATCCTGTTTTTAAAATCTTATGTTTTGAGCTTCACAGCCTCAGATTAATGTACCCAATGCCAATTTGCTTGAATCTGTAAGCTAAACAAAGATCTCTCATTCCATTCATATTTTTATGTGACCTATCATAGTTGGTCTTTTTTCTAGCTTTACAGGTGTTGAAGGAGTTGTGTATTCTGTAAATACTGTTTCTTGACAAGCGAAACTAGTATATTAGTACTTCCTACTTCTGTGCAAACAAAGCTTTCACTTACTTCTACGTTTATTTTAAGAAAAATAGACACATGAAATATATCAAGTCATGTTTCATAGGATGTAATCTAAGAGTCATTCTAAATGAAACACGAGGAAAATGTATTAAATAAATAAATAAATAACTGAAGAGTTCCAATCTGCAAACCTGTCTCTTAATAAAGAGTCAATATGCATGCTACAAGTAAATCGCCAAATTGAATCTTATAAAAAGATAGTTGAAGACCTATGATCACTCACACAGTGACTTACAGAGGATCTCATGATGTTTTACTCATGGACAATTGTACTGGAACTGGTTTTCCACTCCTCTTTTTCAAGCAATATTTCCACACTTATAAGACTCATGAGCTCACTTAAGAAGAATGACAATAGAGAACTATAAGGGTCTTACCTGAAGTAACTCCTGGCAGCTGTCAAGCCCAATATCCTTTAGAATACCCTTTACTTTCTTCCGAGCCTTCCTTATATTATCAAGATTTTGCACAGGAATTTGAAGCATGTTGAATTTTGCCTAGAAAACAAGGTGACACAACATATATACATCATTTTGTTAAATATAATATTTCAAATTATGCTTATGCAATTAGAAAATTCAAATTAATCTCACTTTCATTACTGAGTATTTTAACAAATGAGTATATCTGTAGATTTTACACTTTCTGTGGCAGACAACAAATAATACATATGCAGCTATATTTATCACAGGAAGGTTGCAATTCCTGTACACACTTCCCTGGGAGTAAGTGCCACTGAACACAATAAAAATACAGTAGCACTACCTGTACGCGGGGTGGATTTTACTAGTCAGTAAGGCTTGATTTAAATCTTTTTTTACAGAAAGACTCATTTTTGCTGGTATAATCTTAATATTTACAACCAGATGAAGGTTTCATTTTTGGAATAATAAATTTTCAGAGTAGTTTTTACAGATATCCAAAATTACTGATTTGGTTTATACTAACAGAAAAACAAAGACAGGCAATAAAATTATTGTTTATATTTGGACAGCTTTTCTGCTGTACTTTATTGGAAGGAGAGAAAAACATTTCCTTAATAACAATTCAAACAATTTATTTAACTAAAACAATAACATTATTGCATATGTATCCATGTTTGTTAACTGATGTGGTTAAACTATTTTTTTAACAAAAAACCAGACTGATGATGAAAAACTTAAAACAAATCCTGATTTCCTGATGAATAGCCTTGGAACTATAATGTAACTTAAATAGCAAACTATCTTTAGAAAGATTTTCCTCCAAAAGCATTTTATTTTAAAAATCCGATTTAAATCAAAGAAATCTGATTTAAATAAAAAAGCCCAATTTAAATAATAAAAAAATCCGTTTTTTAAAAAATCATTGATTTTTATCCACCCTGCCTGTACATGAATGCTACTGCTCAAGTTCTTTATTGCTGAAGAGGTGCAATTCTGCTGTTCAAACATTAGCAAGAGAAGCCAAATATAAAATTGCAAGTGGAGACCACCACAAAACTTCAGTATTTTCCTTCCAGCATCTATTTGTCTGAAGAAGTTGCTCAAAGTACTAAGTTACTGAAATGTAAGTAGTAATCTGTATTAAGAGTTTAGAAGCCAAACTCAAGGTGTGAATTTCAGATACACACTTCTTTAGTTTGATTGCTATACACTGCCAAGTGATATGTCACAATACTAGCTGACAAAAATAGCTACATCTTTCAAGACATATGATGTGCATGCTACGCAATACCACCACCAAACAATCCATAGGGCAAACACAGTTACAGCCAGAAAGCCATACTACCTCACTACCAACTGTGTTCCCTAATAGGTATATACAATCTTCCAAGCTAACTGCTACTTGCAAGAGCAAAATCATACCAGGTCCTCAGTAGGGACCCCCCCCCATTCACCCCCAGCTTTGAAAACATACTATGGTAAGTATCACATGCACTTCCAAGTTTCTACCTATTCAAGAGATATGTTAAGAGATGTTAAGATTTTGGGGGGTACCTAGTAATATGATCCCAAGATGCAGAACATTCAAAATGCTATGACAAGGTCATTCGTCTGTTTATAAGAGTACAGTGGAACCTTGGTTCTCAAACTTAATCCGTTCCAGAAGTCCATTCGACTCCCAAAACCGTTCAAAAACCAAGGTGTGGCCTCCAATTAGCTGCAGGAGCTTCCTGCACTCAAATGGAAGCCGTGTTGGACATTCAGCTTCCGAAAAACGTTCAAAACTCGGAACACTTATTTCTGGGTTTTCAGTGTTCAGGAGCCAAATTGAATGAGTACCAAGGTGTTCGAGAACCAAGGTATACCAGAATGTAATTACCTGATGCAAAACTGAAAGCAACAGATACTGCTATACCGCCGAGACTGTAAGCACGGGCTGAGACACTTTTCAGTTGGCAAGTAAAAAATAATACCATCAATTGACTACAATAAAGTATTCCATGAAAAATGTTCTTTTGTATGTGGTGACTTCTAAAAACTGATAAGGGTGTCATTTGAAAGCTTGGTATTAAGAGGTTTTTTTATATGGATGTTTCAAGGACTTCTTTTTCCAAAGAGCAGAGATTGTTCAAGGATGCATTTGTAGTAGCTGCATTAAAAATTCCAACCAGAATGACATCTAGTGTCTAACCATCTTCTCTAACTTAATGTGATGGGCATGGTAACTTACTTCCTGTATAATAAAGCCAGCCTATGATTCTTCTCCCATAACTGCTTGCCTTTAACCTTGTAACTTCCCATTTATTGTACACAAATAAGATATAACCATCTTGTATTGAATTACTCGTCATGGGTGACCAGGAATTCCATGCAAGCACATTCATGGAACTTCATCCAGGTGAGCGAGCAGGCTGGTGGAGTGGGGTACAAATCATTGTGTGCCTCTTCTGTCAGCTCATCCATCTTCAATGCCAGGAAACAAAGTACCTTCCTCCCAGGCTAGAATGGAAATGCAAGAGGATCAGAGAAATTGCTCTGTCCATGCTCCATCAACACACTCAGCTTCCACAATAGCTGTGGTGTGGAGGAAGCAAAGTCCCTTCCTTCCTGACCAGTACAGCAATGAAGATAAAATATCCACAGTCCAATGAGGAACCCATGAATTGCTCCAATCCTTTTAAAAAAGCCATTGCCACATCTTAATTTTAAAAACTTACATCCTATGCTTCCATCGCAGTCACAATAGTGTGGCAGTGAATTCTGTAAGATGTAACATGTTGCCTTAATTATTTACCGTTTTACCCTCAGCCTAGTACCAATCAATTTCATCAGGTGACTCCAAGTTCAATTTTCCCCACCATTTCTAATTTTATAAGCTATCAATGTTCAGGTTTTTCATATTTTTGTTCAGTGCTAGCCACAGGTTATTCATTATTCAGCTAACACATTTTTTGCAAAAGCCATATCGCGGCATAACCAGAGGATGAAATGCACATACAAACAGAAGACTGCAATGCTAAATAGCCAGTGTGGTAGGATTCCAGCAGGTGGAAGAAGCAGGCAAAGTTTCCAGTGCAACTGGATGCAACCAAAGCTTTCAAAACATATCCAGCACCATGCATGTACTTCTTCCCTTTCCATCCCCTGAGCATGCTGTGGCTACTTAGAACTGTTGTCTAAGAGAACAACACATTGCATTGGTACGCGAGTAACTGCCATGCATAAGCTTGTTAACTGTGCTATGCACAGCTGCTTACTTAGCCAGTGTGGTGTAGTGGTTAAGAGTGGTAGACTCGTAATCTGGTGAACCGCTCCTCCACATGCAGCTGCTGGGTGACCTTGGGCTAGTCACACTTCTTTGAAGTCTCTCAGCCCCACTCACCTCACAGAGTGTTTGTTGTGGAGGAGGAAGGGAAAGGAGAATGTTAGCCACTTTGAGATTCCTTTGGGTAGTGATAAAGCAGGATATTGAATCCAAACTCTTCTTAGCAGTATCAGACTGGAGCTGACAAAAGTCAAAGCAAGGAACCTTCCCACAGTGCAGCCCACCACATACATGCCTGCTCTCCATCTTGAACCATGTGCCAGGCTCCTCTTGAACTCTGTTCCTGGGATACACACTTGCTGCCTGAGCTTTCATAGGTAAGGAGACAAAAGTGTCTATGTTTGGCCTGGGAGCACTGAGATGGAAGGTAAGCTGTGCCTACTGGAACAAAGAACTTTCTCCTCCTTTGTTTCTCTTGTCTGCATTTATTTGGAAAGTGTGTGAGACAAAGTCATGAGACAAAGATCTCACCTTCTTCTGACTCAGGGTCTTGCCTCTGATGTAGCCCTCTAAAACTGTGGACCCCTGAGCACGTAGAGGGGAAAGCCCACCATAAATCTACATCTTCAGCTGCTTCAGGATCAGATCTCTATAGAACTTGTATGCAAGACCTGGACTGGAGCTGTTCCTGACCCTAGTGAACTGGAAAACATAATTCCTGGACTGGACTGCTCCACTTTATACATGATACATAATTTGGTTTGCTCACCACTTTCTCATGTGAGAATAATGTTTTGCATAACAACATAGTCAACATGAGACAGAAAATAGTGCTTTATTTTTCCATGAAAAATGTTCTGCTTCATAGGTTCAATGGTAACAGTTACCCCTTAAAATATGTTAGGCAAGCAAAGTTTTTAACCATTTTTTACTATATATATATATATATATATATATATATATATGCAGGTTTTGGTGTCCTCGGGTGTCTTCCCGTGTAAAAGTTGGGGTGTCTAGGCGACGTTTCGACGAGGTCTCACTCGTCATCTTCAGGCTGGTGCTTTCGGCTTCTTGTTACTGGAACAGAGCCTGGCTCTGTTACTGGCTCTGTTCCAGTAACAAGAAGCCGAAAGCACCAGCCTGAAGATGACGAGTGAGACCTCGTCGAAACGTCGCCTAGACACCCCAACTTTTACACGGGAAGACACCCGAGGACACCAAAACCTGCATTCCTGTACCCGTGAAAATCTACGAAAAAAAAAATATATATATATATATATATATGCTTTCGTAGATTTTCACGGGTACAGGAATGCAGGTTTTGGTGTCTTCGGGTGTCTTCCCGTGTAAGAGTTGGGGTGTCTAGGCGACGTTTCGACGAGGTCTCACTCGTCATCTTCAGGACACACTATCTACCGGAAAAAAACACACACCAACCGCTACTTACATGCACAATCACACCACCACCCTGCACAAATAAACTCCGTAGCCAAGACTCTCATCTCCAGAACCAAACGCCTGGCTGACAAAGACCACTTGACAACTGAGTTACAGAATCTCTCAAATGTGTTAATCGCCAATGGATACCAGCAAAACAGGGTTACGAAGCTAATCCAAAAAGAAACACCCCCCAAAAACCAAGACACAGAAGAAAACAATGGCATGGCCCTCCTTCCTTATATCAAGGGCACTACAGATAAAATTAGCAAAATCCTCCATAAACACAATATCAAAACAGCCTTTTGCACCAACCAAAAAATAGCCAATATCCTCAGAAACCCCAAAGATAAAATCCAGTTGGAAAACCAAGGGGTCTATGAAATACCCTGCAAAGTCTGCCCAGCCACGTACATTGGACAAACAAACAGACGAATAAATGCACGTATCGCAGAACACAAGAATGCCGTCAAAAAAGAAGAAAAAACTTCCTCTCTTTTCCAACACATGAAAGAAACAGGACACGAAATTAATTTTGCAGATTCCAAATTGCTCTTTAACATGGAACATCACCACAAGAGAATAATCATGGAAGCCATCGAGATAGAGAAACACCCTCACAACATGAACAAGCGTGACGACACGTCCCGCCTGCCAGACATCTGGAAATTAGCCCTCCCCACAAAAACCGACACCAGAACCAGAGGCACACAGAACGCCATCACCAATCAACCACACCAGACCCAAACCCAGACCCTCTCCACAGATAAATTACAGACACCATCCAGTAGCCAAACCATGGTGGCACCTCCGGATGCTGCACCCCCCTGCAATCCCTACACAGATCTGGCTGGCACAAGACACAAAACCACAGCTCGCCCCTATACACGAAGCCAAGCCAGAGCACAACTAAGTGCAGTACAGCCATCTTCTCAGAAAAACTCTTCACAAAGCTCAAGATGTCAAGACACGAAGGCTTTAGCAACTAATCCACACCTAATGACCCACCTAAGTGGTACTCAGAATATCACCCAAGAAATCACTCAAGATATCCCTCAAGTAATTAAGGAACAAAAGAAGAAAAGGCACATTAGCCTGGGAACTTCCTCTCTGCCCAGAACATTGGAGGCTATACACCACACCCCCTCAACAGTATTTATAGGAACTCAAACACTGAGATCCTGCTCTGTTCCAGTAACAAGAAGCCGAAAGCACCAGCCTGAAGATGACGAGTGAGACCTCGTCGAAACGTCGCCTAGACACCCCAACTTTTACACGGGAAGACACCCGAGGACACCAAAACCTGCATTCCTGTACCCGTGAAAATCTACGAAAGCAAATATATATATATATATATATATAATAAATAAGCATACTAAATTAGAACTCTCTAGGAAATCAGAAAAGAAATTCCATGGAAACTGAAAATAATCCAATACAAATTCCACTATGTTAATTAGCCTAATCACTGAATATTAAGGGCAAAAGAGCTGACAGAGATAAATGACATAAGTTTGAGCAGCAATGGAGTTACAAGACAAAGACCAAGACCAAAAGAACCATAAGGAAATTTTACATTTACATCAGTGCACAGGAGAGAACTTCACTTCACTCAAAGCCTTCCCTTGGCTACAATTCCAATTGCTGAAACAATAATCTGCCATAGAACATGGTGTTTTGACTCTTAAGCAGCAAAATTCCAGCCATGACAGATCTCTCCTGCTCTTCCTTGTTTCAAGATCATGATCTGAAGAACAATTCTGTGCACAACTACATTCGAAAGCCTCTCCAGTTTGATCTTAAAATGTGAAGATGCATTAAACAATTTTTTAAAAACTAATATAAGGCAATCAAGATTGCATATTCAAGTCATCTGTCAGGGATGCTTTAGCTGAGATTCCTGCATTGCAGGGGGCTGGACCATATGACCCTCAGTCTTTCCAACCCTACAATTCTATCATTAACCTGCCATCATTCAGCATGTCTACTCTGGACTAAACACTCAGGCCAAGACAGCCATGACAACACTGCTGACTAGGAGAAGCAACAAACACACTACGTTTTCTTTAAAAGACTACATTGATACACCTGCCTGCAGAAATACCAAGTTTCCACATAGAATTTATGAGCTCCTGAAGCGTTTACTACATCAGCTGAAGAGAAGGGCAGAGGCTGGAGAAATAACTTTTGAGTTGAATGGTGTCCTTTTCCCATCCTCAGCACCCCCTGGGAAATTCACCAAACCTACTGCACCTGGAGCCAGGTGCGGTAATAGGTAAAGGTAAAGGGACCCCTGACTATTAGGTCCAGTCGTGGCCGACTCTGGGGTTGCGGCGCTCATCTCGCTTTACTGACCGAGGGAGCCGGCGTACAGCTTCCGGGTCATGTGGCCAGCATGACTAAGCCGCTTCTGGCGAACCAGAACAGCGCACGGAAACGCCGTTTACCTTCCCGCTGGAGTGGTACCTATTTATCTACTTGCACTTTGACGTGCTTTCAAACTGCTAGGTTGACAGGAGCCCACCTTGGTACCTGCTTATAAATGCAAGCCCTGCCCAAGAGACAATAAAGAAGCTGCAGCAGAAAGGGCAGAGGCTGGAGAAGGAACTGTGAATGGAGGGGCGGGTTATTTGTATCAGCAATTATTTGTTAACTGTATTTCTGTAAACTGTTAATTGCATTAATGCAATTATTTGTTAAATGCATTTCTGTATTATTTATTGTTTGTTGCTGTTTCAGTTTACAGTACTTCATTTGAGAGATTTTTTAAATATATTAAGCTGCATATAAATGGAGTAAAGAAAAAAATAGTGCTTTAGTAAGAAGATAAAGAGGGCAAAATCACAGAAACAAAATGTGTCTGAGCTGCAAAGTGTTACCTCTCTCATTTTCCTTCTCACTTGTATGTGAGCACAGGACTTCTTCCCTCTTCTCTTGTACTGTCTCCTCTGCACCTTTGGTTATCCTGCCTTTCCTGATGATCTCCCTTTCTTAATCTAACTGTGGGCCAGGAACACATTTGCAAGGGAGTCAGGTTCAAGCCTTTACAAGCCTAAAATGTTAGATTTCTCCAGCTGCCATATGGTTAGCCACTATAACCAAAGAGAGGCATGCACTTCTAAGGCCATACAGGCACATGACTTTGTGAAAAAGGTTCTGGATTCCAGGTCTCAGTGGAATATGAGTTCTCTCACAGACTCTTCCATTTGTGCATGGAAATACAGATCACTTGCTGGAAACAGACCAATCACACATACAGTACCACAGTGACTATTAAATGCAAGATCCTAAAATGTGCAACGCTATCAACCAACCCTCAAGTGTTGGGACCAGAAAAGTACCACACTAGCCAGCCACCACTCTATAAACAGCCTGGACAGCTTGCTCCAGTCCATCTCTGTAACTCAAACCCCGTTAATGCACTTCCTTAAAAAATCACAACCTTAAGCAACCGGTTTAGTATTCAAAAATGATTTTTTAAAAAAAAAAATGGGTCTAGCTTTCGCCACCCCCCAACGAAGCAGTCGAGAGTTTACAGGCTTCCTGAAATCATTCATGTTTCACATGAAGGAGAGCGGCAGAGCTGGTGCTGTTAAACGCATAATAATAATAATAATAATAATAATAATAATAATAATGCTGCAAACACGAATGCCTCACGACATTCCATCCTCCCTAGCCGCCGAGGAACCCCCGGACTTTATTAGAGCTGGTGGCAGCGCGGGGGAGAGGCGAGCAGGCTGAGGGAAGAAGCCCTTTCTTCCCTTCGCGGCTTTCCCCCCCTCCGCTCCCGCGGAAGGGAAGGCGGACTTCCCCACGAGGCTGGGGTTGCCCTCTGGCTGTGGCTTGGCTGGCAGCGCACCGAGGCGGCTCCTGCCAAGGCGGCCTGAGGAGGGCGGAGGCCGCCCTGGGCACCAGAGAGCCCGGGCTCAGCGAAGCGCCGCAATGTTGCACTTACCTGCCCGGGCGGCAGGGGGAGCCCGCTGCCCGCCCGCCGGTTCTTGCGCTCGTGCCTCTCCGAGGCGCTTGGACGCGTTGCAGCCTCCGGCGCCACCTCCTCCTTCCGCGGCCGCTTGCTTGGTCGCCCGGCTGCTCGGTCACTCCTTCCGCGGCCGCCCCGCCCTGCCCCGCCTCCCGGTCCCGACCTGCAGCCCGCGCTCAGTGGCCCAGCAGGACGGGCAGCGGCGGCAGCAGCAGTACCAGGAGCAGCCGCAGCATCCTCGCCCCGACCGCTCGCCCTGCAGCGTCCGACCGGGCGCCCCGCTCAGCCCCACTGAGCCCGCGCTCCCATCCACCCACCTCCGGCTGCTACTCCTCCCTCCTTCCCAAGCCAGAAAGAGAAAATGGCGCTCGATTTGTCCAAGGAAGTGACGTCGGCCCTCATTTGCATGTCAATCGGTGGACCAATAGGGAGGCGCGTGGTCCAGGGCTCCCATTGGTTCCCTCCATCAGCACCAACTCTCCAGGAAGGATGGTGGGGCTTCTTGGGAGCGCTCTGGGAGTGCTATAGAGGTGCCCCCCACCCTTAAACTACTCACCTGTGCCCTCCACTTCCCTTCCCTTGCTCTGGCACAACTCCTGGAACAACTCCGAAGTGGAAACTCCCGCGTGATTTCGTGCTATGACGTCATTTTCAAGGGGGCGTGGCGCTGTGACGTCATATCATGTGATGCCATCACGTGGCCATGCAGTATTTCCCTTGCATATTTGCACAGAATGTTGTGGAAGCCTTGTTTGCAATCAGTATGTTGGTGAAATCCCACCTTACAGCCAGCAGCCAATGAAATGCTGCCATGTCAAAAAGCTTTGCATCTCATTGAATGAGGGAACCACTGAAGCCTCTGAGGGAAAGTGTTTCACAAGGTTCACACTTTTCAACAGCATATACACCTTGACATACAAAAAAATGAGGAATACTCTTTCCTCAAAGAGTATTCCTCAAAGAGCAGGAAGGATAAACTAGATTGTCTATCATAACTTCATAATAAGATTGTTCATGAGCCTTAGGAACCATTGTGAAATGTTAATGAGGACCACTATATGATAGATGGAACCACCAACCAATAAATGCAACTAGAGCAGAACACAGACCAATCCTTGTGGAGCATCTCAGCCTAGTTCTTACTAGGCAATTTAATATTTTATATCTTTCTTGGTCTTGGGTCTTTTAAGGTCTTGGGTTTTCCCAATGTAGAGCTCCAACTTTCCTTCTTAGTCTAATGTGCTGATCTGTTGAAAAATTGCTAATCTAAGTGACAGCAACAAAATAGGACTTTCATGATTCTGTCTACCCAATGTGCAGGAAAAAATTTTTGGGGGTGACTATATAATATATATTTGAAATATGGTGTCAGTATTGTGATAATACAATGGCAAGAGGTAAGCAAGTTCCATTATAAGTAAACATATTATAGGCAACAGAAGAGGTAGCCAACATGGGGCTCTCCATGTGGTGTTGGGCTCCCATCAATCTCAGTAAAGGATGGTCATGGATGATGGTCAACAATATCACTTTGACTATACCTTGGCAATAGTACACTTGGTGATGTTTGGAACATGGAACACTGAAGTACCTGTATAGGTTACTTCCCATGAAACTCCTGTTATTTCCCATTCATGTGCTATTGTTTACACATGATGTTAAAGAGATGCAGGATCAGCCTATGCAGAAACAGCTTCCACGCTTCAAAGAGATCATTTGGAACAGACTGAGACCCTACCTGCCTGTGCAGTGTCTCGCCAGGGTGGTACATGCTCTGGTTATCTCCCACTTGACTTCTGCAATGCACTCAACGTGGGGCTACCTTTGAAAGTGACTTGGAAACTACAACTAATCCAGAATGTGGCAGCTAGACTGGTGACTGGGAGTGGCCGCCAAGACCATATAGCACTGGTCCTAAAGGATCTACACTGACTCCCAGCACATTTCCAAACACAATTCAAAGTGTTGGTGCTGACATTTAAAGCCCTAAAAAGCCTCGACCCAGTATACCTGAAGGAGCGTCTCCACCCCCATCATACAGCCTAGACACTGAGGTCCAGCTCCAATGGCTTTTTGACAGTTCCATTGCTGCAAGAAGTGAAGTTACTGGGAACCAAGGAAGGCCTTTTGAGTAGTGGTGCCTACCCTGTGGAATGCCCTCCCATCAGATGTCAAAGAGCTAAATAACTACAGTATACAACTTTTAGGAGACATATGAAGGCAGCCCTGTATAGGGACGTTTTTAATGTTTGATGTTTTATTATGCTTTTATATTTGTTGGAAGCCACACAGAGTGGCTGGGGCAACCCAGTCAGATGGGCAGGGTATTACTATTACTACTACTACTACTACTACTACTAGTCATACCTCAGGTTACAGATGCTTCAGGTTGTGCGTTTTTGGGATACGGACGTGCTGAAACCCAGAAGTACCAGAACAGGTTACTTCCTGGTTTCGGCGCTTGTGCAGAAGCACTAAATCACGCTTTGTGCATGCGCAGAAGCGTCAAATCGCAAGCCGCGCATGTGCAGACGGGTTGTGAACGTGCCTCCCGCACGGATCACATTCGCAACCCGAGGATCCACTGTACTGCTACAATAATAATAGACTGTAGTTGGGGATGAGAACTGGGCAGCTTTAAATAAGGACTAAACACCTGAGCTTGATTCAGAGAGTGGCAAATAACTTTTCAAACACTTGAAAACAAAACATGATGACAGTAGGAAAGGGTTGTATTTAAGACTGAGACTGCCTTGCTTGTCTGGGTTGATGACCTTTGTCAGCAGAAAAACAGGAATATGACACTACTATTTCTCCTGAACCTCTTAGATGGTTTTGATACCACTGATGATGGTATTCTTCTGTCTGACATGTATTGGGCATTGGAGGGCACTATTTTGCAGTCATGCAGCTCCTACCTGATCAGAAGATTCCAGAAAACAATGATGGGAAGACATTATTTCCCAATGAGCCTTGTTCACAGTGTCCCGCAGGGATCTATTCTGTCTCCCATGCTTATATGTTCATGAAACTACTAGCAGAGGCAATCTGGAGTGGGTTGTCCTTGTAACGCTAACAACACCAAGCTCTCTTTCTCCTTTCCATCTGAACCAGATGTCTTCCTTGAACATCTGGTTGGTGTCAGAAGCAGACTAGACCAAAGTAAACACAGTGAAATGTACTCCAGAGAAGTTGCAGATACTAACAATGGATGGTTCTAAAATCAAAGAAGTGGTAGAATGGTCTGTCCTGTATGGAATCACACTCCCACTGAAAGAACAAGTTCACAGGTTGGAAGGAAGCCTTGAATACAGGGTTCCTGCTTTCTCAGGTGAAGGCTGTGGCTAAGCTTGCATCTATCAGGTCTATGCTTTTCTGGAAAAGAGAGACCTTGCAACTGCATGCCCTGGTGACCTCTTGATTGGACTATGCTACTGTGCCCCATGGAGGACACCCCATGAAAGCACTTCTAAAAGTTCAGTTCGGCAAAAATGTGTCAACAAGTCTGGTGAAGAGTGGTAGCCACCAGGAGCATTAATACTACACGTGTTCCACTGGTTTCCAATCTGTTTGGGGCTACTTTCACAGCACCAGCAGTTCTTACATTTGAAGCCCTATAGAGTGTAATTTCTGTTTGCTTGATGGCATGCCTACTTCCATATGTATCTCCATGATCAAGGTCCAGTAATTAATCTCTGCTGAAGGTGCTGCTGCTTTGAGAAACTAGGTTGTCCTTGACAACTAAAAGAATGTTCTCTCTTGCTGCCCCATGTTTATGGAATTTGTTACGACTGAAGATTCATCAGATATGAGAACTTAGCCCATTCATATGGACAATTAAGTATAATTGAGCTGTAGTTCATTGTATTATTCTCCTTGCTGGTAACATAATAATGCTGATTTATTTTTGTATTTTTCTTTGGATGTTGTACTGTATCTATTTTGTTTTTGCTGTTGTTAATGTTTTTTGCTTTGAGAATTCATTGGCATGAAAAGTGCATTTTAAATACTTAACATAAATCATAAGGTAAAGGGACCCCTGACCATTAGATCTAGTCGTGGCCGACTCTGGGTTTGCGGCGCTCATATCGCTTTATTGGCCGAGGGAGCCGGCGTACAGCTTCCGGGTCATGTGGCCAGCATGACTAAGCCACTTCTGGCGAACCAGAGCAGCGCACGGAAATGCTGTTTACTTTCCTGCCGGAGCAGAACCTATTCATCTACTTGCACTTTTGACGTGCTTTCAAACTGCTAGGTTGGCAAGAGCAGGGACCGAGCAACGGGAGCTCACCCCGTCGCGGGGATTCGAACCGCTGACCTTCTGATCTGGAAGTCCTAGGCTCTGTGGTTTAACCCACAGCGCCACCCGCGTCCCAAACATAAATCATAGTATCATAGAACTGTAGTTAGAAGAGACCCCAAGGGTCATCTAGTCCAATCCCCTGCAATGCAGAGATCTCAACTAGATCATACAAGACAGATAGCCATCCAACCTCTGCTTAAAATCTCCAAGGAAGGAGTCTGCCACCTCTCATGGGAGTCTGTTCCACTGTCAAACAGCTCTTACTCTCAGAAAGTTCTTGATGTTTAATCGGAATCTCCTTTCTTGTAACTTGAATCCATTGGTTCAGGTCCTACCCTCCAGAGCAGAAGAAAACAAGCTTGCTTCATCTTACATGGAAGCCCTTTAGATATCTGAAGATGGCTATCATCTCTCCTCTCAATCTCCTCTTTACCAGGCGAAACATACCCAGTTCCTTCAACTGATCCTCATATGGCTTGGTTTCCAGACCCTTGATCTTGGTCACCCTCCTCTGCACACATTGCAGCTTGTCAGTATCTTTAAATTGTGGCACCCAGAACTGGACACAGTACTCCAGGTGCGGTAGGACTCTAGACATATGTTGATGCTGCCTAGAATAGCATTCAATTTTTTTGCTCCTGCATCACACTGTTGACGCATGCTAAACATGTGGTCTACTAAGACCTCTCAATCAATCCTTTTCACATACAGTATAGTGGACACTCGTTGCGAACGTGATCTGTGCGGGAGGCATGTTCACAACCTGCAGCGTCCGCAACCCACAGCACCGCATCTGCGCACACACGGGTTGCGATTCAGCACTTCTGCACATGTGTGAGCACCGAAACCCGGAAGTAACTCGTTCCGGTACTTCTGGATTTCGGCACGTCCATATCCTGAAAACGTGCAACCTGAAGCGTCTGTAACCCGAGGTATGCCTATACTTGCAACAGGTGGCACTTAATAGTCTCCCTTATACCGAGTCGGTCATCTAGCTACTTCTGTTGACTCGAAATACCTCTTCAGGGTTTCAGACAGGAGTCTGTCCATCCCTTCACAGAGATGCCAGGACTGGACCTTTGGTGTGCATTAAGCTTGTAAGAACATAAGAATAAACTATTGGGCCAGGCCAAAGACCCATATAGTCCAGCCCTCTGTTAGCTAGGTGCTAAAGGAAAGCTTGCAAGCAGAACCTGGGCACAGCAGAGCTCTCCTGCGATTCTCAACAGCTAGTATTCAGAGACCTACTGCATCCTGACAACAAAGACAGGACATAAACATCAGAGCTAGCAGCCCTTGATAGCTTTATGACTCTAGTAAATGAAGAGTTCACTATCTAAACTTGATATTGTAAAACGTTATAGGCAACCTGCTGGCCTTGGCCCAATGTTGTGTGGATGGAAGGAAAAAATGGGAGACAGCCGACTTTGGCATTTGGGTCTGTCTGCTGCCGGCACACAGTCAGCGACAGTGTGATCCCCATTCCCTGGGTCAGGCAGCCCTTGACAGAAGGTTCCTCCTCCCCCCCCCCCCTTGGTAGAAGCACATCACACTGACTTTCACCACATCAAACGTGAAACCTGATGAGTCTGTCTTTGCACATTACAAGCAACAGACAGCATAAAAATTCAACACCGAAATATCCATCACTGATAAAGCTCCCATCTCAGAGCGGTGGCTAGATTAGGAATTACCTTTTTGGAAAAGAAAAGTATGGGCTGCTCCTCCTTTAATTGCACTCTGTGTCTCCCAGGAACAATGTTGCAGCAAGACCAGCCTGGCTTTATCCGTTAGCCAGGGATACAGCTGTTGCAGGGAGCTTGTATCCCCAGTCCCTGCCAGAAAGAATCTTTACCCCTGCCAGTTGTCCTGGGGCTTCAGAGCTGAAGGGAAACATCCTCTGGCCTCCTCCCTTAGCCAAGGCAGGGATCAGGGACCTGATCTGGCTGGTGGGGCCAGTTGCTCCTTAGCTCCCCTACCCCGTGTGGACCAAGTGTGACATGTGGGCATTGCAGCCAACCTGCCAATCACCTGAGATCACCAACCTGCCAATCACCACAGAGATGCTGGGACTTCAAAGCACCACTGAAGGATTACAAGCAGTCCTGCATGGTGCTTTGAAGCGCTGCTGATCCGTAGGCTTGGTCACTGCCCATCATCTGATAGGGGGGTGGCTTCAACCCTGCTTTTCTCAGGCAGGAATTGGCAGCACAAGCAATCAAGTTCCTCATGGGGGAACCAGCTCATCAAGTGACATCTCTACCTGCCTCATATTTATCGTATTATATAGTTTATTTATTAGATTTCCTCCCTTCATCTGAGGATCACAGGACAGTTCACAATATAAAAACACAAAAATACTTTCCACAGTAACAAACAAAAATAATAACCCCCCATCTCAGTTTAAAAGGTAATAGACTGTTTAATTAGCCAAAGGCCTAGGAGAAGAGGAATCTTTTTGCCTGCTGCCTAAAGATAGGCAATGAGTGTGCCAAGGAGCCTCCCTGGGGAGCCACCACAGAAAAGGCCCGTTCTCGAGTTGCTGCCCTTTGGAACTCTCATGATGATCACCTCATATGATGATCCAAGGGCCCAGTTTTGTTGGTATGGCAGTCACATATACCATCAGGAGTGGGGCAAGTGGGTGTGGTTTCAGGAAAACAGCTTCACGAGTGATACTGGGACCCATGCCAGGTCAAATTTAGCCTGCAGACTGGAGGTTCCCTAACCACGAACTATTGGACCGAGTGTATATGTGTGTCTACTATTACTGCCTTGATCATGTGATTGAAAAGTGGGGTATAAATTTTATACAACAATCAAAACGAAAATAGGCAAAACCGATTTTCTTCCCCCAGCACACTTTGCAGCATTCTATTGCTTTTAAGCTGTATCTGCACATGCTGGTTCCAATGCCACAAATAAACTGGACAGGGAACCAACTGCTTAAGTTTATGGAGTTGTGGTAAATAAGAGCAAAGTGTTGTCCTGAACATCTAGACTGGCCTGAAGAATTAGTGCAGGTATGTTTCTGCCAAGCTGAGAATTATGCCAGTGTTCCCAAGCAACTGGTATTCAACTGGTATGATCCACCTCCCTGTGATGGGGAGGTGGATCATAGCTATGCTGGCTTATTAGCCACTGACAGCCTTAAAGACTTGGGTGCTTAACATTTTTTGTGTCCAGCCAGGTCTATCCAAATTGTGCCAGGCCTACAAAGGAAAGAAAGGTGGCAATGAGAATACCTATAAGGGCTGTTCTCTGGTTCTGGTTAACAGAAGTTCTCTGGATGATCCATTTGATGTGCTCCATGTTATTCACACCAAGTCAGGGTAAGCTGTCAGGACAGCAGAGCTCCTAAACTGGTGGAGCTTCTTTGCCAGCTCTTCCTCCCACAGCACCCCTATTCAGACCATTAAGAATGCCTCTGCTGAAGACGACTGTCTAGAGGTTTTTTTCCAGCCAGAATTCAGTGCCGTCACCTCTCAGGTAGGTGCCGTTGCCATTATAAGAGAACAAGGGAAGTGTTTGTGGTGAGCTCAATATATTCAACATAAACAAAATATTCAATACAGCTCAATTATACTTGAGATGTTAAAACCCTGCTTGAAAAGAAAAGCTTTAATTGTCCATATGAATGGGCAAATTCTCATATCTGATAAATCTCTAGCCGTAACAAATTCCATAAACACGGGGCAGCACAATGGTACATACATGGGGCTTGTCTTGCCATGAAAATGAATGGCTCCAGCCACCTCAGGCTTCATGCAAACAATATATTCAAAATGCAAACTTAGCACTGCAAATTCACCCAGAGTTCATGCCATCATATCAACAAATAACATGAGGATACGAAATATGTAGTCATGTAGAAGAAATGCATTTAAGAAAAATGGTTGTTCCCTCATGTCCACTAACAGGACTTCTTGTGGTTATTTCAGAGCTAAATTTCAGAGCAATTTTAAAAGCGATCCTTTATGCAAGTTTCAACATGTTTAATGCAATTAAAATAGACAAGCAGAGCATTCTTACAATACTTTATATACACAATGTTTTATGTGACAGATGTGCAGGAGCGAAATGCAGGTATATTAGAGGAAGTGATCATCCTAATGAGATTGCTTAACATTTAAAACAGAATATACATGTTCTTTCAATCACCAAGCAAAAGAATGAAGAAGAATACAAGCAATTTTAAAACCAATTTTTGTTTGCAATTTTTTTTTTAGATGAACGATCTCAAAGGCATGCTTGAGAACAGAGATTTCAAGCAAAGTTGTACAGAGCCAACCTAAATATGTCATTGGAACAGATCCATTTGTCGTTAATGTTCTTGAGAACAAACAACTGGTGAAATCCCATCACTGGATCATCATCCACCTACATTAAGAGAAGATGACATTTTAGATTCTTTATAAATATGGCCATCATGTAAACAGAAGCCCCATAGTAGTCTTAAACATAACAAAGCAAAATCCAACCAGATTTAAGCCCTTTTATGCCTTGCTGATTTTGGTGAAAAGATAAATCAGTGAAATCTTACAGTATGTCATTTTGATTACATTGTACCTTCTGTTTCATTTTATGTGGCAGATGTATTGTATAGCATCTAACACACACACTTTCCATTTTTATTGCTCGGTTTATGATATTTTAAATAAAGAAAATTCTGTTCGGACGCTTTAATGTTTCAGCTTTAACACTGAGGTAGCCAAAGATTTAAATGCTTTGCACATGCCAAAGATGATATTAATTTTCAAACTTACCTTCAGCTGACCAACAACCATACTAAGGATACAGTTGTCAGGAGCTGGTTGGTGATCTTGGGATGTTATGTTGTGCTGAATTTTTTGGAAAGGGAGTCTCTAGTACCATAAAGAGAACAAGTGTTAGACCTGCCTAGTTTACTAGATATAGAATACTAGCAACATGCAAACACATGAGAAACAGACCAAGTCAATCAGTGCTCTCCTTTCAGTTCCTCGGTTAAACTATTGGATTTAATTATTTTAAAACACTTACACAACAGGCAGCAAGCTAGCCTTGCAGGGGGTTGGACTAGATGACCCTTGGATCCCTCCCAACTCTACAATTCTATGAACTACTGATTTCAAGTAGGAACATACCAGCAATTTTTCCATGATTGATGCTTTCCCTTGGTATTGCTGCCCTTCCCATGATAAACAAGAAGCATCTGTCTGCAAAAAGGTATACATTACTAAAACCTATACATTAAAAAGACCAAAGAAAAGCAAAGTACACAGGTTCAACCCCTAGGTATGCCTTCAGGGAGCTCCACTCCTCATCCTACTCAGCTTCCCACAATTGTCTGCACCCATCCCCAAAGTTTGGCAAAACCTATGGTAGTATTTTCTGGGTCCTTGGCTCAAACTGCAAGCACTTCACATTGGAAGGGGGGAACACTGTGACTGATAAGAAAACACACTATTACGCCTAAAGTATTTGGAAAACTTCAATCACAAGAATCTACCTTCAACTACCGATAGGAATAAAAGGAAGCTGCCTGGGATCTAAAATTTACAATATTTTGTTATTAACAAACACAAACAACAACAACAGACCCAAGTTTTGGTTAGGCACATCAACCACATCTTAACTTTTGCTGCTTTGGCAAAGATGCCAAGTCAATAACCCAGGACCAATGAGAAAACAAAGGTCTAAACAAAGGTAAATTGGTACATACATAAAGTGAAGCTAGTTGTTCCCTGTTGGTATCAAACTGCTGGTAATAAAGTTGTATAAAACTTGTTCCAATTTGCTCCCAAATGGGTCTTTCTGCCATTTTGCACGCCTACAAAGGGAAAACTAACATTAGGAATGTTTAATTAATAAAACCTAGACAGTCACAAGCCCACCCACAATGGAACTATGTCTGGAGGTATAAATGTACAACGTAAGCCGGTTATTCACATTTAAGCTTGGTAGGAGTGAAAGAGTGAACATTAAAGTTGCACAAGAACTCAGATATGAAATTTTCAATTTATTGTTTACCTTTTGCTTATCATTTGGGTAAGACAGGACAGCGGGACCTACTGCTGATAAACATGTTTAGGCTTGCCCTTGATCTTCTGGACAAACTCAGAATTTACTTGGAAACTGGTTGAACTTCTAAGTAAACACATATAGGATTTGGCTACATAATCCAATGAAACTTTTCTTGGAGTAAGCTCAGCTGAATTCAGTGGGACGCCCACGTAAACATGCCTAGGATCAAGAAGTAAAACTGCAGTCCATTGTGGTACGCAGGTAAAAGTAAATCCCGTGGGATGCAGTGGGAACAGGCATGCATAGAACTGCACTCTGAGGCTGCAGCCTAAACATGCTTACTTGGAGAATATCACTGAACTGAAGGGGACTTCTGCATAAACATGCATAGGGTCATCAGAAACGGGTCCAGTCCGGCATGTGCTTACTTCGGCGTAAGCCCCACGGTGCAGGGCGGATCTCCGATCCCATTAAACATTCGTGAGATCAGGCTGCGCGATCCACAAACGCCTTTAATGTGGTTCCTCTAGCTTGGACACCTCACGTGCTGACTTGGGAGTAAGTAGATAGATGCCCCTTCCGTTTAGGCGTAAAGAAGCACAGCACCCATTTTCATCCGGAGGTCGTTAGCGGGGAAAGTAACTGTCGGCTCCACGCTCTCGATCTCTCACGAACTTGTGAAAACGCAACGAGGTCGCTTCTCTTCACTCACCGACCCCCAGCGCCGCCACGCCCCTCCCAGTTTTGGAAAGGCCACGTGCTACTACTACCGCCCCTGCGTCTTGCTCGAGCCCGGGGGTAGGCGGGGGTCAACTGCTCCGGCAAACGCTGGAAGAGCACTGGGGAAAGCGAGGATAAGGGAGCAAAAGCGAGAAACTCGTGCACATCTAGGGAAAGGATCGGTGCAGGAAGCAAGCTCCTAACGTGCAATGCCAGATCAGACCGCTCTCTTTTAAAAGCAGTTATGCGTTCAAAAGCTGCACCCACTTCCAAACTATGCAGCGCCCGGCGATTCCAAACCCCGCTCCCCATCCCCGGGGCGTTGCACGCCTAACAAAGCCCGCCGTTTGCTCCCCAGGCGTGGATCTTGGCGCCCAAGCGGCCGACTCACCCGGCAGCTTGTCCGCCCGTTGTGGTCGCCTGCGCGCTACCTCCTTCCCAGCTCGACTCCAACCCTCGGCTTATCTCCAACCTATCGCCAGCAGCCTACAAAAGAATTGTTTGGAAACCGATTCGGATTTTAAGCTAAAGGATTCAGCCACCGCGCAGGATGCACGGGAACAACCTGGAGGGGGGCTTCTGGAATCCGACCACCTAGGGCTTGAAACGCACGTGGGGATGGCTCCCCCCACCGCGTCCCGATGGGGGGAATGAATATATGGAATCCACCCGCATTTTGGGAATCTCAACACACACAGTAACTCTCTGGAAATTTGGCGCCATTATAGAAGTCTTCCCGCCCCCAGAAAATAAAAAAAACTTTCCCGTATCCCCACCTCCTTAGCAGCCGCTTCTGTCCAACAAGCACGTGGGTCACCGATGCAAACTCGTTAGAACCATCAGATGGCGCGCCGACCCCGGCGATTTAGAATACGTCACACCCTCTTCAGCCAATGGCAGCCTGAGCGCCGCCACCTCAAAGGGATTTGGAATAGTGGGCTGGCTTTGATGTTCGCTCCTAAAGCGGCATGTTAAGAGACACTTCCTTGTTCTACTCGTCGCAGTGCTATTCGGTTAGTGGATACAAAATTAGCCATGCAGAATCTTTGGCATGAGATAAAACTGGGAGAGCATGCATTAAAATCCGTAGGCGAAAACACGAATTTCTGGCTCAACTTCTGCTTTATACGCGTTCACTCTTTCAGAGCTTTTGAGGGAGAAAGGTTATTGGGTGAGAATTCACAGCACAATGAAAAGCATTCGCCTATAAGGTGCCAAGGACTCCTGACAAGAGGTCAGCAGAGCTAAAGCACAATCCTGTGGATGCCTATTCAGAAATATGTCGATTTAGTTCATTGAGACTTTATCCCAAGTAAGTGGTTGTAAGATATCTCTGCTGTTCCTCTGGAACGGGTGCCGGAAATGGTTGCTGGCAACCAATGTTAATGCTAATGTTCTTAAGTGGGTTTTAAAAAAACCCCCTAAAAACCATATAACTGAACCACATATTCCCCTCAAAAGAAGCCTAGGAACTGTATAGTTTGTCAAGAAAACTGGGAATTGTAGCTCTGATGGGGGAAGCTACATTTCCCAGGATTCTTGGGGGCAGCGCGGTGCTTTAAATGTACAATGTGTGCAGTGCCTACGAAATAAGAAAAGCTGAGCTAGATCAGACTAGTCCCATTCTAACTGTAGTTTCCTAGTGGCCAGCCACCAAGAAGCCTATGGGAAGCTTGCAGGCAGGGCATGAGCCCAAATACCGTATTTTTCGCCCTATAGGACGCACTTTTTCCCCTCCAAAAATGAAGGGGAAATGTGTGTGCGTCCTATGGGGTGAATGCAGGCTTTCGCTGAAGCCTGGAGAGTGAGAGGGGTCGGTGCGCACCGACCCCTCTCACTCCAAGCTTCGCGCAGCTCTCCGCAAGCCGTGGGAGCCCGCGCCGGGCTCCCGCAGCTTGCGGAGAGTTGCCTGCATGCTGAAGCCTGGGCGCACTGAGAGTTGCCTGTTCTGAGAGCCAGTGTGGTGTAGTGGTTAAGAGCGGTAGTCACGTAATCTGGGTAACCGGGTTCGCGTCTCCACTCCTCCACATGCAGCTGCTGGGTGACCTTGGGCTAGTCACACTTCTTTGAAGTCTCTCAGCCCCACTCACCTCACAGAGTGTTTGTTGTGGGGGAGGAAGGGAAAGGAGATTGTTAGCCACTTTGAGACTCCTTAAAGGGAGTGAAAGGCGGGATATCAAATCCAAACTCTTCTCCTTCTTCTTCTTCTGGGGGCTGGGGTCGGGGGAAGCTCAGGCTTCCCCGCCCCAGCCCTGCGCCTGGGGGGGAAATAAAATTTTCCCCCTTTATTTCCCCCCCAAAAAACTAGGTGCGCCTTATGGGACGGTGCGTCCTATAGGGCGAAAAATAAATATCCTCTCCCTACCCACCAATAACTGGCATTCAATCCATTACAGCCTCTGATACCTGAAGTGCTACACAGCGATCATGAACAGTAGTCATTGATAGCCTTATTATCCATGATTTTTTCTAGTCCTCTTTTAAAGCCATTTAAGGAGGCAGCCATCACATCAATGCAAGATAGGTTTAACTATGGAAAACAGCAGGCCATTATTCAGAGCCAGTGTGGGATGATTAGAGCAGGTGTTGCCAATGGACACACGTGTGCCCAGAGACCTTACCTGATGTTCATAGGTTCCTTTCCCCCTTCTAAAATGAGGCTTGGGAGATGCATTCTGCTTTAGTCGACATGTTATGATGTGTGTGGTACCCATGAGTTTCTCTGGTTTACAAATGGGCCCTGGGGCCTCAAGGGGGCTGGCAATCTTTGTTGAGACTAGGGTCTGGGAGACCAGTGTTCAAACCTTCACTTAAGCCATGAAACTCGGTGGGTGACCATGGGCCATTCACCATCTCTCTCCCTCCCCTCACAAGGCCATTAGAAGGATAAAATGGGGAGAAAAAGAAGCTAGTATACCACCTTGAAGTCTTTGATGGCAAGCTGGAAAAGAAGTAATAGTAGTATTACTACTAGTAGTAACTTTGCCAGATCTATCCCTTCTCCTCCAGCCTACACACAGCTGCATGGCTTACCTGCCAACTTGCTGAATAACAAGGTTACTGTCTTTATCTTGGGACCACTTCTGATATGGCTGCTTTGGGGAAGAGAATTATGGAAGGAGCCACAGTCATATAACCCATCAATCCATTGCCACAGTTATCACCCACAGACCACTTTCTTAGTAAAATTATTGGAGCCACTGTTCTGTCTCTCATTGGAGATACTGCCAGCATTGCAGAATCTCATGTCTCATGTCTACCGGTTGTAGTATTTGGACTTAGTATAGTAAAACAGTTAAGAGCATTAGCCAGGTATTTCTTTCTAATCTCAACACATCTCAGTGGGTGACTGTAAGAAAACTACTAACATTAAGTGTCATATTGTCTTATAATGTGGGGGTACTCTTACTAGCTGACCTCATAGTGCTGTTGTAAAGATTGCTGGAAGAAATGTGATAGAAGACTGACCCTGTCAAAGGTAAATATGGTTATTACTCGGATACCAATTAGGTTCCAGTGATACAAGTTATAATGAAGATAGTTTGGTACTGTCAAAGTTGTTCAAATGTAAGTTAGTGTGTAAATGAAATTGAACAGCTGAGAAGAATTGTTCAATTGTTTAATAAAAACAGTTTGAAACAAGGTTTTTTAAAAATAAACTATTCTATGAAAACTTATGGTTTTCCTCCGCTATACAGTATGCTGTTTTAATGGTGAAAAGCAAAATCCTTATTTTAAACACCTCGTGTATATAACTACTTAGAAATAAATTTGACTGAGGTTTATGGGGTTTGCTCTCAGGTAAGCCAGTTTTGTTTTACAAGTTTACTTGTGCTCGGTGGTACTGTTTTCTACTTCCAGTCTATCTTCCATTTCCTGCAATTCATCCTCCAGTTCATTTTCCAGTTCATGTGAGGACGCAGTGTCACTGTCCCAGTCATCTTCACTGTATTTGTCCATTAGGTATTTCTGAGGTGTAATTCCATCATCAAAAGGTTTCTTGGGTTTCTTCCATCTCACTTTCTTGCGCTTTTGTATCTCAGCCAGCTGTTGCTTCTGCTGCTCCGACAATCCAACTCCTTCTATTTCCTTGTCCTTAGTCATTTTTTTGTATTCAATTATTTGTTTATTTAATGCATCATGATCAATTCCAAACAGATTATCATGCATGCAGGAAAGGGACGAGTCCAGGTATGTGGTGGCTTTGGTGTATCGTTGTTCACTGCAAGAAAGGGATAAAAAAGTAAGAACTGTAGACCTAACTGTATGTGATACTTGTCCCTTTGCCTAATTTTTGCCAATTTCCCCCCTCCCACTGCAGCCCACAATGTTCTGGAGGGTCCCTCGATTAGAGAGACAGATACTGCACTGTAAGGAAGGGAACACTGAGACTACAGTAGGAAGGAAGGAGGTGGTCTTTCACCCACCACAGGCACACAACTCTTAACCAAACCAACAGTAGCCTGAAAACGCATCTTAAAATATTTTAACTAGTTTTTCCAAAGCGTTACATTTGTGTTTATGATTTTATACCTGAAATCATTTTGAACCGATTCCTTTCCTTCTTCTTCTTCAGGCCCAAAATCAGCAGTTGCCAATAACTTCTCAATCTGCAAGAAAAGAAATTCACATGCATTTAAGATATCCAGAAATAGGGCCGTTTCTTTGCACAATCAAGAAGTTAAATAAGTTGTAAGCCCTCGTTACCGTGCAAGTGGTCCGGTACACATGACATCATGGTAAGTCAATCTAGGGTTTACTGTGTGGATCAGGCTTCCTCAGCCTCAGCCTGTTTTGAGACTACAATTCCCATCATCCCTGACCACTGGTCCTGCTAGCTAGGGATCATGAGAGCTGTAGGCCAAAAACATCTGGAGGGCTGAGGCTGAGGAAGCCTGGTGTGGATTCTGAAAAAGGAGCAAACCTTGCCTACAGCTAGTGGTTAGTGAGACAGTTTAATCACAGGCCTGGGTCTGAACGACAAACTAAGTCAAATCCTTGACTTAGCTTGGTGTGGTATGGGAGCAAAAAAGGACCGAGGAGGAGCAAAATGGCTGCAAGCTCATCTCCAGGAGCTTGCATGTTTGTGCACTTCCAGTAAGCCATAGTTTGGCTTATTGTGTTGTGCAAACGATATGCTCCTGAAATGTGATAACGCCTTTCAGTTGCTTGGATGGATGGATGGATGGATGGATGGATGGATGGATGGATGGATGCATGTGTAGAAAATTCTGACATACACAATGGGAATGTAGCATATTGTACACAGATAAGTGTTGTACCCATTGATTTTACCATTTTTGCCACTGGCCACAACCCTTCGCTCTGCTCCCTGCTGGCATGTGACTCCTGTCCACCCAGCAAGTTGCTCATGAGAGAATGTGGCCTTTGGACTGAAAAATGGACCCCACCCTGGATCAGCCTAGTGCAATAGTATATTTCTGTTAACAAGTTGCTACGAATGCATCCCAAAATGGCTTTTCCTGGTTTTTGTGGCAGTGGGATGGGGGAGGGATGGGAGCAGCATCCCATCTCCATGATGCAATTACCCTGACAATGCATATTAACAATACAGTTATGCAATTTCTTCCTTACCTCTCTTATAGCAGCATCTTCTTTGTCTCTGACAAACACTAATGAAGGAACAGTTCCTAGGACCTGATGTGAAATCAGAAGGTGTCTGTAAAAAAAAGAAGGAAGGAAGGAAGGAGAAACCTCTAATATTAAAATCAGCTACAATTTTGTTAAGTGTTTGGAGAAAATGAAAATCAAAAAACAAAGATAGAATGAAAAAAGAAGCACTGTAACATCTTCTAATTACTCTATTGGAAAATTATCCAGTTTTCAAGTGGAAAGTAGGCCCACCCAACTTTTGTGGCAAACCCCATTCCACAGGGCCATGTCAGCTAACTGTACCCTTGCGGGGATTTCCTGCAAAGTGAGAGTGATGCACAGGAAACAAGCCACTCTTTCCTGTTTATTCAGCAGAACAGCTTCCTCTTCTAGAGCAGATTCTTGCAGATCCCAGTCAAGTAGGTACCAATGAAGGGAAGCAGAAACGTATTTTGTATGTGTGTATTTGAAAAGTAACATGGACTGCTCTGTGTATACACAAAAATGTTATTTTGAACACTTGCATGGAAGTGTATTTGTTTGTGTGCACATGAGCAAGCATGCATATCTGTCTGTGCATGTTGCATAAGAATGTAACTGAAGGAAAACAGTACATACATGTTTCCGCATGTGCTGAAGGTGCTTGCAAGCCTAACGGTGTAACATAAGCAAGCTAAAGTTGGGCATTTGAGTAACAAAAACACCGTTAGACCAGGAATGGCCAAACTTGGCTCTCCAGCTGTTTTGGGACTACCAACTCCCATCATCCCTAGCTAACAGGACTAGCGGTCAGGGATGATGGGAATTGTGGAATTGTAGTCCCAAAACAGCTGGAGGGCCAAGTTTGGCCATGCCTGAGTTAGACAATCATAGATTGGCAAACTATTTTTAACGTGTTAGTTAAAGAGATGCTTGAATTGTGAACAGGTTTAATATTTATGCTAATCACAGAAGCACTTTTTAAAGATGAATCACCATCTTTACAGTGTTAGACAAAGTTTTTATACCACCTACATAGTGGCATTTTAGATTTTGGAAATTTGACCACAGCCAAATAATAAACCAGTCAACTGACCACATATTCTTAAGTCCAACACTCAATGTACCTTTTAAAGTTGCCAATATGGCCTCCAGACAAGGACATTCGCCCTCCTCTGGATACAACACTGTAGTACCTTATACGTGGACCACTCTTCTGTAGAACCTTCTCAATGTAGTCATCATGTTCCACACTGCCAGTAGTCTTCCAGTAGATACGACATACTGAAAAATCTGATGTGAGGGACGCCTGTGGAGTTCAAAATGCCAGTTGTAAGGGCACATTTTACATGGTGAAGAACTCTAAGCTTGGAAGAGGGCAGCGACAATAATCCCATTACATTCAAGAGGTTCAAGAAGAGGATTACTATTACCTAAGCAAAGCAGTTCCTGACAACAATACTCGTGTATCTAGCTGTTCACTTCCCATATCCAACTTTTTCTACTTATGCCCGACTTTCGACAGGGAGTGATGAATATCCTGCATTAACCAAGGGTTGGACTACAGGCCCTTTTCCAATTCTGTTATAGTTCTTTGGTCAGACTGCAACAAACCATTATGAAATCCGTAGAACAGGTTTCATGACTGGGCTTTGACGGTCCTATTACATTTCTGATCCCACAACTTTATATTAGGGACTTTGCTGGATTGACGCCTTTTGTACTTGCCTTAGACAGTTCCACGTTGAGGTCATAAACTTCTTGGCCAGCCTCAAAGGTACTCAGGACATCTCTCACGGCTTTAAGCAGCAGAACATTTAGGGCTCTTTTACGTATGCTATCTTCTGTCTTCACTTTTGGTGGACGAAGCTTTAATATACTTGCCAAGTTGGATGGCTTGTGTGCCTTTAAAACAAAAAAAGATTGCTGAGAGGAATATCTTGTGCATCAAGCATGATCTACTTTTCCATCGTAGTTGTCTTTCCAATTTAAAAATCTGTCTGTGCTTACCAGGGAAGAGCCCAGTGCAGGACTATCATACCAAAACTTCTTCCTTTCAAAAAAAAGAGAGACTATATGAGTTTTATGGATATAACATGAGCAATAATGTATCAAACATATGTCAAAATACAGCAGCACTATTCTAGGAGAGGCAGATGCAGAGGCGTCTTTCCCATAGGGCTTAGTGGTTCGTTGCGCCAGGGCGCTGGCCCCTCAGGGGTGCCCCAGCAAGTGGGGGAGCTGCGCGGCTTTGCTGGCGGCCTCCCCTTTCCCTGCACACCCGCCAGCTGCGCCTCACCAACTATATGGCTGGCGCATGCGCAGCTTGCCTCCCTAGCCTCTGCGGGGATTGCTCTCCTGCAGCGGCATGGGGGACAGTTGCACACACACACCCCATGGCTGGCAGGGCGCAGCTTCGCCCCCCCCCCCAATCTGTGGTAATATGGGAGCACTGAGCGGATATTTGCACCCCAGCGCTGCATCTGCTAAAGATGGCCCTGGGCAGATGCACTTGTCATCTGAGGCCCTTCTCTATGTCCCGCTTCCAGACAGGTTCAGAGAGTGGTAACAAGAGAAAGGGCCTTTTCTGTGGCGGCTCCCCATTTGTGAAATGCTCTCCCCAGAGAGGCTCAATTGCCGACCTCATTTCATGTCTTTAGGATGCCAGGCAGAAACATCCTCTTTACCCAAGCCTATGGCTTTTAAATAATCGAGGGCCTGTGAAAGTGTGGGGGAGAGGACTGTTATTATGATGATGATTTTACTATCAGGCTGTCTGTCAGCATGCTTTTTACTATGTTTTTGATATTTCGTAATGTATTTCTAATGCTGTACACCACTCTGAGACCTTTTGATAAAGGGCACTATATAAATTGAAACAGGAACAACAACAACAATAGCCTGGTTTATAATCTTAACACTTACTGGATCCAGGGGTTAGAAGGATTTCACATACATTCTACTTCCCTGCCACCCCCCACCAACTTATAACAATACAGTGGTGCCTCGCAAGACGAAATTAATTCGTTCCGCAAGTCTCTTCGTCTTGCGAGTTTTTCGTCTTGCGATGCACGGTTTCCCATAAGAATGCATTGAAAATCAATTAATGCGTTCCTAGGGAAACTGCCTTCAGACCAGGTCCGGGGACAGTCTGTCCCCGGACCTCTTCTGAAGGCTGGGGGGGGGGGACAAGGGCTTTTCTTCCCACCCCCAGCATTTTAAAAAACCCCGGGACAGCGGAGGACTTCTCCGCTGTCCGGGGCAATTTAAAAGCCCCTGGGAAGGCAGGCAGGGGGGACAAAGACTTTTGCCCCCCGCCAGCCTTCAGAAGAGGTCCTGGACCTCTTCTGAAGGCGGGCGGGGGGCGAAAGTCTTTGCTCCCCCCCGCCTGCCTTCAAAAGCCCTCCGGGACAGGCAGGCAGGGGGGAGCAAAGACTTTTGCCCCCCGCCAGCCTTCAGAAGAGGTCCTGGACCTCTTCTGAAGGCGGGCGGGGGGGAGCAAAGACTTTCGCCCCCCGCCCGCCTTCAGAAGGTGTTCCCGCCCTGCCGCCCGGCTTCGGAGCATCGTTCCGAAGCCGGGCGGCGGGGGCAGGCTTCTCCCCGCCGCCCCTTGCTTCAAAAGAGGTCCGGGCACAGCGGGAAGCGCTTCCCGCTGTCCCCGGACCTGGGGCTGCGGGGATAAGATCGCTTCTTCCCCGCTGTCCCCAGACCTCTTTTGAAGCAAGGGGCTGCGGGGAGATCGCTTCTCCACGCCGCCCCTTGCTTCAAAAGAGGTCCGGGGACAGCGGGAAGACCCGCTGTCCCTGGAGCTTGCGGGGCAAGCTTCATTTTGCGAAGCAAGCCCATAGGGAAATTCGTCTTGCGAGGCAACTCGAAAACGAAAAAACCTTTCGTTTTGCGAGTTTTTCGTCTTGCGAGGCGTTCGTCTTGCGGGGTACCACTGTATTAATCAGTGGAAAGTGCTAAAGGAGTGCCCCAATCCCCTCCTTAAGGGGGGTGGGTGGGATCAGAAAAACAATTAATTGCAGTTTATGAGCTTCCTGGGCAGCAAGTGTCATTGATACTCTGCACAGGACCTAGTGAATAGCAGTGAGAGCTCAGCTGGTACAGCACCCGGCTCTTAATCTCAGGGTCGTGGGTTCGAGCCCCTGTTGAGCAAAAGATTCCTGCATTGGGAATACTTGCGGGTGGCGCTGTGGGTTAAACCACAGAGCCTAGGACTTGCCAATCAGAAGGTCGGCGGTTCGAATCCCCGTGACGGGGTGAGCTCCCGTTGCTCGGTCCCTGCTCCAGCCAACCTAGCAGTTTGAAAGCACGTCAAAGTGCAAGTAGATGAATAGGTACCACTCCGGTGGGAAGGTAAACGGCGTTTCTGTGCGCTGCTCTGGTTCGCCAGAAGCGGCTTAGTCATGCTGGCCAGATGACCCGGAAGCTGTACGCCGGCTCCCTCGGCCAATAAAGCGAGATGAGCACCGCAACCCCAGTGTCGGCCATGACTGGACCTAATGGTCAGGGGTCCCTTTACCTTATTCCTGCATTGCAGGGGGTTGCACCCTCACGGTCCCTTCTAACTCTACAATTCTATGACTTTATCCTTTCCCAAAAGAAGTCTGCCTTACTCAGAAATATAAGGAAAGTACTGCAAATCTATGGCTGTCCATTATTATTGTTGTTGTTATTATTCGGGGGTGGGGGGTGCGTTACTCACTTCTTTTTAGAGAGGAACTTCTTGAGCTGGTTCCTGGAGCCGCAGAGGGCGGCGGAGCAGCGCAGAGCCCGGCAGCCGGGGCAGCCCAGCGGAGGCAGGCCGAGGCCGCCGTCCTGAGGCCGCCGCCACCAGGCTGCAGTCCCGGCAGGCGGGGTCGCTCGGCTGCTGGCAAAGGCTGCAGCGGCCGCGCTTCGAACGCCCCACATAGCGAGCTCGGGACTCTTCGCCGCGCAGGAGTTCCAAGACCTCCCCGTCGGCTGGAAGCAGCTCCGCGGCCGCGGCTGCTCCTCGTTGCACCGCAAGGCCCCAGCAAGGTCTGTCGCGGGAAGCCGCCGCAGCGCCCCCAGCGGCCATGAAGCGCTCTTTTCGCCGCAAAGCATCCGCACTCGCAACCCCTGAACACCTGGCGGCGCCCGGCGCATCTGAGTCGGTAAGCGCAGCCCTTCGGCAGTCATGCTTCGCTTGCTGATGAATGCGCGCGCGGGTTTGCTTTGCGATCGCTCCTGTCGCGAGGTGGCCGTGCACATGCAGTGAATATTGCTGCTTTGTTATTACTACAATAAATTATATGCCGATGGTGACAATACAAATTATTTTTTTGTGGGGGGGGGACCATGTATGGTGTAGACTTGACCTTATGACTGATCTCTCTTTTTTGGTGATATTTTTAATTTTATTTACATTATTACATTCAATTACACATTTTAACATATGTAAATATGTATATATATTTTCCTTATTCCTACCTTTGTGACTTCCCTCCATCACTTTACAGCTTCTTTTGTTTTTGTTTCTTATTCTATTCTGTTGTGTATTTTGTTTGTATTTTCTCCATAAAATGTATGTCAATATCTTAGCTTTACGAAATTTAGTCAATGCATATCAATAAATTTGTTTTAGGACGATGTTTTGTCATATATTCTTCCATGCATTCCCATTCTTTCCTTAGTTTCTATTTGGATTGATATCTGATAAGCTGTTTTTATTCTATCGGTAGGTTATTTTGCCAACCCATTATTGATGGGACAATGTCCCCTTTCCAATTTTTGGCTATTAGTATTCTGGCAGAAGCTGTAGCATATAAAAACACTTTTTTCTTGTTGTTTTGGATGTCTGTTGATACAATGCCTAACAGGAACGTGTCTGGTTTTTTCTCAAATGATGTTTTAAACATCTTTTTCAGTTCCTCGTGAATACTACTCCAGAATTTTTTGATTTTTCCACATCCTACCATATGTGGTACATCGTTCCTTCTACCATATTGCATCTCCAACAAATGTTTGTTTTTAATTTGTAGATCTTAGCCAGTTTAGAGGGAGTCATATACCACCCATACATCATCTTCATAAGATTTTCTCCTATTGTATAACAAGCAATAAATCTTTTATCTTGCTTCCACAATTTTTCCCATTGCTCCATCTGGATGGTATGTCCGATATCGTGGGTGACAATACAAATTATTATTATTACAGTGGTACCTCTAGATATGAACAGGATCCGTTCCGGAGCCCCGTTCGCATCTAGAGGTAAACGTATCTAGCGATGGCACATCTGCGCACGCGCGCATCGCTTTTCGTCGCTTCTGCGCATGTGCGTGATGTCATGCGCGCTCCGTTATTTCCGGGTTGCCGCGGAGCGCAACTCGAATGTGCTCAACTTGAAGGAAATTTAACCCGAGGTATGACTGTACCGTAATAATAATAATCGTGTGCATTCCACCAAATTCCATGCAATTCATTGCCAATTAAGGTTGAAATGTGTACACATTCATTATACATTTGAGTGCCTTCTTTTTTTCTCAGTAAGGCTGCATATTTCAAACCCCAAATAGTGCAAGAGTGGGACTGTTTACAGCTGCTCCAGAATATGTATTTTTGAAGACGAGATGAGCTGGTGATCAGTATCCTCTGTATCAATCTCATTTTAATGCTGGAGTGTGCTGTTCAGTGCTGATGTGTTTGGTGTGTGGGGACAGATAACCGTTGTGGAGGTATGCTGTGCATGTGTGGCTGTATGTTTTGTGCTTTGAAGATGTATGTGACCTCTATTGACTATTTTTATTTGGCTTTTAATGGTTGAGTATTTACTGAGGCTGAATCCTGTGCTCCTTTGCTAGGGAATAACAAAGCATATCTACGCAGCAGAAAATTCTGTTGAATTTATTCCCAGGCAAGTAGGATTAAATTTCATTAAATTTGGTGGTACTTACCGCTGAATTTATGTAGGATCATCAGGCAACATACCATTTTTTCTTCTGAACTTTTGTTTACTGTGCTCTTGTGATTCTCGTTCTTAAACCTGAACACCATTATTATAACCTTTCCTGCTTCCAAACCCTTGATGAGATGGAAATGTCAACTCTTGTTTTACAGACGTACAACTATGGCTATCATATTTACAAAGAAAATATAGGCACCTAAATGTAATCCAGTAAAATAAATCACCATCAATTGCTTCTCTTATGAGTGTATCTCATTTCATAATTCTCAAAACAGAAATTTTAATATATGAGAAACCACAGCATGTCACACAGATTGTACGCTGGACAATATAGTAGTGAACTGTAAGGGAAACGCAGAGATCTAAACAGAGACCATTATTTGTGGTGCAACACCCCTCTCGCTTGTATTTATTTTTGATTCAGATTTGTCATGGCCAATGGCTAGTACAATAAAGTTATTTGGATTGGACTGATTGTAGCTATACAAATGTCATGGACATTTTCAGAATAATTATTGTGATGTTTTACAGCACACTCATTTAATATCCCAGTGCTAAAGATCTCATTCAGCAATATTTTTTAAAAAACAGAAAAAAGGACATAATTATTTGTGTTTCCATTCCATTTAGCAAAGCCCTGTGAAACAAATTGAACAATACAATAAAGGGAACACATCAAATAGAATATTCATTCATTTTTCTTCTTCATATCTGAATATTACAAACTTTTTTCCGTACTGAAAATAAAAACTGAATACATAATTTTCATACGAAAACCTTGAGACAGATACAGCAAAATGTATACAGAATTAACATTTCATCTGTATCATATGGAGAATGTTACACATGCACTTCGTTAGGGACTGGGAGACCACTGACACCAGCCAAGATACTTTCAACCATGTTTCTCATCATCAGATGGCGAGCTTTTGAAGTTGCACTTCCAAGGTGAGGAGTTATAATGACATTCTTTAAATGTAATAAAGCATGATCTCTGAAGGAAGAAAGAAAATAAATAAGAAATTTAATTAAAATCTTAGTAAACTATGCCACTATTTTTACCACAAAAAGTCTGTGAAAATGAACAGAGTATTAATTTAGGCTTGGTTCCTAACAAGGCAGTTGCTGGCAGAAACATTCCTACAGAGTTCTGTTCACAGGATACTTCTGCCAGGAGAAGGGGAAGACGTAGCTGACTGATTCCTTGTTCTCCCTAAAATGTCTCATGACCATGAAAATCTGCTCCAAAGGGTTGCAGGACCCTTCAGAACAGCATGAAGGACAGAGAGGGTGAAAATTACCTTCCTTCATGTGCCAACAGAACCATCCACTGCTCTCAGTCCTTTCTATAATTGGAAGGAAACTAACTAAAACATGCCATCACAGGCACAATCAAATCCCAGTCTTAAAATCAGTTCAGGGTCACAAAGGCAGTGCTTTTTTCTTTAAAAAATGTTTAGGGCTACTGTCATTTTGACTTAAGAAAATCACCATTTTATAGTTCAAATCGGTGGAAATAAATACAGTAAATGGACAAAAGTACAAAGATTCATAAAACGTTTAGGGGTATGCGTCGCCCCAGAAAAAAGCACTGCAAAAAGGTATCTAAATGACAGGTATGTTCTGTGTGTCCGCTAGTCACACATCACATTTTAATCTATTTGTAAACATTTGTATCCTCTCCTTCATTTGAGGAGTCCCAGATAGTGTACATAGAGATGGAACTGAATAAGGAACCTTCAGATTGTTTTCTGCATACACAAAATACAAGTAAGATTCACATCTGCATTATACAATGAAATAGTGAAAAAAGGTTGCTTGCGTCCATTAATTTGCCTGCTAACATGTTCAAGGCTTAAGGGGTCTGAATGACTGATCTACTTTTATGCTGCAATGGCAGCCATTTGCATAGGTACTGTGATTTCACAGTTCACTTAAGGCAGGGGTCAGCAAACTTTTTCAGCAGGGGGCCAGTCCACTGTCCCTCAGACTTTGTGGGGGATCGGACTATATTCTGGGGGGGGGGGGGAAATATGAACAAATTCCTATGCCCCACAAATAACCCAGAGATGCATTTTAAATAAAAGGACACATTCTACTCATGTAAAAACACGCTGATTCCCGTGCCTTCCGCAGGCCAGATTTAGAAGGCGATTGGGCCGGATCCGGCCCCTGGGCCTTAGTTTGCGTACCCATGACTTAAGGAGATTTGCACATATGAGGTCAAAGGAGGCCTTGGAATCTGAATTCCAAGGTCCATGAGCAACTGTTATTAAACTGATTGCATAAGTATTGTCTGTGCATCATGAGGTTTAAAATTATACCGCCTTGCCTATGCAAACCAGTTAACATTTCAGAGCCATTACAATGTAAAGTTTGCATTAACACACTACGAGTGATACCCAACTAAGTCATATTCCAACTAAGTCATATTCCAACTTAGATTCATTGAATTTAATGGATCCACCCTGACTAATACTAGATAACATCCCTATATCACACCTACAGTAACCTGAAGAATTAACAATTGCCATGGTTTGGAGTAAATATCCAGCTGCTTCATCTTAAATTGCCCTTGGTGATGGAGCCCTCCAGATGTTTATATTTATTTTTTTAATGTATTAGATTTCTAACTGGCCCTTTAATGTGAAGTGCTACAACAATGAAATATACAATTACAAAATACACATAAAAACAAACAGAAGACTTGCAGCCATAAAAGGGGGGAAATGTAAAAAACAATTACAAACATTTTTAAATATAAAAATGTGGTTTTAAGGAGAAATTTGTACAAAAATGCTGGTGAATTTCCATGAAGATTTTTTTCTTTAAATCAGCACATTTGCTGTGGAAATGTGGAGAAATGAATTTAAGATTAGAAAAGTAAGAAACTTAGAAGACCAAAACTGATTCATCTGTCCTTAGACAAATCAGAAATGAGTCAGAATACATTTTGGGACATAGATTATGCCAAAGATGGGGCAATCGATGGCAAACCAAATAGTTAATGGACAAACATTGGTTCTGATTTCTGCTTAAACATTTTCATGTGGAACCATCCTTACCTTGGCAATGGCTCAGGATATGTCACATCCAAAGCTGCGGCCTTAATAACTCCATTTTTCAGTGCGTTCACCAATGCATCTTGATCAACCACTTGACCTAAATGAAAAATTGTACTGTTTTATTTGAACCAAAACATAGACTGCAATATAGACAGCAATATAGAAATACCATCAGCCGAGATTTCTGCAGAACGATAGTGTGTGTCCAATATCTGTTCCAATCTAGCTCAGTCTTTCCCAATCTGGTGCCCTCCAGGTTTGGGCTTGAACTCCCATAATCTCATACCATGGACCACTCTATGCTGCCTGCTGGAATGGATGAGATTTGTGCTCCAAAACATTTTAAGGACACCAGGTTGGGAGAGGCTTATCTAGTTCTACAGTGCCTAAAAGTAGAAGACTAATCTCCTGAAACAAGTGCAGTGGACAGTTGCTGGAGATGACATGATTTCCCCCAACATCTCTCATTCTTGTGTGTTGACTCCACAAAGTAATGGAGCGTCGTCAGTCTAGGTTCTGTCTCCAGGAAAATGTGGTTTACTGCCCAAAAATGATTCGGTATCCTACCTCTAGAGATGTTGATAAGAGTAGCAGTGGGTTTCATGAGCTCCAGCTCCTTTTTTCCAATCAGTTTTTGTGTTTGAGGTGTCAGGTTCACAGACAGTATGACAAAGTCAGAACGCTGGAGTAAGTCTTCCAACTTTGGGCAATAAACAGCACCAACAGCCTGTTCATCAACCTCATTCCTGCAGGAAACAAACATTTAGCTCTAGTTAAGCATTTAACAAAAATAGCATATACGGTAGATTGTCGTTAAACATTTTCATGAAACCACCAGATGTCATCTGGGGATGTGAGTTTTAGTGTCAGCAATTTACAGTTGATACCTACTTCTTTCTTTCCTTTCCCAACAAAATCCTGGACCTTTTGTCAAGGATCGGTGAAGGACTAATAATAAACTGAAGCTTTTTTTAAAAAAAATGAAGATACAAACTAGGAGTGGAACTACTAATCCAGGAACAAACTTTCAGGTTCTTCTGGATGGAACTGTACATTTTTGGGCGTTCTCCTGGAACCAGCATTACCTCTGGATATACAGGTCACAAGAGTTGCCATACATCCGGAATTTCCCAGACATAGCTGGGATTCAGCTATAGGAAACAGGTCCGGGAACATCTGGACATATGGCAACCCATGTCGGAAGTGTAGATTTTGGTTAATTTCCTTTATAATACCTCAAAACATCTTCTTCTTTGAGACTTTTGGGGGGGGGGGAAGCTAGCCAAAGAAAATCCCAAAACCATCTCAACAACTTTGCAAAAAAAAAAAAAAAAAAAAAAGCTGTCCGGATTTTCACTTTTTGAAATATGGCAACCCTACCTAGAAGTGCTTTTGCCAAATTAAAGCTAGTGTACCAGCTATATACATCCTTTTTTGGAGAAGGACGGTCGCAAGACTGTCTCCGAGTCACAACTAGCATTCAGGGCTACAAAACAGAAATTTATGAGGAATGTGAAATCCATCAGAGCCGGGGGGGGGGGGGGGAGAGAGATAAGTAGTATTTCTTCCTCCTCCCAGCTAAGGTATGTGTTAAAGGCAGGATTTTGGAGGCGGGGGGGGGGGGGGCGACAGTAAAACAGCCGAGCTGGAAGTAAAAAAAGCATTTGGGAATACTTCTTCCCTATGGAGGTTGGATGGGGCAGCAGTGGCTTTTCTGCTTGTAGGAGTCCTGTGCTATCTGCTTCCACCTACGATCACATTTTATATTTGTAAACAAACCCAGATATTACCAAAACACCTTAAGTCCCCAAGTGACCTCTCCTTCCAAAAGAAATCAAACCTAAGTAAGACCAGCCCAGTGACTAGACATGGAGATGATATTAGAAAGGATTGGTGAAATGAAAATACAGCTATCCTTGGGAATTTGTACTTGTTTGAATTGTGCAATGCACAAACAATGTCAGCAAAACTGAATATATTAGGAGAAAGTGTGCATAAAACTGAATATATTAGTTAAACTAACATTAAAAATGCATTGTGTTAGGAAAAATTGCTTGCAGAAATGTGTACTTGAATCCAAAATGTCTTCACCCGGGAAAATTTGCATTATAATGTAGCCTTTTTAGGCCCTTTAAACCATGGGTAGGAAAAATGTTGCACCCGAGCAGGGACGATAAAGGAGCCAAACGACACCAAGGGGTTAAATCCAGAGAAAGAGCTTTATTCTGCCATCCCGGGTGGGCAGAGGAGCAAGTGTGATAAGTCACAAACAAGCACATAGTTTTTATATCCCCTTCCAGTTCCCTCCCCCTTCTTCAAGAGTCCTGCCCATGAGTTCCGCTGAGCATGAACAGAAAGCTGTCTTGGGACCATTTTTGGACTTTTCCCAGGAAGGGGGTGAGAGGGTTTTCAGAGTGTTCCTGTTGTTTCATTCTTGTGCTTTGGCATGGTTCCCGGACAGAAAGCAAGTTGCAATGTGGTTCTTTAGCAAGGCCAAAGGCTCTGAGAAAGGCCTGAGAAGACAATGGGCTCTGTTCTCTACCTTGTTGCAATCTTTTTTAGTTACAGCAAGCGCGGAATGCTTAGCTAATGCTTTTTGTCTTAGAGGAAAATGCAGTTTTTAAAATGAGGCGAGGCTTTTGAGGCCTGGCTGGGGGGGGGGGGAATTCACAGACAGTTTTAGGGCTTTTGGGGGGTAACCCTAACTGTTCCCCTTCAATAATACTGATGAATTCTCATGAGGATTAAATAATAATAATTCCCCAATTGTTGCAGAGATATAGAGAACCAAATGTAAGACTGAAAAACTGAAAGAACGGAAATTGACAGATCTTTCTATTCCTACTCATGACCTTGTCACTTCTCAGAGAAGTAGGCCTTGTTTAATAGGTACTCTATTAACATTCACAGTAACGGTGAATTTAGGCAGTCCAGGGAACTCAGTTAAAGCACAGTGGATTTATGTATGCTGTGACAAAATAAATGCTGAAGTTAACAGGTGGGTAAATTCAGATTAAAACACCGAGAACAGACAGAGGTTTACCTCCGGTTCCTATTATGATAAAGAATGTTCATTTCAAAAGCTCTGGCTCTCTGGGCCACTTTGTACCCAATAGCGCCCATTCCAATGATCCCCAGCGTTGCACCGTTAATTTCTTCTCCTAACCAGTCAGCCATAAAACATTTAGTGTCAGGAGAAACTGCAATCTGATGACCTAGAAATTCAGACAGACAAAAGAAAATGAGGGTTTGCAGTGCTTTAGGAGATCAGCTAACAAACATACGGTGTGATACCCATCCCAACTTGGAAAATTGCTCTGGTTTTAAGAGCTCTGAGCTGTATTTGAACAACAACAGCTTTGATTTCTAAAATACTACATACCAGGTCCCAAATCTTCCTTGAAGGCACACACCTTTATAGCCCAAATGTACAGTTATACTCATCCGAGGAGTGATTGGTGGGGACGTTTGGGGTAGGGCCTTTTCATTGACAGAACCCCAATTATGGAAATCTCTCCCTAGGGCTGTTTATCTGTCCCCTCCTCTTTTTGACAATTAATACATTTTTATTATGTCATGATACCAGTGTGTTTTAATCTTGCTAGCTATTATTTTTGTTCTAAACATTTTACTTTGTCTTTCACTGCTCTCTGATTTTGCGAACTAAGACATGGACTGTTGTGAACTTGCCTGTGGGAGTTCTTAATCTGAGCTGGAACGTAGTATAAATATATAAAATTAACAGATATGAAGATATAGTTCTACCAACAGCAGGATGTCATCACATCCTTCAAAGGATACCTGTGCGAGTGGATCAAAATCAAACATCTGTGGGAGTGCAATTATCTGTGACCCACTTTCAGTATTCAGCAGCTAGGCTGTATATTTTATGTATATTGGAAACGATGTAGAACAGGTTTATCCATGTGTTTGCTAGTTCAACAAGGCATTCTCCAACCTATACAGACATTCTGCTGACTATGTTGACATTTTACAGATAGACCTCTCTGCACATGCCTAATTCTGATTATAGGCCTATATAATCAAGCGCTTGTAGACCATGAGGAAAAAACTTCCTTGTCCAAGAAACTGCTTGTAGACTGTAATTACAGGGCAGGTGTTTTGTAAGACCAAATATGTTTTCTAGGGTGGATTTGTTTGGAAATGTTTTTTATCAACAAACGACATTTAATAATTTCCTTTATCTGATCACTCTATGACTTTTAAGCACAGCAACCCATACACAATCAGTTGCATTCACACCATGTTTTAAAGCAAGTTAATTGGAAAGCTAAAATGTACCTTCCACAATCCTCCTGGCAGAAGCCAGCATCAAAGCCATCCCCAAGTCTGCTGTAGGATTGGCAACTGCAAATGGGGTGTTTGCTACTTTCACGCCAAAGCTGGAGATCAGTTTTAGGTCCAAGTGATCCACGCCTACGCCACAGTTTGCAATCACCTTTAAATTAGGCAAGCTTTGCAGGAGATCCCTGTCAACCACTGGTTTGTGAAACCACATAAAAATTGCTTTGATTTTATGACTAAGATCTTGCTTGTTTTCAGTAAATTCCTTCATGGTAATGAGCTTAAAATGTTTCTCCAGAAACTCCACATGGTCTTCATATACTCCATTTGTGCCTCCTATAACATTTATCAGTGTATATGGATGCTCGTTCTCTTCCATGGTCTGTATACAGTATAGAAAAAAGAATTTATATATCAAAACTCATTTTTTAAACTAATGTGAAGACAGCAGTGTTTCTCTTCAGATTACTGTTTTTATCTAGTTCATTGTGATTAACAGGGTAGTTCCTTTATACAATAAGGGCGGGGATATCCAAGACTGCTAATTAGCATTCCAAAGCGTTCAGTCCAAAATTGTGTAATCTATGCAGATTTCATTTGGGAGTAAACCCAACTGAATTTAGCAGGGTTTAATTCTGAGTAAACACGAATAAGATCAAGGTGGAAGTGCCCAACAAGGTTCAAGGCTTTCATTATTATTATTATTATTATTATTATTATTATTATTATTATTCCCTTCATCCCAAGGGAGTCCAGGTAATCTATACAAGAATGGAGTGTTCTTAGTATAAATTCTGTTGAGAAACAAATTAGTGACTTACATAAAGGAGAAAAACTAAATAGCATCATGAAACATACTAGACGTTTTGTAATCTAATCCTGGCCATATCAAAAGATGAACATTTGGACCCTGCTGTAAATATTACTGCACACAGTGCTTCTGAATGCTGTATTTCTCCTCCTCCGCCACTGCAGTGCACACAACTCTTTCCCCTAATTTAATAGATATCTGGATTTTAAGAAGAAATTCAACGAACTAAATACAAAACCAACTTCATAAACAAGTGTTACAGGACGTGAGTCACTATCACCTCGTGAAATGACGCCTCCAGTTGCTATTCAGGGATAACAAATGCAAACGAAGGGACAAAAGGATTCACTTCGCCCAAGTGTATTTTTTTCCGAAAAAGTGCGCCCCAATTTAAAACAAAATCTGACTATTACAACTCCTTCCCTCCCCCGGTGAGAATGGAATTGCCTACTGTCACAAAGCTTGAGCTGCAGAGACAACGTGATCAGCGCCCCCTCCTCGGAAAAAGCTCAGATAACGACACCCCCCTATAAATTTCCATATACCTCTCTTATTGGCTGGAATTAAACACCCACCCAAGCAAATGACAATTAGGTATGGGACATTTCTGGAGAGCCATAAGCCCCATGGAATTTAGGAACTTCCGCTTAGGGCAGGGGCTGGTTTGCTTGCTAGTTTTGTGAGAATGTTTGCCTTTAGGAAATTCCTACACAGACAAGCAGCCCCTTAGAAGATGCAAAAGGGGAAAAGGCGTCAAATAAAAGGATAATAAAGATTAGCAACCTTAAAAGAGAGAGAGAGAGAGAGATGAAATACAAATTACCCTGTGGAAAGAAACGTCTTTCAGCTCCTTCAGGAAGGTTGCTCTTGAATTGGTACCTGCTGATTCGGAGCAGAGCTGAGGGACGTGGAAATCACCCGGGAATAAACTCCGGACTCTTTTGACTCCCCAGCTAAGGAGTCGGCAAGGAGGACTTTGTTCCCTGGGTTGGGAAACCGCGAAGCTGCAGTGAAGCCTCTTTCAGCTAGGAGGACCTGCAGGAGGAAATCTGCTGTACAGATAAAAGAGTAACTAGAGGTAATCACAGCCCTCTTGCTGTCGGTTATTTCACCCAAAGGGGGAAATACTGGCAGCCAGCAGCAATGGAAGGGAAATAAGTTTATCAGTTGAAGAAAAAGAGATCAGAATAACAATTATTTTACAATTTGGCATTATCTGGATACACTCTCATTTATTTACATTTACTTCTCAAGATGCTCAGGATGGTAAACGGCAGTTCTCCCCTTCCATTTTATCCTCACGTCAACCCTTTGATGTAGGTTGGGCTGAGGCTACCCAATGAGCTTGATAGGTATTGGAAATCTTAAATACAGGCTTCTCTACTCCTAGTCCAGCTACTAGCCTACGCCAGCTCTTCCAAGTTCAGTACCTGCCTCCACACATAAACAGAACTTGCCACCTGTTCACTTTGAATGAATTGTTTGTAATTTTGTATTTTGGGAGCCCAGTCCTTAATGAACAGTATCTGTGAGCAGTGCTGGATTTATGTATAACCTAAACAAGCTATAGCTTAGGGCCCCACTCTCTTGCCCCCCCATACTTCTTTTTAATTGCATTTCACTATGAATATACCGTACTTCTTGTTGTCTTTCCGTTCAACAATTACTTTGATAAAATACATATTTTGTTATGTGCAAATGGCTTTAGATGCCTATTAGGTCCATAAATTACCATATAGCATATATTCAACACAAAAAAACTGACAATTTGTTGTTGACAAAGGACAGCTGGACATATAAAGGGCCCCATTACCTTCAGTAGCTTAGGGCCTCATCAAACCTAAATCTGGCCCTGTCTGTGAGGGTGTGCAAAGATTAAAGAGGGTGTGCAAATATCAAACTGCTCCTTCCAGTTTTGAAATTGTGTGTTTGAAGATGGGCATGTGAAAAAGGTTCAGGAGCAACATAGAGCAACACCAAACAATTCTTCCTACAGTTCTGAAACCACAACTGGGTCATTTGAAGACTTACTCATTTGTCCTCCACTGAAAAAATGAACATGGGACTAACCATAGTGTAACAAACTACGGAATAACATGAGCAGAGCCCTGCTCGATGCCTAGGGGAAACAAACAGCAGAGCATGAATGTGTTGGTCTTCTCCTGCTGATGCACCCCAACCGTAATTCCATGAAAATATCAACCTACAAACCCATTTTTTAATTTTCATGTATCATTTTAAAGATAATTTCCCAAAGTTTCAGGTTCTGCCAACAGTTTTTCAAAATGCTATTTCACATGTGAGTAAAACAACCAGAAGCATGACATGCAACGCAACTCAGAATATCTCTCTTTCTCTCTCTCTAAAGTTCATGGTTTCTTGGATAAGACTCATACAATAAAACAGACAATAGGTTGATTAGCCTTTATTGTATTGATAGTTTTAGTTTCTCATTGGTGAACTGGCAATAAATTTTATGTTAGGAACGAAATCACATGAGCTTAAGGCAATAAAACTTAGGTTGCTTGAGCATGTTGACGTTGGTCACAAAAATACCTACTCTTCCCTGCCCCCCAACAAATGAAAAGAAAAATCTATGTTTCAACTTTATTAATTTTTTTGAGGTTCTTAGCATTAAAAAAATGTTACCTGAAATGTGCTTTACATGCAGGGACTGAAGGCTGTCTATAGCCATCGTAACTAGCAGCCATTGATGAACCTATTCCAGGGGTCTGCAACCTTTAAGACAAAAAGAGCCACTTGGACCCGTTTCCGAAGAAAAAAACAACTGGGAGCCGCAAAACCGGGAAGGTGACGTCGGGACGGTGCATGACTAACGCACGCACTGCCCCCATGCGACGTCACAGCCAGTACAGCACCCACTACAGTGGGGAGTGTCGGGGCACACAATGCGCCTCCTCCCCTCACTAGTATCCGCCCCGGAGCCGCGGCAAAGGTGTAAAAGAGCCACATGCGGCTCCGGAGCCACGGGTTGCAGACCCCTGACCTATTCTCAACAGAGGTCACATGTTCAGTCTTTCAAATATTCCCTGTTTTGCATGGTTTGCTGCTCCCACTGGCTAGGGTAGAGAAATGAAGTGTGAACATTTCCAATTACAGTGTAGGAGGCTTAGTTAGGGTAGCATGGAACAAGCGAGTTGTGCCAAAGCCCTCACAGAAAACTTAGTTTTTGAGGGGCGATTTGACAAAATAAAAGGGCTGGAAGAACTGTCATCAAGATATTAAATTATCCAATTTATAACTTTTAAAGCCGTGGTGGTGGTACTTTATTTTAAACCTTTTAGAAGAAGTTTACTTTGAGATGGCAATCAGGCAGAGTTTCCAATTTTTTAATTGATTACCAGGTAGCAAAGCTCGGTTTGGCTACAAATTATTGTGAAAGAAGTAACTCACTTGCAAATTTCAAAGCACATTTATTATTTTTATTTATTTGTTATAAATATTGTATATAATATTTAAAATGCAAGCATAGAAATTTTCACAACAGTTTTTCATATTAACGAGCAAGCACTGTTTGAAATTTAATTGTGTGGAATGGTAACAAAGGACATTATCTGCTATAACTATGATGAGGAGTTAACAAAATATGAAATCTCCTCTTGGCTTGTTTTGTGTCTTCAAGTCCAGAACAAACACTGCTGCATGAGGCATGAGATTCAGGTTGAATTTATACATCTGTCAATATGTTTCTTGCACTAGAGAAAAATGTAGAATAGTTCCATGTTGCTCTGTTAGATGACAGCCCACAAGTTTAGTCAGGAAACACTTCACTGGGCATTGGGAGACCATTAAGAGCTGCCAATACATTGCTTACTGCTTCCTCTGTCATCATAAAAGTAGTTTTGTGTGTTTTAATACCAACATGTGGTGTTATGATAACATTTTTTAATTTTAGTAACGGATGATCTCTGAAAAGAAGAAGATAAAAAAGACAGGTTATGAATATAGGAAGTGGCATTCATTCAAACAAATGAAGGAAAAGTACTTAGAGCTATCCACCATCTGAAGGATTTTAGTTATCTGACTTGGCAAGCATCCATATTCTAGCAATGTACCAAAGTCAAATGACTTGAAAATAGGCAAGTGTACCCTTCAGTTTCAGCCCCTTTGGTTAATATTTACTTCCTCTGATTATACAGGTGCTTTAGTAGAGTATAATAGTTAATGTGTAGTTATATATAAAGAAATCACTATAGATGTATGTAACTTATATTTCTAAAGTAGAAGATTAACAGAGCAATCCTACCCACGACTTACACTCGCAGTTAGAGACTGGGTCACCCCTGAGCCCACCTGCATGTTAGAAGCTCAAAAACATGAAAGTGTTGTAGATTACATTGGTGTTGGATCACTGTTGCGTTGGTGCTGCTTAATGCATGTTTAACTGATTCACCAACATGAACGAAGGAAGTTTGGGCATTAGTTAGGAGGAGAGAGACCTCAGGTGCTGGTAGCATCCATGGCACCAGCACACCATTATAACTTCAGAACAGGTAATGCAAAATGAATACACTCACACTGGAGTCAATGGGGAGCCCCAGACAACTCAAAACCCCACCCTCTGTCTCCCATTGTGTTGCTCATTCTCACTAAACTTCTGGATAGCTCCTTGTACATTATGAACTCATGGCTGAAGTGCCTCCTCTTCTTGGACTATATGGCCCACTCTTTCGCAAAATGTTTGCTCCAATCACACAGATGCCATACATTCATGTGTGGAGTACTCTGTCAGCTATCTATGCAGTCACACAACTGACCATAAGCCCATGTCTTTGGAAGGAAGAGGGTGTAGGTGAGCAATTTATGTTGCACTGAGAAATAGGGTTGGCTGTTTGTTATGAATGGAATAACGCTCCTCCTTTCCTGTCTTATCTGTGTGATAAAAGGTGCATGGGATCTCAACTATAATGCACTGGCATAATGCTTGTATAACTGTGATGCAGGGATAATCACTACAATTATAGGACTGCCTTTTGAACTGCAGGGTCCCCAACTATTTTTGGTCTGGAGGAACATACGGAAATCTACAAACTCTCGGGAACAGCATAAAATTCCCATTTTATAGGCAAAAAAACTGGCCATGCTCAGAACTGCACATCTGAAAATAAGCTCCACCCCAATCCCCAAATAAAACAAAGATTAAAAGCAGACCATACTCCCCTCCACACACAAAAATCAAGCAATCCTCCCAAACGAACTGTAACAAAAAAGCCAAAGACACTTTTTAAACAAATTGGGAGGGACAGGGGCCTTGGTGGGCGGCAAGGGATGTTTTAAGATGCAGTTAGGAATCCCAGCTGCAGATGAAAGCTTTCAGCACTAACTCAAACATTTACTTAACACCTGCTCACACTGTCCTTCCATGGAGTCATGGCTTCAATTTGGAAAGGAAGCATGATGTGTATTATATAGGTTCTCCTACTATACAGTGGAAGAAGGCAGAGATGTCAGTCTGAACTTTAGCACTGGTTACTCCTATGCTTCCCTGCAGTCTTTACAATGCGCTTATAGTCATTCATTTTTTAAAATAGATAAATACATAGTTGTTTACCTGGGCAGTGGTTCAGGATAAGTGACATCCATAGCAGCACTTTTAATAACACCAGTCTGAAGAGCTTCTACAAGCATATCTTGGTCTACAACTTGCCCTGTGTGGAAATCATGTTCTTATGATAACCGCTGGGTAACGGTGCATTGCATGGTTTCATCAAATCATAAAGTTGGAAGGCATCCACAGGGTCCTCTAGTCTAATTCCCTGCAATGCAGGAATCTCAACTAAAGCATCCATGACAGACGGCCATCCAGCCTCTGCTAAAAAAGCTCCAATGAAGGAGAGACCACCACCTTCCGAGTTAAGGAGAACATAAGTACATGCTGCTGAACCGATCTCATTACACACCTCCATTCATCAAGCTGGGAGCAACAGACCACGAGCCTTGGTATAACACAAGTTGTGAGCCAACACTTGTAGTTTGTTTCTCTCAAAACAAACTACAATGTTAAGCTGAGCACAGATTCACATGTTGTGATAAAGAATGCAGGGCTTCTTCAAAAAGCAACTGCTCAAAAGGGGAATACTGGGCTGTTTGAAAGCCTTTTTGCAAAGCGACTTTCAGACAGTGCTGTGCTTTGAAGTCCTAACACTCAATATTTTTCTTCAAGCAGCTCTTTATGACCTACCTCTAGAGATATTTATAAGACTAGCTGTGGGTTTCATCAGCTGCAACTCTTTTTTCCCAATCAGTTTGTACGTCCGAGGTGTCAGATTTACAACCAGCATCACAAAATCTGACTGCTGGAGCAAGTCTTCCATTGCCCCACAATAGCAGGCACCCACAGCCTGTTCTTCATCTTCTTTCCTGACAGAAAAAAACAACAAGGATGATCTGTTTAACAAGTGCTAGTTCTTGGGGTGGTGGTGGTTAGCATTCACAAATGTGCAGATCCCTTGTACAACAAGGGGTGCACTGTACCACTAAGTTCAAGGCTACACAGTAGATCAGAATAATGTTCCAATCTCCCCTGTATATTATATTGATATTTATCTTTCTAGCAAAGAAATTAAGAAGGTTTAAATACTTTTTTTCAAAGCTGAAAAACTTAAATATTGCAATCAAGCCACTGAGATTTAATAAAACCATCTAAATTAGCATAAAAATGAGCTGAGCTGCGTACTTTTTCCTAGCAAACTCTGACATTATTAAAACACACACCCAAAATGGCAACCACATGTAGTAGATGTTCTCCCTCCCTCCATCACTATGAGGTTAAGTTCTTTTAATATCCTGATTTGAAGTACATTAGGTAAGTTCCACAATGTGTTACTGAAGGCAAGAAGAGAGCTTTGCTCATGGCTCTTTTCAGCAGTCCTTGTGGTTTTTGTAATATCTAGTTTCCTCCCTAGCAAAGCAACAGCTTAGAAAACCAGAGTGAGGATGAAACGGAACACAGCAAAAGCCAAATTCAGACATCACTCAGGATGAATATCAACCTTAAATCATGGCTCTCTTGTAGAAAAAGGTGGGAGGGTTGGAAGACTGGCAGGAAGACTTCACATACTCTCATAGGATTTGGGTGAATGCTGGAACAAGCTACTTAGCCAGTTTCCTCATTTACTAAGAATTGAAATTTGTTTGTGTGAAATGGCCCTTATTTATCCTTATCTTTTTCTCACCAGATGGATCACCTTTTCTAAACATGATAGGCTAGCCTCTCTTCATCACATGAAGCAGAAATATGAGTTGAAAAGTACAGCTGTGTTTGTTCACTTCTGAAGACCAGCTGATCTTTCTCTATACCCATGCACAAAGATTTGGCGGATAAAACAGCTTTAGAGGTGAAGATACACTCTATTTTGTATGGTATCAAACTGTGTATTTTTACCTTCTGTTCCTGTTATGATAAAGAATTTTCATCTCAAAAGCTCTGGCTCTCTGAGCAATTTTATACCCAATGCTTCCCATTCCAATGATACCCAGACTTGCCCCAGTGACTTCCTCTCCTAACCAGTTATTAGAGAAATAGCCTGTGTCAGGGGAAACAGCAATCTGGCAACCTGCAAAATGACAAAATAAGGGGTGGCGGGTGGAGAAGAGGTGTTCATTAAAAACAGAATTTTTGTAAGAAATCTGAGTTATTCAGCTGAGGCTGTAAATAGGTGATTGTTCATTATATATCAGTGTTAAATTATTTGTTTAGATCGCAACAAAAGTCATATTGCATACAAAATTTCATATTCACAAACAGGGTAGAAATATGCAAGTAATTGCTCTACCGGGAGCTGGCTTCAGGCACTAGGCCTGTTAGCAGACCAGCTCAGCATTACAAAAATGTCTGCAAACTGCAGGGTGAGGTTCAGGCAGGATACAGGGCAACCTGATGCAATATTAGGTAGAAAAGGGTTCAGGTTGAAGGCAGAGGCTCTTTGAACAGAAAGCTCCTACTGTATGTTGTTTCAGCAAAGAACAAAGCGAGCTTCTCTCCTGTATATCAGTGGTGTTGATACCTCCCCATTGTGAGCCTCACCCATACTGGAAGGTGCTGCTTTGCTTAAAGGGGCCTAGCTCTCAGCATTAATCTCTTCCTGCAACAGAACGTGGGAGACTCTGGTTGCACGTCACTTTCCATGGAGTCTTCCAAGTCAGAGGATGACAGGGCCACTTCCTCTGGCCAGGCTTATGTTGACTCCATGAGCTCACTGGGTAGCAGCACTTCTGGGTCTGGCCATACATGTCCTCTGTTTTGGAGTCCTCCGCTCCATCACCTGAATAATAATCTGACTCCTCATCCCTGACACCAGCCTCAATTTACCTCCTTCCAAAGGGAATCAAATCTGGATAAGTGCTCCGCCCTGGAACCTCTCACTGCTTGGGAAATTGAGACAAGGGTAACTGTAAAGAAATGTGTACAGTATTGTCAGTGTTACCTTCTACGATTCTTCGGGCAGCTGCCAGCAGCAGGGCCATGCCAATGTCTGCTGTAGTGCTGTGGACAGCATGAGGAGTTTTGGCGATTCTAACTCCAAACCCAGAGATCAGCTTCAAATCCAGGTGATCGGTACCCACTCCTGCACTTGAAATCACTTTTAAGTTAGGCAGACTTTTCAACAGCTCCCTGTCGATGACTGGCTTATGCCACCACGAGTAAATAGCTTGGACTTGAGCACGATAGTATTCTTTGCTTTCGAGGAATTCCTTCATGGTGATAAGTTGAAAGTGTTTCTTCAGAAACGGCACGTGCGCTTCTAAGACTCCCTGGGTGCCACCTACTTCATTGATCAGTATGAGAGGCAACTTGGAATCTTGCATGATCTTCGAAAGGATGGGAAACAACTAGTTTTCTGAAAAGCATAGAGAACAATCGAACCACGCCACAAAATACTGGATTATTTTCCTTCATTGTGATGCAATATGCAAGACATACAATATACAAAGAATTGGTGGGAGACCAACATGGTCAGAAAGATGTAAACCTGTCTCTTCTGAATCTCTTAAAATCAAACTTCACAAAGCCTGATCCTTAAACTGTCAAGACTTGTACAATAGCACTCATAAACTCATTCCTGTTTATTTTATTTATTTAACAAATGTATATACCGCTTGATTGCAAGAAAACCTCTGTGTGGTTGATTATCTGTGAAGCAATTATTTCAAGAGAAAAGGAAACTTCAAAAATTAACACAATACCAGTTGTGAAGCTGTGCTCATCGAAAGGATGTCTTGAAATAGTAGCATGCAAATCTCAGCACTGCTGAACTTTGAACACTGGAATTTATCAAGTTACTTTGTAAGCCATTTTGCTTGCCAAGTATGGGTATAATCCAAACTAATTTAAACATATTTAATTATCCAACAAAGTTCAATCCATGAGCGTTAAAGATATGCATAATTCTCTACTAGTAAATCAACAGAGAGAACTTTGGCATATTGTTTCTTTAAAAAAACGCCACTCCATTGTTTGCTAAATCTGACTCAACCACAATGCACTTCTTTATTTGATTATAACCTCAACATTGTCTTAATAATATAAAGAAATGTTTTCAAATGCAAACAACAGGTTGCATCCAGCACCGCCATTCTACTTGCACAGCAGACTTCCACTTGCACAAAACTTCCCACTCCTCTCCCCTGCAGCACCCCTAACTCAAAATCTGCTCCATAGCATTGAAGGACCCCCCCCCCCCAGAGCAGAGTCTGGGGACACATGAGGGGGCTGCAAGGGAGAGGTAGGGAATGTGGTGTTGCTCAAGTTGAACTCCTCTTATATAGTGTTGGGTACAATCCAATCACTTTGCTTTAGTATGTAAAAAAACCCCAACAACCACTTTTTTTGCACTCTTCTCAGTTATGCCATGAATGGATTCCACTTTTGCTTGACGTGAGACATTCAAAAGCTGGGGTAGCCAACAGTGGTCAGTAGTTCTCTTGGGAAACAAAAAATGCAAGGGGAAACAAGATGGCTACTGCAGCATATTGGGGAGTGTCATCTTCCTCATGCAAATGGCACGTGTAGGACAAGATATAACAGTGCTGTTTGGGACAGTTCACATTTTTAAGGGTACAGAAGCTGAACCTGTACATGGTATGTCCAACAGAACACCAAGCAGCCTCTTAATCAGTTGCGGTTGAATTTGGTATTGCAACTCCACTGGGTATTATGTATTATTTTACTTTTGAAAGTGACTGAGGCTGCATGCACATCCCTATTTTCTATGGCTCCAGGATGCTCCCCACTGTTGGTTTTTGGAATACAGTACCCATGACAGTCACAATTCATATCTATTTTTGTAGGATTGGGAGGTTGGTTTGGATTACACCTTTGGGTCTCCACCAGGCCTGTAGTTTTGTATCTATAAGATGGGGCATGTAGTAGACGAAACTGCTGGATTGTTCAAACCAGTTTCTTTGTTAAGCTGATGACCTAGCTGGCCCTCTTAAGCACCCTCCTTCTGCATGATGGAAGTTTGTCATGTTGCCAGAGACAACTGGGTGTGGATACTCTTCCTAATGGGGAAGCAAGACGTGCGGGAGTGTGAGCCCCTCCTTCCTATACTCAAGTTTTATATATGTGTAACTAAAACCTTATATCCTAAAGACACCAGTCTCCATTGGGTGAGCAAATGGCACCCGTGAAATCTCTCACGTGACAGAGATGTTTTCAACACTATCCTAAAGCTACTTGAAGAATCCTAGTGCTTTCCCTCAAACCAGTTTCCATTTGATTTGAAAATGTAGGCTGCAGTGAATATCTGTTTGTACAGATAAAGGGCTGGAAGAATCAGAAAGCCAGCTGTTGTGCTCGAAAGCCTTGGAGCAACATTTATTAGTTATTTTACTTAAGAATATAATTACAGAAAATAGTTGCAGTATGGGAAGCCATAAATGAAAACTACGTAGGATAAGTTTTGATTTTCATTCTCCATTGTTACTTAGCGGTTAATGTCCTTTTGCTGACCAGCCATTGATTATTAATGTTCTCCATCAAACTATTGGGGGATCACTTCACTAGGAATGGGGAGGTCATTGAGAACAGCCTGTATATTTTCCACTGCTTCTTCTGTCATCATAAGCAGGGCTTGCACAGTTGCAGTTCCAATGTGAGGAGTTATAATAACATTCTTCAGTTGCAATAATGGGTGATCCCTGCAAGGAAGCCATAACAGAAAAATCAGAAGTCATCTGGCACGGGCAGATCAAAGTAACTATATTGCTATATGACTGCACTGAAAAAGACTCCAAATTCGGGGGGGGGGGGGGTTAATGGTAAGTTAGCTTCCACTGAGATGTCTTCTATACACTGTGTAGGTCACAATCATTAAGTGTGATATGATCTACTAAATCATTTTAGGAGCTAGCCCTATGAAGATCTGCTTTTGAGTGACTGGTGCTCTGAATCAAAGTTCTCATCACCTATAAACTTGTTTGTATGGCAGTACTGTTAGATAGAAAGCTTAGAACAATGCAGTCTATGTTCTAGGCTTAGAACAAGAACTCCCCCTTACAATTCTGCTCTATTTTTGCATTTCAAATGCACAGTATAGGTTTGAGTGAAAATGAATTAAAGCAACAAAACAAATATTGCCATCTACTATACAATCTGAAGGTTGTTTTGTTTCAAAGCGTTAGATGGCAAAGGAAAAGCATTTGGGACCTCGGGACAAGGGACAGATTGCTATCTCAGCCCTGAACACAAATGCTATTGTGTTGCTGTACTACAGAGCTTGTAATGGGTTATATTTAATACCTCTACCATCATGATTTCTTGTGTTACTTCAGTTTGTTTAAATCCAAATACTCTGAGACTCTGGTCAGTCAGAAGAAATGGCCAAATGAATTCAGAAGAAGGCATATTTATGACTATCCATGCACACAGGTTTCTGAACACATCAAGCATTAAGGAGGCGGCAACAGAGGCAAATCATGATCATCTATGCCTTAATGTTGAAGTTTTGGACCAATGAATAATAATTATTCCATGTCAGGACTAAAACAACAACAGCAAAGGTGTGGTTTTTTTGGTAATATTTTACCTTGGCAATGGTTCAGGGTGAGTCACATCTAAAGCTGCAGCCTTAATAACTCCATTTTTGAGCGCTTCTACCAAAGCATCTTGATCAACTACTGCACCTGATACAGACAGAAAATCATAAAGTAGTTCATGATAAAGACTGAAAGCTGGCTTCTTGCATTGTTCACTTGAAAAGCACAACATTGTGTCCAGTGGAGCTAATGCCTAGGTAGGTGTGCTTAGGATTGCAGCCAAAGAACACATTTTAAGGAGCTAAGGGACTCTCCACATTATCTCCCCAAACACGTTTTGATTGACCCAAAATAGTAAAAAGTCCTTATGAATCCAGTCCTTAATCCATTTCCTTTGCAGCAAACCTGTTAAAGTTCACCAATAAAGCCACTTCATGTGATATTGCTCTTCCATCCTTCCTTCCTTCTACATCTGGATTAGGGTGTAATGAAACCCACAGCTGTGCCAAATCCACTGTACCCAATGTATGTTTCTTTACCACTGAATTTCCCCCTTCTTTTTCTTGTGTACCATACTCCTGATTGCCCCCCCCCCACCAATACTACTGGTTTCAAAATAATCCATATTGATTCTTGACACTGAAAACTGGTTGTTGGCCTCACCCTTTGTTAGTGCTGATGAAATGTATCACCTTTCACACAAAAGAATACAGAGAAAAGGATGGAATATAGTCAAAAATAGGTATTTGAAAAATGTATATAGCTGAAGTTTACATTTAGGTAGTCACACATCCCCTACCTCTGCAGATGTTGATGAGAGTAGCCGTGGGTTTCATCAGCTGCAGCTCTCTTTTCCCAATGAGCTTGTGTGTCTCAGGTGTCAGATTAACAACCAGCATCACAAAGTCAGACCCTTGGAGCAAGTCTTCTATGTTTCTGCAATAAGTGGCACCAACTGCCTGTTCTTCTTCCTCTTTCCTGGAAGGAAATAAATGTGACAATTGTCACTTATACAGTGGTACCTCAGGTTAAGTACTTAATTCATCCTGGAGGTCCGTACTTAACCTGAAACTGTTCTTAACCTGAAGCACCACTTCAGCTAATGGGGCCTCCCGCTGCTGCCACGCCGCCGGAGCATGATTCCTGTTCTCATTCTGAAGCAAAGTTCTTAACCTGAAGCACTATTTCTGGGTTAGCGGAGCCTGTAACTTGAAGCGTATGTAACCTGAAGCGTATGTAACCTGAGGTACCACTGTATTAGTAACTCTCATCCCTGGAGCTGCCCGGGAGGAACAAATACTTGACAGGGGCTGGGAGCTCATTGTGGATTCTTTCCTATGGGTAGCCAAATTTTAGGTCAAAAGGCAACATTTAAAGTCCACTGCATCCCTCCCAATTCAATGCAGCATCCATGTGAACATCAGGGTTACTCCTTGCATGGTGCCTTTCAAGGCAGCCAAAGGGCATTGCTAAAGGATGCTGGCTGATCATGAGAATCTGAAAACTTGAGGAACATGGGAGCCTGCATGTCTTTCTGGCTAGCAGTGGTTTTTTTAAAAAAATGATTACTATCTTTGAAAAGATCTTCTAGTCTTCTAGTGCACCTTCTTGTGTGCCCTGCTTTAGGTGTTGATTGCCAATACTGGAGATAAGCAGAATTACTCTTATTTTGTTACGTGTCGCGCCGTGCATGTTGCAAAAAGAGATTCAAGACAAAAATCTAATAAACCCTGATTTATATATTAAGTCTGAACAGGCAGGTGTGTGTGTGTGTGTGTGTGTGTGTGTGTGGTTGTTTTACCATATTGTAAGCCTGAAAATCACCATGTCTTTAAAAATCACTTGTTTCCACTTCAGTGTTCAAATATTAGCAAGAAGAATCACCATACACGTAGGTTTACCATATGTCCAGGAATATCCGGACACGTCCTCTTTTGGGGGTCCTACATGCCCATCGGTGGCGGGGGTGATTTTACATTTTAAAGCAAATGTCCTGGATTTTTGGTGGAGGTTATTTTGTGTGTGGGGGTGGCTCTGGTTCAGGCTCTGGTGACCCGGGCTCTGGTGTGGCCAGCTCAGGCTCAGCAGTGGCGGAGGGGCTGTTGGGCGATTGCCCTAAGGAAGCCCAACAACTTTTTGTGTCCAGACTTTTACCTCTTGAAATATGGCGACCCTACCACACAGTGACTTTTTCACTTTAATGGTAGAGATGAAAATAGTCTCAACTGAAGGAGGAATTGCTTTTGTCTCAGCCCCTTAGCCTCCATGACTACACACAGACTGACACTGTAACATGGTGCAGAGATTGATAGTTTCGAACAACTGCTTCCAACAGACATTGAAACCTAGATTACCAATACATTGGAAGTTAAATAACTAAGGCTGAGGTCCTGTACCTGTCTATTCAGGAGTAAGCCCCACTGAGATCCATGAGACTTACTCCCATGTTAATTTTGCATGGGCTGCACCGTACAACACCTTCATCAAAGATATACCTACGGTTCCTGTTGTGATAAAGGATGTTCATGTCAAAAGCTTTTGCTCTCTTGGCTACTTTATACCCAATGCTGCCCATTCCAATGATACCAAGTGTGGCCCGGGTAACTTCTACTCCCAGCCAGTCAACCGCAAAATGTGTGGTACAGTGGTGCCCCGCAAGACGAAATTAATTCGTTCCGCAATTTTTGTTGTTTAGCGAATTTTTCGTCTTGCGAAGCACGAAATCCCATAGGAATGCATTGAAAATCAATTAATGCGTTCCTATGGTCAAAAAAAGTCCAAACAAAGCCAAATTTGGTACAACAACAGTTTATTAACTGCTCTTTAAAGTCACACATACTGTAAAGAGCAGTTCAAAAATTTAAGGGAAAATAAATTAACTTTATAAACAAAACATGTCTTTGTTTTTAGTCAAAGAAAAAAAAGTCGCGAGACGTTTTCGTCTTGCGAAGCAAGCCCATAGGGGAAATTCGTCTTGCGAGGCAAATCGCGAACGGAAAAACCTTTCGTCTAGCGAGTTTTTTGTCTTGCGAGGCATTCTTCTTGCGGGGCACCACTGTATCTGGAGATGTTGCAATACGACAACCTAAAAAACAAAAGCAGAAGCCACGCAGCAGCGAATGAGAAACAAGAGTTAGTACTTACAACAGCTTTATTTCAGAAATTAGAAAACATGCCTGCACTATTTACAATAGTTATTGAAAATCAGAAGACAGCTCTAAATGGGAGTCCCTGGAAGGCATATTTCTACTTAGAATTTGTACAATAAGCAGCACATAAAAATATAGGTGGGAATAAATTTAAGGAAGAAGGTAGCAGAATCCATCACTGTTAAATCTAGTTAAGGGATCTTGTATGGAAGGACTAGAGAAACATCTGTTCAAGAGTTTGAAGATCTTCAACCCATAAAATGTTGAGCTAAATGGATATTGGCTCTGACTCAATTTCAGTTACAAACCAGAAGCAAGCCAAAATTTGGAGTACAGTACTCCATAATTTTCAGTTTAAAAGTTAATTTCTACTTGGTACCTGAATAGCTGGAAAAGGGAGCAAATACCTGTATTATTATTTATCACTATATCATGGGCATTATCATATAACTATTGATCAGCTGATCTAAGGACTGATTGATACTGGGAGTGGTAAACTCAAAATCTTAACATATTAGTGCAAGTTATGTCCCACAAAATCTGAAATGTGTCCACAGCAACTTACATAAACTGCAAAAGAAAATGACTTTACCTTCCACTAGTCTTCTTGCAGATGCCAGCATTAAGGCCATGCCTATGTCTGCTGTGGAGTCAGAAACAGCATGTGGGGTGTTGGTGACTTTTACTCCAAAGCTCGAAATCAGTTTCAAGTCCAAATGATTCACTCCTACCCCTGAGTTTGCTACCACCTTTAGGCTGGGCAAGCTTTCAAGAAGTTCCCGGTCAATGAGAGGTCTGCACTCAAATACAAAAATGGACTTGATCTTTTCACAAAGTTCGTCCTTGTTTCTGTGAAACTCTTTCAGGGTGATGAGATTGAAGTGTTTCTTAAGGAACTCCACATGGCTCTCCAGTACACCAAATGCACCTCCTATTTCACAGATCAAAACGCCTGGCAGTTCTTTTTCTCCCATACCCTGAAAAAAAGGGGATGATGAGAAATGTTAAACAGAAAACTAGGCTTTCATAAAGCCACTGGGAAATATCCAAGAATGTAAACTGGAGTCTCGGTATTCTGCGTTATTCTATATTAACAGATAGTCTCTGGCAATAATTACATTTTGTTGGGTGCCTAAAACATCTAAAAGTGTTCCCAGGAGGATGAGCTGACTCACAGGCATTATCGGATTTCTCTTTAGAGATCTACTTTATTTGTTTCTATTTCCTTTGTTTTAATGTTGTTGTAGTACACTACTATGGCATTTTGTGGTGTTTAGACATTTATAAAGATTTTATACATAAATACATAAGAAAAAGAATATACCCAGGAGGATTTAATTTACAACAGGATTTAATTGCAACAGATGATGACTTTCTACATGCGTATTTTCTTGCCCGGTTGTGGCAATAAGACACTACAATGTAATGATAAAGCTGTATTCATCATGTAAGATGCAGAAAAATGCTTAGTTGCTGGAGTGGAATGGGATCCTCTCTAACAATGTCTGAGAATGCTTCATGCCGATCAAATTAGCCTTTTATCAGTTTTGATTCTGACTGTCAGCTTCTGTACAAAGAAATGAGCTGCAGCCAGTTATAGGACAAAAAACTTCACAAGATTTAGCTGCTTATCTTTTAATAGAAACACCAACATCAACTAATTTTGATCATCGTAAGAGGACAGCATACACTACTTTTGATGATTTATCAGGAAAAAAACCTAGCAAATTATTGTTTCCTATACAGTATTTAAATATTGCTTAAATATTAAGGCAGTAACCTTGTGGTCTTGAAAATAACAAATACAATATGTATATACAAGAAACAATGAATATGAAAAACTACGAAACAATGTAATATAATCTAACATAAAACAATAAAATCCTAAAGACCTCAAAACATAGCAGCACATTTAAAAAACTTCTTAAAGAGTCAAGGAACCCTTCCATCTTCAGCCTCCCTCTCGGCAAGGCATATCTTGGGTCACAATATACAACTCTCATACACACCACACCCAAATTCTGCCTTATCTGTACGCTCCAACCCACATAAGAGGGATTCCATTAGTTACTGCCTTCTATGATATGCTTACTGGACTTCTGTCTAATACAGTATTAGACAGTATTAGGAATTCATTTAAGTGAAAAGCCATAATGTAACACTATGGACCCTTCCATATAATTATCAGCTGTGGTGTGTGAAGCAATGTGTTCAAATGGAAGGCTGTGGGCAGTGCTATTTTTCTAGAAAAAGAGGTGCCATAACTCACCATGAAGACTTCCCTCATTCTCTTAGAATGGCAATGGAGCCCACATGAGAGGTGGTGGAACAGCTGTCTTGCAGCACTGGAATAGTTTACATCTCTCTGTCCCCATATTTCACCACAGATTTTGTCAGCAATGAGTTTTGCCAAAGGGCCACTTTGATTGGCAGCAACCCCATTCCATTCCCAGGATGCAATTAAATATAGGTGGCTATAATTTGGTCCAGGGGCTACTAATGGCCGCCTAGTACAAGTACCCTCAGCTGATTCCTGCTAAGGAATAAACTCTGTTTTTCAGCAAGCTAGAGATAAGAATAGTAATTCCCTCACTCAAAGCCTTAACATGCAATATAGGCACATGGGTTTATATATACAATGATACCTCGGGTTAGAAGAAGAAGAAGAGTTTGGATTTGATATCCCGCCTTTCACTCCCCTTCAGGAGTCTCAAAGCGGCTAACATTCTTCTTTCCCTTCCTCCCCCACAACAAACACTCTGTGAGGTGAGTGGGGCTGAGAGCAGCTGCATGTGGAGGAGCGGAGACGCGAACCCGGTTCCCCAGATTACGAGACTACCGCTCTTAACCACTACACCACACTGGCTCTCTGCTTAATTAAGTACTTAATTAGTTCCGGAGGTCCGTACTTAACCTGAAACTGTTCTTAACCTGAAGCACCACTTTAGCTAATGGGGCCTCCTGCTGCTGCTGCGCTGCTGGAGCCCGATTTCTGTTCTTATCCTGAAGCACTATTTCTAGCTTAGTGGAGTGTGTAACCTGAAGCGTATGTAACCTGAAGCGTATGTAACCCGAGGTACCACTGTATATTATGTGATTAGCATAAATAATCACAATAATCACTTCAATCATTAACAGGAATATTTCTACAAGGCAATTTGCTTCCTCCTGGTACTAACCTTGGCCTGGTAAGCTGCTCCCCCAGTGCTGTTTTGCTCAGTTCTGTAGCTTTGCACACAGGTAATGTTTGTCTTTGCCCACTGAGACCAGTGCTTGCTGGAGACTTTCACCCAGGCAGCAGCCAGCTGAACAGACTGTGCCAAGCAGAAGGCTTTAACTCTGAGCATAATCCTACATTAAACACAGCGTTTTGGGAACACCTGTCCAAGAAACAACAATTTAAATCTAAGCTAGTGTTGTGAAAGTTTAGCAGATACTAAAGCAGACATTTCTGAATAAAAAGGAAGTAACAGTGCAATTATATTCTAAAAACCTTTTGTGGAGCCAGCGAAATAAATCACTCAAAATAAATCGTGTTTAAAACTTTTAACAAAGATTACACCAAGATTAACAACAGCTTCTGCTGTAACTAACTTACCCGTTTTGGTAGGGGAGTGGATTAAACAATGTGCGTATTTCTTGATTCCTACAGCACACACTGAGTACAGTCAGTTCTTTTAACTGTTTGCTTTTAAGGCCCCTTAGCTGGCTTGGCTCTGCCTGAATGTGAGCTATGCACACAGCACATCTGTTCCTTAGTACGTACACACATTTCTAACAAGGCTGTATCCCAGTCTTATACCTGGTTTCCAGATATTTATTAACAGCATTTACAAGCTTCTCAATTAAAAATAAATGCTCAATGTATTATCCGTTAGGAGCAAAGGAAAAAGTCATTACAGTAGCAAACCTGGATAAAATACATATGTGGTAGCTATGTTTATTTTGCCCTGTCTATAGTGCAAAAATATGGCATTATCAGCCCATGTTTTTATGGTTTACACATGGTGCTAAAATACTGTATCTATGTAAAAAACAATATGTATTACTGCTGTCTAGACTCTAGGAGAAATACAGTTCCAAAGGGATCACGTGGTCTGAAGCTGGCAAGAGCCTTAATTGCAAGTCTCTGCCCGCAGGAGGGGGCAATGGCAAGAACTGCGGCCAGACCCGAGCAATCAATCCTAGCTCTCGATTCGCTTTTCCTTACGGGTTGGAAGAAACCATCAAAACCAAGAATTCCGCTCGACAAGCTTTCGGCGGGAAACCTTTCCCAAACAGTCGACGTCATACCAAGGTCTATGGTTGCCGCCTATGCGGGCTTCATAGCCGTCAGAACCACTCTCTTCTACGCAACAGGTACCCTTTTTACCAGAACGGTTCCCCCTTACCTCTATTTCTTTTTGCAATGGACTCGTCCTATCGCTTAAGCGTCAACTGAAGAGCAGCCGTTCCACTTCCGTCGCAAAAATGAACCTTTCCGGAAGTGGCGAAACAAAAGGCGGGCAAACGGCTTCATTTGCCCTTGCGGGGTTAAGCGTAGCGCTGCATTAGGTGGCGCTTACCCGCCTCCCCACCCCACCCCGCCCGGCCTCTAAGTTCGGCGGCCGCCGGTCGTCGCGAGCGCGCACGTGTCCTACGAGGCGCCTGTGGGGAGCCGTTACAGCCGTTATACCTTTGCGTTCGGTGAGTGGCTGTTATCTGGCGGGCTGGAGTCCGCGGGCGGGTGAACGGTCGAGAGACGGAGGAGTTCAGCAGCGTTAGGAGGGCCGCAAGCTCCCCATCCCTTGGGGTTTGCAGAATCCCACGGAACCTTAAACCGGCCTCGGCTTTCCTTACCCCACTCTTATCTCACAGCCCGTGCCATAGCCCTGGTCAAGACGACGCTACCCTATTTGGCCGCGTTTATATGTTGCTCTGCGGCTTGAAAACGTGCAGAACGGCTCTTGGAAGTGTCAGAACAATCATTGTATATATAACAAAACCTGAACAGACAGGAGAGCAGCTGGAACATGAGGGAAGAGGACTTGACTAAGAGGATGTAAGATAAAATGGTTTCAAAAGGCCTGGGCATATGATATTCACTTCACCTAGAAGGAGATCAGGCTCGATGTCAGGGGAAGGTGTTACAGATCCAGGGCACAAAACACGAAAATGCCCTTATCCTAGGGTAACTGAAGGTTTAAGGGACTCTTAAAAATGATATTGATAATTGGGGTGTATCATACGGCCCTGTCTATCCTTTTGGTTCCAGGTCATTTAAAGCAGGCATGTCCAACTCCCAAGAGACTGTGATCTACTGACAGTATTAAAAAAAACCACAACTGGCAGTGATCTACCCTTTTTTTAAAAAATAGAGATCGCTAGGGGTCCAAAGATCGACTAGGATCACGATTGACCAGGAACACCCAGTGATCAACCAGTAGATTGCATTCAACCTGTTGGACATGCCTGATTTAGAACTTCACATTAACCTTTAATCATGCCCTTTTCTTTTGGCTGATCCCAGCCAGACCCCAAAGACACCTGTAAGTTCTTCTGTTCCTTTCTTTTGGAGAGAACAATCTGAACTTATTACCAACTGTCATGGACCAGAAGAATTCACCTCCCCCATCAACACATCCCTAATTATGTCGCACCACTGACTATGCAGTCTGCTGTGGTAGCTTAACCTTGGCTGGAATAACAAGGTAAACTAAATATATAACAATTTGCTTGCCTTACACAAGGATTCACTTCATGAATTTACCAGTCAAAATCTAACAAATTGCTTTGTCTTGAATCAAACCTTTTCCTGTAACATTGAGCACAGTGAACCTGAACTGTAAATTATTGTCTTGTTCTGTTTTCTCCCACAGGTCTTACACATATTTTGAAAATGTCGTATATGCTTCCACATTTACACAATGGCTGGCAAGTAGACCAGGCCATTCTTTCAGAAGAAGACCGTGTGGTGGTCATTCGTTTTGGGCATGACTGGGATCCAACATGTATGAAAATGGATGAAGTTTTATATAGTATTGCTGAGAAGGTATTTTATTTTTATTAATATTGTATTGTATCCATTTAATCCATATTTATATATTAAACCAAGAGCATAAGCTTATGAGAAAACATGCCAATTATTTCGTTTACATTTTTATCTCAGAAGGAACAACTGAACTGCGTGGTTTTTATGTAAAATATTTTTTTCAGTAAAGGTCGCAAACATCCAGAGTCATGTGAGTAGACTCTTGTATCACAAGACTTCCTCTCTGCCCTCTGTAGCACTCCTGAAACCTGCCTGAGGGTCTTCCAACCCCCTGGAGCACAATTTTGTGGGAGCGGCACAAGGGAGGGGAGCAAAGGAAAGTTTATATTATGCTATAATAAAAAATTATATTGGTTCTTGCAATATAAAAAAGTTACTGACTTATACAAAAATATACAAAAATATACAAAAGTTACTGACTTTCCTAAACTTGTAATCTTTCTGGTTGCAATGAATGAAATTGAATTGGAATCACAAAAGGAGGCAGAACAAGGCAAAGTTCTTGTATTTCTTCAATGTTATATTGCCATTCATTTGATTGTTTTATGCAGCTGTGGTCCTTTAATTTTGTTTGTTAACTGTTTCTTACTGTAGAGTAATTGTTTCTAAATCAGCTTTTCTACTGAAAAACTCTTTACCAGGCTTCCTCAACCTCAGCCCTTCAGATGTTTTTTGAGACTACAATTCCCATCATCCCTGACCACTGGACCTGCTAACTAGGGATCATGGGAGTTGTAGGCCTAAAAAACATCTGGAGGGCCGAGTTTGAGGAAGCTTGCTCTTTACCTATCTGCTGCAGCACTCCTGCATTATTGAAGAAAGTTCTAAGCCTTTCAGATCTGATTATTGCATCATGTTAATTGAAATTATATCATAGAATGGAACCCTAATTTTCCCACAGCTTTATATCAGAGAGGAAGATTGATAGGGATTTGCAAGCCATAGTTTAGGGTAGACCTAATGCTGATCTTAATATTCATCTAACCTGTTTATCATTAAAAATGAATCCAGAATGGTTTACAGTATACTAATAAATTCACCACTCACAATGAAATCATTTTCATAAAACAAATAAAATGCTAAAAATTCTTAATCACAACAGATTGATAAGTCACTGAGAGCAGGCTACACAACTGTATACCAGTTTAGCAAAAAACCTGGGCGAATAGGTATGTTTTTAACTGATGATGAAAACTATCAGTTTCAGCACCAGTTGGATCTGGGAAAGAAGGGCATTCCACAGTTTGGGTGCTGATATTAAGAATGCCTTCAAGCCCCCAATAAGCTTCCAGGAACCTCTGCATTATTGGAACATAGTTTGAAAAACAGTGTTCTATACCATTGTAAAGAATTTACTGGTACTTGGATAGGTGGTAGATGAGGGAGGTTTGGCATATATTTTAAAGCAGCAAATATGCTAAAGGTAGTTGCAGAGGGCTGAAATAAAATAGGACTCTTTCTGTCACATGAAGGGCACCTTTGGATCTAACCTTATATAAAATTGCATTGCAGAAGTTTTTGTGAAAATGAAAATAATAAAATTCATACATATGCTATTAATAACAGCATAGAATTCAAACTGTTATGAAAACAACCCTAAAGGCAATCCAGTTGCTTGTATTACTGCTTCTGAGCAATAAAAGACAAATTGACTTTAAACTTCAGGGCAAATATAGTAAGTTCATATACCAAAATTGAGACATAACTATTTAGTATTTTGACATTTTAGAGGAAAATATAGCTAGAAATATTAATAGGCGGGAGAAACATTGTCAAGGAAATGTCAAGGAAAAGGACATAATATTCTTTGGAATACTTTTATAGTTAGTAATATAGTCCTACCTCGGGTTACAGACACTTCAGGTTGCATTTTTTTTCAGTTTGTGGACCACTGAAACCCGGAAGTACTGGAACGGGTTACTTCCGGGTTTCGGCAGTCGCGCATGCGCAGAAGTGCTAAATCACGCTTTGCGCATGCACAGAAGTGCTGAATTGAAACCCACGCGTGCGCAGACACGCTGCTGCGGGTTGCAAATGTGCATCCCGCATGGATCACATTCGCAACCCGAGCGTCCACTGTAGTTGAAAAACTAGTAACTTGGCAAGCATATTGGCACTTAAATTTTACATGGGGGGAAAAGAACAATGTAACTTTGTATTTGAACATCTCCCTCTGCAGAAATAGCAGATTAAAGAGGGTGATCCTTCCTCATCTTCTTGCTTACAAGTCCTGTTCGGATATCACTGCTGTACAAAGAGTGAGTAATCAGTTGTACTGCATATTTACACTAGAACCATCATGCAAACCTATTGTTATGCTACAGTTATATTCTGCACTGGGAGAAAATTTAGTTGACAGTGAGCACTGAAGTTTCCAGTTTCCATGCTGGTCACTATCTTAGATAGAATTTCCAGTAAGTGCAGCTTGTTCTTCCACTGTTTATGCTCCTTCTCTGATACACTATGCATAATTTCCAATATAACCAAGCAGTTCTGGGGTGTAAAAGTTAACATACGTGTTTTGGACAACAATGACTTCCTGTCAGGTCCAGCAAAACAAAAAGTTTGCCAATATGTGCCGCTAAAGAAAAAGGCTTTTAAGAATATTTGTCTACTTCTGTTCTTATGAGCTGCATATCTGACCCCATCATCACTAAACATTTAAAGCAGCGTCATACCATTTTAAACAGTCATAGATTCCCCCAAAGGACCATTAGAACTAGTTTGTCAAAGGAGCTGAGAGCTGCTAGACCCCTATTCCCTTACAAAGCTACAATTCCCATAGTCCCTGGGAGATGGATTGATTGTAAAACCATTTTGGAAATTACTGTTTTGTAAGCGGAATGGGGTCTCTCGGTCTCTAGCATTCAAAATCAAAAATGAACTCCTTGGCATAATGAGACTTTTTATTTCCTGGTCTTTGAGCATTGAGGGTTTGGCATCATGTTTTAGGGTTTTAATACTAACACAAGGGTCAAATATTTTTAAATTTTCAGAATTCTCTAAGTCTTGCAGTAGGGTTATAAGTGCCTTAAGAAACATATATTCCACTGTATTAAAAATAGATACTTATGCATAGGTTCTTACAGGTTTATGTGTATATTAGTGTGTTGCAAAGGTTGTCAACCTTTTTAGGTCCACGGCTCCCTTTACCAACTACATTCTTTCTGTGGCCCCCCGTGAGGCTCAGGAGCCCAGTTATGTCACCCTTTTCCTGCAGAGCTGGCAGCCCCTCACCCCTTTTTGTATCCAGTCCTGGCATCCAATGAAATATGGATGTGTTTACAGGTATGTGTCTAATATAGGAGAGGTAAACAGGAACTGAGCAGAAACAGCAAAGTTTCTTGTATTGTGAATTTTTGAAGGGATATTTACTGAGACTTTTTGTGGGTCTTATAGGAGATACTGGTGGGTACCCACTGTGGCCCACAGACACCACACTGGCAACCCTGACCTTCTTGTTTTTCTTCCTTCCCAAATCTCCTATATGTTAGTAAAATATGTCTGAAGTGTTAAACTCATTGGCAATTGCAGAACAGTGTATTTTTTAAAATTAAACTGTTTCAATCATCACTGCCACAGTATCAGTATGACCTACTGCATTGGGTGGGAGCTGTAAACTAATGAAGATTATGTGCAAATTAATACTGAACAACTTTAGATTTCCTAAAGCTTGCAGAAGAACAAACGTTGAATTCTGGCTGCTACTGGGCATAGTGCAAATGGATCGGACCTGAACATATCTAAAATATAAATATATTCTGTGTTTCAGTTCTTGTTATGTGTGTCTTTCGTTTTGAAACAAAATGGGAAAGACTTGTATCCTTTGGGAAGCAAATCCCAGTGAGCATGTTTCTCTGTAAAGTTCAATACAATGGAACCTTGGGTTGCAAACATGATCCGTGCGGAAGGCATGTTCGCAACCCGCAGCGCCACGTCTGCGCACGCGTGGGTTGTGATTTGGTCTTCTGCACATGCACAAAGCGCGATTTAGTGCTTCGCATGCGCGACTGCCAAAACCCAGAAGTAACCTGTTCCAGTACTTCCGGGTCCGGCACGGTGTGCAACCCGAAATCGTGTAACCTAAAGCGTCTGTAACCCGAGGTAACACTGTATTGTGAAGCTATTTTGCTTACAATTAATGTGTTAGAACGTAGTATGTTCTAAACACACATTCCTCTCCCATAGGTGAAAAATTTTGCTGTTATTTATCTTGTGGATATCACCGAAGTGCCAGACTTCAACAAGATGTATGAACTGTACGATCCCTGTACGGTCATGTTTTTCTTCAGGTATACTATAACTTGTATATTTTAAGCTGATAAGTGGTTTCCAGGCTTTCTCTAATTTTTGACTGAATCTGTTTATTTGTGTCATGTAGTGCAACTAAATAAGCTGCAGAATAGAGTAACTTTATTGATGTCTGTAATCCTACAAATTTCTGTTGAATACCACTGGTACAGCACTGGATACAACCCCATTAATCTAATCTAGTTTTAGTATAAAGGAAATATACATTAAAGTAAATCACTCCATCTTGCCCAAATGTAGATGGAGATAGGGAGGAGTATATATTGCAGAACATGGGGGCTACATGAAATACTATGTAACTATAATATATTAATAATATCCTTCCCCATTTTTCTTTCCTTTCTTAAAGAAACAAGCACATAATGATTGATTTAGGCACTGGTAACAACAACAAAATTAACTGGGCAATGGAGGACAAACAAGAGATGATTGACATCATAGAAACAGTTTATAGAGGAGCACGTAAAGGTAGAGGTCTTGTTGTATCACCCAAGGACTACTCAACCAAATACAGATATTGATCATTTGATCATTTTACTACAAGTCTACTTCTGGAGCTTCGTAAACTCAAACTTTGTATAAAGTGTTCTTTCTTGCTTTCGTCTCCATTGTGAATATATTTTTGAATTTATGTAAATATGTTATCTTATTTTTTATGCAAAAAAACTTGCTTGATTTTAGAAATAAAGTATGTCTTTTACACATAGTGTTTTGAATCTTACATTTTTCAGAATATTATTTTTATAAAACTATTATTTTTTATAGGAATGGATTGAGCTATGTCCAGTTGAAACATAACAAATGCCTCTAGACAACATAAACCATATTTCATCAGAATATAAAAATACAGTACAGTGGTACCTTGGTACTTGAAGGGCTTGGCTCCCAAACACCGCAAACCCAGAAGTAAGTGTTCCGGTTTGTGAACATTTTTTGGAAGCTGAACGTCCAACACGGCTTCTGATTGAGTGCAGGAAGCTCCTGCAGTTAATCGGAAGCCATGCCTTGGTTTTTGAACTATTCTGGCAGTCAAATAGACTCCCAGAACAGATTAAGTTCGAGAACCAAGGTACCACTGTATAAGGCACATTTTTGTGATTGGCTTGGATCCAAATACTGTTCTCCTATCACCAGATGGCTGGGTTGGTGGATGTGGGATGTGAAGGTCTGTAGATAGGAGGGATTGGAATGATCCCTCTCGTGTGAGCAAGTAGAAAGTGCCTTACAGAGCAGGAATTTTGGATTCAAGCAATTGTTTAAGGCTCACCTTTAGAATCTGGGAATCTAAAGTGTCATGGATACCAGAAAACATGCATAGCACCAACTGATACAAATCACTGTAATATTAAGTAATCATTGTAATAAGGGAATTCAGTCAGTGTTTTATGTGTTCCACTTTCAGAGCCTAAAGCTGTTCCAGTATAGATTTTTCAAGAAAGTTGGAAGGCAGACAGTATCCATTGCTGGCCAAAAAGAAATACATGTCCCAGGATGTCTTTGAAGAAAAAAGGCAACTTTCCTCCCTTCTTTTATTTCCTCCCCTTAGCATAATTATGCTATGTTTTTAAAAAGGTAAAGGGACGCGGGTGGTGCTGTGGTCTAAACCACTGAGCCTCTTCGGCTTGATTATTATGAAGTCAGCAGTTCGAATCTGTGTGATGGGGTGAGCTCCCGTTGCTCTGTCCCAGCTTTGCCAAACTAGCAGTTCGAAAGCATACCAGTGGAAATAAATAGGTACCGCTGTGACAGGAAACTAAACGACATTTTCATGCACTCTGGCTTCCGTCAGTGTTCCGTTGCACCAGAGGTGGTTTAGTCATACTGGCCACATGACCCAGAAAGCTGTCTGGACAAACACCGGCTCCCTCGGTCTGAAGCGAGATGAGCGCCACACCCCATAGTCAAGTTTGACTGGACTTAACTGTCCAGGAATCCATTACCTTTACTTACTACAGTTTTTACTGAAAGGAGATATATAGGAATTTCCTTCAAAAAGAAATATTTTGTTTGGCCTCTACACACAAATATTTTGTAGAAACAAAACTAAAACACTATAATTCAGCAGTGGCAATTCCTTATTTGTTTCAAAAGTATCCTCTCAGTTAAAAATTTATATTAATAATTTTGGGGCTGCTCAGCCTCAGGGGGCCCTAATTCTGTGCGTATCTATAAACCTGCCACTGGTTCCTAGGTTTATTTGTGTAATTCACATAATTAATGGTGTTACAAGTTGACATGGGCTTGTGTGCTTCTGGGTTACGGTTCTTACATAATTAAGACACCTAATATCTTGAATTTATCCTGAGAATTAAAATCAATTTAGTTCTGGCTGGTCTGTGCTCCAGTGGCATGCAGTGGTCAGAGTTCAAAACATGCAACTCATACAGGTACTAGTCAGCCAATGAGGTGGGGGGAGGGAACATAGGAGAATGCAAACTTCTGAACTTTTTCCCAGTTGTGTTAGTCTTAGTTTGGTCTCTTCTCATCTGGTGCTCATAACATTTATCCTTGTATGATCTACCAAGAGGAAAAGTAGGGTTGTTGAGCTTTATTTAGTTTTGCCCAAAGTTGTTGAGCAACAAAACTGGACAACCCTAGGGAAAGATAAGAACCCGTGGGCAAAAATACAATGGAAACTTACATGAACATAATCTGTGTTTGTTTATATTATGCTGATAAAAATATGAATCACCATGGTCTTCACTGTTACAGTAAACTAGGTTTCAGTGTTCGTTGGGGTGATTCCAATGTTAGACACACAGGTAAACTTAAGTAGTCCACCGATCTCAAGGATGAATAATGACTTTGACTCATGCGAAAGTGTTTAAAAGCAAATGATACCTTCATTAGAGAAATAATGAATGCAAGTGACTTTACATGTTCTGCTTGATTTTTCTTCCGCTATAGCCATACAGTTATTCAGTTCCAAGCGTAGGTTTTTTGTCGTTTTCATGTCTCCCTCTTCAGTGCTGCACAAAATTAATATTAGCACAAGGCTTGAGTTAAAATTAGGAAAATGAAACCATCAGGCCTGAATTTGGCCTCTAAATAGACTTTCATTATCACATTACACATTTACATATTCTTCTAATTTATAATGAAAAGAATGCCATTGAATGAGTAGACACATTTTTCTGGTGAATTTTTTTGTACTAGAACAATATAATGTCAGAATATTCTTATGACAGAATATTTAGCTATGCTAAACAGGCATCAGGTCCGTATAGTAAAAGCTATGGTTTTCCCAGTAGTGATGTATGGAAGTGAGAGCTGGACCATAAAGAAGGCTGATCGCCGAAGAATTGATGCTTTTGAATTATGGTGCTGGAGGAGACTCTTGAGAGTCCTATGGACTGCAAGAAGATCAAACCTATCCATTCTTAAGGAAATCAGCCCTGAGTGCTCACTGGAAGGACAGATCCTGAAGCTGAGGCTCCAATACTTTGGCCACCTCATGAGAAGAGAAGACTCCCTGGAAAAGACCCTGATGTTGGGAAAGATGGAGGGCACAAGGAGAAGGGGACGACAGAGGACGAGATGGTTGGATAGTGTTCTCGAAGATACCAGCATGAGTTTGACCAAACTGCGGGAGGCAGTGAAAGACAGGAGTGCCTGGCGTGCTCTGGTCCATGGGGTCACGAAGAGTCAGACACGACTAAACGACTAAACAACAACAACAACAACAAACAGGCATCTGCTATGCCATTCTTCTGCAACATGCTGCATCTACTTAATTTTAGTTTCCCTGAACTATCTGTAACTGCATGTCTTCCCTACACTCAGTTGAGTGTTATCTGTCTTGCAGAAACTCACCTACATTTGCATTGTAATTAAACTACTATGCATTCATACCTTCTTTTCCACACCCAAGCACTTTTGAGTACTTAGTTGTTGAATACACTCTTAAAATAACTGCTTCTCTCATTGGCTTGAGTTAACTTTTACCTCTATTAGCCTGTCCATGCTTTAATATTAGCAGAGGGGGATTTCCCTCACTTTCCATTGTTAGGAGATGCTAATTTGGTAATGACATGGAAGAGCCTTCTCTGTGAAGCGCAGTCCTACACTCAGGATTTTTGACATGTACGAGCTAAATAAAATGTACTAGTTTGCTCAGGTACTTTAAATTTTGTTTGTAAAAAATGTATTCATGACTTTAACATTTTTTAATGAATCATTGATTTAGCCTTCTCTGTTGAGCTATTTGCTGGTCTTTTTAAGAAAGAAAAAGGTTTTGTTTTGAAAAGGATTTTATCAATAAATCTGTATCATTGAAGGGTGGCTATTAATCTTCAACCAATCAATCAACCAATCAACCAATCAATCAACCAACCAACCAACCAATCAATCAATCAATCAATCAATCAATCAATGTAATGTAATGTATTACTGCAGCCCAAACAAAAAGAACACTGAGAGTGTTTTCGTCTGAACTGCTGTTTCAAAAATATACTCACAGACAGATGACTATCAATACCACATTATTTAACATAACCAGAATCTTACCGTTAGTTCTTCACTGGTGTTTTCTATCCCAGCTTGTGCCATTAGTCCAGTAACATGCTTCTCTAAATCATCTATGCGCTCGCCCATTTCATCTGGTGATAAAAGGTTAAAGAGCATTGTGGTTGTTTTCTTTGTCTTTAGTAATCAAGCAGTGGAAAGACAGATTGCCCTTTCACCAGGTATAGTCTAATGCTCAAAGTGACATGAAACTGAAGGACATGCCAGTCAAGAGTGGTTTTGACTGAGAAAACAGGCTGCAATCCTATATGCATGCTCAGTGAATTCAATGGAACTTACTTCTGTGTGGGCATAAGATTTTTGTTTTAAAGGCATTGGTCAGTATAAATGACGGGTATAGCTTCTCTATGGCCCTTTAATGGCCCTTGGTGGACTGAAGTAATAAATGAGAGCTACTGGACTCCCTTATGTATTTCCATAAGATTTATTGGATTCTCATCACTGATTACTGTTCCAGGCAATTTGTACAATTTCTTTTTAGCAATTCTTATTACAATATATTTGAATGTATTTTTCTCCAACTTTTAGAATCATAAGCAGCATTTTGAAAAAAAAATGGTAATTATAAATCAAGCAGGTTACATAAATGGCTTCAAAAGTGTGATCAATCGGAGGAATTTGTGATTAGTTTTAGAAAATAAACTGAAAAGGATATTTCTTAGAAGTAATTTGTCTGTCAGTGCTTGAAAGTTTTCCTGTAACTGTTGTAGTAGATTTTCTGCCTGGAAAAAAAGATACGGTTAGCAAAATGTGTTTATGCTGTTGGAAAATGAGTCCATCAATTTGCTGTAATAAAATGGCATAAAAATAATCGGCTTGCATTTGTACACTGGGATAGAAAATGCTAGCTACATATTAAGGCTGACTAAAGGAAGGTATTGTAAAATGCATGGAAGAAACAAAGGAGAACAGCAATTTTGAACATTGGCAGAGGTTTGCGTAAAGTACCTTCATACAATGGAATATTTTAGGGCTCCACATCCTTTATCTCTCTCACATGAGTCAGATGAGGAATGGAAGAGGGAAAAGGTTGAGTACAGTGAGAAGGAAAGAATCCTGAAAGAAAAAAGTGGGTGTTTTAAACAAGTGCAGATATCTAATAAAGTAGGAATGGAGGGACCCATGGGTGTAGCCAGGGGGAGCAGCTGCCCCCCTAAATCAAGTAAATAAATAAAAATACTTAACTGACCAATTGCATCGCAGATAACTTGGTTCTGCCCCCCAACACAATGTCTGCCCCCCTAAATTAACCCTGGCTATGCCCATGGCTCAGGGACCAAGGAAAATTGTGGTTTAAAACAACAGTACAGTAGATGTCTAGATAAAGTAAGGATAGAGGGACCCAGAGGAAAAGTAAGATTATGAATGGAAGAGCACAGTCCTATGGTCACTGAGAAGCTTTCTTAAGGGCAAAGGATATTGTAGATGCCTCACTATGAATGTGGAGAGAGAATGTCATTCTTGGAGACCTCTTTGTTGTGGCCACAGGTTTCAGCTCTGCAGCACCAGTGCTCTGATGCAAGATGGTTCATTCTCTGGGGGAGGGCAGATTGAATGAGGCATTGGATCCAAAGTTTCCATTTCCTGGATAGACCATCCAAATTAGAAGAAAACTACACCAGCCCTGGAGCTGGTGTAGGGAATTTGTCCCATGGGACTCAATAGGAGCAAAACTGAAAACCAAATGAAACAAAAAACAAGAACACTGGAATTGTTGGGAAAGAAAACTGAATGACAAGCCCAGTGCTTCTTCCACCATTAAATCTGCCCACCAATCACAATGAGATTGCTCTGCCAATCTGTTTCAACAACATATTTTTTCTGTGTAACATTTCTGTTTATGTGTGAATGTTACTAATATGCTCAGGGGTGGGGGCAGAAATGATTTCATAAGTGCTTGGCACACCAAGAATTTATATTTGACATGGAAGCTATGATTATCAATGTGTGATTATAAAAGAACAAAGAAGCTCAAGCATGAATCCATTATGTAACATGCTATTGGGAAATGAGAATCTTGTAAGCAGAGTGTGCAACAACCGTGTATTGTAAAGTTAGTATCTCTGTACCTGTCAGCATCCTAAAAATAGAAAACAGGCCCATATCCAGCTGAGAGAGGATGATTGTATTGTATATACGGTACTTTAAAAGTTACATTTACTCTACCAATTGTGATTAAGATATATAGAATTCAAGTAGGAACACTTCCCCTTGTGGCTTTTGTTACTTATAACAAATATGAATTTCCGGTTGGTGGCTTTTAGTACAGCAACCTTTTGTTGATTAATTAGTTAATGCAATATAGCAGTCTCATCAACTAAAAAGCTACAGTGATATTATTGCACTGTTAATAGTTTTTTGAAATGCAATACAAGACCTCATTGCCTCTGCAGCTCATGTGTACATCAGCTAAGTCTAAGATGAGAACAAACTGTTTCTCCCTTTAAAGCCGCTTTGTCTTGTATGCTGATTTGGGCAGACAGACGGGAACCGATTTGACTAAAACTCATTATTAATCGGCTAAGATTTCTTTGTGTGGCACAACCTATATGACACGCCTGTGAAGTACGAAAATGAAACGGGCAAGGATTAATTACTAAAATGAAAGTATCGTTTTAAGACTCCTGCACTTATCTGAATACTTCACGTTTATTATCTCCTGGTTAGGACTGTGATACGAATTAAAAGTATATAGTCTCATTTCCTGGAGTAAAGGCAAAGTTGAAAGTGGTATTAACTACCAGAGTGGCAACATAGGACGTGACACTTTCAGTTAAGAGGAATAACCATGTCGTCGTCGTCCCTTCTATTTCCGTATTTCTGCCCTTTCTGCCTTCAGCTACTTTTTTCTGAGAGGCAAGAACACCCCCCCCCCCATATGGACCGCCTTCCCTGCGGCTCCAAGTTGGCGAAATCTTCGACGGCTGGATTTCTCCCTGACCCGCTAGAAGTTAGCACCCCATTTCCCGCGCCCTGTTTATTGCCAAAACAGCGACGAGACCCGTCCCCTCACTCCACGCAGCGACACATTTCGTGAGGGAGGCGCAGCCTTTGGGCTAAAACCCACGCAGCCCCGAGAGGCGCCGCCAAGTGCGAGGCAGCGTCCAGCACTCACGAACTGAGAGAGCTCCCTGGCGCACTGAGGGTCGTTGTCCGCCATCCTGTCCTCCTCCTCCCTCGCTGTGGTGGCGCCGCCGCCGCCTCGTCCCTCGCCTTCCCGCTCTTCACCTCCTCAAACGGCCGCTGGTTGGCAGGACAGTGGGAGAAGCGGGAGCCGGCGGCGCGCGCCTTCAACCCCGCGCCTGCGCGGCGACGGGGTAGTGGTGGCCGTTGAGCCTGCCCGCCCCCGCCCCCGTAGCGACCAGCTCGCGTGCTTTGTCGCCAGGCGGCAGCCGTTGATGGAAGGCCGCGCTTAGTTCCCCGCCAACTGCCAACTTCCAACATTCAAGGCACAGCTTGGATGTTTCAATGAATAGTACAAGTTGAGGGATGTATTCATGCAGTGTTTTTTTTCCCCTCTCTTTAAAAATGTTTAGGGGTACTCTCATTTTTCTGCTCATATTGAAATACTGCCCCTCAATGAGGCCAAACTTAGATTCACACAATGTTTAGGGGCATGCGTCCCCCCAGAAAAAAAATCACTGTATATAGTATATATACAGGAATATATACTATATTCCCTCTCTCATGTGGCTCTGAACATAAACCCCTCCCCCCATCAAATATAGTAAAAACAACAAGAAGAGAGAACTTTTCTATAAAAAAAGAAAATACTTTTTAATTAATAAGAAAGTGCATAACATCAAGAAAACAGGAGAGGAGACATAATCCTGGTAAGTATGGTCATTTCATCATTATTTAAGTGTATGTCCCACTGTGGATGTGCACTACACATATCCCAGGCGAAACAAGGCTTTATTTCACCTTGGTCAAAGACCCAGTTGGCACCCATTTGCGTGGGCACACACACACACACACACACACACACAGGCTGGGAGCCTCAATGGCGCCCCTCAGTTTCAATAGCTAGCTGTCATCTGGCAGGAAAAGGAGACTATGGTGCTAGAGAAAACAAGTCAAAAGCCCTGCTGGACTGGCAGAACTGGTTTCACAGTTCTTGAGATCCTGACCATAATATTTGGAAGGAAACCCAGGCCACATATCTCCGTGTTGTCAATGAGGAATTCTTTAAAGAAGGAGTGTCTGGCAACCATAATTAAGGTTGAAACATACTCTCAAATGTTCCTGCTCACTCTTGAGTACACAGATGGCTTGCATTTGCTGAGAAAATATGTGTGAGAAACTGGCAGAACAAGTTATACTAGTACTGTAGATTGTGACTGCTTCTCTTTGAGCTTTATGGGAGTCATCCAAAAAAACTGGATAAACGGATACCTGACTGAATATATCCGTATTTACAAAAACGACAAAGATTATTATTACAAAGCTTATTATTGATGGTTACATGCATATGTGTTGTTTAAACTTTATCATATTAATCTCAACTGCATTTCTAGTTTCATTATGAACTGTAAATGTTTCCATGTCATAAATGGCAACTGTGGGGAGGAAAAATTACTTGTCCAGTGCCACACAGAACACCATAGCTCAGCTAGGGAGTCCCATACGTTGCTGAGCCGCAGATCAAATACTGCCATTTTGTTCTTAATATGATTTGTGTTTTATTTTGGTCAGGAGTATGCTGGGCAGTATAATTATAAAGTCCCCTGTCCATGTTGGTTAGACGTGACAAAAGGGGAAAAGTTGAGGATTGGCAACTGAGATGTGAGAACTGAAGATGGCATCCAATAGTAATGGAAGGATAGGTGAGATGGGAATGTGATTGAAGATGGAATGGTATTTCTCTTCCCACAGTTTCTTCCTGGTGGGGCAGGGACTGCAGCTTTCCAAAAGCCTTTGGCCCCTTGGCTAGTGTCAGAGGCCACCGTGTGCTTCCTCCAGCTCTACAGATTGTATCAATCTGCAAAAATAATTGTAGGTGAAAGGCTGGCAGGAATACTTGTAGTTAAATTAGGCTTGATGGGAAATGCTGGATGTGTGCCATTTGATAATGAAGAGGGTGGGATATCTTAGTAAAAAAGAAAAGAAAAGAAATTGAGGGATGAAGCCTGCTTGTTAGGCTGCTGCATTGCCAAAGGTTAATTTCTTCATAATAATAATAATAATAATAATAATTTATTATTTATACCCCGCCCATCTGGCTGAGTTTCCTCAGCCACTCTGGGCAGCTCCCAATCGAGTGTTAAAAACAATACAACATTAAATATTAAAAACTACCCTAAACAAGGCTGCCTTCAGGTGTCTTTTAAAAATAGGATAGCTGCTTATTTCCTTGATATCTGATGGGAGGGTGTTCCACAGGGCGGGTGCCACTACTGAGAAGGCCCTCTGCCTGGTTCCCTGTAACCTCACTTCTCACAATGAGGGAACCGCCAGAAGGCCCTCGGTGCTGGATCTCAGTGTCTGGGCTGAACGATGGGGGCTCATCTCCTGCCTTCCTCTCCTGCAGATAATCAGTTCCAGCAGGACATTGTTTCCTTGTTCATGCACGGTTTGATAAAAGAAAATAAAGGGAGGTAGACTGTTTTGTGTGACTGGTTGAAGCTAGCTTCCATCATAGCCATTAAAAAGAACTGCATGGGATTCATTATAGTCAGGCTGTGATATGAGCAAGTGTGTGCTAGAACAAGATGCATGATGACTGCCACATGAGATGTGTGACCTCTAGCAACTGTGAAGTATATGCTGTTACTTAAGCTGACATAGAAAAGCTATTTATGGAACAAAGGTTTCTCTGACCCCTTGACAGTAATTTAGCTTATAACTGAGATGCATGAAATATCACAGATCACTTTAAAATAAAATACAAGGCACATTCTAGATCATTTTCAGGTGTCTGGTATTACTTTGCTATCAATATATCAGTAACATATTTCTTAAATATATTTACTGAGTTGCATGGTCTGTTCCAACTCTACAATCCAATGATTTTATGTTTTGCTGCCCCAGCTCAAGGCTGATGTAGCAGAGGAGCCTGTCTCAAGCCTCCAATCTTTAAATGGAGCAGTTTAGGATTCAGCTGATCCATGGCTGGTCCTGCTCCACTATCTGCAACACTCCAGTTTTGTGGTCTTACACTGACTATCATTAGCAGAACTTCCACCACCAGTTGCTTCCTAGCCATCCATACTTTTACTAAGTGCTTCAGGAGCCCCCACAGTAGCAGAGGTTTTTGGAGGGGTGTCTCTGTACAGCCATATCACTACTATTAACATAAAGGTTGTTATCCCATTGAACCGTGTTCTTCTTGGGATTGTACTGTAGCCTGAATTTTCTTTGGGAGCTGGAACCTCCTTTTTAGATATGACCATTTCAGCAACCATGTGAGAATAGAGTATACATGCACACAAAACAGTAACTGTGAAGTAATCTCTGAGGAATATCAGTAGCACTCCAGAGCTTTACATTTCCTACAAGGACTTAGAACAACACCTGGGGGACCACTAGTTCCCCAATCCCCAGCCCTGTTTTAGAGAGCTGGTTTTATTGACGTTTTGGCATTTATAACTCTGAATTCTGCTTTGGTTAAAAGCAACCTTGAATATAAAAAAGGGAATAAATACTACTACTAATAACGGAAGTCAATTATCCATCGGTTCACTGCTTCAAAGGTCATCACAAGTCCTGTTCGAGGCAAGAATTTACATACAGTGCATTAAAAAATTGATAATTGATTGGGGGAACGGACCAGCAAATACTTTTTACCAATAGTTAAAAATAGCAAGTTCTCTGCTGTTGCTTTGGCGAGGATGACGTCATTTGAAAAGCCTTTTAGAAACACCTTCCTTGATGCTTCTCTGCGAAAAAACACTTTTTTCCTCTCCCCATATCTTGGGGAAAGCAATCCCACCAAGCACACTCCAGTACTCGCATGGCAGAGAGACTGGCGCAAAAAAAAAGTACCCGTTCTTAAAAAGACAAATAAACTGGGACGTCGCTTCCTCTTGCCCACTTCTCCAAATCGTCACGGATGCGTCTCGCGCTAGGACCCGGGAGTCGCGGGGCCGGGTGCGGGGCGGTTCCTTCCATTGACGGAGGCGCTGCTGGCTGTCGTGACGTCACATAGGCAGGGCCGATTCCCTCGCTGCCGAGCGCTCCTGCTTATTGTCGCCAACCGCTCAGAAAGAGCAGCGGCAAAAAAGAAGCTGCACGGCGGCGGAGGCGCGAGCTGCTGCATCTGGGGAGGCGTCGCGGGCCGGGGGCCGGAAGAGGGGCGCGGGGCGGGGGGAAGGAGGAAGGTCGGTCGCCGGCGGCGCTGCTCCCTCAGGCACCCGCAGGAAGAGGAGGAGATGCGCGGGTTTCGGTGCGAGGGGCCCTCGGCGGCGTAACTGTTCCTGATAGGGCGAGGTGAGATGGAGGCTGCGAGAGGTCACGTCCCAGAGCACTTTCTGGCTGTTGGGGAGCTCGCGCAGATCTCCTTTTTGCTTTTTGAGGCGGGGGCGGGGAGTGTTTGGGAGAGTTGCTAGGATGAGTATGAGGGAAGTCGAGGGTGGAACGGTTGCTTTGTGCTAGAGCAGGAGGCTTCCATTCAAAAGGCAGGCATCAGTCACTTCGGGATAAGCGAATTATGTCTCTCTCCAAAAAGTTCCCCTTCCTTTCCCGAACTGTTATAAGGCTCTTCCTGTGAAGGCTGCGGCCAATTCCCCCAAACCCTGCCTGTCCTCTGGAGGCTGAGATGGCTCAGCTGTGCGGGAGTCTCGGTCATTTCATTTCCCAGCAGTTCACAGTTGAGCATGTAGGCTCAGTAGGATGCGTTTATGGGAAGTCTGCAAAGTTTTCTCAAAAATAGAATGTAGAAGAGCTGTCCCAGCCATTCCTGTGCACTTTAGTCAAGCCATACTCGGTAGCACTTGACATGTCTTTTTCAATTTCTTCATCTGGTTTCTCTTTTTACTATAACATCTTGGGATTCTCTCTTCTCTATCTCTTTTTGGGTTTTTTGTTAGAGTCATCAATTCCCTTTCCTTTCTCTATGGTCTTTACACCATACAAGCAGTTAGTGGGGTAATCAGATTTCAAAGAGATATATTTCACTGATTAATTGGTTAGATAATTGATTCCATGCGACTTTTCAGAAAGTGCTCCCAGTTGATTGGGCAGCAGATATTAATTGATTTAAAATAAAAAAATCAACTAGTTATAAAAGTGCAGCTGGCAAGTGTTGTCTTCTAACAGAAATACCCTCTTCTCTCACACACATTTAATTAGGTGTCATCTCTAAACCTCATTCATGTGCTCCTTCATCCCTATGTTGTCATGTAGATGTTGGTCTGAATCACATAACTATCTATTCCTGGTGAGATTTGTTCCAATTGAGCTGATTTTACTCTTGGTTCAATGGTGCAGGTCACATAATTTATGGCAAAAATCCAGTGAAATGACCTGACAAGCATTCTCTCACAACCTGAAAATGTATTGAGCCATTCAAAAGATGCTTTCCACATAGGTTGTGTCATGTTATCTTTAGTTGGGGTGGGGAAAACATGTGCAGATGTGTCTTTGGTAATGCCAAAAGAGATGGAACTTGAAGGCACAGTCATTCTTAATCAGAGAGAAGCAACTCATTGAAGAACTCTCTGCTTTGAGTATGGTTTCTGCAGTACAGTGGTACCTCGGGCTACATACGCTTCAGGTTACAGACTCCGCTAACCCATAAATAGTACCTCGGGTTAAGAACTTTGCTTCAGGATGAGAACAGAAATTGTGCAGTGGCGGCAGCGGGAGGCCCCATTAGCTAAAGTACCTCAGGTTAAGAACAGTTTCAGGTTAAGAACGGACCTCCAGAATGAATTAAGTTCTTAACCCAAGGTACCACTGTAGTTATCTTAAACGGTTATCCTAGCCCCTGAAAGTGGCTACGTGTTATTCCTGTAAATAATAATGGAGTATGCTAAGTAACTTGCACAGTCATCTTGCCTGCTGTATTGTTGTGGAGTAACCTGAAGACCCCATAACTAGGTACATTACTTTGCTACATTTTGAGAGAGACTAATGTGTTGAAACCAGTACCATAATGAATGAGTGGTCTTTATTTTCTGAAAAGCCTATAGTGACTGTGTGTGCATCTTTATATACGTTCTTTCTGAGAGGATTTTATTTCTAGGGATGCTAGACTTCCACAGTCTTGGCACTCAACCAATCCATTATTGAACATGGTAGAAAAGGCACTGGTTGAGACTGGATTCAAGAAGAGTGACTTTCTGTGGTGCTTTGTGATTTGCCCAACTTGCTGTAAGGAGATCATTTTCTACACAAGTACAAGTTTGAGATTTTATCTTTGATTTTTTTTGTTTGCTTGTTTGTTAGGGCTGCCTAAAGAAGGACACATGGAATGACAGATTGCTTAGATATGAATAAAAGCCAACAAAGCCTGAGGAAGAAGTAAAAGGGGGATCCCTTTGCAGCAGCTGCCCTGATGTTAAGGGACTTCATATTGCCCATCATGGAGGCGGATGGCTGGGAGTGGCTAGTGGCTCCGATTCAGCAGCTGATATCCTGGGGTGCATCTGCAGCCATGGTGTTTGGAGGTGTGGTGCCATACATCCCACAATACCGAGATATTAAAAGGACACAGAATGCAGAGGGCTTTTCAACCTATGTGTGTTTAATGTTATTAGTTGCAAACATTTTAAGGATACTCTTCTGGTAAGTTGACTCTTATACCACTTTGAATGTTTTCTCTATTCTTGAGTTTCTGCATGTTGATGTGAGAGGTGCTGTGAGATTAAGTGCCTTTTGGACATCACAAAAAAAATCTTCACAGAAGGAACATAAAATCTGCTTGAAAATCACAATTCCTTTACTCGGTGGTTGATTGTGAACAGCTTTGTGAATTATCATTCATAAATTCTACATTGGTCATACAAAACTGAAGTAGAAGAAGGATTCATCCTAGATTTGATTCTAGGTCCCAATCCCAATCCACTCTGAGCTGCAACACATTGGCTATCAGTAATACAACAGCAGAGAGAGTAAAATATTATGGAAAAGTCTATTTTGATTCCGAATCTGAAAACTTTAATTTCACACACACACACACACACAATATTTTTAAGAAAAACTTAAAATGGGAGAATAAAATAAACAGAATATTGAGTTAAAAATAGTTTCACAGATTTCTTGCTATCCATGTGAGTCACAGCATGCTTTGTTGCCCAGGTATACCCTCTTTTTGTTTTGTTATCCATTTGGCTGCAAACACATAGGGTTAGATCCAGACTTAATCATGCTTACTGATTTCAGTGGATTTACTGTAGGCATGGCTAAAGCTAAAAGCCCAACTATGTCTTATTAGAGTGAGTCCTATGAATTAAATAGGGCTTACTCCTATTTACTCTAAGTGTGGTTTAGATTACAGCCCTGGTATGGATCTAACCCATAGGATTCTTTATGTAAGTGGTTGAGGGTGTGGAGCTGAAGAGATTTGTCTTCCTAATTTTTAGTTTTGTGTTGCTTTGCACTTTTCCCCAAAATAGTCTCTTGCTTTGCTTTCTACTGTTCCAGTTATGGCTGGAGTCCACAGAATGTGAATTTTTTGGCACATCTATTAGAAGGTTATGCTTATAAGTAACTCAGTAAATCTTGAGGCTGTCCTCTAACAGTTGATCTGTGTAGTCATTTATTGTAGAAATCTTCTGGGCTACAATATTTCTGTGTGCAATCTGTGGCCCTTCTACTGTTCTTAAAATATTTCCCACTTTTCTGCTCTTATTATACAGGTGTCAAAATGGGCTCCAGCATTAAAGCTAGCATAACCAATCCTTTATATGGTGAACTTTGCTTCATAATAAAATATAATTAACTTTGGGCATTATCCCTAACCAACAACTCATTTTATTTGAAGTTTAGTCTGAGGAAGAGACAAAGGGTAGTGAACTGATGCCCCACCCACCAACCTCAAAGAAGATTGTTCCACATAGCTTTCTTGCATCAAGATCCTAAAATTTCCTAATTTCTAAATAATAGATGTCAGTTGTGGAAGTCAGCCTTTCCCATCCCGATACCCTCCAGATTTTTAGATTACGACTCCCATAAGCCCCAGCCAGCTCGACCCAGGAGTGAGGGTTGATGGGAGTTGTAGTCCAACAACACCTGGAGGGCAGCAAGTTGAAGAAAGTTGGTATAGTTAATTGGAGCAATGAGTGCAACTGGCAAATTGGTGTTGTTGCTGCCTTTCCCCCCAATGGCTATAGTCCACTAACTGAAGTGAAAAGTGCATAGGGTAGCTTGATTATCATCATTCAGCTTCATGGTTTTGTAACAGTATCTTATTATTTGTTTATATAAAATGTTTATCCTGCCCATGCACCACTTGGGATTAGGCACTTGAGATATTTACAGTAACTTGTTGAATAGAAATAGAGATACACAAACAAACCCACCGTGTTTGATTGACTCTTTGCAAGACTCTTGGATTATTTCCTATGTCTGCAAACTTTTGCTTGAAATCCATAGCTAGCTAGCTGTGTAGTGCATGTCACCCTGATATGTCTCAAACAGCTATTACGAGTTAACATATTTTACAATATAGTGAAAGAGTATTTTGTCATTGGGTCCAACCATTGCTTTGACATGCTGCTTGGTTCTATTGTACCTTGTAGGGTAACACTATAACACATGACATTTTTTCTTCTAGCCTTATGTTTCTTTACTGCTTTGGTCTATTTGTATAGTTACATTTTTATTTGGAACATTGATTCCTTTCCCTGCATAAAATGTAAACATCATAAACCAGGAAAGTTCCTACCACAAAGGAAACATAAGAAGAAGAATCTGATTATGTGGACTTTAGTTCACAAAAGCTTGTGTCATTATTTTGTAATCTTTAAGGCTTCACAAAATGTTTTTGTTTTTGCTACAGCAGATTAACACAGCCACCTCTCTGGGAAAATAATGTTATAATGTAATAGTTCTGTCACAAGTCTAATATTTACAAATTATTTCTAACTCCTGTTTTTCTGGGATAGTAGTATGTGGTTCTGCTGTCTGCAAGAGATTAAAAAACAAGTAGTTTTAACTTCCTGTCCTCTAAACATTTTTTCACAAACATCTGAATTCCCATCATTATTTTTCTAGGAATGTGATTTCTAGCAGGTATTGTTAGAGATAGGTGCTTCAAGGTGACAGTCAGCAGTGTATTAAATAAATACTGTACAAGAAGCACATTGTGGGGACCTTTTTTTGAGCCCTTATACTGCTCTTGTCGCCCTCACACAAGGTCAGACAACTAATCATACTCTTCTGATGCAGTGTTGGAAAATGCACCTGTATTTTTTAAATGTCCCCGCTGCTCCCTGCCCTTGCCTCCTATCAAAGGACAGCCATGGTGTTTGTTCTAAGTTCTGGGAAACATGAGAAAAGACACAGGAAATAAACAGGCCCATTTCATTTTGATAAGCCATACTTGTCTGTGGCAAACACAGTGGATAGGCAAAGTGGATAGGCAAAGTGTGTAGAGTGGTAACAATTTAGTGTTGGGTTTGGTAACTGGGTTTGCCCTAGGATTATTGTAATGTACAATTTCAATACTTGATCTTAATGTCAAATGAACACTGGGCTTAGGGAGTTTGGGACTTTAAGTCAGTGAACGAGTAACTCAGTTTTACCTCTATGCCAATATTTCTCTACCATCACTCTGGTCCTGTTCAGTGCACTCTCATCATCTTATTATTGAACTTAAGGGGTGTTTTCCCCATGTCAACGTCTTATTTTTATCACTGCAACCAAGCTATTTATTTATTGATCCATGAATCTTGGGGAAATACCCATCCCCCGATTTTAATTTGTTTATGGATGGCCATTTAGGTCAGATTGCTATAGCTCTCATGCATGTAATGTGAAACCAGGAATTTGGACACAAGCCAAATGTTACTGAAGAGTATTCTTCTCTGTTGATTTCATTGGATTGCACTGTAAATCCAGCATCCGACCTTCAGAGGATTGGCCACTGTCCAAATTCATCTTGTGTAGCCTGAAGGAGAATATAATGGGTGCTGTTAGCTTTTTAGTGGTGTGTGTTGTAGGTAAAAAATGTTAACTCATTTGTCACTTTTTAAACATGCGGAATTGTAACTGGATTTTCATTTATACCTTTCCCTGTTTAAAAGTTGTTGAGAGTTTAGTGATGACAGAGAAAGCTTTGCTACTTGAATCAGCATAAACTGGCTTTTAATCAGCACAATGGTTAGTTGTAATCCGTTGTGTGGTTATGCTTCTGCTATGCTTCTACTAATGGTCAAAATTTCATAGATATTTATTTCTGTTTCATAGAATCATAGAGTTGGAAGGGACCACAAGGGTCATCTAGTCCAACCTCCTGCAACGCAGGAATCTTTTGCCCGATGTGGGGCTTGAATCCACAAACCTGAGATTAAAAGTCTTGCACTCTGCTCTGTCTGAGCCAAGTCTATGATGTTCATGCTTAAATTATAGAACTTCTGATGCTGATGGAAATTGCATCTTAATTTATTATCAGTAATGCTATGAATCAGACTCTGTAAACTCAATCTAAAAACTGTTTCACGAAGTTTGTTTGAAAGACTTGCATCTCAGCTAAAAATTTGTCATACAGTATTGACCTAACTTTCTCTCCACAAATTAACTGGTTTGGCATAATGGTGGTAAGGGGAAGCTTGGGGGAAGTCTAAAAAAGTCTCAAGCTGTAGAGAGGACAATGCAAACTTTGCTCCCCAGGAACTTGTTGGAGAGGCAAAAAAAGAGAAAAAGGTCTGGGATGCTTGCTGTAAAAAGAGCAGCATTTATTACCACAGGACCTGAGGTGGATTAAGTTTTGGTTGCAGAGATTTAATGAAACTAGGGCAGATAGGCTGGAAGGAAACAAACAGGACTGGGAAGAAATCTAGGGTGGAATTTAGTCAGGAAAAGGCTTACAGGAAAGAGAAGGCAAAGAGCCATAATGAATTAAAAACACACCCACTCACCCAAGTTTGGGGAAGTGAGGTTTGGTAAGACATGGAGGCAGACTTCAGGCAAGAGGTATTGTCTGGCCTGTCAGAAGCATCTTCCAGCATCCCTCTACAGCAGTGACCGGGAGACAGGCAGTGCAATATGAGCAGCCAAACTACACCCAGTTATACTTATTTTAAAAGTCAGTGGGGCAAGGTTATAGTAAGTCGATTCACTCTCAGCGTCTCTGAAGGTATATTATGGAAACATGACCAAATAAATTCTGGGAAATGTGTTATGTGGTGTAGTAGTGGGTGGGACAACTGTGTGAGGAGAATTGCTTCCACTCAGTTATGGATATCATTAAATCCAGTTCAACTAGCACTGAGGTTCCTAAACAGCTATAAATTACAACAGGTTTGTCATGTAATGTCATTTGCTCATTTGCAAAGATAAAGAAGCACATATTAAAACTTAACAAACAAATGGGTCCAGTTTTCACAAAGCATGGCAGAATAGTAAGCCTCCCTTTAAGAAACAGCAAGCGATATTGCTGTGGACCCCAGCGGCTGTTTGAAGTATCAATTTTTTAAAATAGCAAACCTGAACGACTTCATACTCCATGGATGGGATTCATTCAAATAAGAAGCATGGCCACACACAAAGACTTCGACTAGCATAGAGGCTTGCCCCCAGCTCCCCTCACTCTCCCCAAATTGGCTTGGAGAACCCTCAGAACAGCACATGGGGAAGAAGAGGGCAGACCATTCTATCAGAAAAGCAGAAGTGTTTGCAGCAATGAAGCAATCTGCTTAGCATTACACTGAATTCTTCCACATCTCTCCAACAGTTCTGGGATCAGTTTTCCCACAGTATTTCAGCTTCCCCCCTCCTTAATTAAAAAAAGAAGAAGTTTAAATCCATTTTAACTTATTACGCTACTGGGGGCCTGATTTATCTCTACTGAAATGGAAGGGAAAGCGACACTACTTTGGCCCTATGGATAGTGGACTAAAAGTATCATCAGCCCAAGTCTGCATGGCCGACAGTGATTGGATCTAGAGTCCCAAATCATCTAGAAAGCCATCAGTTCTGATCCCTGGTGGCTTTCAGAGTGTAACTGGAGTCCACTCTTATCTCCACCAATTTTCTCAAAATTATACCACTTAGAAGTCTAGTAAATACAATTTTTTTTTATTTAACAAAGTTTATATACTGCTTGATTATAAAACCACTAAGCAGTTTACAAGTGTATAAACTTAGTAAATAAATAAATAAATAAATAAATAAATAAATAAACGAACGAAAGGTGGAAAAACCTTAGAATTTTATCTCCATTATAAATTCAATTTTTATGCTGCTACAAAACTTGAGAAACACTCTAGTAGTAGTTTATTGAGCTAGGTGCTCTCTTCAACACAAGAGTTTTAACACTTTCCCAGTTAAAATTATGGTGTCAAATGTATCTCAACAGTTTTGCTGTTAAACAATATTTTTCTGTTTAAAAAAACCCTGAAGCCAATTGTGGTCTTTCTTTCCAGCTATAATTTAGAGGGTCCAGTGAACCCCAGAGCAGATGGATACTGTTAAAATAAAAAAAGTGGCAGAGAGTTAACCTTGGATCTCTGCTGTTTCTCCAAACCCTTCCTTGTGTCCCTTCCATCCCACTCAATATTCCTGAGATGTCTTTAAAGATTGCAAGCTTCTATTTCTATGCTTTGTTCTTTTAAGCCTAATTTACACTGTGGCACCTAATGCTGAGACATTTCACTATTAATAAAAAAATATTATTTATATTAATAAAAAATATTATTTTTAGCTTTGACCCAGAAATTCTTAATAAGCAAGACATTTCAATACCCTTGGGTGGCCTCAGTCATTTTTTTGCAATTTCCCAGATGTCAGTATGTGACCTAGATCTTTCTCTCCCCCCACCCCACCTCTCTCACACACATAATGCTGAGAAGCAACATGAGTTTTCCATCCTTTGACAAATCTGTCCTGCCCACCCATGAATAAGTTATAAATATGGAATGTGAAACCGAGAAGTTTCATTCCCCAAGAAAAATGGGATATACAGTATAAGTAATACAGGCAAAGGCAAACTCGGCCCTCCAGATGTTTTGGGACTACAACTCCCATCATCCCTAGCTAACAGGACCGGTGGTCAGTGATGGTGGGAACTGTAGTCTCAAAACATCTGTAGGACCGAGTTTGCCTATGCCTGGAGTAATATCTGCTCCCTACCACTACCAAACTGACTCTACTTGGCTTCTTCTTTGCTCACTCATATTATTTTTTCCTGAAGACCTGTCATAAATCTCAAGCTGCTGTCAAAATTGAAATGAGGGAATAAAATTTGGTTTACGTCTCAAGTCCAGATTTTCAGCAAACCTAATTAAACGGCAACACATTTTCTTACTGTTAGCATCTTACCTGCTTACAGTAGATAAGATAAAGGCAAGTGTTTGCATTAGATTTCAGTGTGTGGAAGCTGCATACTACTTCCAGACTTCCTGGTGACTAAAGGATAACAAGACTTCCCCCCACTCAAAGTTATGTAAAAGATTGACTGACCAATGTGACAGTAGTACTTCCTGGTTTTAAACAGTTCAGAAAATGACAAACCAACTTAGCAAGCACCAAATCAACATCTGTTGCCTAGCTTGATAAGAGCAATATATCTGGCAGTTTCTCTCCAGAATTTATATAGATTGGTGTTGGAAGTGAAAACAGGAAATGGAGTACTAGATTAGTGTTCATTGTTTTTGCACCCTTCCTTTGAACACCAGTATTGTCTACTCAGAGAGAGGGGATACTGGTCTAGATGGACCATGGATCTACTCAGGGAGTTTGTACTATGCTAGTGGAGGAGTGGGGAATTGGCTTTAATCAGCCAGCTAGATTGTAGGTTCCTCTACCTTCAGGCCAGTTTGAGAGGTCAGAAGTACCTGCCCACCAGTCAAATCAGCTGACATCACTAGGATGTCAGTTGACCCATTTTCCCTTTGTATTGCAACAAGCTGCACTATAGAAATGAGCATCCGAACCCAGCCAAGCAGGGCTTGAAGTGACTGCCGATTAGCTGTTTGATGCTGACTTCAGGCTCTACTTTTCTGTTGGGATCTGCTCACCACAGAGTTCCCCATAGAGAGTTCAGGTAGCTTATCCAACTTCAGCAGGCTTGAAGTCTGCATCTATCAGCTGATTTGCGATGGCAGCAAAGCTGCCTTGCTAGTTCACAATCAGGAGCAAGTGTGGTGTGGAAAACTGTCGGGTCAAATGGGGACCTGTGCTGTCTCTAATTAGGCCTGTGAACTGGAGGTTTCTCACCCCTGTGCTAGTGCCTACTACATGTCTACATAATGGAGGGTGTGATAATGACAGAAAGTAAATGGAATTAGCATAGGATAACAGAGGGTTTTTGTGGAGAAGGGTGATTGTTATGATTTAAGACTCCTTAAAATAATTAAGTTGAAAGTGGGAGCCTCCAATTTTCAGGCATATGTTTCCTACAGTTCATTTGCCTTTTGGCCATAGGCCATAACTGAATTTAGGATGATGACATACATTAAACTGGCACTAACTGCAATATACGTAGAACTGCAAATATTGCAGATCCAATAGTCTTCGGAATAGTCAGCGAATGATACAGCTTTCTTTCTTTTATAACCCTTCAATTTTGCTTGTGCTTACCCATGAGATTTATTAGGGGATTATGGAGGCTTCTATGCAATTCAGGAAGAAGAATTTGGATAGCAGCCAGTTCTTATTGAAGGTCATGCCCAGGTTTTATGATTAGGATTTAATGCAGTCATAAAAGGTAGACTATCCTGTAACATTTGGCTGATATCCAAATCCTGATCCACAGGAAACATAGCTAAAAGACAGTAGCAAATTAATTTCTTTTGGATGGCTTGTTTCTTAATTTCACTCTTAGTTGATTTCCTATGCTTCCTAAATTAATTTTTGCTTGGCTCTCAGTAATACTTATTGAAGATACGCGGCTGCCTATTTTTAGCGTACTGTTGCTATGGTTCTTTTATCAGCTACCCTAACTCTGGACCCCTGTCCTTTACCTTTTTTTTTTTTACATCCTAGGCCTTCTTACCAGTCTTCAGCCTCCTCATCTGCCACACACCCAGTTGCTCTTCCTACCATCTTCTAAACTTGCTTACAGAAGCAACACTGTTCACAAACATATCATTTCTAGCAAGTCCTCTCAAAGTACTAGAAGATTTGTGAACATCATGTGCTATAACTGTGGGAAGCTTGTTTGAGTTTGGAAAGGAGGAGGACAGAACTAAAAGAATCTGCTATTTATGGTGTAGTGTTTTCAGTGAAGTTTCTTGGTTAGTTTTCTCTCCCTCCCCACCCCACTTGGGACCTAACTTAGAATTGGATTAAACTACAGCTCAGCTTTGGAATATGAGAATAATAAAGAGTGATAAGCATCATGCAGAAACCTTTCCTTCACCACTGTAGGCTTGCTGAAACTCTCCCCTAATACACATGTTGTACATCAGAAAACAGCCCCTCCCCATTTCCAGTATGGTGCATAGCATGTGACACAGGTTGTATGTGCATATAGCATTATCTCTGTAACCATTTTTAAGGTGAGAAGTTTGTGGAGATTAAGTGCAGCATATATGTGATTTTCGGCATGTTGGGTGTGATTTGTCCCTTGGTAACTGCAGCAAATCCCCATTTGTCTGAAATCAGGGAAAGGATTGGACATATTGCACACATTCACATGGTTGGGTTGCTAGAGAGTTTATGTGTGCATGTGCAATATATATTTAAGATAATCTTTTGGAAGTTAGTTGTTCCTGTGAGTGTGTCTTTCAATTATTATTTTTAAAGCTTAGGAAGTGAAGAGATCTCCCTCTAGTGGTTTTCACGAGAGAGACTCAGAATTCTATACATCAGTTTAAACTTAGGGGAAAGCATTCTTCTTGTTAAAAGCAGTTCTTGAGAAGATGAAGTACTATCCCTACATAGCTTCATTTGTATCACGTGACCCCAAGAAGCACAGAAGAAAGGCAGTCATGTCCACATAATCTCAATCATTTCACTGTAAATATCCTCAAAAATCCTCCGATTTCCCCATTACTCCAAAGAATCAGTGTTAGAAAGCTAGAAGCTAAATAGACCTTAAACCTAGGTTATGGGCGAAACAATGGAATGTCCAGGCGCACTTTTTTATAACAAGAATGCAAAGCCAAAAATGAATGAACTGCAGCTAAAATATTATGTTTATTTTTCACATGGTCTCTAGTCCTTCACTTGCCCACCTCCCCCTAATATTCTTAAGAGGGTCTCTTCTTCAGTCTTCAGAAAGTAGCTGGAAGTGAGTAGGTGGGAAAAAGGTCCTCCTTTCCTTCCACTCTGCAGTTTTAATCTGAAATCAAATGGACACTACAGTGCCCAGAGCGGAGAAACTGCTTGCGCTAATGAAATTCCTGGTCGCAAAATGCACCTAGAACAATGGGAGTTTCAAACACTGCAGTGAATCCTTTAGTTAACGCAAAGGATCACCACCCAGCTAAGCAACTTCTGTGGGATTGTTTCCTGGGATTGTTTCTATGGGGTTGTTTTTTTAAAAAAATTATATCCTCAAAATCCTTTTCTACTTTTACTCACTGTATTTTGCAAATTGCTTGTAAAAGTAAACGTTGTCTGATGCCTGGTCAGAAAGAGCCACGTAGGGTAGACCTGAAAAAAAACCTTTACATCTCCCCTGGGGGGAACCTATGCCCCTAGAAAGAAGTGCACATCCACATTTGAAAAGGCCTGCTTTGAGGGATTTTTAATTTTTAAAAAAGTTGGCCATTGCTGCAATCCAGCCTGCATTTACCAGGAAGTGACCCCATAAACTCAGTAGGGCTGACTTCTGGTTAGCATTGTGCTGCAATGTTTTGCTCTTGTCTGGTGCTGCAATAGCCCTGTCTTGGCTGCAGGGACATAGGAAGCTGTCTTGTCCTGGGTCAGACTCTTGTTTACATTGAGTAGCATTGGCTCTCCAGGGTTCAGAGAGGTGTTTCTCCAGCCCTACCCAGATATGCTGGGAATTGAACCTGGGACCTTCTGCATGCAAAACAGTTGTTCTACCACTGAGCTTTGGCCAGCAGCTTGCCAGATGCATCCTAGGCTTAGGGCTGTTGAATAACACTTGGGCTAGTATGGAGTATAAATGTATTAACATAGTCCAAGTGGAATTCTTTGATCCACATTTGTGTGTGTGTGTGTGTGTGTGTGTGTGACTATTTCTGTTGAAGTTGGTAGAATGAATGTTCATGATTTGATTTGACTTGTCATCTTTTCTTCCAGGTTTGGGAGGCACTTTGAATCCCCTCTACTGTTGCAGAGCATCATTATGATAATTACAATGTTACTGATGCTGAAACTGTGCACTGAAGTACGTGTGACAAATGAGCTGAACATAAAAAGGCGCTCCTTTTCAGGTTAGTTGAAGCCCTTGGCCAGTGATCCTATGTACTGTCCTTCCCTTCTGCATTTGCAGTTGGGGTTTTTTTTTTGTTACTGAACTGTAATTTGGCACATGTTATATAAAACTGTCTTTAAAATAATAATAATAATCCTGTACTAAAAGAACATTCAGCCTGACTTGTGGTAAGGGGCTGTTTTTTTGGAAATTTGTTATTTGTTTTTAAAATGCTTTGTTATGAATATGTCAAATCCTATTCAGTAGCTGGCATCATGTTTTGTTGCAAAAGTTAATTCAATTGAGCTCTGGGTTAATTGCAGAACAAAATGGTATTTTGCCTGTAGGAGAAGGGTGGTCTCACTTTTTGATTTCCAATCCTAAGAGCAACCTGATACTTTCCAGGTTGTAGTTTTAATTTGTTTTGATTACGTCTTTGTTGGTTGTCAGTTTGTTTTGATTCTTCAATATATGCTTACTTAAAAAAGAAAATGCTGCAATCCTAAAATGCAAGATAGCTGCCTTAATTTATGAATTGCTTGGCCTAGGGCATTTACATTTTCTAATGAAATATGCTATGAGATAATGTGAGAGAATGAAGCATATTGTAGCACAAAACTCACTCTGTGTGCTTGTATTTGGGTCAGATGGGGGGGATCCTTTGGAGCTTTTCTTCTGAATGCTAGCACCATGGAAATGATCAGCACAAGGTATTCCTTGATTGTATTCATTCATTTGCATATAATGGAGAAATACCCTTTTCCCCAGGAGGAATAAGGAAAGGTGGTAGGAAGAGATGCTTTTCTGTTAATTCCAATTTAAGTATCTTTTAAGAAGATAACTTTGGGAAGCTGGAAATAAATGTTGAAATTGCGAGCAACTTCTGCTCTGCTTTTGTATGGACTTTTGGGGGTCATGGCTGAAATTCGATAAATAAAAGTTTCACATTTTCTCCATCACATTGATATAGTTATCAGGCCAACAGACTAGAAGAGCCATTCCTCCTGCTGGGTTCCTTTTTGCTCTGGAAATAATTCTCTTTACAAGTCCAGCCTAACCCCCAAAAATATCATAGGGCTCATACAAGTGCAACTTCCAGCTGCTTTAGAGCTAAATTAGAAGTGGTGTTAATTGTGTGAATGCAAATAATGTGCATGCATTTTGTTATGTAAATAGGAGCCACAGGAAAGCCTGAGTAGGTTTGGGATCATGAAGGGTGAGGAGGGGTAGTTTAACTCTTTATTTCCCAGCCACAGTCCTAGTAAAAAGGCCTCTGTTTAATGCTGTTTGCAATTAAAGGAAAGCTTCCATTGGATTCTCACACTTTACTGTGATTGCTGTTTACACAACAAGAACCCGCACATTTAATTGTGTTTGCACAATTAATATCATGTCCTGTTTCACCTTTGTGGTAATACTTTACTTTCTGGAGCAATGTGTACAGAGAGCTCCCATTTCAAAACCCTGTTGGCATCGGTTTCCTCAAAATTCAAGACTTTGAATCTTGGAATGTATCACAGTTGATCTGTGAGTTTCTGATATGCCTGCTATGTTGCTGCTGCTGAAGAAGAAGAAGAAGGAGAAGAATAAGAAGGAGAAGAAGAAAGAAAATGAACACCTGAAACACCCCTGTAGCAAACACTAAGGCTACAGTGCTGTATATGATTACCTTGGTATAAGTCCCACAACTCAATGAGGCTTGCTTCTGAGTAGACATATATGTAATTGTGGTCTGTCTGTTTTTGCACTCAATTGACTAGCCTGTACTGTGTTCCAGTGTCGAAAAGCTGTACATTTGTTCAGATTTGGTATCCTGAGTATATATATATATGTATATTTAAGTGTGTTTGTAGCCCAGGTATTAGAATGCAAAGTTAGGCTAGCCAGTGTGCAGGTAGAATCAAGGTTAATTTAGCCATGGAGCTAACTAGAACATTGATTTTGTTGTTGCCTTAAAGCAAAATAAAGTAACAGAAACTCTGCAAGCATATTAAATTCCTTGATTTGCAAAACGTATACAGAATTCATAATTTACAGAACGCAGAATTGAGGTAGCTGCCCAGAATTTAATTGTGTTAAGCACAGAATATACACAATCATGGCTTTAGAGTTTGAATTAAGTAATTGTTGGTTTCGTAGCACTCTGAGGAAGTGTGTGCAACTGTTTATCTCAAGTGGAGTGAAATAACAAAGAATCCAGTATTCTGTAACTCACTGAAGTTTGAACATGGAACATGCAATGTATATGGTGATTTACAATCAAGCCATCTATCCCTAAGTAATGTTTATCAAAATGCTGAGGGTAAACTATTTCATGCTGTTTTAACTTCCGTAAGCCTTATAGTGAAACACACTGTTAGATTTTCTTTAAGAGTAGTGTAAAAAGACAACATAATCCATGTTTGGTATTGCTGTATATACTGCATTAAATACTTGCTCAAGCTGTGGATTCTCTGTTTTTATGTAAATACATATTTCAGATTATTTCTCAGATGTTTTTTAAGCAGTGCGTTGTGACTCAATTATTACTGTATCTAGCTTCAAAATCCAGGGGAGAATGTCTTGTAGACAGCACAGGAACTAAAATAACCAAATCCTTCCAGCATGACTACCAGCAAGATATACTAACCCTGAACTAATTTAGAGCAAATTAAGAGGCTGGCTATTATATGGAGTCAACTAGTCTGTTTTGTCTTTGCTTTCTCTTCAATGTTTTAATGTAGCTGCAGATAGTAAGGATGAAGAAATCAAAACACCTCCCAAGAGATCCTTTCTGGGTATGTATTTTACAAACCCAAGCTGCATGAGGTTGCCATCTGAACACCATCTGTTCTTCACTGCTTTTTATTTTTACTTTTTGCCCTTTTAATATTTTTGTCATGTTAGAAATGAATGCATGATTATCATTTCTACGAAGACGATGCCTGTGCTACATTTTTCATAATAATAAAATCCCACTTCAGTTTTAACACTGACTGAGGAAAAAGATGCATTCAGGTTTGCTCCTCAAGCAAGTTTTTACTCCTTCCACACATTTTTTTAAAAAAATATTATTCTATGTTAGTTTCCTGGCCAATTTTTAGGTCCCGTGATGTGCACATTCTTAATTGATCTTTATTTCCCCTTTTTATGCACTCAGTAATAATGTTGTATTCTTCTCATGCCTGAAGTTCAAGAGTAAGAGTTCCATAGCCAGGTTGTTTCAACTTCGCTTGCCAGCATCTGGTAAATTGTAGGAGATGGAAAATAAAATCCAGGTGATTTATGAGATATGGCACCTGCAGATGTTGCTATTGCATTTTAGAGCTGAACAGATGGGTTTCTGTGTGACAACTCTGCCACAGAGATTAAATATAATCCAAGCCTATAATAGGTTTGAATCTGTTGCAAGACTTGAAGCAGCCAGAAGAGAATGGATTGCAATAGGAGGCACTTTTTTAAGAGGCTGCAAAGTATTTTACATTCCTTACATTTTGTAATTGGAGGAAATAACAGTTTCTCAGTGTGCAAGTTTAATTATTCTATTGTTCAGAACATTTTCTGCTGCATCTTTTTCCAAAAAAGGGTTTTTCTTTTTTGCAAAACCTTTGCTGCATCTTTTTTTGTTCTTTGATTTCCATCATTAGCTTGTAGTGATCTTTACCAGTGTGCTGTGCAAAGATCTACTAACTCACAGGATGTAAACTTGCTTGAAACTCCCTGTTTACATTTCTGCTTCCTGTCTTATTTGTGGTGCATGGTTGAAAACAATAATATGTTGAAGTTTAGAAGGTTAGAAATATTATTCATTTGTCTTTTTTCCTGTAACACAGAAAAAGGTTACTAAAGTTGTTTTATTAGCAAGTGTTTCAAGTTAAAAATATAAATAATACAGCCTGAGAAAGTTAAGTGTTGCATTAATGCATATTTATTTATCAATATTGAACTAGCAGACTTGCCAGCTAATTTCAGTATCAATCAGGGCATGTGCTGGGAGTCATTCAAACCTGGTTCAAGGTTTAAATGAAAATGTGCACTCTGTGAATGTGTGGAAAAGTAAGTGCTTTAGCAAAACTTGCAGATTGTGGGGGCAAAAAGCCAAATATTTTTCCTTAGCGGCTCAAGTGTGCTTACAGGCCTGGCTCCAGCTCATTAAAATGGGTGTGCGAGTTCTCAACATGCCTACTTGAAATGGATATGTAGCCTTCAAAGGTGAAGAAGAGCTTTGCCAGTTATGCTTTCATGCCAGAATCTGTGACTAAGCACACTCTGTATAGTCGCTTGCAGTAGCGGACAACTGATAAAGAAGTGAGTTGAAGGAGATGGGTACTTGCATCCTATAAAAATGAGAATGATGCAGCCTGTGCACCAGAGGGTAGGGAAGGGACTCTTACCTTTAATCAATAGGTGACATTTCAGTTGCACAAAAATCAGAGGGTGATGTATGTGTGCATATTAATATGTGGCATTTTATATATGTGTGATATCTGTGTTTGTGTGTGTTGAGGAGGCCATGGAGCAGGGCCAGTGAGGGGTGTGACCTGGGATGGGGCATGATCTGGGCAGAGTTCTGAGGGTCAGGTGGTACTTGGGGCTCAACCTCATGGACCAGTCCCTTAGAATGCCACTGGTGGGCATGGTGTTGTGATGTTGCCTACTGATGATATTGCCTGGGGTGGATGCAAAGGGAAGGAACCAAGTAATGGCCAGTGAGGCGAATGAATTGCATATTGCTGCCATGCCATTCAGATCAGTGTTATACATTCTCCCACACTGTGCATGTTGCCAACCAGTTGGGAAGGATCATGTGACATTCCTCACTTTGCTAGCTGAGAAGCTGCTGTGCAAAGATCTTCCTGAGACAAAAAGGTTTCTATAATGGGATTCCTGAATACAAGGAAGGACAATTAAGTTAAAGAGAACTATTAATCATATTCTGGGGTAGTTTGTTTCCTCTTTCTGTGAGCAACAATTTGTTTTTTCTCATATTTATAGCATTTTTTTATATCTAAATTGTGTGTGCGTCGATTGAATTATGAGAGTTGTTTATGCCTGCATATTGCAGAATGCACTTTAAAATGTATGTGTTGCTAAAATAAATACTTTCCATTTTTTATTCTTGAAATTGGTTAAACCAGAGTTTTTAGGTGATAAAACAGTTTTGTAAAGTGCTGTTAGCTCAAAGAAGGATGTGTTCCACTTTATCCGAGTATCTGTTGTCCTTGGAAACTGTCACTACTATTTCATGCTATAGTATATTAGAGTGACAATGTTACCTAGGGGGTGTAGATGAATAGAAGTTCAGTAAACCTGATATATGATATTGGAGCTGTCATTTGCTATTACCTCCCAGTCACAAACTGAGCTACTTCCTTATGCTCTCTGAGGTCCCTCTTGAGCATATTTGTCAGCAGTCTAGCAAACCACTTAGTGTCATTGATTCTTCTATACCCAAAAAGAAAAATTAGGAGAACGATTTTAACTAGTACTTTATTCTGAAAGTGGACTCTTTATTTTCTTAAGCATATGGATAGCTTTCTGTTTTCGAATAGAAACAACTTAGGAAACAAATGAGGAGCAAAGATAATGAATAAAACATTTCAAGCAAATTTTAATATTCAAATTAAGCCTTTGGTCCTCTTAATAAAGTATTTTTATTTAAAAAAAACTTGATTTTTTTACATTACATTGTTTAACTCATCAGTGCTAGTGATATTTTGAAGGTGATTAATGTTTTCCTTTGAACAAGAAGTTATACACTTGTAACATGTTTGGATTATCATCTTAGAAGAATCATTCTCTGAATCAAGAGAATGGTAGATGTTTACAACAATGCTCTGAACAAATTAGTCATTTGTTAATGCTGTTGTGGTTTCAGTGTCACAGGTGAGATTTGCTTGACCGCTAACATTATAGTTCTCGTAGGACTCCTGCCATCCCCAGCCAGCTGATTTGGTAATTACCAAGGAAATTGGAGAACTAGAGTCTCTAGATTATGAGAAGCTAAGTTCCTTTTATTATATGGATCTAGTAATGATATATCATGGCAGTTCATGGATACCCTGCTGCAGTATCTAGCCATTCTTGGTTGCCATCAAAATTCCTCAGTTGTATTTGCGATCTGCACATAGAGGATAATGGTGGACCTCTTCTACTGTTCCACTAGTCATAAAGTGTGTTCAAATTACCATGCTCAAGATTATCGGCATCGCTGTGGCGCAATGGTCAGTGCGTCTGGCTGTTAATCAGAAGGTCAGTGGTTCAAGCCCACCCAGGGATGGCTGCAGGCAAGATTCCTGCATTGCAGGGGGTTGGACTAGATCACCCTTGGGGTCCCTCCCAACTCAATAGTCCATGTTTCAATGATTCTGTCTACACTTCCATGAATATATGATACTAGTGTGCTAATACTGCATGCATTTGGTTTTGGGGGGCGGGTTCAAACACTATTGTCTGCATAAGGATCAATAGTGTCAGGAAGGGCAACCAAACCAACTATCTCCAAAACCAGTCCTCATGCTTTTATCATCAGTGAACCTTCCACTCCCTCGAGGAAATACCTGTCATGTGTAATTTTATTGCTGGGGTAGCCAATGTGGTGCATTCTAGATGTTGTGGGTTTAAGTTTCTATCACCCCCAGCCACTATGGTCAATAGTCAATAATGATGGGAATTGTAGTCCACAATATCTGGAATGCCCCACATTGGCTATTCCTGTTTTTAAAGTGTGATGTAATTATGAACATTTGTAATGGGACCATTTTCCATCTCCAGGACTGGAGTATTAGGGTGCTTGTTCATACTGGCTGCTGCCCACTCAGCATGGGAGTGCTATATCTTTTAGTCATAAAATTTCATTTATATAGTGCTTTAAAATAGTGCCATTATTTTAATTTTGGTGTTGGTATTTCCTCCCTTTTTTGCCTTAATCCGTCTTCCTTGGTTGTTGTTTTTAAACGATTGCTATGTGGAGAGAAAATGACTGCTGCATTTATATGTTCCAAGTTATATACATGTACAAATTTAAAATGATAGGATGTACTGAGGAGCTGGGGGGGGGGGGAAGCTGTGCTGATTTAAAAACAACCAGGTGGCACCACTCACCTCTTCCTGTGTTTTTAAAATGATCTGTCCTCACTTCCTCCACCAATTTCCTTTCCTTTCTCGTCTCCATCTGCTGAAATGATCAGCCAGCTTCCAGTTATGAATGTTAATTTAGCTACCATTTCATAGAGATTAATGAGGGTCAAAGCGTTTGTGTTGTTTGAGAGCCACTGCTTCAGGCTCCCTCAAGAAGATGATCCTCACTTAGATATATGGAATTAAATATGTGACTGCCTTAATTGGTTGATACCAGAACACATGAATATTTCAACAATGGATTATCTTGCTTCTGCCGTGTATTGCAAGGTCCTACTTTAAGCAGTTACAGTTTTGGAGCTCAGCCTGTTGTTCCGGACTGCTTTCTTCTGTTACTAGAAGCCAAAATAGCGAACCAATTAACATTATCCATCAAAGCAAACAAGAGAGAGAGAGTCTAAGTCCACTATTTGAGTTCAGCTGAGGTGCTTCTCTTGCTAGCATTCCTTTCCATTTTCCATAGCCAATGATGAGACTAAGCTGAGCATCCAGTTGTTTTGGAACTCAGTCTGATTCTTAATTTCAGGAATCTTCCATCCTGAAACTGGTCAAAATAAGGAGATGGAAAAGGAAGATGACTATGATTAATTCCAGACACAGGTCATATAAGTGCTGATGATGTAAAGTCTTGCACTTTGAAAGAGCACTTGGTTTTGATTTCAAAAAAGAGCATTTGTGGGTAACAGGAAACATCCCCCCCCCCCCGCAAGAGTGAAATGAGGTCTTATTAGAAAATAAAATAAAATCTCAATTAAACTTCTAAAAAAGATGCAACTGCTGTATCTAACCACATGAGGGTGCTCTTAGATCTTGAAACTACTGTTTTCAGTTTGTATAAGTTAAACTAAAAGAAGCAATTTCAGCTCTTAAGGGAAAACAAGAACCAATATTCTTTGGTACTCAGGGTTCTGATAGTGGATGTAATTGGTAGATGTAGCTCGCCTGCAGCATTCAAATGTTGGGATTTACAGAATAGGGGAGGGACGATGGAAGAAGGGAATTGATTTGATTTTTTATATTTGGAAAAAATGTACAAATGCAGCCATTAAATATTGAAAGCATTTATGTAAGCATGATGAGTATACATTTAGGATAAAATTTATTGGAGCCAAAATGCTGTGATTTTGGGAGTAAAAAACCCCCACCACGAATGGCTAGAGATTAAACCTAGAGATTAAACCCTGAATTTTCTTCACTTTGCATTGCTTCAGTTGGCACAATAGGAAGAACAAGCTGTACAGTGGTTGTATTTCCATGCCTTGGAGAAATTCTCCTTGGCCCTGCCACCGCTACCCCTTCCTACTTTCCAAGATAAAATATTCTCTGGAGACTCAGCTTTGTCAAATAGCAGGTACAGTGGTACCTGTTTCAGGTTACAGATGCTTCAGGTTACAGACTCTGCTAACCCAGAAATAGTACCTCAGGTTAAGAACTTTGCTTCAGGATGAGAACAGAAATCGCGCTGCAGCAGCTGGAGGCCCCATTAGCTAAAGAGGTACCTCAGGTTAAGAACAGTTTCAGGTTAAGAACAGACCTCCGGAACGAATTAAGTTCTTAACCCGAGGTACCACTGTATTTTAGATGGCAAACAGCTTTCTGTTTATAAGAACATACAACCTAATTCAGCTGGTGGCATTGCAAGATTAGTCACATTTCAAAATCATAGGCATATGTAGCTTGTATGTTATTACATATATGTTAAATATGCTAATGCTTTTGAAATATATCACCTCCTGCAAGTACTGTCACTGCTACCACCTGCAATATTGTCACATGCAAAAAAAGCACCCAGAAAAGATGGGGACCAGGATATGACCAATTCCCAAAGGGTGTGCCCCTATAGTACTCTGCAGCTATTTTGCTGTATTGTTAGTATTATGCTACCACAGTGCTGGCTCATACATTATAGCCCTAATATTCGAAAACCATTGCAAGGAAACAATTTGCTCATGAAATCCCTTGGAAGTGGAGCATGTTATAGGACATGTATTGTAGGCCAAGTATAGAACAGGGAGAAATTATTTGAACATTGACTTATTTGGATCTATCCTAAGAAAAGATCAAAACAACCTGGTAGAAAGCAAAAACTGGTCTTGCCGAGACCTAGAATGCAGAAGAAACTGCTGACGTTTTCAAATGTCTAGTCTCAATGTGGCATATTAGAGATGTGGTGCATCTTACTACAGCATCTGGGCCTTATGTAATCTTCCCAGCAGAGCAGAAAAAGCTCTCTTGCATGTGAAATGCTTCAGTGGCTGTATTTTAGAGGGTTTGCTCATTCTTTGGGTATTCGAAACACCCCACATTACATGATAGACAATAAATGACTTAGCCTGTAATTCTAAAAGCACTAGCAAGGTTGTAAGCTCCATTTCGTATTGTGGGATATACCTCTGAGTAAACGTGCCAGTGTGGTGTAGTGGTTAAGAGCGGTAGTCTCGTAATCTGGGGAACCGGGTTCGTGTCTCCGCTCCTCCACATGCAGCTGCTGGGTGACCTTGGGCCAGTCACACTTCTCTGAAGTCTCTCAGCCGCACTCACCTCACAGAGTGTTTGTTGTGGGGGAGGAAGGGAAAGGAGAATGTTAGCCGCTTTGAGACACCTTAAAAAGGGAGTGAAAGGCGGGATATCAAATCCAAACTCTTCTTCTTCTTCATCTTGCTTTCTGTCCTCCCTCGCTTTTCATAGTTGTTTTGGCTGGACAAGATTCATGTATTTTCACAATTGTTCCTATTTATGCCTATCTCTAAAGGATCGTGCAATGATGCTGCATGTTGCTCAGTATGCAGTGAATTGAGCAAATGATACTTAACATTGAAATTAAATAGTATTTGCCTGCAACGATTAAATTAAATAGCTGTGCCATATGTATGCATCTTCCCATTGGTGGTGATTCCTTCTCTCTACTAGGAAGCAAAGGCAAAGTACAGTGGTACCTCAGGTTACATACGCGTCAGGTTACAGACTCCGCTAACCCAGAAATAGTGCTTCAGGTTAAGAACTTTGCTTCAGGATGAGAACAGAAATCGTGCTCCGGCGGCGCGGCAGCAGCAGCAGGAGGCCCCATTAGCTAAAGTGGTGCTTCAGGTTAAGAACAGTTTCAGGTTAAGAACGGACCTCCGGAACGAATTAAGTACTTAATCCGAGGTACCGCTGTATAGAAGACACATAACAAATTAGAGCATTCATTAAAAAGGCAAGTTCTTGTTGAGTATATTTCTTTTTCCTTTATCTTTAGCAGATAAAGCATCAAACAGCACTTCAGACAAGTTTTTTTCTGGATCCTGGTAGGATCCAGTTCTGAGAACCACAGCCTGTTGAATTGCTAAAGAGATGCCAACAGATCCAGCAATGTTAGCAAAAAGGGATGTACACAACTGGGTGCACACGCTGGACCCATTAGCATCACGTGACCTCAATCTAGATGATAGTACTAGCATCACGTGGCTTCAGCAAATGAGGGTCTTTCTAGTAGCCCACCTTCAAAGCTCCAGAACTGCCACCTTGGAAACAGCATCATTTTAATCAGAGCAAGGGATGAAGCATAAGCTGAAATGGTTTGCTGTTAGGATTTAAAATTTGTTTTGTTAGTCACTGTAATATGTGTGCGGGTGTATGTATTTATTTTCCATTTGCACTTTTTACACTTAGCTTCTCAGAATTTCACTGGATTTCATTTCCGTAGGCTTTGTCCCAACAAAGCCTCTGGGTGTTCAGGTGGTTGTTAAAATGGACTCAGTATACACTAGGTCATGGGTAGGCAAACTAAGACCCGGGGGCCGGATCCAGCCCAATCGCCTTCTAAATCCGGCCCAGGAATCAGCATGTTTTTACATGAGTAGAATGTGTGCTTTTATTTAAAATGCATCTCTGGGTTATTTGTGGGGCATAGGAATTGGTTCATTTCCCCCCCAAAATATAGTCTGGCCCCCCACAAGGTCTGAGAGACAGTGGACCGGCCCCCTGCTGAAAAAGTTTGCTGAAGCCTGCACGAGGTTGTTTTACTCCACTCTCTTCCCCATTCTTCCTTTCTCAGCAGTAATCTTCTTGACTCATATTCCAGGATGCTAACAGAGTAAGCATCTTCAAGGTGGGCTCAGAGTTAGCATCTTGAACAGGGGTCCTATGCCCCACAAATAACTCTGAGATGCATTTTAAATAAAAGGACACATTCTACTCATGTGAAAACATGCTGATTCCCGGACCGTCCGCGGGCCGGATTGAGAAGGCAATTGGACCGCATCTGACCCCCAGGCCTGAGGTTGCCTACCCCTGATCTTGAAGGTATGTTCAAGGCACAATCTTGGATTTATCCATTTATTTATTTTTTGGCAGTATATACTAAGACTCATCTCTGGTTAGTATAAAATAGATGTTGAAAGCTAACTGGAGGATCTGGGAGCAATTCAGGATCTAGGAGGCAAGTCTTAAGGAAATGGCTTAGGATCCAATGGATATCTGCTGAGCTGGGACATTCCCAGCACAACCAGGCTATGCTGGTGTAAACTCCGCCCCCCGCCCCCTTGGCTCAGCTTGGGATACATTGGCATATTCCCCCCCCTCCATTCGACTGAGCCAAGCCCAGTGAATTTAAAGCCTTTACCTCCACATCTACTGGATTTCTGCTCTGGGTACCTCTGAATCTGTCTCAGTGCCTTTACTTGGTCCCACAACCAGCTCCCACAGAGTTTGGGAACAGGGGTCAGAATTTCTAGTACAGTGGTACCTCGGTTTGTGAACTTAAGCTGTTCTGGAAGTCCGTTCTTAAACTGAAACCATTCTTAAACCGAGGCAAGCTTTCCCTAATGAGGCCTCCCGCCGCCAGTGCCCTTCCACTGTTTGGATTCCGTTCTTAGACGGAGGTAAAGTTTGCAAACAGGGACACTACTTCCGGTTTTGCGGAGTTTGTAAACAGAATCGTTCGTAAACAGGAGCGTTCTTAAACCGAGGTACCACTGTATAGGAAACAGTAGGTCCAGCCATCTCTGCTTTTCAGAGTCAAACACTGCCTGCTAATATTTAAAAATATTATGACCATAGAACTTTTATCTGTTTCTGTGTCAAGTGAATGGATGAAACAGTTGATAAGCTGAAGAAAAGTCCTTTTTAAACCTGCCTGGCTTCTCTTCTAATCCCCCCTCCCGCCCCGTTTCAGGCAAGCAAATAGATCAATAAAAGGGATCCGACAAATCTCTCCTGAATAAAAATTCTTATTCATTATGAGAAGGCACTTGAAAACACATTAGTTGAGAATGCTATCCATACAATTTCGGAGCTTAACTCTACTGTGTATGGAAGTTTGTGGGGTATTTATTTCTATTTAAAATTTACTGAGAAACATTAACTTTTTCTTTTGACAGTTTTAATTGAGCTCTCAAAGGTCTTCTGCCCTCTCCTGCTGCCGAATCCTGTATTTTTAACACACTCTTTCTGCTACCCAATTATTTTTCTGCTGACAGTGATGAGTATGCATCTTTCTTATTTTGCCAGGACTTCTTAACCTTGAAATCTCTTTTGATAGCACAAACCTTCTCCCTCTCCGCCAACTGTTAGAGAAATGGGATAAACACAAGTTCAATCCTGCTGTGAAGGCTTTCTGAGCTTGCTGACTCGCTGAGGCTTAACCTCCTTATGTTTGCACAGGGTTTTTCCAACTTTCAACTTCCTTCCTTTTGTCTAACCCATTACTGTTCAGGCGTCAATATTTTATTTTCTATGTAGGTTTTGCATCTGGATTTAATAACAGATTACAATAAAGTATTTTACTAAGCACCTGGTACCACGTCTCCTAAAAGAAAACTCAGGTGGTAAGTGCTAACAGGACTGTAGCTAAAACTGGACTAATCAGAAAAGGAGGTTCTAGTATGTTTGAGAAAACCCAAAGTGATACTTAGCAAAAAAAACTTAAGGGAGGGTAGCTCTTCCCCTGACAGTCCAATGGAGATGGTACATACTTAGTGTTCGCAGAATGCAGTGTGTTTTGGAAATAAAATCAGAAAACTGCATTTGGAACAGGAGAGTCCATTTAGGCCCCCCCCCGCTCAATTTTTGGTACAGCGGTACCTCTGGTTGTGAACGCCTCTGGTTGTGCACGCTCTGGGTTACGAGCTCCGCTAACCCGGAAGTAGCTGCTCCTGGTTGCCAACTTTGCCCCAGGATGCGAGCGGAAATCGCACACCAGAGGCGCCATTAGCGAAAGCGTGCCTCATGTTACGAGTGGTTTCCGGCTATGAACGGACCTCTGGAATGGATTCCGTTCGTAACCAGAGGTACCACTGTATTTGAAACAATAGCATAGGAAGCAAAGTGTCATATCCCTCAGCTGGGATTTAGAATCTTTGTTGGTGGGCTTACCGTGGCTACAGGATCTAGCAAACAGTTTATTCTTGCATGTCTCTACAAGGCCATGAAAACATTTTGCAGGTAGTTGACCTTGGGAAGTAAGATCAGTTTCGCATTTGAGGTCATATAACTTAGTCCTGCAGGCTGAAGCCTCACTGCATTTCTGTACGGGCTGGACAGTTCACATCTGTGCTGTCGCCCATATGACGTTCTATATTCAATGTAGTAATTTATAACAGATAATGCTATCAATAAACAAGCAGTCATATTTGTGCAGTATCAATCAACTGAAGTAAAGTGCTAACTGACAGGCTAGTTTGTAAGATTGTCTTCTGCTTAAAGATATAGTAACACATGTCATCACAACATTGATGAATCCTGCCCCAATGTCCTCAGCTACAGTAAAGCCTGAATCTTGGGGATCATCTGCTCTTGATTTGATTTAATTGCCAGCATAATCGTTTACAGATCAGATTTAGTGACACTCTGGTCTAAGTTTGTTTGAGATGCAACAGCCATTTTGTTCTCAAGTCCCCTTGCTGGGATAGAGGGAGATTATTATTATTTTTACATGGACTGAGATAAAGTTTTAGTTTTTTCTTTTTTTCCAGATTTGACTCCTTTTCCTATTTTTGACTGCTTTTCTTACTGCCTGATCTACCAATAAAAGTATCCCAATGAAGTGCAAAAGCAAAGTTAGATGGCAAATTACAGCACCCACAGGGAAGAGCTCAAGTCTCAGACAACCAGCACAAGAGCTGACATCATTTTATAATTAAATGGTTTTAGTATGTTGTATTATTTTACTGTTGTTAGCTGCTCTGATCCCGGCTTTGGCTGGGGAGGGCGGGATATAAATAAATAATAATAATAATAATAATAATTATTATTATTATTATTATCATCATCATCATCATCATCATCATCATCATCCCCCATTTATTGATTTATATTTGGCTGTTGGTGCTGCTGTGCCTTGTTGATGTGCTACAAATGTTAAATGATGGTAGGTTCAGAATACAAATACATCATTTTGTTTCTAACATTTTTTTGCTGGTGCTTTAGAAACTTGGGTGTAAGTGCCTTTACAAAAATACCCATTAAGCCATTTTGTGAGTGTAACTGGCTTTCAACGCCATACTGCTTGTGAATTCATATTTTGTTGTTTCATGCATGCCTGAATTACAAAGATTGGATTATACAATAATCCATTGAAGCTGTAAAGAGTTTCCATACAGACATGTAGAAAAAAGGTTTTAAAACAGAGCTTTACCAGGTACTCTCTATACATTTTTGGTTTTAGCATTAAAAAAATAATAATACAGCTATGTACAGAGTGATTCCTAAGAAGGTAATGCTGTTGCCTCAGAATTTGAAGTCTCTATAGCCCTGGTTTTAATTATTTGTATTCACTATTCCTATCTTCATAACTCTCCACCTTTAAGGCTTTCTAAGGCATGAGAGCTGACACTAAGTGGAGCTCTCCATTAAAATTTAGGGAGCAATACTAAGCATTGGAAGCCAGTGTAATTTACAGCGCCTTACATTAAGCTGGCATAAAAGTACACCAGAGCCAAAATCTGTTCGGTAGTGGGGCTACTGCTGGCTGAGACAACCGAAGCCTAGCAGGGAGGAAACAAGCCTTTAAAATAGAGTTTGACCTACACCATCCTTTTTGCTAGTGCACCTTCCTCAGGATTACCAGGTCATGTGACCAAGCTGATCAATGTTAAGATCTAGAGTCAGTTTGCCCTTCCTTGTCCCTGTCCCTCGCCTTGAACACCCAATTTTCAGGGCTCACAGTCCTATAAATTCTGCTGGTTTTGCCCTGGTTAAATAAGGATGGAGTTATGCTGGCATATTTAAAATAAGTATTTTGAAATTCAAATTTTGGGGTAGATTAAAACATTTGCAGATTGACATAGAAATAGAACGAAATGCACTTATGAGTGGAAACATGCAAAGTAGAATGACATAGAAATTCCTTTTTATCCATCTATACTTAGAAAATAATCAAGGTAAAAAAAAAAAGCTGTTGAGCATTGTTCTTGTATTTTTGCTTGTGTGCCGTTGTATTTTCCGGCCATATTTGCCCCATTACTATAGACTTGAGCTCTACAATCACCGAGAGGAATAGCATGTTCTTTCGAGGTATCAGTTATCAACTGAGCAATTTCTTCTCCTCTTTTGTTGCTACAATTTACAGACTTGAGAAATCTTACTGGAATCTCATGCTGCGTTTCTTTTAAACGTACATACCTCAAAAGAAATGTTGTTCAATGTGGGAAGAATCTGGTGTGGAATCTACTATTACTGCAAAGTACTTTGCAGATTGCCTCTCAAGCAAAATGTGTTGTTTCTCAAGATTCAAACTTGATTGCCGCTGTCTTTTGGGAATGTTTTAGGCAGAGGAATGTGTCTGTTTGTAATATACTCTTTTAATTTCCTTGTGATGAGATGGAATCTCAGTGGTGATACATCCAATGTCAAGGCCTATATTGTGATCACTCCTCTAATCTTCCAAATTTACTTCCATATGTGTCTGTATGTCTGTTTCTGTCTTCCATTTCCGTTTCCTGCATCTGCCCCTTCATCAAAATACTGTATATGATTAACCAAATCAGCTGCTCCTCATATGGTGACGAGGTTTCCAACAGTTTCATCTTGCTTCAATTCTATAGGTGAGTTCATTGAAAAAATGTTTTGATGCCACACTTAATCCACATGGAAAGAGTGTTGACCCCCCTCCCCCTTTTCATTTTTCTTGTATTTTCTTTGCTGGCCTCCTAATTCATGAGAATACATTTTGGAGAGATGATTTATAAATTAATATTTTATATCTTTAAAAAAGAGGGAAAGATAAAAAGACAAATATACTAATAATTTAGTAGTAGTAGAAGTAGTGGTAGCAGATTAGTAGTAATATTTCTGTACTTTAGTATTCAAAATTCTACCATACCTGGTACATTAGTACCAAATGTGGCAATGCTACGTTAGACTGTCATAAAATAGTACTGAAGCGGTTGCCATGGTGATATAGAATCGGAAAGTAGTGGGGTAAATATGACCCCACTTATCCATTTAAGGGTTAAATCACATTGATAAAGTGATGCTATGTTGAAAGTAAGTGATATTATTCATCATACCACTACATTTCTCAACACTACATAATATTATGGATCATAATTTTTAAGAACGATGACATATAAAGCTCACACAAAACTAGCATCTAAGACCTTAAGGCAAAAATGCAGATGTGGAGTGTTGTAGGGATACAGTAGTGAGGGATTTCCTATGTAAATTCAAATACATTTAATACTTTGATTTTCAGAGGAGCCAACTACCTACCTAACGATTTGCTCCTAAGCAGGAGTAGAAAATTCTGAGAGTTGTTTTGCCCACTGTTTCCAGTTAATTTATACAAGACAAAATTAAGGGGGACACTGCTGGGATGTGACTAAAGCTGCCGCCTTCCTCTGTAGTAAAATATTACATGCTATAACCGATCTCCCTTTAATAAAAAATTAAAGACCAACTAAGTCTGTTCTGGGTATAAGTTTTCATGTGCATGCACACGAAAGCTTATACCCAAAACAAATTTAGTTGGTCCCTAAGGTACTACTGGGCAATTTTTAAATTTTATTTATTTATTTTGATTGCATCAGACCAACACGGCTACCTACCTGAATCCAATCTCCCTTTGTTCAACTTTAAAACTGTTCTCTGGGCTTCACCATTCTTTCTGTCAGTCTCAGCTTTATTTGTAAGCAAAATTTTAAATATAAGTAAAAACTGCAGCACCTAGCTGTGCTCACTTGACGAAAACATCAACAATGCTGCAAGAGCTCCTCTGCAAACTTTGCAGCTTGTTGCAAGTTAGCCAAAATAACTTGAGTTGTGCACACTGTTTCTCAAGTTAACCAATAGTTCCAATTTAACAACACTTTTTTGTCAGAAAATGTCCAAATCAAAATACAGTGGTACCTCAGGTTAAGTACTTAATTCGTTCTGGAGGTCTGTTCTTAACCTGAAACTGTTCTTAACCTGAAGCACCACTTTAGCTAATGGGGCCTCCTGCTGCCGCCGCACCGCCGCTGCGTGATTTCTGTTCTCATCCTGAAGCAAAGTTCTTAACCCAAGGTACTATTTCTGGGTTAGCAGAGTCTGTAACCTGAAGCGTATGTAACCCGAGGTGCCACTGTACACAAAGATGAATAATGATCCAGTAAGTATAAATATCTTTGGTGGGGTTTTCTTTTGGTATAGTGGGGGTTTTTTTGTTTTTGCTTTTATCAAGACCTTTACAAATATAATTTGTAAATATAATCCTGATTCTTAGGAGAGTTGTTTGGAAAAAATAATTTTGCCAGATGTAGTCAGCTCTTCATCTGTTCATGATACTGGGGGCAATGAGTTGCTTTGCCCTCCTTTGCTTGAAGGTGGGCTAATGTCAGTGCTGACACCCGCTGCCCTTCGCCAGTCCCCTCAGTAGGTGGAGCACGTCACCTGCAGGAGAGGCTAGGCAAGCCCGCCTTCTCAAATCATTCACTGGAACTTTAGTTAATCCCCTCTCCGGATTGGCTGAAAGAAGTGGGGCACTTGGCAGAAGAGAAAACGGGGGGGGGGGGCGGACGGACGAAATGTAAATGCTAGTCTTCACACTATATGCAAACGTTTTCTGAGGTCCGAGGGAATTTTGTGCTATTGGGCCCCCTTTTTGACCCCGTGCAAGGGTACGATGTACCCGTTGTACCTCCCTCTCCTGGGCCCTGGGCACTCTGCTCCTCTGCCACTCATGCTTCCACACTGTTAGGAACTAACCCATAGCCTGGTTTCGTGTGATGTCTAAATCTGGGTTGATGGTTTCCTTCTCTGCAATCAAGCCCGGAGCTTGTAACCAATATTTATTCTTGTCATGCCACTCATGTTTTATTTGTGGGGAGCAAACCATGAGTCCAGGATTAGACGTAAGGTTAGGCCAGACCAGCAGCAGGAGTGGGGAGGAATACCCACGATTTCAGTAGCTTGCAGCACCACGTTTAGTTTAAGGTGGCATAGGAACCAGGCCAATACGTGTGCTTTCAGTTGCTCCTTTTTGCAAGGAGGATAGAGTGCTGTGGCAATTCTGTTCACGTGACAGTGCAAAAAACATCCTGAATACACATTGCGGGGCTTATTTTACTTCACTGCAAACCAATGTCATCTTGACTTCACTTCAGTCTGTGTGTGGTTCTTGGAAGGGCTTGTTGCCAGGTCATTTTGCACCACTCCACTCCCCCCTTCCTGCTGTGTTGGAGATGTGACCCTGGATGGAACAGACAGAGCAGTTTGCAGCTTTCTCATTTTATAAAGCTCTGTGTTTGAGTGTGTGCGTGTAGTTTTCGGTTGAAGTGCCTAAAGCTCAAGAGCTTGCGTGCTCTTAGCAACTAAAATTGGTGCAAAGTCTCTTCTGCCTTTTTCATTGCACTTTTGAAAGGCCAGCTCACTGGTGAATTATATCAAACCTTCAGTAATATCAAACCATTTTACCAATATGGGTTGTTGTGGTGGTGGTGGTGTGTGTGTTGGGGGGAGAAATCAGGTGTTCATTTTCATATCAGTGGGGGAAAATACTATGTTTTAGATTATTAATTCACCACACCTATATTACAAGGTCTAATGTGGCCTGGAAAAGCAGCTCTTGCCGGTTCATATTGTGAATTAGCCCATAGACTCTACTTCACACCACAAGGTGTTGGAGTAGAAGTGGCCCATAGAGGCAGGAGTGGGGTAACTGAGGAAGATTGAAGCAGGAAAAGTTAATGGTATTATGACTAACCTCACAGAGGATGTTTGGTATTCAATATACATTAATTTAGCCCTGGCAATTGTCTATTTATTGATAGAGGAACTCAAGCCAAAAGTCAAGGTACATAGAAGATTTGTGACTGAATCTCTTGACACTTTTCCAATGAAACACAGCCAAGGGAGGCTGCCAAGTGGACTGGAGCCAATATACAGCTCAGACGATGAGGTTGGGCAAACTTCATGGTGCTTAGAAGCTGTGAATAACGAGGAAGCAAGCTTGTGCTTTTTCACTTTACTCATTGGATGTGCTTGTCCCGTGCTCTTGTCCTCACCTCCATTTGGGGCTGACTTTGGGCTTGAGGGGGTCTAGGGCAGTGGCTTTCCCTGTCAATGGTCCTAGCAGCCTTGTTTGGCTGGAATGGCAGTGCTCCAAGCTGGGGCGGGGCAATACAGTGGTACCTCAGGTTAAGTACTTAATTCGTTCCGGAGGTCCGTTCTTAACCTGAAGACCACTTTAGCTATTGGGGCCTCCTGCTGCCGCCGTGCCGCTGGAGCACGATTTCTGTTCTCATCCTGAAGCAAAGTTCTTAACCCGAGGTACTATTTCTGGGTTAGCGGAGTCTGTAACCTGAAGCATATGTAACCTGAAGCATATGTAACCTGAGGTACCACTGTATATCAATATATTGTCCAAAACTGTTTTGAAGTCCATATTATGATATCGGTTTCATAATTCTTTACCTGGTGATATATCGTGACTCATGATTTGTGTGTGTGTGTGTGTGTGCGCGCACACACACTATGCAAAAATCACAGTGCAGGAAAAGCTGTGAAGCTAGCCAATGCCTCTACATTAGGCTTCTTCAACCTTGGCCCTCCAGATTTTTTTGAGACTACAATTCCCATCATCCCTGACCACTGGTCCTGCTAGCTAGGGATCATGGGAGTTGTAGGCCAAAAACATCTGGAGGGCCAAGGTTGAGGAAGCCTGTTCTACATAGTTCCATCCTTATTTCAGACATCGCGATATATTGGTATAATCGTTATGTTTAGTTGGTGATATATCACAATGTTGAAAAACAGATATCGCCCAGCCCTACTCCAAGCAGGAGTTGTTGGTTTCTCACAGTGTCCCAGAATAATGCAAAGCTACAGGTATTGCTGGGAGTTAAAACAGAGCTTAGATCCAGCTGCCTCATGCTGTTCAGTGTTAGGAGGGCCGAGAGCAGCCATAGAAGTAGGCTTTGACAGGTGCTGTGGCCCTGGCACCTGCTCAAGAGTGCCAGGTGCTGGCCCTGCTGCCCCCCCCCCCGAAAAATCAGTGTACATGCTTTGAAGGCTCCCAAGCCAATCTTCTTCTCAACCTGCAGATGCCAGGAGATGTTGCAGCGTGTAGATTAGGAGTAGAGTTGGCAAACACGATTCTGCTGCTCCCTGCCACACATTGGCTAATATATGGCAGAGGCTTTTGCTCAAGCTCCCCTTTGTGTAGAAGGAGTGAAGTTTTAATCGGCTTTTAAACTATTGATCACACGCACTAACCCATGGGATAGGATTTCAGTGCCACTCTGCCTTTTATTCCTTTTTTAAAATGTAAAGCGGATTGCCTCCCTTGCTTCTTTCGTTAGCGCAGCTTCCCTTTTTGGAAGCCGAAGTGCATGGCTTGCCTCCGTGTTTGATGAGCCCTGCTATCACAGACCGCTTGGCAACAATTAAACTGGTACTCACCAGACCCCTCAAGCCTGCTTTTCTGTTACAAGCACATGGAATCTGGCACACTGCTTTCTGAAATATTGTTAGAGCAGATAGCCAGCTGGTAACTGGACTGTAATAGGGTAGGGAGTTTCATTATAGCTACCCTCCGAAAGTTAATGCTCATCTGTGTAGAACTTGGAGGGAGGAGGAAGAAACTCCTTCCATTTTTAATGTTCCGAGCAAATACTCCTTTCAGTATTGTCCTGTTGTCTTTTATTTCCTCTTGTTTGCCTGTTCTTCTTAGGAGATAGTGTACATCCAGACCTGCTTTGGGTTGTTCTTTTTGGTAGTGTGTACACAACTGCTGCTTTTAACCTGGTTTCTATAGAAGACAAGATCCTTTTTGTTCTTTTTTTATCTGTTTATTTTTACAGTATGCTTCAACACTCTTAAAATATTATCCATCAAAATTGGTGAAATTAAATGTTTGGAGAACATCAAGTTATGTGTTAAAAGTTGTAACTGTGCAATTTATGGTCTTTGTCTACGTTTTCTGTGGACATCTATATCATTAAAAAGTTGTTAGCCATCATAGATGTAGAACGGAAGGGTTAAATAAACTGCTGCTAAACAATTATCCCAAATCTAGACTGATGCAGTCATTTAAAATATATTTTAAAGCCACAAAGGTATTGGGTGAATTTTGGAAGCAATGTTTCACAGGAGTGTCATTTGCTATATCATTTATATTTATATTTCCCCAAGGCATTTAGAAGTAATTATTTCACCATGTAACGTGACTTATTTAGAACAGCTTTGCAGAATATTCAAACCCTATTGTTCGTGATGATTTAAAATACTAGTTTAGTTATCTGAGGAAAGATTAGCAACATTAGGGAGTGGTGAAGGAAATTCTGGAAAGCAACATGACATTATTTACTTCTTCTTGGAAGAAAGGGCTGGTGATATCCGAAACGGAGCAAAAAAATTATTATGCACCAAAATAGACTTGCATTTTTTTAAAAAATACATCTGTTTAATTGCACCCTTAAGAATGCATTTGGCTGCTTTTAGCATAACTTTGATAACTGATTTCTCTCCAGTAAAGCACCTACTAATATCTCCCTCTCATTCCAGTGTAACATGTGCACAAGCCCATCAGTGTGCACTAACTTTAGATACAATTCTGGACCAAAGAAAATGAGGGAATGATTAGCATCCGCTTTCCATGTCTTTGTAGCATGCAAATGTAAAACTTGCTCATATTCCCCCATACAGCAGGGCTAGGAGGATCATTTCTGACCGTTGGGTATTTGGAGTGGGAGTGATGAGAGCTGGAGTCCAGAAACACCTGGAGGGCCACAGGTTCCCCATTCCTGATAAAGAGAGTTGTATGAGCTGTATCTTCAAAGGGGACATATACTTGTGAGCTGTACCACCACTGGGAGTGCATGCATCTCTTTGTAAAGGGTGTTTGTACAATCCCCCAAACCATGGCTCTGGAGATATTCTAAACAAGTGAATTTGTGAGACAATGTATGTGTGAATCAGCCTTGAGATTCTCAGACTTCTCTGTTGGTGGCCATTCGTTCTGTGGCGTGATCGTGGTACTCTGTGGTAATATCTCAGTGCTTTATCAACATGGCTTTTGTTTCAGTCTCTTGTTGTTTTTCTTAAATCAGGGATGGCTAACTTTTCCTCCAGAACTTTTCCTTCCAGGTCTGCATACCAGTGGTGGGTGGAGCTAGAGGGGGAAAAACTGGCTGTAGCAAGGGATGCAGTAGGTTACATTCCAGGTATGCAAAAATCAGAGGTTTCTATACTTAAACCTCTCCATCCACCCATCCATACAAGTGATCAAGTCAGTAAATAAATAAATAAATAAATAAGCAAGCAAGCTTTATTATCGCCATACAAAAAACAGACAATAGCACTTGAAGAGGGCATGGAGCAGGGCTATTCATGGATGTGGCCTGGAAATAGAAGGGAAGGGTCCCAAGGACAAGGTAGAGAGGCCTGGAGGGCTGCATTCTATGTAGATTTTGGAGTCGGGCTGAAAGACTTTTCAGGAATAACGCAAAGTGTGTTTTGGCACTATGATCACCCTTTCCTGTTCTCTCATGTATACAGATGCAACCTTCTCATGGTTAGTGGCAAATCATAGCAGCATGTGTCTGAACCCTGTGTCATCTAAATATCCCTCATTCTGCTGCCCTGCAGTGTACCATAAACATATTCTAAGTTTTATCCATCACCACATGCTTGGTTTTTACCGCCTTCACCCTTCTTATCACTGCTCGTTACTAATGATTTTTTGTTAGTGTGTGTGTCAAATTCTCAAGTTTATCTCCCAGCTTAGTGTTTGTGCTGGTTTCTTTACATTGCTTGAGTATTCTAATATTACTTCCCCACCCCCTTATGTCCAAAGACTATTGATTGAATTGGTTATTTTGGTGCTTTTGTTTATTATTTATAAATATGAACATTGTCTTTCAGATTTTGACTTGAACTATTTCTGGCACTGGAACAAGTTTACAGATTATGTGCAATGTGTTCTGGCTTTCACGGGAGTCACAGGATACATCACTTACCTTTCTCTTGACTCAACTATCTTTGTTGAAACTCTGGGCTTCCTTGCCGTGTTCACTGAAGCCATGCTGGGCATCCCTCAGCTCTATCGTAACTATCAGAATAGGTCAACGGAAGGAATGAGGTAAGATGGTATGCATGTCTCTTAAAATACTTCAGTCACGTTTCTGGCTCTGTTCACACACGTAATTATTTCTCATTGCTTCGGCAGCCTTCCCAGAACTACTCTGATTAAAATAGGAAAATAACACAACAACTCTCTGGGGAGGCGAGGGGGGAAAGCTGCTTGGAAAGGTGATTTCAAGCTGGAAATGGCAAACAGGGAAAAGGGCTGCAGAACTCTTCTGCCTCCACTTTTCTTTCTCTTATTGCCCCCTTTCTCTGAAGCAGCTTTTTCCTTTTCTAAAAGGGCCGTTGGGTTATGGTAATTTAATATACCTATACTTTCACCCTTCTCCCCACCCTGGGGTTTCACATGTGTATATACCCATGCAGGACATCCATTTGAAAATCTGTGAGTCCATCAGTGTCCAATCAACATTGCAATCAAACTTGCATTTGATGGCCCCTTCAGAAAAGGAAAAAAGCTGCCTCCAGGAGGGGAGGATTGATAAGGAGAAGCAAAGTGGAAGCACAGGATATGTGTAGCTTTTCTCTTGCTAGCCATTTCCAGCTTGAAATTGTTTTCCCAAGCAGTTTTAACCCCACCACCACCCTGGGGTTTCAAGTGTGTATATGTACCCATGCAAACACACACCTGAAAATCTGAGTGCACCAGGGTCCAGTCCACCTAGCTGTTTTCTTCTCTACAGCTTCTGGAGTTTCTCTGAAATTCATGAGAAGGACAGGAAGGGAAATAAGCCAAAAGTTAAAAATGTGTGAAGTGTATGAGGAATAGTAATTGTCCTGGCCACCGATACTTGTACTGTAGGCCTGAGAAGCTTGCCAAGGGAGCTCAGATGGAGTATCTTCCAGTAATTTAATATACTTTTGGAATATATGCTAAGGAAAGCCTGCATCACTTATAAACCAATTCCCCCGCCCCCCACTTAGATCTGCATTGCAGTTGCTATTTAATAAGACTTTGGACCTCATTTTGGGTTTAGAGTGTGTTGCAGAGCGGAGAATTTAGGCAGAGAAGTTATAATTCTATTAATGACCATTCTAATCTTGACATCCAAGTACTAGAGCTCCCAGAATAGCACATTAGTAACATCTATCAAGTAAAGAATTGCTTAATTTCTATTCATCTCAGGACTTCAGTAAGTCTCCAGTCGTTTCTTGTTATAAATGAGTATTTTAATGGAAGTTAATTGTTTTATAAGAGAGGATTCAATTTATCACTGGTGGTTAGATTATGTTTAATTTCTTTGACATCATCTGATTAAAAGAACTAGGAAATAAATGCATCATTTCAGAGTTCCCGGATGTTAACATATTGCAAGAATGTGACGTCTGAGAAAAGGAAAGATGATAGCTCATAAAATGGTATTGGTGTCCGAAACTGGGTATCTACCTCTAAAACTTCCTTTTCTTACCAAGTCTTCTTCATCTTTAACTTCTACCCCTTTAACCGTTCCTTACTCTTCCTTCATAACCATCATATCCTCACCTGCTGCCTTAGCCGCTACTCTTCACCATACTCTTTGCCAGCTCTTCAGTTTTTCCTCTGCTGCAGAGATGGGAAATCTGTGGCCCTCCCAGATGTTGTTGGGCTTCCCATCAGCCCCAGCCAGCATGGCCAGTGGTCAGAGATGCTGGGAGCTGGAGTCCAACAGCATATGGACGGCAATAGGTTCCCCATCCTTGTCTAACCATTCTACTCTATCTTCCAAAGTTATTTCGTTTTGTGCGTATGCTAATCAGCTCACTCGTGGCCATGTAGACTATTTTCCGAAACTCTGGAGATCTTATTTACACTTTGGGCAACTCTCTTGTGGCCATTTGTCTGGTGGTTTTTGTTTTGTTTTGCTTTGTCTTTTAAAAAAGCTGATTAAGATTTGAGCTCTACAAAGGTTAATGCAAGGCGAGGGCCTTTTCTTTCTTTTTTAATCACTTCAGGAATGTTCTTTCAAAGAAAAATTGCAAAGAACCAGCCTCATTTAATCACTAAATGCCACATTGGTGTTGATGAATGGATTGCAGTTATGAATGAGGTGCACCAGCAGAAGCCGATGAGTCATGGGTCTGAGAGGTTTTTTAATGGTTGTTGGCAGCGCATGCAGGGAAATCTGGTGGCTGAAACGGTCTGCTTTTGTCTTTTGTTGCTTTTTTATTTCGTTTTGTTACATCAGCATGAAACAGGAGAGCAATTTGAAATATGAACAGTTTTCAGTTTTCAGAGTTAGGATGGTTTCTTTCAAGTAGCTGTTTATGTTCAAAGGAGCGGTGAATGCAGTAAGCAGAAACCCCTTTTTTGTTTCCCATTTTTTGGAAGGAGATGGTGTTACTTTGTATTTCAGTGGAAGAGCAATGGCTTTGCCTGCAGAAGGTCCCATCCTCAACATTTTCAGTTAGGAAAGGGTAGTGGGTGATGGTAAAGCCCTCTGCCTGAGAATTGGAGAGCCACAGTCAGCCAGAACAGATAATATTTGACTAGAGAGGTCAATGGTTTGACTTTGTTCAATGTTAGCAGGAAATGTTGCTTGCTGTGTGAAATTTGAAGAGCAATGTAGCTAATGTGCTGTCCACCAGATGTTGGACACTAACAACTTCCATCAGCACCAGCCAGCATGGCCAGTGGTCAAGGATGATGGGAATTGTACTCCTGTAACATCTGTATGATAGCATGTTGGTCATTCCTGCTCTAGACAGTGACTCATTTCCCAGTTTTATTCATTAGAATATCTTTGGTTTTTTGATACCACCTCCCCATTTAGGGTTCCATGATTGGGAGAAAGGTGAGATATAAACGTAAGAAAATAAATATTATTGCTTATATTTATTTGTTTGACCACACATACTTGCAGAATGCCCACCAATTTGAGGGGGGCAGTATGTGTGATGAGGCAGGGCATGTCAACCCCTTTTCCCCCTGCCACATCTTCACCACCCCTCTCTAGCTCTCCTCAGAGGCCAGGTCTGGCCCTGCTCTTGCATTTTCTCAGTAGCTCCAATTTCACTAGTTGTTAGATGGTCTCACCAGATGAAAGACTGGGCAGTGCGGGACAAGGGAGGAAGGAGAGGTTGCTGTGCAACTTCACAGGTTTTGAGCTTCCCTTTCCCCACAGTTTCATTTGATGCTTTGGAGCAGTGCACTTGGAAGAGAGCTTGTATATGTGCCTGCATGCTCCATCCAGGAGATGTCCCTGTGATTGTCCCTCTGTGTGTGGGAAGGCCAGACCAGAACCAAGAAGCTGGAGCTGGTGCTGCTTGGATAAATAATCCAGGCTGTGTTTTCACTTGCTGGTCCTCTAGCTCTTCAGACAGGCAGCAGCAGCAGCTTCAGGGACTGGTCCTTTGGAGTTTCGCCACCCCATGGCAACTCAAAAAAACTCTTGGAAGTGGCCCTGTTGTTCCTCTACCCTTCAGTCATGTTGAACAGTTTTGGTGTCAGTCAGCACACATTACAATCTCTAAACAAATTACTTCTTGCAGCTTATTACCTTGTTGGTAACATTAAGCGGGATTGAGCACTACAAGGAGATTGATGAATTCAAGTGCATTGTGGGAAGCTCCTTATGTCTGATGATGGCCATGGGAGAAGAGATAAACCGTAGAGGAGAACACCATTTATGGAGTTTATATGTCCCTGGTGTTAAATGTACCAAAGCTTTCTCTTGCTGAAGGGTGTGATTAAGACACAAAAATTAACTAAGGATATTTTCACTAGCTCTCGTGTGGAACACTTGTATTTTAAGACCATTGATTCAGGCTATGGGGAGTATTAAAGTTATATTAGGAAAACTTTAATATATATTTATATTTACAAGAGAGAGAGAGACTTCATATTCTACTGTAATTGAAAACCTCCTAATATTTAAATAGCATGGACAGACCGTGGAGAGAATATAATAAGACAAAGTTATGAATCATTGGCATGGTACCAGCTAAATTGAACTTGGGGTTTAAATATTTTATTACCACTATAAATTCATATCTTCTTGAGGGGATTGCAAGAAGAAGGATTAAATAAATTTATATTTAATAATAGTGGGTTCTGCTGTGACCCTCAGCCTGCAAGAATTGTTCCCCAAAGCAATAATAATCTCTCATTAAATTGTTTGTAGAATTCATATTAGAAATAAGTAGAACACTATTGCACTTGGTGTTCTCAATTGTCTCTATGAATAAAAAGGTAAATAACCGGCGCTTGTTTATGTGCACCGTGGCCTGGATTTTAGGGTGCACAACTCATCCATTTTCATAGCCCCTGTTTCCCAATGGTGTTGCTCTCCTGCAGTCATAGGGAGATATGACTTAAGTGACTGCATATAGATGTTAAATAGCATTGGATGCAGTGTAGCGCCTTGCAGCACCCCACGGTTTGCCAGGGGGCTGTGGCACAGTCACACAGTGCTGCTCTCTGGAACTGTCCTGCAAGTGGTACTCAAACCACTGAAATCCTGTGCTTCTGACCCCAGTGTGTAGAGATGATTCAGAAGAATGCCTTTGGCCAACAATGCATGGAGACGATCCAGGAGAATACTGTGAACAGTAGCATCAAAAGAGATCTGCAAGATTAACAGGGTCACATTCCCCCTGCCTCTTTCACAGAGGTGGCCATCCATTAGGGCACTTCTGTCTCCAAACCAGGCCTCAGACCTGATTGAAATGGCTCCAGATAATCAGTTCCCTCCAACAGTTTCTGCAACTTAATACACACCCTCTTATGCACCTTGCACAGAAAGGAACAATAGTTGGAATAAACCTCTGGTTCCTTGGAATAAACTGCCAGGTCCATTCTGTGGGGTGGGGGGTAGCTTTAAGAAGTCACAATAGGAAAGAAAGCCATCCTGCTACAATTGTCCACATTCTCAGGCCTTGAAGATTGAAACTGATGCCATAAAATAGGACGAGACAGTGCATTGGATGCCTCATCAGATACTGTTTCAGCAGTGATGAACAGATTGCCATGGAGGGGAGCAATTTTGTCTTCAGAATGCTTTGCAGAGTTGTTACAGCGAGCTGCTGATGGCTCTTACATGGGGGTAGACATAAGTAAACCCCAAACCACTCAAAAAAGCTCAGCTGGATAGATATCTGAAGATGTGATGGACGTAGCAATGTAAGCTTTTATTTTTCTGCCCTCACCACCACTTAGTAGGCACAATTAGTGTGTTTCCGGATGTCTTCATGACAGGTCTTGTGCCTGTGGCATTGTTCGGAGGTCTCTGTATCAGGAAGCTTCACAGCATTGGAAATGGGAACTTGGGTGCAATTGTGTTGATGGCTTCACGTCTTGTGCTATTCCATGAGCAAGACTGCTGACTCTGCTTATCAGATAACCCCCCTCCAAAAAAAAAGAAGAGCATTTAGGGATCCATTTGATTCAACATGTATCTGCTTGGGAGAACTGGTTGCATGAGATCAAAATTCACAATATATTGTTCTGATCATAACAAGAGGGTAATATATATGGGTGTACGCGCACACACAGAGAGAAAATCTAGAAGCCATCTGTGTTCATGAAGCAGCTGTTGCCTGTAGGTCTGCTTTATGCACTATCCTTGGAATAAGGCTGCTTCTGGACTATAACCCTGTGGGGTGAGCTGCTAATGTGAATCTAGCAACGCCAAGGAAACACACTGCAAATGAGAAAATACCCTGGAAGCCTTAGAATCTGTGTGCCGCACATGTGCTGCTTGATGCCAGTGTTTAACCACCCAGAGAGATGTTGACGTGGGTAGGTTCTTGCTGACTTCTGCTTCTCTGTGATTGGTAGAGGAATTTGACCTTAATTCCCACCCACTCTGAGGCAAGTCCATCAATGGTAAACACATTCCAAGTTGATGTAGTTGTTTCATGAGCGTGACACAGATTTCACTCCGGATCATCTTTCTCTGCTGCGAAACTTCTATCATATGTTCTTACTGAAGGGCTGCGTATACCCCCCCCAAAAAAAAGTATGCTGTAACAAACCACTGATATTATGTTATCCACTCACTCAGGGATATGGTTTCTGCTTCATGCCAATGTTCTAAAAATAACCGCAAGAGCTCTTCCTTCCCAATTCCGGTCAACTGGTTTTTGTGATAGACGAGGGCTGGACATACTGCTTCCTCTTGAGATTGTCAGTGTTGCTGTAATGCCAGAGAGATTGCTGCAAAGTGACATAAGAAATTCCTTCCTGAGGTTGTGCACATTGGCATGCCGGAATGAGTTTCAAATTTAGAACTCCTAATGGTTGACCAACTTTTGCATCCCGTCAGCCTTTAAAGAGGGACAATTACCTGCTCATTCAGGAATTCCATATTTTTAGGGTGCAATCTGATGTGAAATTGTCATAAGCTGCCAGTTCTTTTAAAAATGTCCCCATTAATAAAAGCACACTGTTTGGAAGCTTGGGACATGGATTGCATTATTATTACCAATCTGGAATTTTGATTGCCATTAAATTCCCAACAGCTTCTTTTATTTCATGGCTTGCATTTTCCTTTAACTAGCTTCCTTGCTGTCTGTTTTTAATTCATGTTGTGAGCCACCTTGGGGCCCTGCATTGGGAGAAAGCTGGGAGATAAATAAATCAAACAAGCAGGCAAGCAAATAAATAAATAAATAAATAAATTTATGATGACACATGTCATAGACTTACTGCAATAAAGCCATACTAAGAATGCAATCATGTGCAAAATTTACTTACAAAAACAGCGAAGTGTCTTTCAGCACTTTGAAAACTAACACATTTATTATAGCATATTTGGGGGGGGGGTTTGCTGCAAGAGCCTTTTAAGATTCTGGGCATCTTAATTGTCCAATGAATAACACTTGCACTGATGTTCGTGGCATATATATATAGTTAGGGTGTCATTACATTGAGGAAGAGACATATAGCATTTTAAAATTTGTGTACTGACTTGTTCGGTGAAAGCACTCTAGGATTTTAGAGAGGAAACTTTATCATTCTTGACCCTCTTTGTTTCTATTTTAAGAAGAATAAGAATAAGAATAAGAATATCTTTACTGTCATTGCCCCCTTCGAGGACAACGAAATTACTTGACTGCTCCATAAAAACACTAATTAAACAATACAATATAATACACCAAGGGAGATTCGATGACTTTCAAAGTCTGGACTTCCCATTCAGGGCCGAGATCGCTCTGGAGTATTTGGCAGTATTTGCATATGTGAAGAAACGGTTGCATCATGAGCAAAAATGTCAATGTACCTTGTTATGTAAAGGGTCAGCTGTGTAGGGAAAAACTGACAGTTCACTTCTGACTGAAGCCAGACAAGATACTAAGGCCTAGTTCACACTAAGTGATAATCCTTGGTTAAGCATGAACAAATTGAGCTTGTGAGTACTTACTGCAAAATTTGCAGCTGCTTTGCTCCTTCCTGACAAAGCACTAACCAGAACTAAGCCATGATTTGTCTTCTTATATCCACACCCAAGCCCATGGTTTTTGTCTCCCAGACAGACCATGGGCAGTAAGCAAAGAGCAAGCTTTAGCTACAGCTTAAGTTTTGTCTGTAGTGAGACAAACCTTGCACGTGGGTTCTTGTGTATCACTAAAGCAAACCACAGCAGGGCTGTGGGTAGCATGGTAGCGGTGTGATGGTAGCAGGAGCAAACCAGACATGTTTTTTTTGTACCTACATGTAGACTTGTTCATGCTTAGACATAATTCAGTTTAGTTTTAACATGCAAACCAGGCCTATGTACAATTGGCAGTCTGCCGAGAAACTACTCAGGCTGGAACATTTTACAAATAGGTGTTTTGTCAACATGAAAGGTTTTCTGTTATAGCAGTTAATAGCAGAATCTAGCTTTTCTGTGGGTCAAGAGAATTGACAAGGGTTAAATTGTGATTGGCCCTTTAGTGGCTATTCTGTTCAGAATTTGTCCTTAGGTGTACACCAGTGAGGAGTCAGAATTCCAGAAAGGACCTGATGATTGGTAAAATTGGTTCTGGCTGGAGGCAGTATAAGGGTGGGCAAAATACTGTTTGAAGTCTGTCAGTCATTAAAGCAGCAGTTGGTTGGTCAGAGGGTGAAGATACTGAAAAGACTAAAGATGCAGAAAGTGAGCTCAGAATCCCTGATGGCAGAAGCTTAGGGAAGCCACCCAGGAAAGTGAAACCCCGGAGTCAGTTCTCCAGTTTAACTTCTGACTAGTCAGTAGCTGGCCACAGGAAGACACCTGTTAAGACCTTTGTGGCTAAGTCCTTCAGCAGAAAGAAGACTTCAGAGTAAAACTGATGTATGTCTGTCAGGTGGACAGCAGCAGTCTCAAGAGTCAAAGAATCATAGAAGTTTAGAGTTGGAAGGAACCACAAGGCTCATCTAGTCAAAGCCCAAGTGACAGTAGCAGATTTAAAACAACAGCAACTTATTTTTAACAGTTATTATACCACATACTATTAAATAACCAATCTGCAAGCAAACCATTTATTATTATTTTATATTATCTTTAATAAACTTGGCATATTTTCCAGTTCTGTTTGTCTCATATCTATACTCCGCTACTATGTGTAGTAAAAGGCGGTTGAAGAAACAAGTTAGAATTAAAATGCTGCATTGATAACACTGGTCAACAACAAATTTGTTGTCTGCGTTTTTTCAGTTGGTTTAGGATGAATCTGATGCGCTGAATCCAAAAATCACACTGGTTTTGCTCAATCAGGTCAAGTTTTTGAGCTATGGCCACATGTTGGTTTTTTTACGTTTTTGTTCACATGTACTCTTGTGTGGAGCATTTTAGAAGAAGTTGGTGGGGGTAAAATGCCATGTCGAATCATTGTTTTGATTGGAAATGATTATTTTAATGACAAGAAGTATTCAGGTCCGATAGTTCTGGGTGATTATGTAGAAAAGGGATCAGTTTGAAGTCATAAAACCTCGAAATCTTCCATAAATTGGTGCGGCAAAGCATAAAGTTGGGGGATCAAAACTAAGTTAATGGGGCAGCCGCCCCACGAAGTATCCTGATCTTCAATCAGCACGTCGTCCTGTAGCTCATTGTGATGAAATTCCAGTGCCTATCTTCGGAGAACTTCCTGACATTAGTGACGAAGATGCCTCCAGTGTTAAAGGACATGAAGAAGAAGAAGTGGTTCTTGAAGATGATGCTCCACATCCATTTTCCCAAAAGGAGTTGAATCTCTCTGACAGTGGTCGCATCAGCTTCCTCCACAACAGGCATCAAGAGTACCTCCATTTTTTCTCGGAAGAGAAGGACTTGGTGTACTGTGCAGATATTGCGCAGCTTCTGCTCAAGCTTGGAGTGCCACAGTATGAACCCAAAGATTGGAGACTGTTCATTGACAGCAGCAAGCAATCACTGAAATGTGTTCTGCTACACAACGGCAACCAGTTTGCCTCTATACCCCGGCTCACTCGAGTACACTGAAGGAGAACTATGAAGCGGTGAAGTATGTGCTGAAGAAAATTGGTTATGATCAGCATAAGTGGTTTATTTGTGTTGACCTGAAGATAGTGAACTTTTTGTTGGGACAACAGTCTGGCTTCACCAAGTACCCATGTTTTCTGTGCCTTGTAGGGACTGTGCTCAGCATTACATGAAGAAGGATTGGCCTGTGCGGGAGGAATTGGTGCCTTGCAAAGAAAGGGACGTCATCAACGACCCTCTGGTGGACAGAGACAGAATACTCTTTCCACCGCTGCACATCAAGCTCGGCTTAATCAAGCATTTCACCAAGGCTCTGGACAAGGATGGTGACTGCTTCACTTACTTGTGCCAGGCTTTTCCAGGATTGACCATGGAGAAGTTGAACGCTGGCATCTTTGACGGTCCTCAGATCCGTCAGCTCATCAGAGATCCAGAGTTCGGAAACTCTATGAACGAAGTGGAACTGGAAGCGTGGAAGGCATTTGTTCTGGTAGTGAAGAACTTTCTTGGCAACAATAAGGCCAGAAACTATGCAGAACTTGTCAACAACATGCTGACTGTTTTCAGAAACCTGGGCTGCAACATGAGCGTCAAGATGCACTACCTATTTTCACATATGGACCAGTTTCCTGAGAACCTGGGTTCAATGAGTGACGAGCAGGAGGAGAGATTCCATCAGGACATGAAAGAGATGGAGACCAGGTATCAGGGTCCCTGGGTCAGTCATGATGGCTGACTACTGTTGGACTCTGAAGAGAGACCTCCCTGCCGCTGAGCATTCCAGGAGTTCCAAGAAACGGAACTTCAAGCCCTGAAGTTTGAAAAATGGTGAAGCAACATGCAATTTACGTGTACTTACCTTTATCAATGCCCACCATTCAGTTTACAGTAAATCTGACCTGATGGAGAGAAACGGATGCCATTTCCTGATTCAGCAGTGCAAAAATACCCTAAATCAGTTGTAGAAATCTAGACAACATTCAAAAAGTAAAAAAATTGTTGCCCAGTGTAATCTAAGAGGTTTTATTTAAATTGTGTGAGGTAGGGATCTTAAAAGAGTATATAAATAGAAAACGGGATATTGTACCTACAGATATTAAACACCTAGCAACTAGAAATTGCTAAGCACCCAGAGATATGCAAACCAAATTCCTCCCTATCCCTAGTTAACAGTAGGATTCCTCTACATAATAGGGGCTAGAGGTGGTGGTTCTCCACAAAGTGGTGGCAGCTGATGGGAAGACAAAACCCCTAGACCCAATCTTTCATAATGCATTTCAAGTAGCAAGCAGAAAAGTGTAAGTAATGGTTAAGTGAAAGTTCAAAGAATTGACAGTAAAAATACTTGCTCAGGGCAGATGCAAGCTAGCATAAGCAGTCAGACCAGATAGATGACACTAATAATGGTGAGATTTCTACTGGGAGTCTTATAACTGAGACTAGTAAAACAAACATTTTGTACAGTGAGATGTACCACAGTGTAGTAATGACCCACCTGAGGTCTTTACCCACTAAGAGAGAAAGAGAGAGAAGTGCTGGAAAGTCATGTGTATTTTAGAAATCTAATTCTGTGGCTTGGATTTAAGAAACAATTTGCCATTATCCTGGCAGCAAGCATGTAACTGAAGCAAGACCATTTGTCTGTGTTCTCAAACTTGATCCAGAATAACTCCTTTGCCATTTTAGTAGCTGTATGCAGATTCAGTTTCTCTTGCAGCACAGAGTCACAAAAATCCCCACTTGCAAGATTTCTCTTTGTTATTGAGCTACCCAAGGTACATGTACTTAAGAGCTACCAAGTTGCTTAAATGAAAATTGTCTTTGGCAAATTGGTTGAGTGTAAGTCTGGCTTTCCTGAATATAGTCATCATACGTTACAAGATGGCCTCTATGCCTTGGGGGGGGGGAGACTGTGGAAATGTCTGAATTGGTAATCCATAGGGAGTTTCACATGGTCTCCAGTAAAAGAGGTTTTCTTCCATCTAACATAGAATAACAATAAACCATGCCCTGTGCTAGTTTTCATTTGGCTAAGTGTCATCCAGGCCTAAGCCAGGATGACCCCTCAGATGAAAACCCCAGTGACATGAAGACTGAAGACCTTATAGTATCTCCTGACTCCAGTGCTACCCCAGACACCCCCAACATCTCTGGAGAAGGGTCGCCAGGCCCATCAGCAGTAGAGGACCCAGAAAGACCCATGAAAGATGTTCCCAATTGACCTGCTGCTGCTCTTTCGGCTGTTGAATACTGGCATCAGAAGATGCAGGCACTGACATCCACTGTTCAACTGAGTGTACAGCTCAAGTCCAAAAGAACTAGACTTCTCAAGAGAAAAGGACCTACTTAGAAGCAGACAACCTTGAAGGCTGGGCTAACAGATGTCGGTGGGGACTGGGTGACCAGTCTACATAACTCCCCAATGAAGACTGTCGGTTGCTGGTCGTTGGCTCTGTGCACCCAACTTCCTGTTCCTACTTCCTGCTACCCTCACTGACCCTGGGCCTTGGACCTTTGCTAATACAGTGGTACCTCGGGTTAAGAACTTAATTTGTTCTGGAGGTCCGTTCTTAACCTGAAACTGTTCTTAACCTGAGGTACCACTTTAGCTAATGGGGCCTCCCACTGCCGCTGCGTGATTTCTGTTCTCAACCTGAAGCAAAGTTCTTAACCCAAGGTACTATGTCTGGGTTAGCAGAGTCTGTAACCTGAAGCGTCTGTAACCCGAGGTACCACTGTACTTTGCTCTTGGAAACGTGCCCACTTTTGTGTTTGATTTCTGCTTTACCTCTAAACCATGCTATCTGATGGCATCCACTTTGGAACTGCGTCATTGTGATTGACCTCTGCTTCTCCTTAATAATTTGTGTTTCTGGATTGCCCTGAAATCCAGCTGCTATCTTAATGTTTCAGAGTTTAGCCAGCCCTGTCTTCTGGGGTTCCAGCTTCTACTTCTGCTTTGGCTCAGGATCAGAACCCGAACACTTAGAGGCCACTGCAAAGGAGAGAAGCTACAATGGTTTCCCATTCTCGTTAGTAGAAAGACACAGACAAGGGATTAAATAGAAATGGTTTAGGACACATCTTCATCTATTTTTGAAAGACACTTGATGCTTTTCCAGAGCAATGAATATACATGCACCACCTTGGCAGTCCACATTACAGAAGACCTTCACTGTGGTCCGATTTGGGCAGTCTGCATAACTGGCTCTTCAATGCTTGAAGCTCAAAAATGGGTTAATTCTGTATTCAGAGATTGTTTCATAAGTGCTTCCCAAGTTTCAGGTTAAGTGCTAACCTGACAGTGTGCAAAGTGGAATGTAGGGAAATATACATTAAAATCTCAAGGAAAGAGTAGCAGGGCAATGGACTGCATTGCCTGGGGTAGCTTATAGAATAACCTTTTCTTAAATATTTCAATATGAACCCTGAATCCATGATGTCTTGCTTAGGTCTAGAAAAAGCCGGAGATGACTAGGTTTGAGCATGCTTTTTTAAACATTGCAGGTGTAAATATCAATCATACTAGGTTTGACCCAAAGCAGTGCTGTCAAAGGAGATTTAAAAAAAATTTATTAGATGACTTGCAGAACTTTATAATAATGTTTAACGTTTGACTTTTTGCATTTCTGAATATTTTCTATGTTTAACTTTCTCTTGGACTGTCTTGTTTGTTTTTGTGTACGTTAATTTTGTAATGGCCACTTGCTACATACAGTAGAAATCTGACCGGCTGAAGTTTTTACTTTTAATGTGGCACGTGGTATGCAAAATATAAAATAAAATGTATCTTTCCCATGGATAGCAGGGTGCTCCTTGCCAGTGCACAAAAAGTAGTATCTTGACTAAGAAAGTGAGAGGGGGTGCTGGGTGTTTTTTTCTGAGAATAAATTGCAGTCGCATAAATATCAATTCTGTCATATTTTAAATTACATGCCTGTACTGCTGGAAAAACGCCGGTGTGTGGTAAATGCAGTTTTATGCATTGCATAACTGGATTGTTGCATTTGCATACCGTTCTTTAAAGTAGTAATTTTGAAGAGCTCAGCTATAAGAAAAGCGCTTGTACTGGGGAGGTGTGTTGTCACTGGATACCATTGGAGTGCATTACATCGCTGGGAAGTGCTATTTTTGTTGCTTGAGCCTCTGGCAATAACATCTCTTTCAGAGCAGCTCCTGCTTCCTTCGCTCCCTCTGGCATATGTGTTGTTGCAAGACCCGATGTTACTCTTGCACCTCTTGCTAGTTAACCAGCCATGTTGCAGCTCGGTTCACCACATGCTTGATTCCTGCCTAGCCCTGGTACTTTGTTTTTCTGACAGCCATGGAGCCGTTAACATTTCCCTAACTGATGGGTCCTTTGGTGACAAATCACAGTAACTTGGAAGAGCAGCCCACTGGAGATCTGCAACAAAGTGGGTTTAATTCTGCAGTTGGAAAAACTAAATTCTGCGAGGAGAGCCTCCTGTGATCAATACACACTAACGAAGCTGAAGCTGTAAATGTACAGTGGTACCTTGGGTTACACACGCTTCAGGTTACAGACTCCACTAACCCAGAAATAGTACCTCAGGTTAAGAACTTTGCTTCAGGATGAGAACAGAAATTGCGCAGTAGGGCACGGTGGCAGCGGGAGGCCCTATTAGCTAAAGTGGTGCTTCAGGTTAAGAACAGTTTCAGCTTAAGAATGGACCTCCAGAAAGAATCAAGTTCTTAACCTGAGATACCACTGTATTAGCTTTGTATTAGCTGTAGAGTGTGAACCGTTGGTGTAGGGCCATTGACCAATTGAACTTGGTGGCAACTCCAGGAGTTGGGGATTGTCCTTGAGTTGACCATGCAGTAATATAGTGGAGGCATTCATTTTCTGTCTTAAATCTTACACTTCTGAGGCTGCCAAATTCTGCAACACGTTTTCTTGTTTGTTTGTTTTTTGCTGTTTGTTTGAAGCTTCAGAATCCTGGGTCTATATTGTATTTTATAGTCCAATATGGAAATGTTAATGTTAGTAAAAGCAGCATTTGGGTCAGACTAAATTCTCCCCTGTTGGAATTTTACCGTTAACACAGTCTTGTTACACGTTAGATAGATAGATCTGCACACTACATGGTTGCTAGACAGTTGGTAAATAAAATTTGAGTTCTACACATTCTGGACCTTTTATTTTGAAGTCGGCGGGGTTTCAAAGGCTCCTTAGCTTATTCCCAGCTTGTTAAAATGCCTTCTGTATCTTTCATTAAATGATTGCATTGTTGCATATCTCTCCCCCCTTCTACTAATGGAGAGGAAAATTGTTCCGTAGAACAGCCGCTCAAAATGGGGGAAATAACCTTTGTGAAATGAAATCCTCCTTATCTGTCCATGCACTTGGCTTCTTTCTTGCTTCCAGGCAGATTGTGTGCTACTTCTAGCTTCCTGCCTAACTGGGGTTTCTTTCTCCCCCCACCCCATCCTAAAAAAAAGAAAAAAAGAATTCTGAGCGGCTGTTGGACTTCACAGAAGGCAACGCTTTATTCAGCTTACAAAAGTCTCTTTCTCCCATATGAAATTCTGAAATGACTGAATAGGAAAAAGTGGTGTGTCTGCAAAGCTAGCCTGGCTTTCTTAGATATATGCAAAAAAAAAAGTCATTCCCTTATTCATCTGGGAAGCTGAGTTTGTGCAGTGAAGAGACAATAATATCATAAATGGGGGCACACATGAAGCAGAAATTTCCAGTGTCACTAATTGTACCAGATGAGTTCCTGAGTGGGCATGGAGTGGGGGCAACTTTCCCTTTTTTTCTCCCTGGCCCTCTGGCCAAACACACTTTTACTAAACTGGAGGGGGTTGTAACTGTGCTGCTTTCTTTTCTTCCCTTTTAAGTGGGCATTGATAGATGAGTGACTGCGGCATATTGAAAAAATATGTGGCATTAACTAAAACATCTGAAAATGTTTTTCTTTTGTATTTATGTGCAAAAACTCAGGGCTGTAGGGTTGGGTGCACAATATTTTTTAAAGCAGCATTTAAAAAGCACAGTCAAATAAGACGGTGTATGTTTGTTATAAATTGCTTAGGTTTATTATTGTGCAGGGTTAAAAAGAAGTTTAGGATGTCCATATATCCATTTCTACGTCTTGTCTTGCCTCCACAGTGCTTCCCATGGGTTGGGATTGAAGATGCGTAGTGAATATTACTGAAACACTGTGTAGAATCAGTCCTGTTCTTAGACTGCACACAACACAGCATCAAAGGCTACCATAAACACTGTTGTCTCAATACTTTAATGAGAATGTCAAAGCATACATAGGGTTTAATGTTGGAGCTTATGGGTTACTAAAATGTTGAGAAATGCTCTGTGCAAGTACAATGGCAGTCTTCCTTATGGCAGAAAGCTGTGCAACCCTCCGCTGCACTTTTGATTGCTGTCCTTGGTATCGATTCATGCAAGAGAGCTGTATTTGCATCCAGGGCTTTCAACCGTTTCCCAGTGTATGCCCCATGTGGTTTGTGAGCATGTAGCTTGTTTTCTGCTAGTCCTAGCATGAGCAGAACGGACTGCAGTTACATTTGCAACAGTCACCACCAATGACAGTAGCTCAGGATCCTATGATAAGTTGCCTCTTCTTCTTGCCCCTTCCTGTTTTGCTTCTGGGTTTTCAGTAACCATCCCCGGGAAACTGAGATCTCAGGGCAGCTTAAGTAGCGTGTGACAGGATTGCAACTCTCGTAGCATGAAGACCCTTCCTTCAGGATTGATCATTTTAAAGCATTAATTTATCTCTTGCATAAGCTTATTTTGTGATCTCTATAACTGGGTTTGTATGAAGTGTATGCATGGCTGTGATAGTTTTGTTCTCTTCAAAACACAAGTTGACTTGTTTTTAGGCTGTAATCCTGAGCCCTTTTAATACAGATTAAATACCATTGATTGCAGTGGAGCTTATTTCTTAGTTGCCACGTTGGGGACTGTGCTACACATCTCATATTTTATTTTACTTATGACTTGTATTGAACCATAAACAAATAACCATATCCCTAACATGGATCTTCCCTTCTTTTTGTGGACTGCTGTCAGCTAGAGTATAAACTTGTCTCATTTCACTTTTCTCTTTGCTTCCATTTTCTCTCTCACTGGTTAGAGAAAGACTGGACGTTTTCCCTATTTTGTCACACACATGGTTGCGTCTGATTACTTGTAAATAAGATCTGAAGTGCTCATCGCTTTCAATTATATTTCATACACGTTGCATAATATATTTTAGGTTATTATAACAATGAACTCCAAAGCTTTTACTGGGTGCTGCTTATAATTCCATTAAAAATATGTCCATTTATAATGCATTAAGACTGTTACAGGCACTTAAAAACTGGCAGTGGTTTTGACTTTCACTACTGAAAGTGTGTTAATGAAAATTTATTTTTTAAATTATAAAAGCTATCTCCGACTTCCTTCACTTCAATATTATACCTGAATAGAAAGAAAAGTTTCAATAATATTGTGCTTTAGGACTCACAAGGGTAGTTTATATGAAGTAATGAGTGATGATTAAGGTACTCCTTCTTTTAATTATTTATATACTTGGAGACACTGTCTTATTTCTTGGTATGTGTGCATAATCTGATTGTCTAGTGAGTTGGAATAAGCTATAAACCAATATAAATAAATGGAAGGGGGAGTGAACCTGGAAAGCTCGAGTTAAAATTCTATCTTATGCTCATCCAAAGCAAGCCTTTATGACTATCTTGGTGCTAAAAGTAGAAAGATGACTTCTCTCTTCACACAAGCCTCACTTAAATCAGGGAGGCTCTATTTAACCAAAGTTTTCCATTCCACCCAAGCTAGGAAACTGTGTTTGCCAGTTTTGGAGCCAGACACAATCTTTAAAACCATGGTTTGAAGTTGGGTTAAGAGTCTGGCTTTTTTGAAAATGGTAACCATAGTTACCTGCTTTGGGTCAAACAGGAAACTGTGGTTAATTGGATACTTTCTAGCTTAATTATGATTTGAGCTGCTTGTGTGGGTAAAAAGTTCATACATTAAGCCAAAATATGATGATCCAAACCAGCTCATTCTCAATAGCCTTGGGTTAGTCATAACTGGTTTCAAAAGCTAAATATCACGGCTTCTAATATAGGAACCTGTTTATACATTTGAAAAATTAATAAAAGTGTGTGTGTGTTTGAAAGAGACATTTTGCTTTCTCTATTTTATGTACTGTGACATTCTTTTGATTTTTAGTATGAACTATATGGCTTATGACTGGCTACTCTGCAGAAGAGCAGACAAAAGCTCTCTCCACATTAATGTTAGATTTGCCATGCATTATAGCAGAAGATAATAAAGTTTGCTGATGATTGTGCTTTGCTTATCCTAACTGTCACTCATATTTAATCAGTTACAGTTACTGTAGCTGTGCTACGGTTGTAAACCTTTGTTTCTGCTTTCCATTTTCCCTCTTCTTAAAAGTGCTTTCCCTTTCTCTCCCTGTTAAGTGTCAAGATGGTGCTGATGTGGACCAGTGGTGACACCTTCAAGACCATGTACTTCCTTGTGAACCAGGCTCCCTTCCAGTTCTCTATCTGCGGACTTCTACAGGTCTTTGTGGATATGGCCATCCTGTTGCAGGTTTACTTCTACAGCTGCTACCCACAAAAGCCAGCTTCACACACAACACACCCAGCCAGTACGAAGGCACTTTAAAGCACAAAGTGGAGGCAGCTATCAGTCAAAATATTTGGAGCCAGCCTTGCAGCTTCACTTTCAGTTGTAAATACTGTGTTTCTGATGGGCTGCAAATAGAAGCGTCCAACATGGAAACCTAGCCAGGTATCAGACCTGGCATTGTTTTTAATTATTTGCTTTCCTTGTGTTCCAAATCCATTGGAATGGATTTTTCTTTTGGGGGCTCACATGAGGGTGCTTTTTAATATATATATATATATATAAATGGACATATCTATAAGTCTTATTCACTCATCACGCTTCGTATATATGTGCTTGTGTGAGTGTGTGTATGTGTACCTACTCAAGGGCTGGATGTTTTTCAGTGCTATTTAAAAAAAAATTCAATCACAAGAATCAGAGTATTTTGTCTGAAGCTTTTACCTATTTATATAAAATGTATAAGGGTCATACTTTTGGAATGTCTGTTATATTTCAGTTAGGACTCATGAAGGCAATGCAATTATCAGCAGAAATGTTAAAATAGTTTTTTCCAAATGGTGACGGAGGCTGCAGCTAGGAAGAAAGGGGTAAATGAATGATGTAAAGAAAATGTATTTTATTCAGTGTAAATGTGTTAAGCACACACTGCTGGACCAGTGTGTCCAATTAATAGATCAACGTGTGAGGTGTGGTTGTGGAGTGGGTGATGGTATGCCAAGATGAAAAAAATAATGAATTGGCATTCAACTTGTTGCTGTGAAGAAAGAAGGGAAGGAAGGCGTCTAATACAACTCAGCCTTCTTTCTGAAGTGGCTACAGTCATAAGAGACCGAGGGAAAATGCCAAAAGACCCAATGAAGGATTTATGACAGTAGCCGTTTGGAAGCCAGAAAGAACCCAAATGTGTAGCCTAGGCCTTAATCTGAACTCTCAGTGCCCATATATGTTTGGCGGTGAAGCCAGCAGTGTTACATAGCTGAGACTTTCCAGCATGGGCACAGTGAAATGCCTTCCGACGTACAGTCTTAAGCTGCACTGACAATGGGAGCACTGTCTATATAACTGCATCTTAAACTAAAATAAACTACCTGGGTGTGTGGTCTGCTCCAATAAATGAAAGGTAGACCAGGCTAAGCAAGAGCCACTCGGAGGTAGAAGAGCAATTGCCTAGTGATGAATAACACAGCAAGCCTCTTTTTCAAAAAGAAAGCTGAAACTTGACACTTTCCTTAGTATTATTTAATGCCAAATGTCTTCTTTGCATTAGCCAAATATTGAAGAGGAAGAATCCTAACAGTATTTCCAGCCCTTTAGGATCATGAAGATTGCTTCCTTTTTGCAAGTTCCATGGCCAGTAATTGAGATAGTATATGAAATACAGGTGGGAATTTGTGTTATCCACATGCAACGTAGATGAAGATTGGGGAAAATCTGTACCTAAAGTCTGTTTGCCAGTTTCAGACTTCCATATTTCCTTTACTGAAGACTTGATCTAGAATTCAGCAACTGCACAGCTTGAACTGTTCCTTTTCAAACCACTCCTCTTTGGCCGCTTGCCAGGAGGAACCTGCTTTGACCCGGTAAGGAATATGCAGTCATGCTGTGCTCCAGGAACTGTTTTATTCTCTCCACAAGCCATGGTTGTCCAGAAACATATATTCTCCAGTGCTAGATGAAACTGCTACGTGGGTGATATTTTGGGTCAGCAATAGACACCTGTTAAAATGGTTGCTTTCCTCCACTAAAACATTTTCCAAAAATGGATGAACTTGATGCACCTGCACGTCTGATCTACGAAAGCTGTTTTAAGCTGGGCATCTTCCTCGTTTGATACATTTGGCTGTGCCAAATCTTCTCTGTACTGAAAAGACAGAGAAGTTTCATAATTGTTATCAGGTTTTTTTTTTTAAAAGGAAAGGAATTATTTGCCTTCTGCACTTGCACATTTGCTTCTAATTTCTTCGTCTGTTGAGTACGGAACAACCTCAAAACTGGCTGGACTTCCTCTTCTATCCAGTTAGACACTCCATGTCTGAGGAGCAAATTGTCCTGGAGATCAGACTGTTCTTTTTTAAAAGAAGAAAGAGGAGAGGCTACTACCACTCCACAGTAGCTGTATGGATCTCTCCCTCCCTGGCTGGCATATAAACAGAACCTCAGGAAAACTGTTTTATTGAGAGCTTAGTGTGAAGCGCTATGGTTGACCTCAGACTTTGTGCTATTGATTGGCTGCCATGCTTGTTCCCTAATGCCTGAAGTGACCTTACCTAGCTGATGTTATGTGGCATGGCAGAATATGAATGTTTAATTGCTCTCCTTTTCACAAATGTTCTGGCTGTGTTAGAACTTCTGGGCATTTGTCTTTTAAATTATAAATTTCCACCACAGTTCTATTTCCCTTGTATGCTGCTGTAATGAGGATTGTATTTCTACTTGTACAACAGGATTTCATAACAGTAACTTGCAACGCTGTGCTTTATTTTTGTATGGGGCAGTCTCTCCTCCCACCCAATTGTTCTTCGAAAAGGGGCTTAAGACTCGGCTAGTGTGTGTTAGCTTAGTCTGTGCATATCCCCCATGCCTCTTTGTTTAACAAGTATTATTGATGGTAAAATTGGTAATATTTCCCAGGACGCTGTGCACAGATTCACAGTTAGATCTGTTAAACTGATAACCATTTGTTGTCAATATCCAAACAATTTCCTTCATGCCAGGATTGCCGATGCCAGAAGAAAAGCCAATAGAGTTGTGTCTAAAAATGCTACATTCACCTGTGGCATCTAAACAGGAGCTAGGGAACCCATGAATCCCAGATTTCAAGGTATTTAGGGAAAGGCACAAGGGCTGTTTTCAGGCATGCCAGTTAACAACAATTCTAGTGGGACCACAGCTATCTCAGGTGTCTTTTAGACATTCTCCCAGGTGTGTAGGAATGCTAGTCTGTGATCAGCTTCTATGTACCTGGGAGAATGTTTAAATGACCCAGTGCAAGTTCTGCAGAAAAGACCCCGTCACTCTTGCTCCATGGTTGGATCATTGAAACATTTTCCCAGCCACAGGTGAGCTAACTGCTTGCATACAAACAGATCCCACATATTCAGGAGACCATCTAAAGGGCACCTCAGTGGTCAATGAATCACTGGCTTTAAAAAAATGCAGTTCTTTTTACAGGTAAAGAAATCTGTGTAACTACGATTGCATCAGGGTTCAGCAATTAAGTAAATCTTAAATCCATCTTTCTGCTGAATGTATGGAATATCTCAATGGCACTAATGTTGATATATCAGTTGCATTTTTTAAAAATAAACCAATCAGTTGTGCACAGAATTTGTCGTTGTTCCTTTCAAGTGTAAGATAGAGAAGTGCCTTTTGGCGGGGGTTCAGCATGTCAGTAGAAATCAGTTTGTCTCACCATCCTACAAATTGATGGGGTGTGAATGAGCGCCAGACACCATAAATTGGTTTCCTAAAATAACAGATCAGAATTATTATTTTATCATTTGTATAGCCCTTTTTGGTGTACATTATGCTGATGAAGTGGAGTGTCTTGTCTAGTGCTTCAGCTATCTAGTGGAACGTAGCTGAGCAAGGCTCTCCCCCAAGATTGAAAATCCAATACATTATTCACACAGGCTCGTACTAGGCACTGATTCACTCTCTTGGCGAGTGTATTAGATGGATATGGTTTACCAGGTCTTATGTTTATTCCTTAAGTTCTCGCATATCAGCCGCAGCAAATTATTTTGCAATTAAGTTTATGGAGTAAACAGGGTTACACATTCGTACAATTAAATATAGGGTTGTATTCAACTTCTAAGAGTAGTACCATTGAAATCAATGGTCATTGCTAACTTGGGTCAATTAATGTCAGTGGCTCTACCCTGTATAGAAGTTAGTTGAATACAGCCCATACTTTATAACTGTGTTCAACAGTACATAACCATTTTGATCCAGAAAAAGTAATGGGGCCAGATGTAATCAGTGAGTATTAGGTATGAGTAACTTTCTTGAGACTGGGGCACATAGAAAAGAAATAGTTGTCAAATTATTTCCACCAGTCAGTTCTGCAGGGAAAGTCAGAAAATGTTTTAATTTTATTTCTTACAAAATCTCCACCAGCTTCTCAGAACAAATGTGTGAAAATACAGCTCAATAAAAACAAGGCAAACAGCTTCTGCGACACTGCATGGGGCATATCTCCAGTAGTTCTAAGCCTGGTTTAATCTGTTTAATCTTTCTTTGCAGCCCAGAACACTAGAATCCCTTTATAGCCCCTGGCATATTCACTTGATCCTAGGGTCTGAAGTACGGGCCAAACCTGCATCCTATGGTATGCTCTCCAAAAAAGTTTGCAGACTGAGAAGCCAAGTGGCTCAGCACAACATCTTGAAAAGCGACGTGGCCTGCTGTTTATTTTTCCTCTACATTCAACAAACAAGTGTGTAGCTTTTAATTCGGCCAACATTTTTTTGGATATAAAACAGGGAAATGACATTTCTTTTATCAAGAGCACTGAATGGAATGGAGACAGTGCTGTTTTGTGCCACTTGCTATTATCAAAGGCTCCCTTTGGCGTAGTACTGTGTGGATTAAAGCGGCAGCTGCTGCTATTATGCAGGAAAAAATAAGTATTTTATTAAATTCCTGCAACAGTGAGAGCCTTGTGGAAGCAAGAAAACACGATGCCCAACATTACCAGAACAAAGGAAAATGGGAAGTTACTCCCTCAGTGTCTAAAAGCAAGGAAAACATAATGATCTGAGCCATTAATTGTAGCCTAACTGAATTTCAAGAAGGGGTTTCATGTTTGCAAATTAAGAAAAGCGACAAGGAACAGTTAGGACTGGAATGGGGAAAGATGTTAAGGTTGGAGGCTGAATTCTTAGTGGTAATCTCATGGATGTCATGTGCCAGGGGTAAAAAGGGCTGGAATTGCCGCTTCCACCTTCTTTCTCCCTCCCACAAAAAATTGTTCAGTGTGGCAATCAAATAGGGTTTAGAGAAGGCTCCCATTGGTGTCTATTTGCTCTGTATAGGAGAGGCTGAGGGGCGCTAATAGAAACGTCAATCTTTTTTTTTGGCACCCTTCAGACAGGCCTTCCTCAGTGACCAGATGAGCCACCAGAGTGCCCAAAATGGAGGTTGGGGCTGGGACTTACTATTAGCATTGAGTTTAACACCAAGTGCAGTGACACTGTTCCCTTTTGCCTATACTGCCAGACTCTGTGTAGGCTGCTGATCACTTAGTACTCTGATTCAGACCCACAGAAAACATCATGTCTGGAGGTATCCTTACTGTTGAACAAGGAGATGAAACCAGCTGGAGCAAGACTCTCATCTTTTATTATTATAGACACCATGGTATTTAGTAGAGCCCAATTGCATGGAACAACTTAGGCTGCATATAGGTGCATTTCACAAGATGTTTTCTGTTACAGGGTGAAGTCTGTACCTCTATTGTTTGCCTTTCTGCTACATATACCTGGTTCCAGCTCCAGCACTGATTCTTGTCCCTCCTATACCCTCCATGCTTTGTGCAGGCTTTTGGCTAATTTCCTCCCAACCCAGCTTAAACATCTTTGGTTTGTTTAGAATTAACATATAGCTTTGAACATTGTGAAGTGGCCCTTAAAGAAAATATACAGGACAAGGGTTGTGCCAAGGACTAAATTGGCCAGAAACTGGTTGCCTCCTTCACAGACAGTTGCAACCTTATGGATGCTGTTTCTCACAACTACAGGATGTATGTAAATACAGCAGCCACACGGGATGAGCTGCTCGCTTGTCTACCTATGTTAGCATTCTGGTTTAGTGGGATTTAAAAAAAACACACCCACCCAAAATTGTGCTAATCTCAAAACTGCAAAAGAAGCACCATATTATTTATAAAACCATACAACAAAGAGAATTCCCTAAAGATTGGCTTTCACCCAGTACTTAGGATATGCAGAACTGTCTTACACATTAAATAAAAGCATCTATAGTTCAGGACAAGAAATTGGGAGTTTGGTTTATGCACGATATAGATTGGCTTTCCTAAGTAAAAACGAAAGCACAATTAGATGGGGGTGCTTCAAGAGAATTTTATTTTCAAATATCTTGGAACAAGTGGTAATGAGAAACAGGAAATATTAATTCAAAGCTAAGTTTAAAATGATTGATTATTATTTACTAAGGACAGAAGCATTTTGAAAAACAGTAGCTATTTTGTTAGTAAAAAAACCCTGAAATCAATAGACTTCCATGGTCCTGAATATGATCTGGAATGTCATTTTTCTCACAACCTTGCTGACCACAAATTAACTCATCTGAAGAGAAGCTGAACATCTGCCTTACTAGTTACTACTTTTCTCCACTAGAAACTTAAAAAAAACAAAACCCCAAGGCTGATGATGTTCTTATTTTTTTGCTCAGATCTGAAGCACTTGCTTTTGTAGGGTGATGGGGAGAGGCTCATGGCAACTAAGAAGTGTGCCAAACTGCTGCTTGACTGTAGTAGGAAAATAGCAGAGTGCCGACTCCTGTCGCTACTGCTCACTCTGTGTAGGACAGCCATGAAGAAATGGTTTGCATGCTCCACATGTAACCAAGTCTGTGGTGAGAAAGGAGTGTTCTGTTGATTTTGGGTTGGGGTATTTTGTGTGTGTGTGTGTGTGTGTGTGTGTGTGAGAGAGAGAGAGAGAGAGAGAGAGAGAGAGAGAGAGAGAGAGAGATTTCTCAATCCTACTAGAGCATAACTTCTTTCAGAGTCTTTCTTCTACATCATAACAGCAGCTGTTGCATATTGCTGATACAGGAAGCAAAAAGCCTTGTGCTTCTTCTCTGTGCATCTTCACAATGTCGAAAGTTCAGCTTTTTCATATGCTGTCCTCTGCACCATGAGAACTGTGTGTCCTTTTCAGTAGCGGCTCCTCGCTTGTGGAATGCTCTCCCCAGGAAGGCTCACCTGGGACCATCATTACATGTCTTCAGGCACCAGGAAAAAACAATCCTTTATCATTACACCTTTGGCTTTTAATTACCTACAGCTTTTATCTACTTTTAAAAAAAAAACAACCAGAAAGGTTTTTAAGATTACTTTTATTAATTTAATGTAGGCATGTGTTCATTTTTTGCTGAAAATTGTTGCTTTGAGTTGCATGGCAAGAAAGCTACTAATAAATTTAATAAATAATAGTGATACTGCATCACTTGTCTACACTGACAAACTGGAACGTGTCCAGAGGAGGGCAACCAAAATGGTCAAAGGCCTGGAAACGATGCCTTATGAGGAACGGCTAAGGGAGCTGGGCATGTTTAGCCTGGAGAAGAGGAGGTTAAGGGGTGATATGATAGCCATGTTCAAATATATAAAAGGATGTCACATAGAGGAGGGAGAAAGGTTGTTTTCTGCTGCTCCAGAGAAGCGGACACAGAGCAATGGATCCAAACTACAAGAAAGAAGATTCCACCTAAACATTAGGAAGAACTTCCTGACAGTAAGAGCTGTTTGACAGTGGAATTTGCTGCCAAGGAGTGTGGTGAAATCTCCTACTTTGGAGGTCTTTAAGCAGAGGCTTGACAACCATATGTCAGGAGTGCTCTGATGGTGTTTCCTGCTTGGCAGGGGGTTGGACTCGATGGCCCTTGTGGTCTCTTCCAACTCTATGATTCTATGATTCTACTGTTCCTATTACATCGGGGATGGGGAACCTTTATTTCCCCGAGGGCTGAGCAGGCAACACCAGGGGTTGGAGCCAAAAATGGGGAGAGCCAGCCCATCTGCTTTCCCTCTTGCATCCCTTGCCCTATCCCTATATTCACATCCACATACCGTATTTTTTGCACCATAACACTCACTTTTTTCCTCCTAGAAAGTAAGGGGAAATGTCTGTGCGTGTTATGGAGCGAATGCCTGCGGGTGGCGGGGGGGGGGGGTGTCTGCTGCAGTCGTGAGCAGAGGATCCATGGTTCCCCTTCCTTCCCTCCTCCGTAGTTACAAAGCATGGATCCACATGGATCCTCAGGATTTTTGCATTGGGCTACTCCAAACTCACTGTCAGATCACATGTCTGTGGCCACAGCATGAACCACAAAAATCATATATCCACTATTTCGTTTAGAATATTTTTTTTCTTGTTTTCCTCCTCTAAAAACTACGTGCGTGTTATGGTCTGGTGCGTGTTATAGAGCGAAAAATACGGTACCTAATCTCTCTCCCCTCCTGCCTCATCCTTCTCTCTTTCTCCCACCAGGTACCCCCCATCCTGGTGGGGCAATTAGGCATTGGAAAAACAGCTCTCATACACACAAATGGGAGTTTTTGGCATGCCCACTTACCCGGGGGGGGGGGTTATGGGCTGCATCCAAATGCACTACAAACTGCCCCTGCTTTACAATTTGTAGTATCACCTCCCTGTTCTTTTTCCTACCTCCTCCCCTATGTTCACTAACTGTATGTACTGGGGGGGGACCCCACCCTGCCTTTTAGTTATTCATGGATGATGGGAGGGAACTAAATGTCCTCCAACCAGACACTGACCTTTCTTAGATATGTTTTCTTCAGTTTTGAAAATCTTGGCACCAACGGGCGCCACATCCTGAGAAGTGCAATAAGATACCAAACGCTGGAAGTAAACAGCATCATTTTAAAACAATATACATTCAAATCTGAGCAAAAAGGAACATATTGTATACGTCTGCCATCCAAGCTAGGATGCAAAAGCTTACTGTGGTAAATCTGCATGTTTTATTAAATAATGCATAAAGAGCTAAAGCACACGTCAGACCTGTCAGCAGGCAGCCAGAATTGTGGTTATTGATTTTCGTTCTATTGAAGAAAAAATTAAACAGAGAGGTAAACTAGGGGTAGCTTTTGTCAGAAATGGCCCTTTGTCCCCATACTTTCAAATTCACCTTTAACCCTTTCTGTGCAATACTCCATGACTTTTTACAAAACCATGAAACCACCTGTGGTACAGGGTTTAGGGGAAAAAAAATGTTCTTGTGCAATCTCTTGCTCCCAGTCCTATGGCACATGTACTTTACCCTGAATTTGGGGCGCTTATTTAAAAACATACACACAACTGTTTTAGCAGTGTTATTCCCCCCTATGTGCACAGTGGAAACCTGTCTTTTAAACTGTTGTTCCTTCAAGATCACTCTTGAGTGCTGAAAAGTATCTTGTGTTCTAAGGATGCTGCAGATGAATTGTCTTCAGTATTATTTTAAGAAACAGGATTGGTCACTTAAGCCAATGCTTAAAAGGGCAGTCTTTCTCCAACACTGTGTTTGGCTGAGTACCCTGATATGGGCAGTTCAGGGGCTGTTTCAGATATGAGAAATATCTACTCGCCCTCGTTCCCATGGAGTTCCTACAATACTTCAGTTTCACTAGAGTCAGCAACTCTTAGTTCCCTGTTCAGTCTCTGCATGAACCACCTCTGCATCAACCTCTTGTGAACATGTGGCATCTCCTTCATGGGAACTGTCCTCATTCAGAGTTCTGGTGCTTTCTTCCACATGATGGTACTGTCTGCTAGCAGCTCTCTGCTGTTGCTCTTTAAGCTCGATGTACGAGCGGGAAAAAGTGTGGAATATGGACGTGACAGGGAAAGCCATTAGCAAAATGCCACTCAAGATGCTGCTCAGGGCGACCACCTGCCCAGGAATGCTACGAGGTACCATGTCGCCATAGCCAACAGTTGTCATGGATATGACAGCCCACCAGTAACTGCTGGGGACACTGGTGAATTCATGCTTGGCTCCCAGTTCACTCTCCGCCAGGTAAACCAGTGGGGAGAAGAGTGCCATAGCGACACAAAGGAAGAGGACCAGGAGCCCGAATTCCCGCGTGCAACGGCGTACAGTAAGCCCCAGGGTCTGCAGCCCCAGTGAATGCCTGGCCAAGCGCATGACATACAGGATACGGAGGGCTCGCAAGGTGCGGAGGACAAGGCCCACTCTCTCCAAGTACTTGTTTCCACCACCGCTGCCACCGCCACTACCCCCAGGTTTGTCACTGTTTTTGGTAGAGGCTGTATCTATAATCAAAGAGATGTAGAAAGGCAAGATGGCCAAGATGTCTATAATGTTGAGCGGAGTCTTCAAGAAGGCGCATTTGCTCTCTGCCTGGATGGAGCGCAAGACAAACTCAAAGGAAAACCAAGCCACGCAGATCGTCTCCAGAACAAAGATGTCATGGCACTTCTGGGAACATTCACCCTGTGGAGAAGACAGAAAATTAAAGAGTCACGTAGCACAGCAGCAACATTTCCAATTCTATTTTATTGAGTTTCAACGTTTTTAACATATACAATCAAAACATGATGTCATCATTTTTGTCGACGTCCCACCCCTATTTCCCATGGAGTTATTGTTTCTCCCTTCTGCTGCAGCCTATCTTCTATCAAATCATAACCACAATAATATACCGTATTTTTCGCACCATAGGACGCACCGGACAATAGGATGCACCTTGTTTTAGAGGGGGGAGAACAAGAAAAAAAAATTCTCCCCCTCTCTGCCCAGCGCCCCTTCAGCAAAGCGGCAGGAGGCGCTGCGCAGAGAGGGGGAGAATTTTCCCCCTCTTGTTTTCCCGCTCTAAAACAAGGTGCCGTTTAAGGTGCGTTCAGGCGGCTACCTTGGAAGCCTGGAGAGCGAGAGGGGTCGGTGTGCACTGACCCCTCTCGCTCTCCAGGCTTCAGGTTCCTTTCGACCTGCTCTTTGGGGCTGGCGGGGGGAAGCCCACCACCAGCCCGAAAGAGCAGGTCAGGGAGCAGTGGAAAGGCGCAGCGGAGAGGCTGCTGCCATAGTCGCGCGTCACCTCTCCAGCTGGGAGAGGGTCGCGGGGCTATGGCTTCTTTAGCCCCGCACGGGCTCTCCCATCTGGAGACGTGGCACGCGGCTGAAGAGGATCCTGCCATAGCCACGCGTCACCTCTCCAGCCGGGAGAGGGTCACGGGGGGCTTCTTTTGCCCCGCGCGCGCTCTCCCAGCTGGAGAGGTGACGCACGGCTATAGAGGCTCCTGCCATAGCCGCGCGTCACCTCTCCAGCCGGGAGAGGGTCGCGGGGGGCTTCTTTAGCCCTGCACGCGCTCTCCTGGCTGGAGAGGTGACGCGGGCCTATGGAGGCTCCTGCCATAGCCGCGCGTCACCTCTCCAGCCGGGAGAGGGTCGCGGGGCTATGGCGTCTTCGCTCCATAGGACGCACACACATTTCCCCTTCATTTTTGAAGGGGGAAAAGTGCGTCCTATAGAGCGAAAAATACGGTAATGAAATTACTTCTGTTACTCATAGCTCAAATCCTGCTCACAAGTACATCGTACTATAGTATTTCTTTAAACAGTCCAATAAAGGCATCCATTCTTCCATAAAACACTCATCATTAGTCTGTTAATTTTGCCAGTTCTGCATAGTCCATTATTATTATTATTTATCCATTCTTATTTGGTTGGAACAACTTTTTCCTTCCATTTCTGCGCATATAGAATCCTAGCTAGCAACATTATTTGTTGTCAGTTGCTACATTCACAGAGAAGCCCATGCTATGCCAGTGCATATGCATGTTTTTTGAATGTCATACAAAAGTAATTTCCTGTAGAATTAAAACTGTAATTATCTTGAATATGCAATGACCTTGTCACTAAAGAGATGCTCCACCTTCTTTATTGCAAGCCCTTATTGCAAGCCCTACATTTTCAGGATTTAGTCTTGGTGGCAATGCTTTATTTTCAGAAAAGTTCTACCTGCCTCCATTGGGGGGGGGCAGGTGACGTTCTAACCCTTAGTGTTGATAAGACCCCCTGCTGAATCTTTACATATCTTTATAGCAGCTATTTCCCCAGATCAAAATCCCACAGATTAGTGTTAAAGCACTGTCAAAATAGCACACAGAAATAGTGTGTTTCATGTTCAGGCAAGAGACTGAGCGCAGTTCATGCATGAGTCCTGACCCTCTGCAAAAAAGCTGAGAACAACTATCCTGTACTAAAAAGTGCTGCTGTACTAAAGAGTGCTTCTCTAGGAGAACAGAACTCTATTAGTTCTGTTTTACGGAACAATTTCTCCTCCAATATATAAATTAAAACTAATCACTGCTATTTTATTTTATCTCTGGGGCAAAACCTTGCTTGAATGAGTGATTATCAGTTCCTTACTAGAAGACGAACAATGCCTTCGTTTGAAACGCAACAAACAAACTCACCTTCACAGCACTTAAGCACCAATGAAGAATAATAACGATGATTTTTTTCTGTGATTGCTCTTCCACTTCCAAATATACCTGCAATTCACTGTGAGCTTTTTTGCTATTAACTTCCCTAGGAGTGTTAATCACCTCCAGAAAGTAAATAGATTGTATGACAGATACAGTTTATTAGGATGATATAAGCATGAGTTGTTTTCACTTACAAATTTCACATAATATATTGTTATTCTGCCTCAGGTGAAGAGAGATGCATGTATTTTAAGAATATAAAATGAGCCCTTCTGGATTGGATGAAATACCTACTTTCATCCTACTTTCACTGCAGCTGATCATGGGAAGCACATCAGCAGGGCATAAGGCCAATAGCAGTTTCAACTCTTGGTACCCAGCAATTGGTGTTCAGAGGCATACTACCTTGGATGCTGGAGGTTGTACAACCATCATGAGTAGAAGCCACTAATAGTCTTATCCTCCACAAACAGGGATATCAGACTGAACTGCAGAGTTAATACTTTCTTGTATCCCTACACTAAAGCTCTCTACCCTGTGGGTGAGCTAAGATGCTGGGGGAGGGCCTTACTGGGTGTGCCCAGGGTATGGTGTCTTTGTATGAAGCTGTGGTGTGACCACTCCTGAAAAACATGCTCTGAACTTGATAGGTATTTAACAACTACAGCCAGGTCACAAGCAAGGACAAGGTAGTTGGGAGGGTCATGGAGCCACAGCGGCAGGCATTCCTGGAGGAAACTGATTTGTCTCCAAGATGGTCCAATGCATGTGGCTTTTGAGGCCTTTTTTGATGGCCCTTGGCAACATCTGATGCCCCCTCAGCCCTCATGCTGCCTTTGCAAAGCAGGGGTGAGGTGCTGGGCTTTGTGAAGGAGGCATGAGGGCTCTGACAGGTCCTACAGTCCTTCCTTCCCAAAGCCTATTTAGCACATTCCCAGTTTTGGGAAGGACACAGGATCACTCTAGGACCCTGCCAGAGCCTTGCACCTCCTTCCCAAAGCCCAGCACCTCACTAACCAGCTTTGTAAGTGTGAGGGCTGGAGAAGGTGTCACATTTTCGCCTCCCTCCTGCTGCACAACAAAGCAGTGTGCAGCCCATGAGTTCCCGTGGTGAAGTATTGTTGCGGCCCACTTAGAGGTTGGACCACCCTGATCTAGACCCATCCCAATCTGGGTTCAGACTTAGGTTTGGGACTGAATTGGTCTTGGTTGCCCTGATGAAAGGCCTTTATCAGGAGAGGCCCAGGAGGAGGAGTACAGCTCTGTTGCTCTTAGTTCTCTCATCAGCTGTTGATATCATTGACCACAGTGTCCTCCTGTGGGAGATGGGTCATGTTCCTACAGTGGTTCTGGACTTATTTCCAAGGATGGTTCCAGAAGACAGTATTTAGTGTCAGGTGGTTGAAGTCTTTGCCCCCAAAACTCACCACGTGGGGCCAATGGCACCACATATGAATGTACAGATAACACTGTATACAAATAATAATATTAAGGTGCCCACACCATAGAAGACCTGATACCAAAGGAAATAGTAGCCAGTGTATGTTTTGTTTAGCAAGATACTAAAGCCATTTCAATTACCACATGGCCAGGTATCTCTGAATTAACTTGATGTGCTTAGTAGTTGCCAGCAATGTTATAATGCCAGTTTTGGGAGCACAGAAGAGCAAACTTGACACATATTGCACATAGCTATGTCACAAATATGTCAGCAGAAAGGTTGATAACATGCAGCTGTGCCTGCATCATGGTTATGTGCCAAATATCAAGCTCCAAATAAAGTATTAGATTTTACTGACAGAAAAGGTGTTTGAATAACCAAAGTTTATTTCTATCAGTATAAGAGCTGAAAGTTCTCTATTACCATCCATTTCTCCCAAAATCTTTTACTTACAGAGAAGAGGAAAGAATTTGTTCAACTACTGAAAAATATATGGACCCGCAACCACCTGTATCGTATCCTAATTTCAGTTTCATTTCAGGTCAGGTCAGTTGAGGACATATAATAAAATTTCAAAGAAGGGTGGAATTCTCCCCTGCTGAATTAAAGTAGAGTGGTACCTCCAGTTATGAATTTATTTCGTTCCGGAGGTCCGTTCTTAAGCTGAAACCACTTGTAACTTGAGGCGCGCTTTCACTAATGGTGCCTCCCACTGCTGCCGGTGCGTGGCTTCAGCTCGCATCCCGGGGCAAAGTTCGCAACCGGGAGCATCTACTTCTGGGTTAGTGGAGCTTGTAACCCAAAGCGTTTGCAAGGAGGACAGTACGTAACATGAGGTTCCACTGTATATTTTGTGGAGCTTGGATTTGGAAACCAAATATCCACTTGCCTTACATTCATACTACATTTTATACAAAAGAATTGTGACCTCCTGACTTGGTCGGCCTGAATCTATTCTAAAGCCAGAACTTTCCAAGTGCTTACTCTGAACATTTTACAGGATGCTGGAGTTTGTGTTAATACACAATATTTGTTATCTGATATAACAAACATTTGCTTTAAATTGGAGAATCCTAAACTAGACTCTTGCTGCAGAGGGTTCTGCAAAGGTTAGTGATATTCAGACATCCCCGGAGGCTAACAAAATATATAACAGGAGAGGGATGAAGGGCTAATTACCCGAGGGAGCCCTTACAAATTATAATAAATAGGCAGCTCCAAGCTGAGTTCCAGCTCCTCACTGCCTCAATATAGTATAGCTCTAGTACTCTTGAAATGTCAAACTCATGGACAATGAATGCACCTGGGAGGGTTTTGAGGAGATCCCCTAACCTGTATATGTTCAGAAGAAAGCATGAATGGAGGTGCCTGGTGGTGTTTTTTTAATCATTCTTCCTTATGAGAAGATCTGTGGCAGGCATAGCACTTTCTCCATAACGGTGAGATATGTGTACAAATACCACAGAAGTGAATGGGCGCATGCACATGAAAATGGGCAAAATATAGTGAGCAGGGGAAATCTACTCAGATTTCACAAGTCAACACTTGTGTGTGCATAGTCATAACATCTGAAAAATATGCCAGAGCTCTACTGTATATAGGCGTTCTTATATAATGAAAGGACTTGTCAGAGAACACCTCCACGTTTTTTTTTGCCTTTGCTTTCTCCCAACAACTATGTTTAATCCTACTCAGAATGTTTTAAGCCACTTGATATTTTTTCCATTTAAACAGCAACACAAGAGCCAATAATATAATGACTGGATACAGCAGTAAAAAAAAAAATCCCCTTAATCCGTTCAGAGTAAAACGCCTGGTCCTCAATAAAGGTGATACTGAGAGCTGAACAGAGCTCATATACATACTAAAAGTCACCAGTTAAATCCCGAAATATGAAGTTTTCTGATTTCTTTCACAGTAAGTAGAACTGCAGCTGATATAGGAACAAAGAAGATTTTGCTGTGGAGTCTTGTCACCACTCCTTTCTCCCTCAAACTAATTGCAGCAATTCTATGATTCTGTGGTCAGTCTGCATAGGTCTCCGCATCAGAAGATGAAAATCTGCTCCTGATAACAGACACAAGGAGGGACAGAATCACTGTGATTTGCCACTATTTGTGCTCCACTTTTTTTTGGGGGGGGGGGGGTATGAAACCAGGCACCTTACCAAGAAGTACTAGCCTTTTGTGAGATTCAGGTCGCTCAATAGCACTATGCAGGCATTCCTGATGGTAAGGAGAGCAAGGGCGCATGGGCCATCCCATCCCCAACATCCCCACACATGGCGGCAGCACCCGCTCCAGCACACACGCACGGGGAATTGAGAAAAGGACCAGCCCACATGACCCTGCTCCTCCTACACAGTTGCTCTTTTTGTAACCATTGTCCCTTCCACTGTCCCTTCTTCATTATATGGTGTGTTTTTTTTAATTGGCAGGCTTGTACAACTGCACAGGAATTCTAGGCAACTGCAATATTTGTCTGCTAGCGTAAGTTCAGAACATGGCAGCCCCACGATCCCGAAATCTTTCCGTCTCTTCTCAAGCCATAATGACCCGTCTCCAACTCCATTTTTCCCCCAGTCAAAGAAAGATGTATAGGTATATACATCATTTTCACAATTCATGTTTAAAAATTATACTGTGCCATTTTGTATATATGATGAGAAGCATGCAAAAGGAGGAATTCATCGCCACACTAAGGTGACCCTTCTGTCAGGGCAAATGTTTTGGCTTGCCTGTCAAAACAATCTCCCACCTCCTCTCCGTGTGTGTTGTTCTGACGGTTCTCCCAACACTCCTAGGGTTGATTTTGGGAAGCACATGGGGGAGGAGAGGTGGGGAAAGCCCTGTTGAGCAAGCAGGAGTCCTTGGGCGTGGGTTCTGCCCGACAGGACTCATTAGTTGAATCCTGCTCAAAGATTATATCTGGCCCTGTGAAACTGTGACAAGTGTTGAAGTGGGCACATAATTATGTTCATATTTAAAGGCTTGGACTGAGAAGGAGAATTAGAAAATTGAAGTGAATGCAAGATAGAACTACTGTGAGCATGGTCAACAAACCCATATCAGAAAAACATTTGCTCTCATGGACTTTAGTTCTGTACAGTAAAACCAGTGAAGTGTCCATTTTGCTTTACGCTGATTACCTAGTCCTGCTCTCTTTCCACAAAACTGGACTCAGAAGGATGCTGGTCAAATTTGGCCAACTGTGTAAAAAAGAACACCTAAAAGTTAAATATGCCAAAATTAAGGTTGCCCTATTCGGTAGGAGGGTTACCGAGTCCAAGTGGACATTAGATGGTCATACACTCAAGCAAGTACATAGATTTAAATACCTAGGATTACTTATTGATGAAAAGATTTCAAGGAAACCCTATCTGGATGCAAATAAGCTATTATCTGTCCCCTCCACTGGACAGCTATACAGGTTCTTCCACTTGAAGGCAGAGAATTTACGGTAATCAATCCAGCCATCAAGACCTACGTGTCAAAGATCATCGCACAAATGCTTTGTGGGACTGAGATGTGGGGAAGCGGTATCAATCAGTAAAACCACACTCCTGCAATATCTCTCCTGTTAAAATCAAGTTTCCAGTTTCAAGATGGCAAAGTGTCCTGGATATTTGTGGTACCCTCTGTAGTTTAATTTGTATCCAGGAGTGTTTGCTGAAGCCAGAAGGATGAGGCTCTAAGCCATGCTTCCTGCCAATGAACTAGAAGCCTAACACTTCCTCTTAGATACAGTCTGTTTCAAGTGAGTCATCTGGCTCATGAGTGACCTACTGCATGAAACTAAGCAGCAACCAATCATTTTGACTGAAAACATAGAACTGGAGCGAGCTTTGGCTTTGGTTCGCTCTTCTGTGCCAATACTGGCAAAGGCATTCCCTCCACCCAGCTCTTCTGTTAGTCCCAGCACTACCATTGAAAGGACACAAATTGACAGGAGCTTTCTCAACAAAGGTTATGAAGCAACCACTTGCCTAAAATGTTAGGCTGTCATCTTCTTTGCAAGGCTGGTTTGACAGAGCTGCTTCCACACTGTGGCAACTGCTTAAATCCATATTAGCCTGGGTGCAGTATTCTCACAAGTCTTCTATGTCCCAGCTATTAGTTGTGGTAAAGGGTACTTTAGCACTTCCTATTATTTTTGTAGGTATGGTCTACCAAAGCAGATGAAGATGGTAGGGATGCACAAATATGCCAACTTCAGTTTCTCATTTTTTGAACCCTAGATTCAATTCTTCACATTTCCACATCAGTCTGAGATCTTTTTAAAGTCCTCATGAAACTTAACCAATATTTGCATGAGAATTTATCCCAACATACACTTTTGTATGCAATTTCCCCTAAAATAATGCCTTTTTGCATGTTATTTTCACTAATATACACATTCTTATGGACACTTCACCCCAGTATATGCAGTTCTGTATACATTGCGTGGCTAGAGAACTGCATTAGAGAGCCAAGTCCAGGTTTACTTAGTTAAAGGCAGTTCCACATATTCTTATGACTTACCAGGGCACAGATTTCTGACTTCTTGGATCCTCAAATTATAGCCTAAACTGATTCACTTAGTTACAGTAGATTATACATCAAAATGATATATAAACAACAGAAACCATTTTAGTAAAATTGCCAGTTGGATGTGAAACAAGGTCTGTGCTTGTTTTATGAAGCAAAGCTTCTAGTTCCCAATTCTTAAAACAGAGGACTTGTTTTCATATGCATCGCCTACCATGGCTGCTGCACAAAACAGGAAAACAAGAAGTGTAATAAAGTATGTGTAGTATAATGCAAAAAATAATTTTAAAAAATCCGACAGTATCAAGTTCTCTGTATGAGTTATAATGGTTAATACCTAAAAATCTGCCTCCTCTAACACAGTGTCCAATTCAAGACTACTGAACCACATATTCCTATTAAAATTTCATTAATTGCAACAGTTTTTCACTTGTAAGTTGAGAAAAGAATCTAGCAGCGAGGCTCCTTTGAACAGATGTTACTTAAACAGCATTGTTCCCATTATAATAAACGTTGATATGGGCACACAGTACCTTTCTCTGCATAAGTAATAGGCCAGATAGGCAGCTTCTTCTTTCTTTCCTTTTTGGCCTTAGTTTGGGGGAGGAATTGGTGAACATTAAATGCAAAGTTTCTTTTGTTAACCAAATTTCTTCTTTCTCCCCGCTATTCAGAACCATATGCAGAGGTCGGTATTTCTTGAAAAGCAACGGGTAATCAAAGCCAAATCATTTTGGTAAAAAAAGATATCAGAACTTGCATATTGAAAAGATGTACTAAACTAGTAAAAAACAAAACAAAACAAAACAAAACAGCAGACAGACAAATAAATAAATATATTTATTTGCTTGTCAGCTGTGTAAAACAGTGGTCAGAAGACAGTTAAAAGCAAGCCATTATTATTAATCAAGTGAAGCAGGCAGGAGGTTGCTTAGTTGGTTAAAAGTATTAAGAAGTGCCTATCTCTTCTATTAGTTTCCCAATACCACCTTAAGTATTAGATGGCTGCCACGGGTCTGAAAAAGCAAAGGAGTCTTGCCCCCACTTTCACAGGACAACACGTCAATGGTTGCTGCTGAATCAGCAGTTACATGAGATTCTGCCACCAGCTGCCCCTTTACAGCAGAATCAGACCCCTGAAAATCAAACCTTTGTAGTATGGCAGCAACAGGTTAGGATTTTGATATATGTGGTAAAACGATGCTCCATTTTATGCTTTGCCCTGGCATATCAATAAGCAGTTTATCACTGCTCTAATTAATTAACTATTTGCCTTTTGTTGCTTGTCACCATCAGTTACAATAATATGCTGCTTCAAGGATATTACATTTTTATACCAGCTTATTATCATAGACAATTTGTTTTATCCTGAAATTACTTTTTGAAACTTTGTCAGCAGTCACTGCCCGAGGACATAATCACCTCTGGAGTGCTTCAGGCTGTATGTGTGGGATAAATCAGCCTCATATAACCAACATGCTTAACACTGATTAATGAATGAAGGGGTTAAGCACCATAGAGCAAGCTGTCCTGCTAGGCTTAGCCAGGTCACATCCGCTCACATTGAGAGGAAGGGCTACCAAACTCTTTGTTCTCCCACTTTCCACCATCCTTCTGCCCTGTGAACCTTACCAGTAAGGAGGTCTAAGCAGAATGCTCCAAGCTTAGACCACTTGGAGCAAGCCATCTTTGTGTTTCTATACAAATAATTTAGAAACTCCTACCATTCTGGAACCTAAGTTATACTGCCTGTCTTTTCTTGCTGCTGTATAGGAAAGCCTATGAATTCTGAACTTTGAAGAGTTTGTAAGTAAACCGTTTTAAACTTACCAAATGTGTGGTCTTTTTTGTGCTGGGGGAAGCGGCAAACTTTGTAAGCAATTTAGAAGGGGATATTTTAAAGGTCTAACAGCATATTAAATTTTGTAAGGTTTTAAGTAAGAATTCTGAAAACTTGTCAGAATTTTGTACACATGCAAGTACTCAGTCTCCACTGATTCTAGAATGAACTGTTGTGTGTATGCAGCCTGAGTAGACACACGTTGGATCAAGGAGCAAGTCTCGGTCAACTCTGCTTACATAGACGGCATTTCAATTTCTCAAAGCTCTTTCTGTCACTAGAAGAGAACCTTTTGATCCAACCAAAGGTTGCAATACAACAGCAGCAGCTAGGCAACAGAACTTTGGGAGACATCTGCTCAAACTAATTTTTGAAATTTAGTATCTACATAATAATGTACAGTGGTACCCCGCAAGACGAATGCCTCGCAAGACGGAAAACCTGCAAGACGAAAGGGTTTTCTGTTTTGGAGGCGCTTCGCAAGACAAATTTCCCTATGGGCTTGCTTCGCAAGACGAAAGCCCATAGGGAAATCTCCGGGGACCTGTTTTAAATGCTGGTGGTGGGGAGCAAAGCCTTTCCCCCCCTCCGGCCTTCAGAAGAGGTCCAGGAAGGCCGACGGGGGCCGAAAGGCTTTGCTCCCCACCGCCAGCATTTTAAAAGCAGTCCGGCATAGCAGGGAAGCGCTTCCCGCTATCGCGGACGGCTTTTGAAGGCAGGCGGGGGGAGCAAAGACTTTCACCCCCCGCCGGCCTTCAGAAGAGGTCCTGGACCTCTTCTGAAGGCCGGCGGGGGGCGAAAGTCTTTGCTCCCCCTGCCTGCCTTCCCAGGAGAGCGGAGAAAGGCAGCGCCTTTCTCCGCTGTCGCCGACGGCTTTTGAAGGCAGGCGGGGGGGAAGACTTTCGCCCCCCGCCCGCCTTCAGAAGAGGTCCTGGACCTCTTCTGAAGGCTGGCAGGGGGCAAAAGTCTTTGTCCCCCCTGCCTGCCTTCCCAGGGGCTTTTAAATCGCCCCGGACAGCGGAGAAGTCCTCCGCTGTCCCAGGGTTTTTTAAAATGCTGGGGGTGGGAAGAAAAGCCCTTGTCCCCCCCCCCAGCCTTCAGAAGAGGTCGGGGACAGACTGTCCCCGGACCTGGTCTGAAGGCGGTTTCCCTAGGAACGCATTAATTGATTTTCAATGCATTCCTATGGGAAACTGTGCATCGCAAGACGAAAAACTCGCAAGACGAAGAGACTTGCGGAACAAATTAATTTCGTCTTGCGAGGCACCACTGTACTAGGTTTCATCTACAGAAAACAGAAACTGATGCACCAAACATGGACTTATCGGGATGTATGCTGGGGATGAGGTGGAAACTTCACCAGCACTTTATGTTATTTTCAGCATCATTACTTTTTATAAAATGCATTTCTCTTCACTTACCCGGTCTTCTTCTTCTCTGAGATCTGGCATGGTGCTAATACAGAGGCTAACTGCAGTGATGGCAACAAAGGAAACGGATATGCAAGCAAAGATCTTTCCAGGGATCCCCGAGTGAGGATTTTCCACCATATCCCTGAGCTTTCTCATGCAGAACTGCAAACGGCTACTGTCCTCGAAGGCACATTGTGGCTCTTCACTAGCTAGCATTTCCTCTTCAAACAGGGCAGCCTCCGCCATCTCTTCCTCTTTTTGTCGCAGCCTTTTTTTACAGCACCACTCCAGGTGTTCCTCTTCTATCCCCCAGTAAACCAGCTCATCTTGGAAAGAGAGGGCACACATTTCTCTCAGGAGCCTGAGCTTCCCAGCCGTCACAAAAGTCATGATGGTCCTGAAGGCACACGGGTTGCGGTCAAAGAAATACTCGTTGCAATTGACATCATAGTCATCACAGATATCCATGATCTCTTCGTAGTTGTTACACGATTTTAACTTCCCAAGCCTGGTCAAGGGGCAATTCTCTAATGTGGTCCATGGGATTCTGTATTTGATGCCACCTACATTGATGATCACATACGCAGTTCGGTCCTCTCGGTGGGCAAAGCAACACAAGTCTTCCCCAGGACGCAGAAGTGTGGCCTTTTTGTAGAAGAATCCTTTCTTTGCCTGCACTTCGCAAAGTGTCTCCAAGTTGTTGTAAGAATATGAGGTGAATTCGGGATCTGTGGGCCCAGGGAGCAATGCCATTTCCTGATACATTTGTTACGTTCATGGGGGTGCCTAGCCTATTCAAAGAAATGATAGTTTCTTGACTGGTGGGGACACAAAAGGCCAGTCTAAAAATAAAGCAAGAGTGGCAGAGTTAGCATTTTTATATGACAAAACAAATCTCATCTGCATTTCTTAAAACTTTGAGCACCTCTGCTGGGATCATTCTAACTTCCTATTGCCCTTAGAGAAAAGGAAAACAGGATACAATAGACACACTGGACAAACATCTTGGGTTCAAATAGACCACAACTTTATTGATTACAAATGTAAGTAGGCTTTGACATAGGCCGTGGGTATGTACAGTGGGACCTCGGGTTACAACACCTCGGGTTACAAATACTTTGGGTTACAGACTCCACTAACCCAGAAGTAGTACCTCAGGTTAAGAACTTTACCTCAGAATAAGAACAGAAATCTCACGCTGGCAGCGGGAGGCCCCATGAGATAAAATGGTACCTAAGGTTAAGATTTATTATATAGTGGTACCTCGGGTTACATATGCTTCAGGTTACAGACTCCGCTAACCCGGAAATAGTACCTCGGGTTAAGAACTTTGCTTCAGGATGAGAACAGAAATCGTGCTCCGGCGGCGCGGCAGCAGCAGCAGGAGGCCCCATTAGCTAAAGTGGTGCTTCAGGTTAAGAACAGTTTCAGGTTAAGAACAGACCTCCGGAACGAATTAAGTACTTAACCTGAGGTACCACTGTATTGTGTATTCTTTACTTTAAAAGTATTATTTGTACATGTACTAAAAATATTTTAAGCATTTAAAGTAATTTAATCAAACCATCTAAACAATAATGTTTACCTAAACTTGTTTAAACTACACAAGACGAAATAATGTTTAGTCACTGTGACAACATAAATGTATTAATGAAGAGACAAAAAGCTGCCCTAGACCAATTAAGCCACACAATGCAGAGCACAAGTGGAGTGGAAACAGCAAGTGTCATAACTGCAAAGTGCATGAAGAACAAACAAGTCCAGACAACTTACATTAGGAAAGGGCACTGTCAACACAATTGCATGCTTCGTCTAAGATAAAATATTCAGAGCTAAATATGTGGGTGCCATCTTTCCAATGTATTCCTTGCACTGTATCTCAAGAGTTGAGAAGACCAGAACATGATTTCTTTTTTCCATTTCAGCATACTTAGAACAAGTGTTCATGTATCTAAACACCTAAAAGAATATGGTAAACAATCTTGTTTTGGCATGAAAACTGATGTGTGTATATTTTACTTTACAGGTATGTCTGGCTTGCTACTTCCATTCCACAAACAGTGACAATTATAGTCTTTCATTTGTGTATATAAACTTAATGACAAAAATGCATTAGATCTACAGCTGTTTTACATCTTCACTCGATAACCTCAGGCACTTGATAATTTAATTCCCAATATTTTAAAAACACAGGCATGGAGGAAACGCTAAAAAGTTGCTGAAGCACTTGTTGCTGTTATGAATGGAATGTTTCCTGCTGCCAAATATGACTCAAAATATAAAGGTGGGAAGCAAAATTACATCCACTGACCTATGGCCCCAACCTATATTCTCAAGGCAGGGGTAGCCAAGGTAAAGTCCTCCAGATGTTAGCTTACAACTCCCATAATCTCTGACTAATGTAGCCAGTGGTCAGGGAAGATGGAAGTTGCAGTTCAAATCCATCTGGAGGGTACCACATTGGTTCTAAAATGCAGGCACTGCTATTTGCCTTTAGCCAGGGATAGCCAGAGAAGATGGGGACTCTCATGGAACTCTGGCCCTTTTTCTTCCTACCAAACAAGTTTCAGTCTTGGAGTACCTATATCTGAAAATAATAATAATAATAATCCATTGCATTGCTAACAGATAATTGACCAGTTAAACCACAGAGCCTAGGACTTCCTGATCAGAAGGTCGGCGGTTCGAATCCCCACGACGGGGTGAGCTCCCGTTGCTTGGTCCCTGCTCCTGCCAACCTAGCAGTTCGAAAGCACGTCAAAGTACAAGTAGATAAATAGGTACTGCTCCGGCGGGAAGGTAAATGGCGTTTCTGTGCGCTGCTCTAGTTTGCCAGAAGTGGCTTAGTCATGCTGGCCACATGACCTGGAAGTTGTACGCCGGCTCCCTCGACCAATAAAGCGAGATGAGCGCCGCAAGCCCAGAGTCGGTCACGACTGGACCTAATGGTCAGGGGTCCCTTTACCTTTACCTAACATGTTGATTGTACCTTGAAGTTAACTTCTTCATGTTACTTCCCCTTAATCTAGATCAAAAGGAGCATCCAAACAGTTCAGTTGGGCTCAGAGGAACTTTGCAATATGAATACTAATGCAGCGCTATATTTATCAGCCACATACATGGAAGCCTGCATCCACATACAAATCTCTTTTGGTAGTGTTGGCTTTTTGCAGTATGGTAGCGCTGCAGAGAGCTTGCTGGGGAGATCATGCATTAAAAAGAAAGGACTCAAAAATAACTTAAAGGTTTTAATAAGAAAAACAAAAACTCCATTAACACTAAATATATTAACAAACAAACATGACCCAACCACCAACCCATCCCCCAGGGTAATGGGAGAGCTAGATGCTGCTCCTTATATACTCTACCCAAATGCTGACACACCTTAATCAAATACAACTCAGCAGCACCTGCTATGTTACACAGCTGTAAAGCCGGGTCTCGTTATCTTGCTCTGGCCCTTGCTCTGGCCCCTTAAAGACATACACATGGAGTGGAACAATGATGAACCTTTACATTTAAAGAAACCATTCAACATTTCCCCTGCAGTTCATCATTGTGGAACAAAAACATAAAGCATACTTTGTACATGTTTTTCATGTGTAACCTTTGGAAGTGCTTTAGTAAAAATGTCCGCAATTTGATTGTCACCTGGAACATATTTAAATACAACCATTTCATCAGCAATTAGTTTCTTTACAAATTCTAAACGTAATCTTAAGACTCTAGTGCGCTGCGTATTAGTCTCTGAACACAGGATAGCAAGTCCACTCTGGGAATCAAGGTAAACTTTTACTGGTAGTGTTACTTGCATCTGTAGGTCTGCAAATACTTGCAGATACCATTCTACATCACGAGTGGCCTGAACGCATGCACATAATTCACTCTCTGTTGTGGAGAGACAAATAATGGTTTGTGTCTGGGACTTCCATTCAAATGGACAACCGTTGTAACAAAACACCATACCAGACACACCCCTGCAATTATTTTGTTCCACTGCATGAGATGCATCGCAGAAAATTTCAAAACCTTTATCAATACTGTTGTAAACTGCAACCTATAATGTTTGGTATGTTTAAGGTACATCACCACCTTCTTAAGAGCAGAGAAACATTGCGTAGTGGGCTTTTCCACATTGTGATGCATCTTTTAACAAAAGTTTAACTGTTTCATATTTTACACTTGGTGTAATATTCGCCTGGAATTTGTTGAAAACTCCTAGCAACTAGTCTGGCCTTGTACCTTACAACTTCATTTTTGTCATTCATTTTAACTCTATAAACCCATTTTGAATCAATAAGTCTCATATCTGGGGTTTGTGGTACAAGAGACCAAGTGTTATGCTCTTTTAAAGAAGCTATCTCAGAGTTCATAGCTTTATAACAATTTACAGCTTGGTGCTTAGGTAAATTCTGAACATCACTGTAGCTTTTTGGCTCAAAAACCGCCTTATTGGCATACACAGTATTAAAATGTTCATCTGCAAAATGTTGTGGCTTCTGCCTCTTTCTATCTGAACGTCTCAGTCCGGAAGGAGAGTCAGATTCCTCAGACTTAATGGGACTCAGTGAACTACTAGTTTCAGGTTGTAAATTATCATTGTCAGACTGAAGAGGTGCCTGTAGGCTAAGCTCACGGTCAGAAAACTCAAGAGAATCTAACCTCCCCTCAGGTGTCTGTGACTTTAAGTCAAACAAATTATCAGATTCAACAGGCTTTTTGTCTTTCCCCATTAATTCAGAAGCACCATTTTCTCCTGCTGCTGCTGCTGCTTCTTCCTCTTCTTCCTCAGTATCATTTATACCATCAGTATCTTGGAAAACAGCAACCCCATTCCAATTTACAGTTTGTATCATGCTTCTGGTAATATGAAATTTGCCAGTTGCTGGTATGTAAATTCTGTACGCCCCCTGCTGGTAGCCCATTAATTTTCCCTGGACACTACGCTCACCCAATTTCTGCTTAGCGGGATAATGCATAATTACATCTGAACCCCAAATACGTAGGTATTTCAGATTAGGGCGTTTTTTAAACAGCTTCTCATAGGGGGTGACATCTAAACCAGAATGATAACTGCGATTTCTAACATAACAAAAAGCATGGAGTGCTTCAGCCCAAAACGCTTTGGGCAGATTAGCATCGTGCAGATAAGTTTTAACCCCTGCCTGCAAGTCACGCTGCACAACTTCAACAAGCCCATTTTGCCAGGGACTTCGGGGGCAAGATAACTCATGAGTAGTCCCCTGCGCTTCCAGGAATTTCTCAAAATCCTCAGAAACAAATTCCCCACCCCGGTCAGAAAACAGGTTCTTAATTGGTTTGTTAAAGTGCGTTTTTACCCAGTTGCAAAAAACCTTGTACTTCTCAAATGCTTGGGACTTCTCAGCTATTGCATAAGTCCAACAATATCTACTATATTGGTCTATCAGGGTAAGCCAGTACTTAGAACCTCCTAATGATGGTGGGAGTGGCCCAACTAAATCACAATGTACACGCTCAAATGGCTCAGTTACTTCCCTATCTGAGCACCTACCCTTGCGTGCAACCTTAATCTTATTCTTGCAACAGGATAGACACTGCATAAAGAATTTACATGGTTTTAAGTTGAGGCCATTGACAATATTCTTTGTCTTAATTACATCAGCAAAATTCAGGTGTCCCAGAATTCTGTGTGCCATGTGGACACACCCAGAATGTGGCCTTACATTCCTCAACCCCTGGCTTGACTGTGCTGCTCTGCAATTTATGGACGATTGTGAGTAGGTGCGAAAATACAGTCTATATAAACCATCAGATTCCCGGGCATACAATAGACGTTTGTTCCCCTCGAAAAACTCACACATAGACTTTAAGAAACGCACAGTTATGCCTTGACGAGCAAAACACCTTACTGATAATAAATTGTCCACTGAAGGGCAGTAAATGCAGTTCGCTATTGTAATGTTTAAAGAGTCAAGTTTAACAGTACCCCTGCCAAGCGACTGCAAGACTTGTGAATTGGCTAAATGTACATTACCAATTTCCTCTTCGAAAGAAATAAACAAGCTTCGATCATTGCAGACGTGCTGGGATGCACCTGAGTCGACAATAAAAGAATTCCACTTGGCACCTTTAATTCTTTTACGATCTGTAGTCCGAGCGTGAAAAGCTCGCGGCTCGTTTCTGTCCCTACTATACGATGCCGGCTGCTGGGCTGACGACCGTGATTGACGAACAGAAACAGGCTTGGGAGTACTTTGCTTTCTTTTGGATCTGCAGTCCCTTGCAAAATGTCCTTGCTTATTGCAGAACCAACAACGCTTTGCAGCTTTAAATGCAGTTGTATCACCACAGGTTTGCATATGGTGTTCCTCATTCTTTCTGGAAACAGGAGTGCTTATGGCACAAGCCTCCCTTCTATCCAACTCGCCCATTAATCTTGCCGTTACCCCTTCCACAGTTAATTGTGCTGGTGGAACAGCAGATATCTGGCTAGCTATACCATCAAAGTCCTCATTAAGGGAACAAAGGATGATAAAAACATACTGAATATCAGGTATCTCCATGTCCCTTCGAATTAACTCGCCGCGTATTGCCTCCAGACGTCTCAAGTGTGCTGCCAAATCACCACCAGGCTGCAACTTCGTCTGGTACAACTGCTTGAAAAACGTCAATGCAGACGCTGACTCTTTTCTAACATGCACCGCTGCAAGACTGTCCCACATTTCTTTGGCAGTTTTCTTATTTCTTATATAGACTACTTGCTGGTCGCTGACTGCCAAATTAATTATCGCCCTGGCTTTTGCATCTCCTTTCGACCAAGCATTAGTTACAGGGTCAGGAGGGTCATCAGTTACATAGGTCCATACTTCTCTAGAGGTCAAAAGCGCCTCCACCCGAAAAGACCATAAACTATAGTTCTCATCTGTTAGCTGTGGGAAGACCAGAGCCTTCTCAGCTTCTGGAACCCGGTCAACCATTCTGGAACTCTTCCAGACCCACAAAAACTACGCTAACAGGAGAAGGAGTTTTCAAACCTTTCTCAGAGTCCAAAAATATGCAGTCATCCACTCAGCAGCTGGGCCCATAACCAAAGATGTTGGCTTTTTGCAGTATGGTAGCGCTGCAGAGAGCTTGCTGGGGAGATCATGCATTAAAAAGAAAGGACTCAAAAATAACTTAAAGGTTTTAATAAGAAAAACAAAAACTCCATTAACACTAAATATATTAACAAACAAACATGACCCAACCACCAACCCATCCCCCAGGGTAATGGGAGAGCTAGATGCTGCTCCTTATATACTCTACCCAAATGCTGACACACCTTAATCAAATACAACTCAGCAGCACCTGCTATGTTACACAGCTGTAAAGCCGGGTCTCGTTATCTTGCTCTGGCCCTTGCTCTGGCCCCTTAAAGACATACACATGGAGTGGAACAATGATGAACCTTTACATTCAAAGAAACCATTCAACAGGTAGATCAAGGCAAGTGTCTGTGAATAAGAGCCATTCTACTCTTAATATGACACTAACCTAAAACAAACTTGAAAGTAGATACATAAATTGCAGGTTAACATACAAATACAATTCTTTCTCAATCAGAATACATTATACCGTAAGCCTGTTCAAGCTTATGAGCAAGAGCCCCATGGAAGAGAATGCATTTCAAAACACAGTTTATTTTGTTGTGATTTAAAGCCACAAACATGAAACATTCATAAAAACCAGAATGTGAGGAGTTCTCTCCAGAGAAATAGGAGAGTTCATTCGGAGTATATGGTAGCCTGCAGTGATTAGTGTCATATAACAGCATCAGCTAGGAAACATTATTACTCACAATAAGCAATTTCTATATCACACTGTCATAACATTGATTGATTCATGCCCTAGCACTAGCGAAACATCACAGAAGCTACCGTACTTTTCCATCTATAAGACAATGTTTTTTTACCTTAAAACAACACTTAAAAATTGGGGTAGTCTTAAACATGGGTAGTGCAGAGGGAAATGATTTCTGTCTTGAGTAGTAGATTGTCACTGGTGTTATTGCTGCGACAATGCTTGTTTGTGATTGGGCGCTGCTGCGACAATGTCCGCTTGTGATTAGGTGTTGCTGCGACAATGTCTGCTTGTGATTGGGTGCTGCTGTGACAATGGCTGCTGGTGATTGGGCTCTGCTGCGGCAATTGGGCGTGGGACTGGTGGCTGCTGGTGTCGATCGGAAATATGATAGGAGGTTTCTACGTTGCGTTCGATCGCAAGCGTTTGGAATTTGGGTGAGCTTTTTTCCGGCATTTCTCCCATTCTGGATAATCTCCCCCCATTTTCTTAATATTGAGTCCCAAAAATTAGGGGGTGTCTTATCCATGGGGATGTCCTATAGACAGAAAAGTACGGTGATTTGAGGACAAACCTTGGGTAGTACTGAAGTTGCATCACTAACCTAAAATGCAAAAGCTTCCAGGTGTATCATATAGGATGCTGCAAATGAAATGGATTACAAGTAGAGATACCTGTACTAATAACATGCCCAGATCTATGCTAGGAGGACTTATTTTATTTTCTGGCACTGCTCCCCAAGATACAGTTGCATCATGGCACCAAATACTACCATACAATAATTCTATCACGCACCACATACAAGAAAAATAACTTTAGAGGTATTCCTACAGCAAACCTCAATCTAGTAATCTGAGCATTAGGGCATTAAATTATTTTATTATGGGTTAGAGCAAGTCTCCGCTTTTTGACTTCTCTCAGGGAAAACCTTACTGCTTAGTGAGTTGGTCATCTGTACTGGGCCAATACAATTGGGCCATATTAACAACATGGAAACCCCAGGACTGGTTGACACTTGACGACTGACAGCTGTGATCTCAGTGTGTCTGAGATACAGACTAGGGTTGCCATCTTTTTAACAACCATCTTCCACCTTTTACTGTATAGTGTGGCATACACAAATTAAGCAGGTGAAGCTTTTCCATTAAGTTTATCAATATGCCCCACGAAAAGCCTCACTTGCTTCATTTGTTAGAAGCGCAATGTCACGGCCTCTGAGAAGTCACCAACCATAGTAAACATCTCCACATGCTCACCCACTAAACAACTGCCTACAACTGTCTTGTAGGCATAAACTACTTCGAAGAAGATGCCACATTAGAAAAATGTGAAGAAGAGGAGGAGGAGGAGGAAAGGAAAGTCTGTGAATGTGAGTTTGTAGAGTGGTTTTACAGCAGTCATTCAAAGAGCTTTGTGCCACTGCTATGCCCAGTATAATCCCTTTACAAAAGGCCACATTTCAACTGCCCTGCAACAGTTGCTGGAGTTGGAACCAGAGGCTAATTAGTAATTTGTGGTTGTAACAAGTGAGAAGAGGTCATGGCTGTGTTTCTGCAGACCTCCACAGGCCAAAGGCCAAAACAACATGCTTCAGGCAGACATAGCTAGGCAAATACCTCATTGTTGCAAATGGCGGTAGAACTTCATTCTAGCAACATCAGGGCATAAGTCAGAAGCATGTCATATTCTCCAGGGACCCTTGAAATAGGAAGGTTACCTTGTAACTGATGAGTTTAGAAACAAATCTTCTGGTTCAAGGAATAATCAGGGTCTTTCACAAAACACAAGCTGATTATTCACATTTCACCTATAATTTTCAAGGCTTCATTACTAAAGGGGCATGCCCTCTATTCAAAGAGCATTCATCTGTTTGGAAATATTGCCTTCCACTTCCAACTTGGAATGCAATAGGATGGAAGAAAACATCATAATTTCTTCTTTAGAAATAACAAACTGAACCTGTTATAGAGGCCTTTTTTTTGTAAAAATCTCTGTGAGTGACAGGGTTTTGTTTCTGTGCATTTATTTTCAGCTGCAAAGAATATGTTGTTTCTCAAAAAGCATATATTGTTCTGCTACACATATTGAAATCACTCTGCGTCAGTTCAAAATGCCCCACTTCATGCTTGCCAAGGTTTTTATTCCTCTCACCCCATCAATGGTGTCATGTTTGAAAATCCTATTACAATTGGGGGAAAATAATCTGTGCTTTCAATTCCTTCAAACAAAAAAACCAGCCAAGCACCTTCTTTTGAACAGATGTTACTAAGAGATATGCTGTACCATAATGTGAGACCTAGTTCATGATATAAAGAAGAGATGCATTCAGAGGAATCTGTACCAAAGGCACACACACATCCATTCAGCAACCATGACCTGGAAAATCTTTAACTACACAAACTCAAAAACTGTCATCTGATCTTAGAGACAGTTCTTCTCCTTCCATGCATGCACATATATCTAGTGTGTTGTCTGAATCAAATGTCTGTAGATGGGAGAAATATAGATTGCCCCATCCAATCAATTTTTTGAGAAAGGTTTTAAATCACAACATAAATGTGTTCAGCTGACCCTAGCAGCAAGAAAGGCTCTCATGAACCTGAAACAGCTTGCATGCAGATTAGGCTGCATGCACAATCCTATTTACAGTGGACCACCAATTATGCAAGGGTTCTCTGTCTCTTGAGAAGAAGCAGTGATGCTACTGGCTAGAAGTAAAGTGAGTGGCAGTGCCCCACCATGCTTTTACTGGCTACCTCACCACTTTCCCCTTTTTGGAAAGGAAAACTTGGAAAGCTCCTACTTCACACCCCTGATAAGCATCAGTTAAGCAGGGAAATGAGCTCTTGAGTTGGAACTAGGGGTGGATAAATTGGTCAATTCTTGTTTCTCATTTTTCCAATCTGAAGATCAGTTCTTCCAAATGTGCACATCAGTATGCATTTTGTGGTTTTTTTAAAAAAAAGTTCTCATGAAAATTCATCAGCACTTTAGGGTGGATTTCTCCTACTGTATCCTTTCTGTGTTCAATTTTACCTAATGCACATATTTTTTCCAAAGCAATTTCCCTTAATATAATGCATTTTTAATGCTATCTTCACTGTGCATTTTTATGCACACTTTAGCATAGTATGTACATTTTTGTACACGTTCTTGCCCCTCCTTTCCTTTATCTAAAGAAAACCTAGGCTGTCCGTCACATATACAGCTATCTCCTTGGTGGGCAGAAGTTCATTGATGTGTCCAAGGTGTAAAGAGATCCTGGCCCCCTTGGTAACAAATTCGCATGGCATGGAGAAAGCAGATAGAGAAAATTCTCTCTCCCACTCTCATAATACCAGAACTTGTGGACATCCAAAGGAAGTACTCATTCATGCAGGGCATAGCTAAACTATTTGCTTTGTAATTGAGACTGCCAGTGTGGTGCAGCGGTTAGGAACGGTGGACTCGTAATCTGGTGAACCGGGTTCGCTTCCCCGCTCCTCCACATGCAGCTGCTGGGTGACCTTGGGCTAGTCACACTGAAGTCTCTCAGCCTCACTCACCTCACAGAGTGTTTGTTGTGGGGGAGGAAGGGAAAGGAGATTGTTAGCCGCTTTGAGACTCCTTTGGGTAGTGATAAAGCAGGATATCAAATCCAAACTCTTCTTCTTCTATGGAACTCGCTCTCACAAAAAGGCAGTGATGGCTACCAACCTGGATGGTTTTAAAAGAGGAATGGGCAAATTCATGGAGGACAAGGCTATCAACACTTGCTAGCCACAGTGGCCATGTTCGACCTCCACTGTCAGAAGCAGTATGCCTCTGAATATCAGTTTCTGGGAACTGCAAGTGTTCAGGGTACTGTTGTGCTCATGTCCTGCTTGTAGGCTTCCAAGCAGGCATCTGATTGGCCACTGTCAAAACAGGATGCTGGACTAGATGGGCCATTGGCTTAACGCAGCAGGTTCATTCTGTGGCAGGAGAAGTGCTTTGCAAAATTCAGAGAAGCATGAATGTTGAAGGATGGCTATGTTTTAGAAAGTGTGAATTAGGTAAGTTCACCTTTATATGTGAACTGAATCAAAAAATTTCCCCAACCCTAGTTAGGACAAATATCTAAAAACCTAAACAGCACCTGCAGAAAACTTGCGGCTTTTGCCTAAGGAATGTAAATTATGACACACTTTAAATCCCATTTTTAATAATGAATAATTTTAATTGTAAATTCTATCTTACTGTTGTATAGGCTGATTTTTTTAGATTCTGCTTGCCTCACATGTGTCAGCTCTATTAGCTTAACCTAAAATCTAAGTTACCGATATGGTGTTAATGAACTTTCCATATGCAAGGACCGAAGGAACAAAAGCAGTTAAATGTTGGGCACCCTAATCTTTCACTAAAAACAGCAGAAAAGTACTTAGAGCCCTGTGTGCTGATTCTATATAGTTAGCAGTGCACATTATGACGCTAGCTGACATTGTAAAAGCTGAAATGACTTCCTTTTCAAAAAAAACAACAACAGGGAGAGATGTGAATGCCTTCCCGTATTTTATGATTCACGAAACTCCTACAGTAAATTGCTAGCTCTGTGTAGTGCTTATGGGGGCATTTTTGTGGTGGTAAATGATAGCTGCAAGATCTACGAGGGAACCAAAGTGCGAAGAAAATAGTGGATAAAAGTGGATAAGCTTACAATTATTTCAAAAGGGAGTGGGCAGAAAGAGCATTCTGCTAAACCTCTGGTGGTCAACTAAAGAATGCAATCTGGAAGTCTGACATATTATAATAAGCCAAGATCCTTTAGTGGTTAGCAGTGTACTTACAGAAGCTGTCACTATTAGTGGGAAGGGAAACAACAGGCAAGTAATCTCATGAAAAAGTCTAGGAAGCATGCATCAGTGAGGAAAGATGATATACATGAAGAATATGATGTTTGATGGGAAATCAGCAGAGCTTATTTCCTAGTAAAATATATTCATGATTGAGCCATAACAATTAAAGCCTACATCCTATATTGAAGTCAATTGTGAAACTCCAGGGACTGAACCATAACTCTACTAAGATATTTTACAAATTATAACCAACCAGCATTCTTGTGGTTGCCATTTCTCTAATAGGTGATATACTCTCCTTCCCAAGCCCACCTCTCAAAGATGGCTGCCGCAGAGGAAGAGATAAGAAGCAGGACAATTCCACTGGCTCTGCTGAGACACTAACAACCTTTGACTCTACCTCTCGCTAAACCGTCACCTAGCAGCAGCCATTCCACCAGGTTACAGAAGAGGTGGACGGTAGGGTTATTTCCCCCTGGAAATGCACAAATCTTACGAATCCGCATTTCATAATGCACAAAGCCATATTTAATAAAGCACAACAGCTTGAATTAAAACCCATTTAACCATTCTAAATAAATCTGAGTAGCTAGACATAAATGCTACACAGGACTGGCTATAAGAATGTTGGTCTTAATCTTAACAGTCCTATGTACTTTTTACATAGTTTAAGAGGCACACACAACCTCTTAAAACGAGGACTGCACTAGGCATGAGAAATGCATTAAATTTTATCTTTTCCATTCCTGTTTTCTAAACCAAGCTGCAGGCTTGTAAATATCATTATTTATTCAGTAAATGTAAAACAGAGAAGCAAATAAGCAAGCAGCTCACATTATGTCCAATAGAATATCAGTTGCCAACCTTTGGGCCCATTTCCAAACTGGATAAACTCCCATGAACACTACATTCACCACAACCTATTCTGTTGGCCACAATCAAATGCTTCTTACAAGCCTTCTTTTTTGGACCATAAAGAAGACTGATCGTCGAAGAATTGATGCTTTTGAATTATGGTGTTGGAGGAGACTCTTGAGAGTCCCATGGAGTGCAAGAAGATCAAACCTCTCCATTCTTAAGGAAATCAGCCCTGAGTGCTCACTGGAAGGACAGATCCTGAAGCTGAGGCTCCAATACTTTGGCCACCTCATGAGAAGACTCCCTGGAAAAGACCCTGATGTTGGGAAAGATGGAGGGCACAAGAAGAAGGGGACGATAGAGGACGAGATGGTTGGACAGTGTTCTTGAAGCTACCAGCATGAGTTTGACCAAACTGCAGGAGGCAGTGAAAGACAGGAGTGCCTGGCATGCTCTGGTCCAGGGGATCACGAAGAGTCAGACACGACTAAACAACTAAACAAGAACAACAACAAGCCTTCTTTCCATTTTCAGCAGGGAGAGGGGGCACAGGGTGTAAGAGAAAGCCTCTACAGGCATCCATAGGTACCACGTTGGCAATCCCTAGAGAAGAACATGAATTTGAGACACTTTGGATATCTGACACAAATACCTTTTAAATGCATGAAAATTGCACAGCACCAGACCTTGCAGGACGGAGACCTTTATCTATATATTTTTGGAGAAATTTAAAAGGGGTTCCTAGGCTGGATATAGACATGTTGAAGAAGTGATTCAGTTAAACGCATTGTAAACTCATACAGGGAAATCTGGTAGGGAAAGACGGGACTCCACAGCGCCATCTGGTACACAGTGTTATATCACATATACAATGCATATAAAACACTTTTTCTTTACCAATCTAGCTGAGTCCCTAGATTGGAAGTATCCCTCACTGGAACCCTAAATAAAGGGATGCATGTTCCAACTGAAAATATGCTTCCATTCCAATCCTAAATTGGCACTGAAAATACCAAGGATCTTATCTCAAGTGTGAGAGATGAAGGCAAAGATGGTGTGTCTACCATCCAGCTCCTAGCTTTCTGCATAGCAGATGCCTCCCATTGGGACACAGGAAGATCTAAAATGTTTTAGGAGGATAGATCTTTTTAAGAAAATCAACTGAAGCAGCAGCTGCACCACAATATGACATACTAGAAGAATCGAAGTCTTTCAGGCAAAAACTCCAGAAATTAAATCCTAGATAAAGAAGGACAAAACCCCAGACTATACACTATTGATTTTTTAAAAGCAATGTAGTAGATAAAAAATAATATCAAAAGAATGCTTAACAAAGACGTGCTTATACCTCTAGTGTATGATGCTTGGTTAAGAAGAGTAACATTGGCAAACATGCACCATGTTCTGTCAAATCACTACTCACCCATTTAACACCGTGCTCATTCACTTCTACATAAACGGTAATAGAAAGCGTATTTTGCTGCAGGGTGTGAATCCAAGGGACTGATACTTTCTCTGTATCCTGAGTAAGTTGCAGATGTTTTCTTGTTGGAAGGACCATGAATAGAAAAAAAGTGTGTGTTTTGCTGGCATTCACTTAGGCCTCATTCTACTTTTACACATGGCTGTTGCTCAGATACAGCAGAAATATGTTCTATTCAGGCATGCAGTTATTATTAAATCTAATGAAATGCAGTTTATTTGAGAAATTCAGATAGGAATGGACACCATGAAACAACAGTAGCTGAAATTGTTATTTTAGTCGTGTTCGACTCTTTGTGACCCCATGGACCAGAGCACGCCAGGCATTCCTGTCTTCCACTGCCTCCCGCAGTTTGGCCAAACTCATGCTGGTAGCTTCAAGAACACTGTCCAACCATCTCGTCCTCTGTCGTCCCCTTCTCCTTGTGCCCTCCATCTTTCCCAACATCAGGGTCTTTTCCAGGGAGTCTTCTCTTCTCATGAGGTGGCCAAAGTATTGGAGCCTCAGCTTCACGATCTGTCCTTCCAGTGAGCACTCAGGGCTGATTTCCTTAAGAATGGATAGGTCTGATCTTGCAGTCCATGGGACTCTCAAGAGTCTCCTCCAGCACCATAATTCAAAAGCATCAATTCTTCGACGATCAGCCTTTATACAGCTTAGGTCTAAAATAGCATAAAATTTATCCCCAATTTTCTGATACTACTATCTCTTTGTTGTTACAAATAAAAAATGGAGATTAAAAGAAAATCTGGTGCTTTCTCTGCACTGCCATTCTTATCGTTTTAAACAGCCCTGCTTATCATTTTGTGAAATTTCCTCTGCTAAGATCCAGTGCTCCTATTTCCCCTTTTCTAACATCAAAGTCTTACTAATTCTCGTATTTGTGCCCCTGAGAACAAAAAATATATAAACTGAATGTGGGCCCAGCGTGCATTCTTATTTACCATCTTAACTTGCCATTAAATATATTTATCTCACATATATATTAGCTGTACAAGTGAAAATGCAACCATTTACAATGAATTAATCCTTACAACAATGAGATGGGCAAGGAAGCTACTGTCATATTCAAAGGATAAAGGACAATTGTTACCTACTTAATATTATTAATTTCATGCTGTGTAAGCACTATAGTTAAAAATGTCCAAAACCATAAGTTCACTGCTATTCATAAACTACTTCATTACATTTCTCATTTCCTAGCCTTGCTTTTTATTTCTATCAAATATCTGCAAAGCTGCCCCTATCATCATCTTCAGATTTGCTGATGAAGTAATGAGTTATGCTAAATCTGTGGCCCTCCAGATATCAATGAATTCCAGTTTCCATCAGCCCTATCCCAGCATGGCTGATAGGAATAATGCAAGTTGTAGTGCCACAGGTTCTCCAACATTGCCATAAAGCTATATCCTACACATGCACATAACATTTTTATTATTATTGTGGAATAGTAAACAAATGTTTTCAAAAATACTGACACCCCCCCCCCACCCTTTTGGAGCTAAGAGGCAGCTTATTTACTTGAGTTATTTATTGAAGATATTTAGGGCAAAAGCCCTCTCAAAGCAGCTTACCAGATAAAAGCAAACAATAAAACACAACTAATAGATAAAACCAGCAGTAAACCACGAAACAACAGCAGCTCAACAAGAGCATTTCAAGGCCAAGGAGAACAGTGTATCTTCAGAGGTTTCCTAACACTAGCATTAAATACCAAACATGTATTAAAGCAACAACTAAAACATAATAAAATACAAAACACTATGTCAAGAGAATTGATCGACAGCAGCGAGAACTCTGTACTCTGAACTCAAGTCACACCAAACATCCTCAAAAAACTAAAAAATTGGAGACAGTCTAATATCCCTCACCCCACAAGAGGAATTCCTAAAGCATTGGTTGAGAAGGTCCAGTTCTGATAACTCCACAACCGGGGGTAGGGGTGGGCGACCCAAATAAGAGCTTCTCAAGGGATCTTAAAATTGAGTATATTCATGTGGGAGAAGACAGTCCTGGACGCAGAACACAGATGGCTACAAAAATCAATGCACAGAGTGGAGCTTTCAGGACAGAACTCTTGGAAAGAAATTAAGGGCCCATTCTGAGCAGAATGAGAAGGGGTGCCCCCCAATTTAGCAAGGATGTGAGGAGGCCCTACCAGACATGGTGGCCAGAGATGTGTCATGCAGAGGTACAGTGGGAAGGGAAACAATCCCAAAATATTGCACCCCGTTATGGAAGATTCCCAATTTCATACTGCTGACTCCCTCTCACTGCAGCCAAGTTTGGTAGGGATTTTCAAAGGAGCATGGGGGCTACAAAGGGGAGGGGGGAAATCAGTAAAGCCAGCTACTTAGGAAGGGCAGACCCATTAAATCTAGTCCTTGCTGCCTCTCTTCTGCCCCCATTTTTTCCTCTAAAACTTTTGAAAATAGCTGCTCATACCCTGAGCAGCTAGCACAGAGGATTCCTTGCTGCCATTAACCTTGAATGAACACAGTGTAAGTCCGCCTAGAGCATCCCATCTCTCCCAAGGCCAGACTGTATGGGGGGGGAATAGCTTTCCCTATGTAAGCATAGGGGGTAGCCGTGCTTTTTTCTGCATAATTCTCTCCGGTAGTGACAGGATGACATCAAGCCTTCTTATTCCCAGGACGACTTGCTCCATGTTCATTCAAAGCAGCTGGCAGTCTTGTAGGCTAGCTGCTCAGGCTGTTGATGGCTGGTAACGCGATTTTCAGAATTTTTAAAGGAAAAAAATCAGGGGCGGGTGGGGATGCGTGCAGCTTTATTTGAGAGATCGCCATAACAGTTTTGGAAAGTAGCTTCATATAAATAACATCCTGTTTTTGTTTGTATGTCTTGGAGATCGCTAGCTCAAAGGCAATCATTTTGTAAAGAAGAGAAGCTTGTTTTTCTTTCCAGCTTTAATCTCTTGCAAATTCCCTGAAGGATCTTAAGGTCAAACTGGAATCATCATCAGCAATAACCATCTGCAGGTCAAAAGCTGCCTCACTATTCTCCATATACATCCTTCACGAGGCTTGTACAATCATTTTTCGAGTGGGGTTGCAAAGATATACCTAGGGGCATAATTTCACAAAATTGAACCACACAGCTGGCCTTCCCATAATATACAAGCCATATAGTACCTCACTGCTCAGTGATAAAAGTTTTCTAAGTTTAAAACTTCTGTTTAAGAAACTTTATATACAGCAAATTAGTATATCATGTCTATCTTTGATTTGGAGCCCTCTCAAAGAAGCATCTGAGTCCATCAGTCGTATCAACAAATAATTTTTAACAAGATAATTAAGCCAGCATGGATAACTGATAGGAAACTGAGATCTAACTATGATTGCTAAACAATATAAACCAAGGAAATACCGAATTGATATAACAATCCAGATCTTCTTGTTCACCTTGCAGTAGGTTCACAGGTACTTTGGTTGATTTCCAGGGCTTTTTTTCAGCCAGAACTCACCAGAATGCAGGTGGGCGCCATTATAAGAGAACTATAGCACTCTCTATATATATTCCAACAAACTATTGAGTACAAGATCTATAAGGACTTATAAGCTACGCTATCAGCAGAACAAGGTAACAAAGGTGTGATATCAGAGTGGACAGCAGGAGGCTGGGCATTTTTTATTGCTTCCTTATGTTAACAAAACAAAAAAACCCGCCCAAATTCCTTCCTATATGAATTACATATAAAACTAACACAGAAGAGTTAAATGTTCACCAGCTCCCTTTCTCCTGTTTTATAGCTGCAGGCGCTTCTTATTAACCCAAACCTTTACCAGCACAGTGTGTGTGTGTGTGTGTGTGTGTGTGTGTGTGAACAAGGCCTAGACAAAAACTCCTGTCTGAGAGCCATCTTTGAGTGTGTGCCTTCCACACCATACATCACTCTGTTATTGTACAGTAATCTAGGAAAGCCATACTACTAATGGACGGTAGACTCAATAAGGCATTTTAAACTACACTTTAAAAATGCCTTATTGAGCCCATTTTGTAAAAAAGGCTTTATTAGCCATTGCTCCAAGGGACACTAGACGGCACACATAGATGGATCCCTGCCCATCCTCGTTGCCTTCACAAGAAAGATAAGATAAAGCTAAGAGAGAGTTAACTTGGCCCAGTTTGTTCTTGCTCACTGGGGAAATATCTAGAAACTTCTAGCATTCTCATGATTTTGCCAAAATGACAATGGAAACCTATTAACTATTCATGATTATGTTAACAGTAGACCATTTTATGAAGATAATATAATATAAACACAAGCTTCAGCACATTGCAAGAAATCTGACATAGAACAAGTCTGAAAAGAAACATAATAGTCACTCTTCTATTTGGTACTGTAGTTACTATTTAAGAACCTCCACACTGGCCCAATCTTTCATTTTTTCCATGATTTATTCACAAATTATGGCTTTTCCTCGGGGTTTATCCCTGAAGCCTTTCTCATGCATGAGTATAGGCAGCAAAGGTTTAGGATCAGAGTTTTACTTCTCCTAGATGCGTTACCTTCCCAGGTTGACATCTGTCCCTCATTTCCCTCTGCAGTCTTCTTGACCGTTAGACCCACTACTGGTCTCATCTGCTCAATCCAGCATTAGAGGAGAGTACACAATACTTCAGCATCTGTCAGGAATTGATTTACTTTAGAATTCTTTGTAATACAGCAGTCCTTATAAAAGGTTTGTGGCAGATTAATGCATAGCAACAGTCCAACAGGGCCCAGGTTTTATAAAGAATTTTATAAATACAGTATTAGCAGTTTTAAATTTATATCCCTTGTTACACAGATGCAAACTTGCAAAGTTTGCCATCTATACAGTTTATTTATAAACAACCAAAAGCAACTAGCCATGTTTAAAAAAGAAAGGAGCTCATTATACTCTTTCCTTTATTGTTTAAAGAATATTGCAACATGCTGTTTATTGGTAAAGCATACCTTAAGAGTTTGAAAACTGACATACATGCTACTGTTAAGTAAAGAAGCTGTTGACGCTTTCTTAAAACCTTTTATTCTGAATTTCAGTTCACAGGCTGGGGCTGAATGTGTCCCTTCTTAGTCCCATTGCTCAGATGTTATGGTTTTGCACATCAGTGAAAGAACTAGGCCAAAACTCAGCTCCATATCAAGCCTGCTTGCTCTTCTGAGACAAGAAACTTTTGACATATGGAGGAAATCAAGACTACAGCTCTCCCACTTCTGTCCTGAAGAAATGTTCAGTGGACTGAATGGCCTTTATATACAAAATGGGAGCATTACCCACATTGCTGTCACATTCAAACAGTACATTTAAAGCAATCTTATACCACTTATGCTACAGTTTCCCCAATACAAACATGGGAACTGTAGTTTGTTAAGTGTCTCCTAACAGCGCTCAGCACCCTTAACAAACTACAGTTCCCAAGAGTCTTTGGGAGAAGCCAGGATTCTTCAAGTAGTATAAGAGTGCTTTGAATGTATATTGTGGTCTGTGTATGTATGTAGCTCACTTCTAAACCAAGTACAGTATAAAGGACAATGTAAGAACATCAGACACCACGATGCAAAGGAAGGTATATCCACTGAAATTAATAAATATGACTAAGTTAGTCTTCTTAATTTCAACAGATCTACTCTGAGTTGAATGCCATTCAGTCAGTCACAGAATAATCGTAGAGAGCAAGGGAGCTAAAAGTTTACACAAATAAGTATATCTGCATACACAATATTTGCAACTGCATCATTTATTCTAAGATTAGCCCTCTTTAGGGAAGTTTTTAATGTCCGACATTTTCTTGTATTTTTAATGTTTCGTTGGAAGCTGCCCAGAGTGGCTGGGGAAACCCAGCCAGATGGGCGGGGTATAAATAATAAATTATTCTTATTTATTTCTTATTCTTATTATTTTCTTGTGGCAAAGAATTTAGACTTCCTATTTTGCAGAACATAGTAATGAAGGAGGAGGAACAGCAACAGCTGAGCCTTGTGTTTTTATATTGTAAACGGCCCTGTGATGATCCTCTGATGAAGGACAGTATAGAAATGTTTTTTTAAAAAAAAATAATCAAAAAAATCTTTACCATCCTTTTTATAGCGCTTCTTGCCAAGGCACAGTATGATAACCTGAACTTCCGAAGGACTGTTAGTTGCATACAGGCCAGGCATTCAACAAAATGAAAAATCTATGTGAATACCAATTTCTGTCTGTCACTGTGAAGTCATCTTTGTGGCTTCGCCTGGGCCTGCTGTCTCCTCTAAGCAGATTTGGTTTAGATTGATGTGGCTTAGCCAAGGAAGGCAGACAAGCAATAACCAGGTTACTGACAAAGGAAAGGAACAAATAGGAAGACTGTTATTAGTTTATTGTAGCTTTTATGGTGAAGTTAACTATAGTGACTAATGTGCAATGGCAGCTACTTTCAGAGACGACTAACAATATGACTGTGAGCTATCTGGAATGTCTTAGAAACAGATATTAAGTTCACACTTGCCAAGCTATTAGCACATGAAAACAATCTATTATGGGTCACCACACTTCTGTGTTCTCCAGAGAGAACAGTGGGTGAACTTGAAAAGAAAAAAAATCTGCAAAACTAACCAGGTTTAATGCTTTAATTTCATTTCAGGGTTTTATCAGCTGCTCTTCAATTTCCCTCTTGAGTAGTATTTGTTCCAAAAGCAATTATATTTTCAGAGTTAAATGTTAATATATATGGGGATGGAAAATGTGTAAATCCTGCCTCCAGCAGCAGCAGCAGTGAATGGCTGCCACTTGCTAACCAGCCAGTACAAAATGGGCTTGGAGCAAAGAATTCTGGACCAAAAAAGGCCGGTGAGGATTTACAGTATCACAAGGGGGCCGCTTGTTCTTGTGCAAGTAATTTTATATGCTTAAATGAAGGGCACACGTAACATTTTTAAATAACTGTAAACCACAGAGTCGTTCACATTTTATCATTATTCTAATTTATTTCTTGCAAATGACTTACAAGAAGGCAATGTGAATTCCTTGTAAATTTGCATCCGGCTGCAGGCCAATTAACACCATCTGTGTATAGATGACTACACAAATTAATCATTCCAATCTATCCATAATTATTTTTCCTGGACATCTTGTATGATTAACCAGAAGAGAGGAATCTGCACAGGTGCCACAGACTGATGTGGGAAGAAAGGGAGGGCACAATAATCTCCAACGTTTGGTCTTGCCTGGGAAAAGTCCTTCGGACTATTCTGTTGAAGACCAAGAATGAATGATGGTAAAAGTTCAGCCAAGCCAATCTCTCTCACCAAAGAATGTTCAGGGGTTAAGCAACTGTTGTTAACCGGTCCCTGCCAATCCCCCATAACGAATGATTTAAAGCAAGCAATATGATAATTCTATATTTTCTCCCAGATCTTCTGTTTCCATGAGGTCTGTCTGTGCCCTAAGATCCTAAACCAAGTTGTATGTTCCGGCTCACGTTCTTTTTTACGTCTTTACATTATTGCTAAATTTGTTAAAATTTATACGTGGGAGCACAAAACATTCTGTCATTTGTTAACGGAGTCCAATGTTATTATTAACAATATTTTATCTACAAAGTTCCAATCAGCAAATATGAAGACACAACCAATTTCCCTTGCAGATGGAAACACTGAGGCAATATATACCCTGCAGCCAGTTTTTGGCATTCACTTTTGTTGTACCTTTAGGAAACAGCTTTTAAATGACTTCTCTTGAAATCTCTGTACATTTTCTATTAAAATATATAACAGTTTTTGATCCAACTTGTGATTTTATTATATTCAGGTAACAGGAAAAAAATGGTCTTTGTGAGAGAAGAAGATGAAGATCTAGTTACGTAATAGACTTTATTTATATTGTATTGACAGTTTGTATCAAATATGCATGTTGTGGGATTTAAAGAAGCATTCTACAGCAAACACTGGATAAATACACTGCTTATTAAAATTATTGGATGGACTTATTGGGATAGGAAAGCTCAGGGGGTTTGAATAATTTACAGCTATGAGACTACAGTAGATAACTATTTTATTATTTCCAAAAATTCTTATTGGAGCTAAAAAACACACCATACCATTATGATTTGGTAGAGAATGTTGTGGATGTGCTGACTGCAGAGAATTAGAGAAATAAAATGGGTAAAACAATGTATCTGCTGGTGCTCTATATAACTTAGGGTGCAACCCTCCCCTTCCAAGGGCAGAGAGGGTGTTCTGCTGCTGGTATTTTCCCTTAACTGGAAGTGGAAAGCTCTGCCACCATGGCTGCTCCATTGGCGATGCTCCATAGAGAGGCGAGTTTCAGGAGCATGTCTGGAGCAGATTCAGGGATCCCCAGCACAGGGAAGGAGCACTGCCCTGAAGCTGGTGTGGTTATTTCTCTGCCCTTTGGAACCAATATTCTTTGCTATTGCATCTACAAAAATTATTAGATTTGAAGTCTGCATCATATAATAGCAGCATTAAAGGTAAACACCCTGAACTTTAAAATGCACATTTATATAAATTAGAGAGAAACTTTTAAAGTTTTCAATATGACTGCAATGAGGCCTTCCTAAGTCCTGCTTGTCAACAAACCTGGTTTTGAGGTTCATATGAGGATATGTCAATACCACAAAAGAAAAGCCAGTGTAGCAGGTGGGGAATGGAAGAGAGGGCAGATCAAGGTCGTCTATTGCAGAGGGTAAAGGGTATATCAGCAATAACACAGAAATATAACCAGGTGTGTAGGTCTTCCTACATTTCACTGATAAAGTTATTATTATTAATGTTCTTGTTAAACACTGGAAGCTGGAAGCCTTTGGCAACTCTAAAAGAAAGCATATTAGATATCAAAATTAAAAGCTAAACAGACTTTAAAGTATTCCTCTAAGGACATCCTATCTACTTCCCAAGAGTTAACGTTTATAATATCATCAAAGGCATTTTGTGAAAAGAGACTAACCACTCTTGGGCGAAAGCCAAGTTTTCAGTGTACCTAATATGAAGCAAGACAACAGAATCCAAGGCCAAAAAAATTAAGGTTGCATTCCTATTCACAATTAACTGAAATGAAGTTAATTTCAGTTATCCACTGTTGAACATAGTGGATACTCTTTTAAGTAAATATACATAGGTTTGTGCACTTAATCTTAAAATACACCCCCCCTCCCGGAAAGAAGACAAGAGACTTAATTCTATATTTGGATCCCCTCCCCTATTCTCATTTGCACAATTAACTTTCCCATTTTCACAAGAAATAGTCTCTCTCTCTCTCTCTCCCCCCCTCTCTCTCTCTCTCTCTCTCTCTCTCACACACACACACACCATATACTCGTTCCACAGGGATACTCTTACTATCACTTGTAGACTGAATTGGAGAAAAGCTAATTATGTTAATTAGCCTACCAGTGTCAAGATGCCTGGTTACAAACAATTATTTGTTTGTTTTAATGAATTATCACTGTGAATAACTTAATAATTTAATTATCACAATTCCATATACTGTCTGACCTGTGCTTTTTTTAATAAAAGAAACCACCCTCAATTATGTGACTATATTCCTGTAAATCTGGCTGATGATGGGCTGTATTTCACCAATGTTTATTGCTGAAGCTTCTTAAGGTGCCGTCACTCTCTTTCAGCAACTGATGCTATCCTATGATCTAATGTAAGACATTACAAAGACTTGATAAAGCTCCAGTGCTCTTTACCCGTGGAACTTCTAACTGCGGAAGATGCAGAAAGCATGGGACAATACAAACTCTGAATCAATCAAGCATTTCTACTTTAGAATCTCATAGAATTACTGAAGGAACTCTTTGAAGTCCAACTAGACATTGTTTAGCTTTCCTGTACTCATGCTGCCAAACCCAAAGGATGCAATCCTACACCCAGCACATATGAAGGGTGAAACTCAACTATTGCCTCTTTATTTCTGTCTCTAGAGCTATTCAGGTCATGCTGCTATACAACCAGGTCATTAAGCCTCTGCCCTGCAATGGTTTTTTAACAGATGTCAGCAACTTGTGACCAAGCAAAATCCAATTCGCAGGCCATTTATGGCAAGTTACTGGGGTGGGGGGTGGGGGAGGTCTGCCTGTTATGGATAACAGAAGAGCTGTGGAGCCCCCCAGGAAGCCACAATCCATTGTTAGTTGGCTATGCTTTGCTTTGTGGACCCCAAAGTTGCAGTTTTTCTTGACAATCAAGTGGAGTATAAATCTTATTTGGGGGGGGGGAGTGCAGGCTTCATGTAGTTGGAACTCAAAAAGGTTGAAAACCTCTATGTTAAACTATTACCTTTATCACAAAGTAAAACTGGAAAGGCAACACTGCAAAAGTGATGGCTAATACTCTACTTTTCAGAGAGCATGTAACGGAGAAAGAGGGAAACTGAAAAGACAAAGCTGAGCCTTAAAAACTAGCTTTACAGGCAACCTTATGAAACACTCAAAGAACCTCTGCTCATCCACATGACTTGCCAACTAGAGACATTTGATGACTCAGAAGATGGTAAAAGTTATATAGATTTGGAATGGCAGTTTTCAGAAAACACACACATTATCTGTTCCTCTCACAAGGTCCCAAAGGAACACGCTCAAGTCTAGGCTGTGCTGAGTAGAGCCAATACTTTTTGATATGCTGTTCGGGGTGTGTGTGTGTAATAAAACATACTTCAGTGGCAGAAGGAAGATACCATTATTATTCAAGACAGGATCTGCACTCTGTGTGTGGTTTATGGCTTGTCACAGAAGTAGGCAGAAGGTACAAGAGCAATATGCTCCCTGTGGGCTGTGAGCCAGTTAAGATAAGTCCCAGGGCAGCTTGTTAAGTATTACTGGGTTATCAGAGCACAAACAATAGATCAGATGTCCTGTATTTGATTAAATATGATACTCTGATTGATTTGTGGAGACGAATGTGATACAGGTTGGAATACAAGAGTTCATGCCATAGTAAATGTGTTAAGTGTGTAAGGTGCCACAAAAGTGTTGATTTTGCTACTGTAAACTAACTTGAACCCTCTTCTGCTAGGATTCTGGAATTCAAAAAAGGTTCTCCATCAAGGCAATAACAGGTATCTCAGTGTCATAACCAGACTACTAAATTAAACTGGTATGCTTCTAGAAACCTGATGAAATACAAAAGCGTCTGCTTGTTCCAATAGCCTGCTTCAAAAAGGAAAGGCTGGAGACAGGACCACAGTTGGCAAGAGTAGTTTTTTGATCCAGAGCTGAATTGCAAACCTGACCTTCTCCTTTCTCTTAATGAGGCATTAACAACCCCAGACAGCAAAGACCCCAGTCTCCATTAAGTTGCACATGTTGTTGTTTAGTCGTTTAGTCGTGTCCGACTCTTCGTGACCCCATGCACCAGAGCACGCCAGACACTCCTGTCCTCCACTGCCTCCTGCAGTTTAGTCAAATGCATGCTGGTTGCTTCGAGAACACTATCCATCTCATCCTCTGTTGTCCCCTTCTCCTTGTGCCCTCCATCTTTCCCAACATCAGGGTCTTTTCCAGGGAGTCTTCTCTTCTCATGAGGTGGCCAAAGTATTGGAGTCTCAGCTTCACGATCTGTCCCTCCAGTGAGCACTCAGGGCACATACTACCTCACAATCAAGTCTGCTTCAGGAAGAGAGAGGCAGACTGGAAATGATCCAAAAGAACAGGACAAAACTGAGGTGAAGAACATTCAAACTCTGCATCCTAACTTGGGACTCCCAAGCTGAAATGAATTCAAAAAATTTTGCCTGCACCATCAACAGCAAATTCATTCCAGCAAACAGATGATGACTCAACGTTCAGATGAAGAGTGCTGGGTCTTACCAGGTCATGCACCAACTGGAAAAAGCAAACACAATGACAAAGCTTCAAGGTGGTACTGAAAAAATATATATAAAAATTTAGTGAAACAGCAAGATGTCCAATGTTAAACATCCTATTTTTCCATATTATTCTGAGGTATTGTCTTTTGCTGCTGTTGTCTGCTCTGCTCTGTTTACATTTGGTCTGCTCTCTCTCTTTCATTTACCAACTAAAACAGCTCTACTGTACAAGACTTTGCAGACACATTGGCAGCCAAGAAGGGAAGTTACTTTGCAGCCACGACTGCCACAGCATAGTCTTTCGAAAATGATATATTTAGCAATTGGCCAGCTTCAGAGAAAGATGAGAACTACTTGTGCTCTAGTTGTCTTTCTTCCTGCTTCAGCTGTCTCCGTCAAGGGAGACATGTTCTGACAAAGTGTGAAAGGGCATCTCAAAATGATTGTGCCAGTGAACTAAGACAGCCTTTCCCAACCTGGTGCCCTCTAGATGTTTTGAAATACAGCTCCCACCAGGCCCAGCCGCCACAGCTGATGGGCACAACATCAAGGAAGGCTGATCTATTTTACCAGTAAACTAATCTGTCAAGAAGTACTATCAAGGTTAATAGGGGTCTCTACCAGAGAGTCCTGCAGATGTTGGATTCATGGGTTATTCTAAGTCAGCTGCCGCCCCAACATAAAAAGATACTCATCTGTAACCTTCTGAATATGATATGGCAACAGTGTTCGATTACAACGGGAGAGGATTGCTCTTAATAACAACATTAACAAAATAGAAGAGGAAAAACAGGTGTTAGAAAAGTTTTCAAAACCAAACAGAAAAAGAATGAAACTCTTGAAAACAAACCCCCCCCCCAGTGTATTGCGTCATTTTAAAAAGAAACCATCCTGTAGTACAACATAAAACATTTTCTTAAGGAACTAAAAACCAAAAATGCAAGAATACCGGTATCTATAGTAGAGTAATTCTCAAGCTGGGTCTAGAAACCTCAAGAATTATAAGGAACGGTTGATAGCCTGGTAAAGAGAAGACTGAGAGGTGATATGATAACCATCTTCAAATATCTAAAGGGCTGTCACACGGAGGATGGAGCAAGCTTGTTTTCAAGTCACAAGAAAGGAGATTCTGAGTAAACATCAGGAAGAACCTTCTGACAGTAAGAGCTCTTAAAACGCGCAACAGTCTCCCTCAGGAGGTTGTGGACTTGCCTTCATTGGAGGTTTTAAAGCCAAGGTTAGATGGCCACCTGTCATGGGTGCTTTAGCTGAGATTCTTGCATTTCAGGGGGTTGGACTAGATGACCCTTGAGGTCCCTTCCAATTCTACAATTCCATGATTCAGCAATACTGATTACACTTTTGGTAAGAAATTATCAGATTACTTATTCTGGAACAGCCTCGCAAAAGCCTCACAGTACTGTTAATAAGGTGGGGGGGGGGGGAGGTAAAGGACTCCTAGACGGTTTAGTCCAGTCAAAGGCAACTGGACTATGGGGTTGCGGCGCTCATCTCACTTTCAGGCCGAGGGAGCCTGAGTTTGTCCACAGTTTTCTGGGTCATGTGGCCAGCATGACTAAACCACTACTGGCGCACGGAAACGCCATTTACATTGCTGCCGCAGCGGTCCCTATTTATTCACTTGCACGGGCATGCTTTTGAACTGCTAAGAAGTAGTAGTATTTGTCAGGGGAGGGGGGATCATACTCTAAAATCTCTGGCTGATGCCAAGAATTGTAATGTCCATCAAATTCAAGAAGGGTCAACTTTGGGTATTCTTAACTTTTTGAGGAAATTGGTTGGTAATGATTGAAATGCTAGATAGTTTTGCAAACTATACTGGAAACATACTGCAATTTTTGGTCATCCTAAACAAAAGGCTGAACCCTTACAACATAGTGACATGAATTTGTGATACATATGCCCCGTCTCAACATTTATTTTCTGGAGCTCTGTGTTTTAGTATTATTTTCCAATTGCTGATTAGCATCTTTCCTCAAAAGGTCAGCCTAGGACAAAGTAACATTTAAAGTCATCAGAGGCAATCATCTTGATTGCTATACTTTAAATAAAAATGTTCAACTAAGAAATGTCCATTGAATATCACTTCAGTTTATGACCTCATTAAGTAAATAATCTTCTCAGTTCAAAGCCATGCTTTAGTCTGCAACATTGGCATTAGGCCTAAAAGGTCATGAGGGTTGTTTCAGTTGCAGGACCTTGATGATGAAGAATTGAGCAATATATATAGGAAATGACATCTACAGCAGGGATTGGGAAACTCTGACCCTCAAGATGTTGGTAGATTACAAATCTCTGATCAGTAGCCATGTTGGCTTGGGCCAATGAAATATGGAGTCTACCAACATCTCGAGGGTCACAGGTTCCCCTTCTCCAGTCCAGCGGTTCTCAAGCTTTTTTTCCTAGGCCACACTTTCAGAATAAAAATTTGCTCATGTCACACCTTTTTTATTGATAAGAAAGAAATACATTGGAAAACAAACAACTCCTATAACTTTATAACATAGAACACAACTACTTTATAATATGATCACGAGACACCCAGAAAGTATAAACCCAAACAGCTACAAAAGAACATGTATCATTCCCCAAATATAATTATAAACAAACCTCTTACCTACGTACCTTATGTATATAAATCCCATGAGAGGTGTGAGCTTACTTTTGCCAGGTAATCTTATTTATATTAGGTCTAATTTGAGACAAAGAAACTCTCATCTCATCAATATAAAGAAGGCTTTCTCTTTTCTCATCTTTCATATTTGTCAGAGTTTAAAAACCCTGTTCACAACAATATTTCATGGAGAACTGTAGACTAGCTCATGCTCTTGAAGAGAGGCATGGATACCGTTTCTGGTTGTATAGCCAAAAAATATGAGTTTCTTTGATTGTCGTTGAATCTCCCTGCCACACTTGGCATCCTCTCCTGCCACACTTGGCAAATTGCTTAAGAATAGTCATTGTGGCTAGTGCTTTACAGGGTCCTGCAATCCCAGTGTAGGCAACACCCTCATGAGATAGGTCCTACTCTAAATTGTCTCCCTGGGGCCATCTGTTCGGCCTCAATGTGTTGCCTTTTATGTGTATTTTTTGTTCTCTTCTCTTTGCATAACAAGGGATTGGTAGCAGCCTGTGCATGGCCGTATAGTGTATCAGCACTTCTCTGAAGCAACTGCCTTGTTCTCCACCATCTGAGCTTTCCTCGGAAATAATTAAGTCTCTAGATGCTACGATGGTGGAGAAAACTTCAGAAATGTAAACCAAACATAACTATATGCAGCAATTTATGTGTAAAACTTTATATAGCCTTAAACTATTAATACACTCAGTGTACCCCAGAGATATGTTATACCGTTTATACTGGAGAGAGGTTAACTTAAAAGCTGGAAGTATTTCTTAAAAAAAGAAGAAAGAAACACACAAATAGAATACATGCAGAACTTTTTTTTAGGTGGAATTTGGGAGATCATCTGTTCTCTTTCTCTCTGATGTAGATTCAAGTACTGTAGATACTACTGGACAGGAAGAACATAAAAGATTCATACCTGCACCATAGTGGTTCACAGATTACTGGGGCAACTCTTGAGATACAAACGACAAAAATTAATATATAAAGACATCCTTTATAGGAACAGATCCACTGCTTATACTGATTTACAGCAAGCTGTGTCTTCCTCCTCCACTAGCCAGGGTGAACAAAAATAAATCTTCAATGATAAATAAACAACAATTTAAAAACAAATAAATCTTTTTAAAACACGCTAGATCAGATTTTTTTTTTACTTTTAAAGTTCTATCAAGTTGCCACAGGATGCAGATATAAATTCTGCAGTGCAAATACATAAATTCTGCAGATATAAATATTCTGTAGTGGATAATATAACATCTCTATTTAGTTGCAAGCAGATATGTTTTACTTGTTATGGCAAGCAATATGTATACATTAGGATACCCTACTCAGTACAAAAATATAAATCAGAAATCTGGAAACTTGATTTCAATCAGAACTTTAAACTGTCCCATTTTCTTTGGGATTTAAGTCAATAACTTAAACTCCCCTGATTTAAATCAATATAACCTGATACTAGTTTCCCATAAATCAACACTGAGAATGGCCATGATGACAGGGCAAGGACAGGCTCAATAACAAGAATAATACAGGAAATAAAACAAAAGCAAAAAAAAATGTTTTTCAAAGCACCCGATTGTCCTCCCATTTAGCAAACAGTAAACTGAGAGCAGATCAAGCCTACCATCTGGATATTACTCTTATTATTTCCATCAGGCAGCTCTCATTAATTTTCTAAACCCATTCTGTCATACTCAAACATTAAAAAGTGGATTCCTTTCTCTTTGGGGCTTTCACCTTTTTAACCTGCCCTTAATTTTCCAGTAAGAAGCAGCACACTCTAGATGCAGCAGAATCCTGTGATGTTCTACTCAGAAGTAAGCCCCACTTAAGTTCAATGGGACTTGCTGCTAGGTAAAGATGCACAGGACTATATTCTTAAGACTCCAGTCCTACACACACATATCTGGAACTCACCAATGAATAGACCATGCCTAAAACTGCATTGGCAATGGCAAGCAACGATCTATTTCAAGACTGCATATATTTAAGCTAATTAATATTTAAGTTAATTAATGTGTGCAAAAAAGCAGCAGGCTGAGACTCTTGAAGAGATTGCAGTTGGCTTCCTGAGTTCAACACCCTTCTGGAGGAGCCAGAAGGACAGAGCTACCACCTGACTGTTCAATCATTTCTATTCTATCTTGGTTAGGTTTGCAAATAACACTAATGTTAACAAATGCTAATGTTAATTAATGCAAGAATAGTATTTTTCTCCTTTTTCATAGAATCATAGAGTTGGAAGAGACCACAAGGGCCATCAAGTCCAGCCCCCTGCCAAGCAGGAAACACCATCAGAGCACTCCTGACATATGGTTGTCAAGCCTCTGCTTAAAGACCTCCAAAGTAGGAGACTCCACCACACTCCTTGGCAGCAAATTCCACTGTTGAACAGCTCTTACTGTCAGGAAGTTCTTCCTAATGTTTAGGTGGAATCTTCTTTCTTGTAGTTTGGATCCATTGCTCCGTGTCCGCTGGAGCAGCAGAAAACAACCTTTCTCCCTCCTCTATGTGACATCCTTTTATATATTTGAACATGGCTATCATATCACCCCTTAACCTCCTCTTCTCCAGGCTAAACATGCCCAGCTCCCTTAGCCGTTCCTCATAAGGCATCGTTTCCAGGCCTTTGACCATTTTGGTTGCCCTCCTCTGGACACGTTCCAGTTTGTCAGTGTCCTTCTTGAACTGTGGTGCCCAGAACTGGACACAGTACTCCAGGTGAGGTCTGACCAGAGCAGAATACAGTGGCACTGTTACTTCCCTTGATCTAGATGCTATACACTCCTATTGATGCAGCCCAGAATTGCATTGGCTTTTTTAGCTGCCGCGTCACACTGTTGGCTCATGTCAAGTTTGTGGTCAACCAAGACTCCTAGATCCTTTTCACATGTACTGCTCTCAAGCCAGGTGTCACCCATCTTGTACTTGTGCCTCTCATTTTTTTTGCCCAAGTGCAATACTTTACATTTCTCCCTGTTAAAGTTCATCTTGTTTGTTTTTGCCCAGTTCTCTAATCTGTCAAGGTCGTTTTGAAGTGTGATCCTGTCCTCTGGGGTGTTAGCCACCCCTCCCAGTTTGGTGTCATCTGCAAATTTGATCAGGATGCCCTTGAGTCCATCATCCAAGTCGTTGATAAAGATGTTGAATAAGACCGGGCCCAAGACAGAACCCTGTGGCACCCCACTAGTCACTCTTCTCCAGGAAGAAGAGGAACCATTGATGAGCACCCTTTGGGTTCGGTCAGTCAGCCAGTTACAAATCCACTGAGTGGTAGCATAGTCAAGACCGCATTTTACCAGCTTCTTTACAAGAATATCATGGGGCACCTTGTCAAATGCCTTGCTGAAATCAAGGTAGGCTACATCCACTGCATTCCCCTTTTTAATTTGCTGTTGTAGCTGAAAAGCAACTAACCTCAACTGATGCTATAGGCACTAACCAATAATGTCCCCAATACTCCTACAATGCTCACTGAGGCAATGGATGAGCCAACAAACAAAACTGCACCTTTTCAGGAGTTCAATACTGTGGGCTGGATGCTATGAAACTACAGACCTGCTACAGGACTATGCTATCTGGAATGCACCACAAAAACTGTCAATTATTACATCTACCCCCACTCCAGGGGCCTCAAGAAACCAGACAATATAAGAAGACCCTGAGACATCAATCAAGGATGAACTGGGATTTTATGTCACAACACTCCTACATCATCTAGTCAGAAGCAATCCTCGTTTTCAGTGAGCTTACTCCAAGATTATAGAATTACAGTCTAAATGGCCATCTTCAAAGGTTATATGAAACACAAGGAAAAACTAATTTCCTGATCTTGCATGAAAGTAATTCTTTCCCTCTCATCATTCCACTTACCTTGTAAACAGGGGCAGGGAACCTGTGGCCCTCCAGATGTTATTGGACAACAACTCCCATCATCACTGACCATTGGCCATGTTGGCTGGGACTGATGGAAATGGGAGTCTTGAGGACAATAAGTTATCCACCCCCATTCTAAAGTATTGCTAACTTTTTTGGGGAGGGGAACAATACCACTGTGTTCCCGTTGCTGTTATATTTTAAATTATATTACATGCTTATTTGATGCAGTCTTTCAATCTTATATTTTACTGCATTCAGATTTTTAAGCCACATTCAGATCTGAAAAATGAAAGGTTTACCTTTTAAAAAAAAAGTAATGAAAAGCTCATTCTTGATACAAAACATATCAAGTGAGAATATTCTGTCTCAAGGTGTTGTGAGCTCCATGTTTTCTCATCTGAAATGTACTGGTATGAAAAAGAAAACTAATTGAAAAAAACTGCAAAAACACCTGAATAAAATTGTTTTTCCATTCCACATGATTAGGCACAGTGTGTGTAAACTCTGGTGCATGTTCTCTCATTTCTGCTGTCATTCGCTGGCATTTCCACCCAAAACAATGCATTAACAGTGCAAGGGGAGACTACCAACGGTAGTTGAACCACTGCAATCCAATGAACTTATCATCCTTGCAGGATGGAAGTGAGGTCAGGGGACCATCCTTTTCTGTTTATTGTGTGGATGCTGGTGGTGGGACTGTGAACAATTTTCCTCCCACTGGGAACAAGAGGAAAATAAAATATGCCAGTTCCTGGGCTGGCATAGTTTCATCTCTTGTTTGGTTCTGTGTTTTTTGATCCAAGCCTTCTCCTGGTGTGTCCTTAGAATACCCCAATGTAGGTAGAGAACATCTAATATCAGGTCTCTCTCTCCAAACTTGGAGGAGGAGAAGCTTTCTATGGATGCTGGATCATCATATCAGGGGCTACAGGACTGCAGGATCTGGCTAAAATCCTGTATCCACATTCTGGGAGGAAGGCTCATTGAACTTAACAGGGTTTCTTTTTGAGTAGACATGTACAAGATTGCTCTGTGAATCATACTCAGGACTTTGCAGAATAATAATAAAATACATAAATGGAGAGCTAGTGTGGTGTCACCAGAAGTCTGAATGATCGCACACAGAGTGTTGGATCAGGCTGGGATCTGCTCAGCCACGAAGATTGCAATGACACTTTGAGCAAGGCACCATGTTTCATCCTAACCTACAGTGGGAAAAGAAACATAAAATAAAATTATGCCCACTGGCCTGGGCTTCTTGGGAGAAAGAGGGAGATAACTGGGAATAAAAAAATGAATAAATAAATTTTGAATAATTTTCCATAAAAGGAAAATGCCATTTGCCAATAGATCGACAACTGTGAAAATACATTGGCTGAGGTAATAAACAGATATTACCAAATGAAAGATGTTTTGTATCATAACATGGAAAACATTTCCCCCCATATACTACAGAAGGGGATATATCTCTTTGTGAGATCCAACATACTCTACAAGCAAAGTCTGTGGAAACATCAAGGAGCGTGAAAATGGAGATGCAGGTACAAAGTCAAGATTGCTTGCTATAAAAGAATCCTTTTATAGCAGGGGGTCTTGGGGGAGGGGGATATGCATTAAAAACACTTGGAGAAACTCTTAGCGTAAAATGGCACGTGAAGTCAGATGGAAGTCAATTGCTTTCTCGCAGCTAATTTTAATCTCATCTCTGAAACTGAGTCTAGACTCATTTGCGTGGACAGGCGGAGTCCCCAGATCCTGCACGGTCCCCCCGTCATGTGAATAACGACTCAAGACAACGTGCTATGGGATTAAATTGGCCACAACTTTATTAAATTTCAAATGTGGGTAGACCTTGGCTCAGGCATTGGGCGTTCTCCCTCCCCGGTCCCAAGCCGGGGACCTAGGGAGCATCAGGGTTATCCAGTGTGTGTGGGGGGGGATGGGCCGGCTCTGGAGAACATATGTTCAAGCAGAGATGGCCACCCCCGTAACGCCAACGCCGCAGGAGGGAGCAATGACGACCTTTCGGTGTACGGCCAAAGCCTCCCTTCAGAAAAACCCCTTTAACGGGGAACCCTGGTATCGCCGCCGCAAGAGGAAGATGGACAAAAGGATTCCGCCCAAGGCCTGATACCGCCAAAGTTGTGACGTTTTGCTACAGGAAAGGCGAAACCTGCCAATGCAGGGAAATTCCTTTCCGGCCCTTTAACAGCGACCTTAACGTAGCAGCGCCCGCATACCTGTGAAGAAAAGTTAACCTGCACAACCTGTGAAGAAAAGTTAACCTGCAAAATAAGACCTTAACTGAGGGTGGGTAGGGTGGGAGAAGCTCTGGAGCCAAGTGAGGATTTCTAGGTAAGATCCTCCCTCTATTGTGTGGGCAGGTAATCCCTCCCCTACCTGGCCTGGTCTCCTTGGCAACGCTTCCCCCAGGTGGGATTGGACAACTGACTGAGGTAGGTGGAGACCTCCAGGTATCCCACCTGAGGGAAGGCAAAGCCAAGCCTATGCTGTTGGAGCCGCTCCAGATCTAGGGGCTGCACGCGTCCACGCAAAGGGCGCCCCCCATTTTAAGCGGGGAGCGGTCATTCCAGTTACACCATTGTCAAATCAGAATGTGTCATAAATGATTAAACAGGCAAACTTATGCCACAGTCCTTTACACTCTTACCTAGCCCTATGCACGTTACTTCTGAGTAGACCTGTACAAGCCTGAGCAGCCAGGATCCTTTTTTTATGATAGTGGTATAAGTTTGGGATGAGGGGAGTAGGCTGTATGCTGGCAACCCTTCTACTCTCTGGATCCAGCAAGAGTTACAAGTGTTAAAATATAAGAAAGGATTCAAATTCCTGGTGAGGGTATATAGCCTAGGAAAGGAAGTGGTTTAGCACCAGAGGGCAAATGGGTAGGCCCCCTCCCTCCCTCAACTTGTTGGTAGTTAGGTCAAGGTAAAGGGACCCCTGACCATTAGGTCCAGTCGTGACCAACTCTGGGGTTGCGGCGCTCATCTCATTTTATTGGCCAAGGGAGCAAGCGTACAGATTCCGGGTCATGTGGCCAGCATGACTAAGCCGCTTCTGGCGAACCAGAGCAGCACACAGAAATGCTGTTTACCGCCGGAGCGGTACCTATTTATCTACTTGCACTTTGATGTGCTTTCGAACTACTAGGTGGGCAGGAGCTGGGACCGAGCAATGGGAGCTCACCCCGTCGTGGGGATTTGAACCACCGACCTTCTGATCGGCAAGTCCTAGGCTCTGTGGTTTGACCCACAGTGCCACCTGCTTCCCTTGTTGGGAAGCCAGAGTGGAGAGTTAAGTGATAGGAGCTAGAAAGGAGTGGGGACAACAAGCTGGGAAGCCAGAGAGATGTTTGATTTCTGTTTGAATCCAAAGCTGTGACTATGGGGGCAGCAAGGCCCTCTTGGGGTGTTAATGCTGTGATCCCCTCCATCACAGGTTGGATATACAGTGATACCGCACATTAAGAACTTAATTCGTTCTGGAGGTCCGTTCTTAACCTGAAACTGTTCTTAACCTGAGGTACCACTTTAGCTAATGGGGCCTCCCACTGCCACTGCACGATTTCTGTTCTCATCCTGAAGTAAAGTTCTTAAACCGAGGTACTATTTCTGGGTTAGTGGAGTCTGTGACCTGAAGCATCTGCAACCTGAAGTGTCTGCAATCCGAGGTACCACTGTATGTGTAAATAAACCATGTATCATAAAGAGACCATCTCCACTGACCCTCATTCTGAAGGAAACATAATCCCTGTGTAAGCAACTAGAACCTGGAATATTGCACCACTCAAGAGTTTGGGGTGGCGTGCAAGTATATATATGTCATAATGACACTGCTTGCCTCTGCAGGTGGCAACCTCATGCAGGGAACAAATTCTAAGAAGCTGCTCTAAAACATAAACCAAGTTTAGGTCTCCCTTAACTTTACATGGGCTTGACCAAGACAAAAAAAGGACTGTGTCTCATGTACACATACACCAATGTACAGAATAACTGAAACAAGTTTATCCTGAATATAAATAAGCAGCTGACTTTATGCTTTCAGCTCTTGAAAGATTAGCTCTTACCATTTACAAGGATCTCTCAAACAAAACAAGTCCAAGTCCTCTTTGTCACTTAAATTTCAAATGAGACCTTAAACAAGGGACACAAGGGAGCTAAACTACAAGCATTAGATTCCCCACAGAGATGAAATCTTAAATTATATTGTTACACACAGTACAGTGAACACAGTGCATGCAACCAGAAAGTATATTCTATAAACACTAAGCATAATATGCACAGTATTTTGGCATCTAGTTTTTAAGTGAAAACACCATAACCCCTTGTTGAAAAACATACTGAGCTCTTCAGTTCTAAGGACTACTGATTTCTTCTAAATTTGATAAAAGTTAAACTTTACTCTTAAGGGTCACTTGGTTCATCCATGCTCATCCATACATTATAAAATGCAGAAGCAGATTCACTTTAGAAAAACAAAAAGGCACTCTGATGACAACCAAGCCCAGTTATCTGAAAGCCAAAACAGTGATGATCAATTATAGCTTACACACATAGCGTTCTCCTTCTAAAAATAAAATCCACTAATTTTTCATCATGCAACCTTTTTAAAAAAACTAATCTTTGATGCATATCACACTTATAAATTATATTTAAATTTATTTACCTATCACAGTTCCAGGAAAACCTACTTTCATATGGGGGTAAAGTGGGTGCCATTTCCCATGCGGGCAGTTACTAGTACCAATAATTTATCTTATGGATGGAGGAGGTGATGAGAACCTGACAGCAACTTGGCTCTGGGTCCCAGAAACTACAAGTCACCACCCATCCCATACGAATTCAAGACCACACTAAACATACCATGCAAGACACGATTATCTATTCTAAACCACGCACACCTTGGTCCTGCCACTGAGCAGATTTTGAGTAAAGTGAGGTCTGGACTTCGGAGGAAAAAAAGAGAAAGTAAGCAATCTCGCTTTTTGGTTCTCTTTTGTTTTATGCCCTTGTTTATTAAGCCAGAATGCAAAATATCAACTATAGCAGCGCCTGAAGTTTGTTTTCTTCCTGCCTAACGAGGAACGGAGGCCAGGGATTGAGAAGAAAGAAAGGAGACTCACTCGACTTATTACATGTGATGACCCATTAGGCTGATAACAGGCGATGCACCACAGCGTTCCATTTCAGCAGGAATCTCAGGAGTTCAAGAGAGGAAAAATAGCAGAGAAAGTCCCTGCCAACGCCTTTACAGACAATCTACGCCACCCAGTTCCTTGCACCCGGCAAGAAGGAAGGGAGCACTTGGGGTTTTTCTTAGAATCTTGGTAACCTAAAAAAAGCAGGAGGCGTTTAGATGCTGCAACTGGTTCTCTCTCTGAAATCAAGTTGGACCGGATCTCATGCACATAGCTAGCCTGTTTAGCTAAGCTACGGCGCTATCCTCGCGCTTTAAGGCTGCAATGCTACGAGGTCTTCGCCGGGAACAAGCGGGACTTGCACCCGAGGAATCACGCCGCAAGGCTCGGGCTGCGCGCGGAGCCCTTTTTTACCGGATCTGACCAATTCGCAGCTCCTACCCAAACTTCCCGCACGCCTCGGCGCCGGCTCCTTGGCTCGCTCACCTCCACTTTCCAGCAACTCTCCTGCTTAGCTCCTTCCCTCGCGCTGCGAAGCCGCTCGCCAAGCTCCGGCAGCAACCAAAAGCGGACTTTCCCCTCTCTCTCCTTTTGCCCCGCGGATGGATAGGAAGGAAGGGACGAGGCTGCGCGCTCCCCAGCCCAGGCTCCCTGCGACGCTTCAAGCCCCGGCAAGCTGCACCCTCTCGGCGGCGCGCTGCAGGTGCTTCCCCAATCCCGTCCGGGCACTAATAGGAGGAAGCCGCCCTGCCGGCTCGGAGGAGGCAGCCCAGAAACGGGGCGGGGGAGCCGGACGCCGCCCCGCGCCACCTCGCCTCAGGCGCCGCCTTCTGCGCGCACACTCGCTTGCCGCTAGAAGCCCCGCAGAAAAGGCCGTCGGGTGCAGGAGCGGCGCCTCGCCCGGCATTGCCGCGCGTTTGGGCGGGCTGCGGAGGGCGCGAGCGCTGCGTGCGCCCCAGGAGGCCGGCGAGGGCGGGAAAGCGGGCGGCTCTCTCCTCCCGCGCCCCCTGAAGGGGCTTTTGTGGCGCTTCCCCAGCTGCTACGAAGTCCTAAGCAACGAGGAGGAAAGCGCCTCGTGAGCCTAGCACTGGAGGGTCTGAACTTTTCTGGACGAGCACTCAACGTGTTGCAGATATTGAGCATAAGAAACGGCTCCTCATTGTCCACACCCATAAAAATATTCAAACTTTTACTGGCAGGACTCATTGAAATAAAGCAGAAACATCAAATGAAACGGGTCCCAAATACAATGTCCAGCATAGGCTTAGCATCTTACAAAATAGGAAAATGATCCAAGCTGATCTAAAAGCAAAGGTCTCTCTTTTCCCACAGCCTGCATACCAGCCTCCAGACTGTTTACTCTCCCTTCAGGAGAGCTTCTTTTACACATTCATTGAGTTTGGGAGAAAAGACTCAAAAGGCAATTCTCTGCAAAATGGAGATTTTGCAACCCTGTACCTCTCACATGATCTCGGGTTACAACACTCACATGTTAGTTACCAGAGAAACAACCATCAGTTAGTTTATCATTAACCTAATGAGATTTCAAAGTGCTCTCCTCGCTTTCAATATAGCCCCATGGGGAAAAAAAACCTATGCTAAACCTTTTCCCCAAAATACATTTAGCCATTTTTCATTTCTGTGTCAATTAAACCATTATACAGTACTCAACACGTGCCCAAATAAAGAAAAGCAGCCACAACATGACCATATACCTTCGCCCTGCCACATTGAACACGAAGCCATGACCAATTTCCTTCAACCTCTTATTTCAACCTGACCACGATCCTGTAGCTTTTTGTTTTAACCCCTGAGCCTGACAGGCCCCACCCCATCCCCAATGTAGCAAGTAGTTCTACAGATCTCCTGCAGATTTTAAATAGACTTTTCTTTCATAAGAGACTGAATAAAACAATTAGTCTCACTTGATGCTGTTATGTTCTCGCCTTCGTGTCACAAACGCAGTGGCCCCAGGCTCCGCAGCTCTCTCAACTGCTTTCCCACCACTCTCAAAGTCAGCTTATACAACATACCTGGAGAGTTCGTGCTGCTGTGAGACACATTCCTCTGAGAGTTCAAGCGGTTGCAGGGCATTATCTAACAAGCAAGAGACTGGGTCTGCGTGTTTTTCAATCGTTTATGAAATGCTAAGTAGGTGCCTATGACCTTTCGAGGTATTACAATTGGCATTCCAGTTCTAGCTAAAAGGAGTCAGCTTTTTGTACCATTCAACAGGAACAACTCCCCCCGTTGCTCTGGTGAACCATATCCATTAGCTCGTCCATTTGTGCGATTTCTAAAACCTTGAAAAGCCTTTCTATAATGTAGGGATGAATCACATTTCCTGCCAACACAATTTTTGCAGCCACGTTAGTAATAACTTGCAAAATTACTTACAAGTTATTACCTTCAACATACAGTAATTAAAATCAGTACGGAAACATCAAATTTCAGCAGTATTTATTCCCACTGTCTGGCTTTTAAAAATCTTCTCTTTCTCCTGTATCTCAGTCTGTTCTTGATGATACCATAAGGGCTGCTTATTGTTCTCAGGTTTGGAATCTTACCTCCTTTTGCCCATAGTTTTGTCAAGCAAGCCTTGCTGTTTTCAGTTGGTAAATATATTGAGAATTTCCTCTCTTTATTCTAGAGCCACTATTGCAAGTTTAGTTCAATTTCTTGTTATTTCCTTCACTGCTTATTAGAACATTCTACATTTGGGTCTTCCTGTTTCTACTCTTAAGCCACTGTCTTAAAATGCTCTTGGTTGGTTGATATTTTCTGCTGCTCATTCAAATATTTATACTCTCCTCTCCTCTGAACTCCCTTGGTAATTCATCTCCAGTTTAAGCTGCTTCTACCTACTGCCTACCATACTGCTCTATATCACAGGTGGGGAAGTTTCATTTTATGTGGCCTTATTCTTCCATCTCATCAAAGTTGATGAGAGTTTACTTTATCCCCAGTGTTATGGTTTGGGGAAAATAAGTTTCCTCTCCACACATACACCATCTGACTGAGAACAAATGGATAGTCTTGTCTCTGTCTCTCCAGATGCATTGTGTATGTGCTGTCTGTTCTAAAGAAAGGAATTACTTTTACTGTGTGCTTTCTAGATTAGTTGTTGTAATAAACTCATGTACAGTGGTACCTCGAGTTAAGTACTTAATTAGTTCCTAAGGTCTGTTCTTAACCTGAAACTGTTCTTAACCTGAAGCACCACTTTAGCTAATGGGTCCTCCTGCCGCCGCCGTGCCACCACCACACAATTACTGTTCTCATCCTGAAGCAAAGTTCTTAACCCGAGGTAATATTTCTGGGTTAGCAGAGTCTAACCTGAAGCGTATGCAACCTGAAGCGTCTGTAACCCAAAGTACCACTCTACTTCCAAACCCCTTCTGTGTATATATTTGAGAGTAACCATCAAACTCATTAGGACTTACTTCTCAGTAGACTGCAAAACCTGAGGTAGCCATGGTGAAATTTGAATCCTGTTGGTCTTTATTTTGAATTAGGTAAATCCAAGTAGTCTCTGTCTGCCAGCATGCAAACCCTTGGCAGCAAAAATGTTGCCCACTCCTGCTCTTTATCTTTAACCCCAGACTCTTTATATGTAACAATCTTCTAGCTAAGTCTAAGATTACTGTATTTCCTCTCCTTTTATCCCTTTCCCCTTGCTACTTTCTAGCCCTGGAATGTCCTTGTAGCCCTGAGAGGCATCAGATTCTATTCTTCTTTTTTATTTTTTTACCTCTGAGTACCTCAGGAAACAGGGACGTGGGTGGCGCTGTGAGTTAAACCACAGAGCCTAGGACTTGCCGATCAGAAGGTCGGCGGTTCGAATCCCTGCGACGGGGTGAGCTCCCGTTGCTCGGTCCCTGCTCCTGCCCACCTAGCAGTTCGAAAGCACGTCAAAGTGCAAGTAGATAAATAGGTACCGCTCCTGCGGGAAGCTAAACGGTGTTTCCGTGCGCTGCTCTGGTTCACCAGAAGCGGCTTGGTCATGCTGGCCACATGACTCGGAAGCTGTACGCCAGCTCCCTCAGCCAATAAAGCGAGATGAGCGCTGCAACCCCAGAGTCGGTCACGACCGGACCTAATGGTCAGGGGTCCCTTTACCTTTACCTCAGGAAACATCTGTTCATCCTGCCTTTCCCCAATTGACCTTTCCTTTTACACCTCTTCCTTTCCTCCTTAAAGTGTCTTACTTTTACTTTTAGACTGTAACCCTGCAGGTGGGGGCTTCTTTTTTTTTAAAAAAAATGCAGCACAATTTTAGGTAATAAATACATAAATAGCAGTCACATTAACCACTTGAAACCATCATATTTGTATCAAAGAACACCTACACAAAACAGAATAAAAGCCTGCCTGTCAAGCATTACATTTCTAGCACATAAAAGTGTCTAATCCAAATATTTGATTTAACTTTGCAGGTGTCATATATCATCTATAAGGTAATCTGAACTAAGTCGCCTTCAAAGAAGAGCGAAATGAGAAAGTTTAACTGATAGGACTTAAGTGAATATTCTCTCAGATCTTATCCAGAATAGTGGCACCTTAGTTGAGAAACTTGTGTATCACTGTAATAAAGAACATACAGAAAGTTAAATATGAGTGGCTTTTTGGTCCCATCTCCAAGATTATTTATTTCATTTATACCCCACTTTTCCTCCAACGAACCCAAGAAAGCATTCATGGTTCTCCTACCCCATTGTATGCTGAAAACAATCCTGTAAAGCAGATTCTCACCAGGCTGAGAACTGGTGAATGCTGAGCATTGCGGTTAGATGGAGATCTGAACTCAGGTCTTTCTGATTCTAGACTGACAACAACTACACCACACTGACACCTTCTGATCAAGTGCCAATAAAAAAATAAAATAATGCAACCAGTGACAGCACCAAAAAAGCTGCAAAATAAGCAGCGGATAAAGATAGATAGATAGATAGATAGATAGATAGATAGATAGATAAGATAGAACTCAAACCATGGCTTGAAATCTTTTTAAAAAGTGGGAGAATAATAGACTCTCTGCCTGGCATTGAAATGACAGCAATGTAGTTACCAGGAAAACCCTGCTGGGAAGAGGATTACAAAGTATGTGTGCCACCTCTGAAAATGCTCTTTTTCAGGTCAACAATCACCTTACTTCAGAGGGTAAGGGGATCTGGAAGAAGGCCAGCACAAGCCATTTCGCTGTCTTAGGCAAAGGTCAAGCTGTCGCCAGCCAGTGAGCAAACAGCAGCCACATGCAACACCACCAGCAGGCACAGACACTCATAGGCGCCACAACTCGGCTCCTACTGCAGACAAGGGAGCATAGAATCACAGAACAACAGAATCGTACAGGTGGAAGGGACTCCTAAGGGTCATCTAGTCCAACTCCCTGCGATGCAGGAATCTCAACTTGTGGTTCCCCATCCAATTTAAAACCCAAGCTGGACTCTGCTTAACATTGCAAATGCGCTGGTTGTTTTATTGCTGTGCCCGTCAATGAGTCTGAGCAGCTTGCTACGCAAGCATATACTGGTTTGGATTTTCAAGGTAAAACGTTTGGCTAGCAATTTACCCATATCACAGCTGAACTACTTTTGCACTTGGAGGCATACATTTTTAACATATCTTCAGTTACTTACATTCCATTACACTTTATGAAGTAGTAGGCATACAAGCACTTAAATCCAATGAACAAGTGAATCTTTTCCAAATGTTTATTGTGACAGGTTTTTATTATTATTTAAGATCTATGCAATCATAAACCCTATCTATACAGCCCTTTCTGCATTTACACACTTTCTCATATTTGCATTTGGCCTTGTGGAGGAAACTACATTCCAAGTTGGAACTGTACATTATGTAATTGCAGTTCCCACTGCTAAGGAAAGAAGCCACCATTTGGTTTTTTAAACACCTTGACTTTTAAGCCATGGGAACCACTGGAGAGATCTTACTTATTGGAGATTAATAAAACTACAGCAAACATTATTCCATTTCACCAGACATCAGAACTGAGTCCTTCTGTTGCTACTGTGGTCATAAATGCAACCACAGGAGAGAGAGAGACTTGTCTTGAATCTTCCCATTTCTTTGCAACTGTGAAAGATATAGAAATCCAGGCTATTTTTACTCCAATCATAGTGGCATATTTTTTCTTACTGTCATACACAGTAGATTTATATTTTCAGGAATCATTAAGAGATGGGGTGCCACACAGCAAATAACATATTCAAGTATGTTATAGCTATCACAATCATTTGTCCTTATCCGATAAACACAAGAATCAAATACTCAGCAACCCTGAAATAAGAAGATGAATGTTCAGTTTGGTAAACTAAAACCATACCAAATATATTTTAGCCTCTGCTTCACTTAAAGTATTCAGTCATGACAACATTCTGAGGCTTCTTGGTGCATTTGGTGTAGTTGAATTTTCATGCTGAATTGCTAGGGGAGGAAAATAACTATTGCTCAAAACTAAAAGTGCTGTTTAAACTCAGGTATTACATATTAATAAAAAAACCCTTTGTCATAATTTAGAGACTAGCAGATGGCTCTTAACCAATTCTCCTCCTCTTAGGTTGTCCCACGCAGACTAAATCTACCATTCAAGACAGATTAATTTTTCTGGTATGTGGCTGCAACTCTTAGACTGAGTTTACTAATAATACAGAGAGGTGTGAGAACCTTGCTTCAGATCCAAAACATGGAACAACAATTTGGCTGGTTTAGGATCTGACCTTTAGCAATTTTTAAGTGAACAGTATTAGGATAGAGAACACAAGCGTGTTCAGGTAGATCAAACGTATTTTCCTACCTCACAGAGTTCTTGCATATTTGCTTCTGTAATGTTCATCCCCTATAATGTTCATACACATGCACTTTCTCTGTAATTCTTACTCACAGTTCAAGCAGTATATGAGGAAAAGTGAAATCGTTTATTTATTTTATTTTATTTATGCATTTTCCAGTTTATTTTTCACATACATTCATCATCTTATCATAGTCTTGTATGGACTTCCCAACCTATCCGTCATTGACATCCTATTTCACATTCTTTGTTTTGCTGAGGAAAACTGAATTTGGTAAGGGCTCTAGCCAACTCTGTATTTGAGGGGACAGAAGTAGTGCCTCAACCAAATCTTTCCATATTTTCTCTTTCATGTCACTTCCCCAATACAGTATGTTTAAACTACTGCTGGACTATCTGGTAGTATAAACATTGGCATCAGCAAAAAAATATTATGAGAGAAATCATACACTCTGGAGTGGCAAGAATACTTCCATGGACATTTCTAGAATGTAAAGTCTTTAAAGTTTAATATGAAAGTGACCAGAGGGAGGCATCATCTTGAATCTTGCTTCCAGTGTCTTAACTAATTTATAACTTAGAATGTAATGTTTAGGACCTCCTGTCAGCATTATTCTGTTGCACACATCATTACTAAGACTAGGGATTTTTAAGGGACTCCTTTAAGATCAGAATACTCAAGGTCATCCTGTATTTCATGAAGCCTCACTCTGCTTCCAAAATTCCACGTGTTATTTATAATGAAGAGCTATTTCTTGACTTTAAGCACATTTCACAGTACACAACAGACATCCAGAGACAGCAAAATTTTTGACTACATTATTTGCTGCAAGCAAGGCAACTGACTTATTTATATTATTAATACACTACAGGACACCAAAGAAGACAACATCTTTCCTGCATTTGATCTTCATTTCAACATCAGATGTGATCACTCAGTTTATACTTATCTGAATAAACCTGGAATTTTTTATTTTTCTCCTTTGCATTGTCTGCTTCTGATTTCCACACATAAATACCTGTAGAGCAGCAGGTTGCCTTTATAATGATCATAACAGAACATTCCAAAACTACCTTCAGAGCAGTGGCAACAGATTAGAGAAGGAGACATTTAAATCAGTAAATCAGAGAGAGATGAAATACAAGCCTTATGCATAACTCAGTTTGCTCAAAATAATTGTCCTGTTGGAAGACTCTCATTTCAGAGGTCTCTGAGAATATGTCACTAGATGGCTGTGAGAGCACTACAAAAACTATGTTTAACATTATCTTCAACCTACTTGCAAAATCTTTCTCAGTTAAGGTCTAATAACATTAATTAAAATCAAAACCACAGATGAAATAAAGGTCTGCAAGCCCTTGGCAATGCATATAATATAAATACTGTACAGATGTTCATTATAATAACAAGGTTTACTTCTCTACTCTCCAAGCATAGCTAGTGATTGAACAAAATAGTCAGTTTCAGCACTTCTACTTTCAAAGAACACCTAGACCATTTTTTTTACATTACTTGGAAATTAATATATTTCAATGAATGCCTAGGAAATACCTGATCATGCAGCTACCTTGCTGAGAGTCACTGCATGATATCATATTATGTACCCTGTTGTGCTAGCACAAGCTATAATAACAAACATAACTAAATCCTCATCCAATTAAATCCGAACTCATTTTTAAAGCACTAAGAGTTGATTTCAGAATAAAAGATTACTTAGCAAATCCCATTCTCCATACTCACTTTGACTCTTTAACATGGAAAAAGTGCTTCTGGGCAAAACAAATTGGATAAATGAAAACAAAAGTTATTATTAAACCCATGTGAGTATTTTTGATCAAAATGGCAAAATAGGACACACAAAAATGTGTGTAGTACCAAGCTTCACATTTTCACTCAGAATAGCAACTGCTCAGGTTTTGAAGGAGCTCTGATTTTCTGGAAGCCCCACTTTATCTGTGAATATATTCAAAAGCACATTCAGAAGTTGGAGATCTGTGTAGCAAGCAATCAATCATTGTATGCCAGAGTCTCTGTGACTTGTATCAAATGCCAGTCAGCGCTATGCAGTCCACTTGGAAATGCTATGTTTGCTAGTGCCAGAAGTGTCCCTTATGGAATAAACAGATTAAAAGCAGCATGTGACTATAGAAAAGAATGAACACTGGAAACAATCACACTCAAAATTAAGTTTAATCTTTCAGTGCAATGGAAGCACCTAAGGTTCTTAAACTCATCTGTACATTTAGTGGGAAAGAATGTGTTTTCTAAAACTTGAGAATGAATAGCCCTTACCTGGACAAATGGAATAAAATAGGTGGGATTCCAGCTTGCTTCTGGCAATTTTTAAAATCTCAAGCATCAGTGCCCTTTAAGTACAATTCATTGCATAAATTCAACATCTGCTCTAAAAATATTGCATTTGCTTTTTTCTTCAAACCTCAAAGAAAACATTGAGCTATAAGGCTGAAAATAATAGCAATAAGAAGTATTGGGGACAGGTTGAACTCTTGTTTCCTAATAAATGCTAATGATGGAACTTGCCAACGGCTATAACTGCACCATGTTGTTATATTGGCTTTACAGAGATATTGTTGCAGCATATCAGGCAGATAATCTAGTACAAATGTTTAGAGATCAGGGAGTTTGATTTCATTAACCAGACATAAAAGGGCCACCTGGTGAAACAGATATAGAGCAGACACTCTGTATGGTGTAGACTAGGCCCACCATCCCTTCTATAGCCCCATAGCTTCTCAAAGCATGTGAAATTTTGTCCTCTCCAAAGACTGACTGGGATTTTTGCCTCTACAGCTCAACTTAGAAGCCACAATGAACATACGTGACAATCTTCTATGCATCATTTGCACTTCTCACCCTACAAATTCTCTCTCTCCACCCCTCTATTTGTCTTATTAGTTGTTCACAGTAAAAGAATCTCTAAGTGGCTTTCAAAAAATTAAGAGCCAAAGAAATAGCATGAAAATTAAAAGGCTACATCCAGTGGCGTAGCGTGGGGGGTGCCAGGGGTGCCGGCCGCAGCGGGCGCAACATCTGGGGGGGCGCGCTCGCTGCCTCCGGAGTCGCCGAAGAGCCTCGGGCGCAGGCTGTAGCGGAGCCGCATGTCTCGCGGAACCGACGAGCTGTGCGCGCGTCCAGGCTGAAGGCGCCCGGTAGGCAGCGGCTCTCAGCGCTCGACGCGGAGGACGCGCCAGGCAGCCCCTCCTCACAGCCCCGCCTCCGCCGCTGCTGCTGTAGCTGCTGGGCCGTTGCATTTTCCTCGCCTCTCTGCCCCCCTCCTCCTCCGGGCAAGCAGCGTCATTTGGGCGGCAGCGCCAGCGGCAACTCGCAGGTTAGGGGTTGGGGGGGCGCAAATTACTTGCGTTGCCCCGGGTGCTGACAACTCACGCTACGCCGCTGGCTACATCACAATAAAACGAGTGCAATAAACATAAACAGAACCAGCAAAACAACAAAACTTCAGAAGTAGAAAATAGGTATCAATAAACAGCGGAAACAACACAACTTGGTGACAAAAGGCTGTTAATGATAGCGCCAGGCAGACTTCACTGAAATGAGCATTCCACAAAGAGAGAGAGAGATACAACAGAAAGAGATTTCTCCTTTGTTATCATCCTCTGAACCTCCCTCAGAGTGAACATTCTATCTGCATGCTTGTCTGGCCTGGTGTTACACTGAGTAAATGGGTGGGCACAGCTGAGCTAGACCAAACCCACCTAGACCTCAATGACACACGTCTCCTTCAGTGGTCAGATTATTGGTGGGCATGGTCTTATTATTGACCCATCTGGCATTAAGCAATAGCACCACCAAATCAGAGAGCTCAGCAGATACTTCTGGGGAAATTGGTGAGGGGGCCTAAGAAAGAGATGATGCTAAGTATACAGACCTTCAGCTTTTCAGTGGTGGAAATAAGCATGGAGATACTATGCTCAGATAAGAATGATCAGACCCATCTGTAAGACTAAATAACAGTCTTATTGTTTCTCATCATTTTTCTGAATACCATTTAAATAGTGTAAGTCATTTAATATTCATTAGCAGCTGAAAATGTGGCTAAAATGTTAGCGAGCTGAAATATCAATTATTGTCCACTTTGTTCCTCTTCCTTGTATTTAATCTAGGTGAGGCTAACACTATTAGGAAAAAGATGACCAGAAAGGCTAGAGCTAGATTAAGTGCTGCATTAGGTACAAAGCAGACTGCATAGAGTATCTGCCTCCATTAATCTCTGCTCAAGCTCAGGTTCTCATAACGCTTCTGCCATGGTGTTTGGACTCAGCTGAGCCTGGACACCAAACCTAAGGAGGCCTCATCTGAAGAGAAAGAGCAGGGCCTTACTGCATCCCCCACCCAGACTTGAATTGTGTGGAATCAATACCCTTTGAGGGTGACTTCCCAGGTAACACCTTGCAAGAGAGGGGTGCAATATGGAGGGACCAAACATTCCATGACAGGACTTCTCATCTTCAGTGCCAGGAACCCCCAAAGCAGAAGCAGCAATGGATTTGTGCCAAATATCAGCATCAGAGACGTTTGGCAGCCTGAGGCTTCTCCATCCTTAGTCCTACCTGGGGGGAAGTGACAAGCACTAGTCTATGGCGCTGTGGTCTAAACCACGGAGCCTCTTGAGCTTGCTGATCGGAAGGTTGGCGGTTCGAATCCCCACAATGGAGTGAGGTCCCATTGCTCTGTCCCAGCTCATGCCAACCTAGCAGTTTGAAAGCACGCCAGTGCAAGTAGATAAATAGGTACCGCTGCAGCGGGAAGGTAAACGGTGTTCCCGTGCAATCTGGCTTCAGTCATGGTGTTCCATTGCACCAGAAGCAGTTTGGTCATGTTGGTCACATGACCCGGAAAGCTGTCTGTGGACAAACACCGCCTCCCTAGGCCTGAAAGCGAGATGAGGACCACAACCCCATAGTCGCCTTTGATTGGACTTAACCATCCAGGGGTCCTTTACCTTTTACCTATGTTCTGGATCAGGACTGGTTGAGCTCTAGGAAGAGATCAGGCAGCTGGTCCATTCTTCAGTTTATGCTTGTTGGTTGCTAGTGCAACAACTCCATGAGAACAGCTGCCTTGTCCAGCCCAGCAAACCCAGGTCCTGATGAACAGCTCCTCAGCAGGTCTAGTGTACACTGTACCTGTTTTTGTTGCTCAGTTCATGCTGGACAGCTCCCTGGCTAGTCCAGGTCTTCTTGCTTGATAAATACCTGACCTGTGTGCTTTTGTTTTCCTTCAGCACTGGGAAAAGGCGGGTGTCTGACACAAGGCCTCTTCTCCATGCAAAGCCTGCACCAGAACACCTCAAACTACAAGGGGAACCTCATGTGATTAACGTTGCTCCATATAAAAATGTTCTGTGCACACAGGTCTGAAAAATGATGGGTCCCCTTGTTAACAGTCCTGTGCGGCACCTTTAGCAATAACCAACTCAGGCCGCAATCCTGTACATACTTATCAGGGAGAAATCTCTATATAATTCAGCAGGGCTTACTTCTGAATAATATACAGCTTCTTTAGCATAAACCCACCCTAGGTTCACCAGGGACAACTTCTGAACGAAAGTAAGACACTCAGCTGTTAAGTTAGGTGCTATTTGTAAAATTGCAGTGCTCAAATGTATACAAGTAGCTTTGCAGGGGAAGATGATAGGGAGAAAACCAGAACAACTTGGCCATACCCCATAACTTGTTAGCAGCCTCACCAGGCCCAGTGGGCACCAAAAACCACTGAGTGTGGCCAATAATGATCAGCAGCACCTGCAAATTAGTGGGGGTGTGGGGGTGTATTCCAGTTCATATAAGTACCCACCCAAAAATCATCCTGCTTAGAATAGCAAAAACGTTTTGCACCAGTCCAAACATAAGGACATCAGGCTCAACCGTACTATCATCAGGTTTGGTGTGTAACACTTAAAAAAATAAAAAATTAAGCCTGACACTGAACATGCTGTTTGAAATTCACACCGGTTATTGTAATGATTAATTTTGAGTCGTTAAAGGTATCACTTCGCTTGCTCTGTTTTTCAAAGGAAAAAACCCCCACTGTGACAGTTTTGAGGGGCTTAATGATAACATTGACCTTGAATGCCAGATTGCTATATACAGTAGTCTGCAATCTGAGGAAAAAAGATGCAGCAGCTTGTTGAGTCTAAAGACAAGCTTTGTACTTATTTTATGCAGTGAACAACAGAATGTGGAACTGACTTCATCAGGAGCCCAATTAATGTTGCAGCATTCATTTTTTTTCAACAAAAGACAGCCATTAATAACAAGTTCTGCTTACATGCACAAGTGCGGATGTGACTGGACTGTACAAACCAAATTCCTCAACTTATATGTGTGTCCTGTGCCTTGCTTCTACAGAAATGTATCAACCTTTGCTTTAATGACTCTTGAGAGTCCCATGGACTGCAAGAAGATCAAACGGATTCATTCTTAAGGAAATCAGCCCTGAGTGCTCACTGGAAGGACAGATTCTGAAGCTGAGGCTCCAATACCTTGGCCACCTCATGAGAAGAGAAGACTCCCTGGAAAAGACCCTGATGTTGGGAAAGATGGAGGGCACAAGGAGAAGGGGACGACAGAGGATGAGATGGTTGGACAGTGTTCTCGAAGCTATCAACATGAGTTTGACCAAACTGCAGGAGGCAGTGGAAGACAGGAGTGCCTGGCGTGCTCTGGTTCATGGGGTCACGAAGAGTCGGACACGACTAAACGACTAAACAACAACAACAAATGCTATATATTTGTTGTTAGAATTGTAAAGCCATATCTTCACAGAGTACTTGTCAGACATGACCTATCTTCACCCCAGAGGATCAGTAAATGGTGCAAATGGAAAGATTATGTATGAAGAGCTGTTGCTGTAGGGAAAATGTGCCATGAACAATCATCTCATCATTTAATCTTTGGCCTTATCAAGCGAAGTATACAAACAAATGTATACGAAGAACACTCAGATTCACAGCAAGAATGGGGGAAATGGAAAAGAAATTGGCTAATGCTCTGTTCCTTACGTATTCCTAAAGCTGCAGTGACACTAAAGGGGTAGAAAGGGTGCAAAATCCTGGCTCTTTCACCCTGTCTTTTGAGAGAACCTCAATAACAGCAGTAACTACTGTATAGAATAAACAAATAAGTGTTCTGCACCCAACCCCCTCATACACACAGTGTGTATGTATGTATGTATGTATGTATGTATGTATGTATGTATATGTGTACACACACACACACACACACACAAAACAAAGTGGCCACTTTAGGATTCAGACCCTATTTTGCCTTTCATTTTCTTTTGTCACCCCACATTTTTGTTCTTGGGCTGCTTCTGGCCATTTCCATTTTCTGGAAATGATCCAGAGGTCTTCCTACAGAAGAGGAATTAAGTGCAAATAATTAATTTAGGTCAAGACAATATGCATTGTTACCCACTGGCACTTTTGAAGTTAGTTTGCATAGGATGTGAGACTAAAGGAGACATTAATAATAATAATAATAATAATAATAATAATAATAATAATAATAAATTTTATTTATATCCCGCCCTCCCCAGCCGAAGCCGGGCTCAGGGCGGCTAAGAACACTAAAATAGTGCAACATTATAAAACATCATAAGAATTAATTAAAATCAAAATTGATGGCAACCATAAACTAAAGTATTGTAAAGATTGCCAAAGGAGGGAGTCAGGCTGTGCCCTAACCAAAGGCCTGGTGGAACAGCTCTGTCTTGCAGGCCCTGCGGAAAGATGTCAAGTCCTGCAGGGCCCTTGTCTCTTGTGACAGAGCGTTCCACCAGGTTGGAGCCGCAGCCGAAAAAGCCCTGGCTCTAGTTGAGGCCAGCCTAACCTCTCTGTGGCCTGGGACCTTCAAGATGTTTTTATTTGAGGACCGTAAGTTCCTCTGTGGGGCATACCAGGAGAGGCGGTCCCGTAGATACGAGGGTCCTAGGCCGTGTAGGGCTTTGAAGGTTAAAACCAGCACCTTAAACCTGATCCTGTACTCCACCGGGAGCCAGTGCAGCTGGTATAGCACCGGATGAATGTGATCCCGCAGCGAAGACCCCGTAAGGAGTCTCGCTGTGGCATTCTGCACCCGCTGGAGTTTCTGGGTCAGTCTCAAGGGCAGCCCCACGTAGAGCGAGTTACAATAATCCAGTCTGGAGGTGACCGTCGCGTGGATCACAGTGGCTAGGTCAGGGCGAGAGAGGTAAGGAGCCAACTGCTTAGCTTGGCGGAGATGAAAGAATGCCGCCTTTGTTATAGCTGCAATCTGCGCCTCCATGGAGAGGGAGGTATCGAAGATTACACCCAAACTCTTAACGGACGGTGCTGGCAGTAATTGCACCCCCGCAAGAGATGGGAGTTGGCCCCTCAATCCCATATTGTCCCGTCCCAGCCAGAGGACCTCTGTCTTCGAAGGATTTAACTTCAACCGGCTCCCACGTAACCATCCAGCCACAGCTTCCAAGCATCTGATCAGTGTGTCTGGGGCCGAGTCAGGATGGCCATCCATCAACAGATAGAGTTGGGTGTCATCAGCATACTGATGGCAGCCCAGCCCAAAACTCCGGACAAGCTGGGCGAGGGGGCGCATAAAGATGTTAAAAAGCATCAGGGAGAGAATCGCACCCTGAGGCACTCCACACACCAAGGAGTGGCGGGATGACAGTTCCCCCCCAAGCGCCAAGTGTCTTTTGCTAGCCTTGTTAGCCTAGCGGGTGATTGGAGTCCTTTCAGTAGTGTGTGTGAGGATCAGTTTCCCTTCCAGCACACTGAAGACTCACCATCACTTGGGTTATGTCTGCACTGAATTGCAAAACTTTATTTGGTATCATTTTGGCTCATGTTACTCACAACACAGTTGCCTTCAGATCTGTTCTTCCCAATGCCAGCTAAGCTTTATGTGAAAACAAGGCTTTTAAGACATCCTTGCCAAACTTCCTAGTTCATTCTGCTTAAACCATCAGTTTTTGATGTTGATAAATTCTTATTGGGTCTGAGATGTTCTGGAATTCAACTACTGACCTCATGATAAAAGGCACTTGCCCCTTCCAATTTCTACTGAGCTGTATCAGATGCAGACATAGCATTAATCTAGCTAAGCAGTTCTGTTGAGACAAGTTTTATATTCTTTTTTGCTTCTTAAAAACCGCATCCTTATATTCCACCAGGGGTTTATTTTTTGCCTACTGCTGCAACATTGAGCAGACATCTTCACTGAACTGTTCACAGTTACAATTGAGAGCTTATGCTGAGAGGCACCAGCTAATTGAGAAACCAACCGTGTGTATGAAAAATGTAAATGAATTCTGCCAATGTGCTTTGACAAAGTTCTACACTGGTGCCTCACCACAACCATAGGGTAGACATAGGATAATGAGTTAAACCAGGAAATAACACTGTTAATGTTGGCATGTCTATCTGATTTCCTCCTGTTTCCCCTTATAACACCTCCTCCCCCAGTAAATAATTGTGTGAGACAAATTAGCTTTCATGAGGAATGTTTTGTTGTTGCATTTAATGACAACTACGATGAAAATAAGACTCCTGTGCTCTGCATGGCTCCATGCTAGGCAGGGACTTGGTGAGCGGATCTTCTCTTGGTACAATATTGCAGAAGGAATCTTTCTCTGCCAAAATTCTCCCTGCCATGTGCTTCTGGGATAGGCTGCACAGCTTTTGACATTCACATTAATTTGTAGAATGATCAGTTTTACTGAAAGCACAATGTTCTTATATTTTTCTACCTGAAAATGATGAACAGTAAGCATAATTAAAAAACAAAAACAGGGCAAAAGACAGATGCTGCTTAAAATCCAGCGCTACCACTGAAAAATAAATAAGTATTCTAAAAATACATTTGACAGTAAGTCTGTTCCAAATGGAATTATTAACTTCAACTTTAGTCCTTACCAATTCCAACCCAGCATGTAGAAATTCTTGTTGCAAGTTTGGATACTTCTGCTTTACTGGATTCTGCTCTGGATTTCCTGGTTACACTTCCCCAGGAATGTCTTCCAGATTAGATCTCTCCCACTTGGCATCAATTTCTTATCTAGAATCCAGTTTTGGGGACACAGTCTCTTTGAATCTTCTTAGGCAATCTGATGGCAACATTATAATCTCCATTTGCTCTATAAGGAGATTGAAAGTCTGCAAGACCAAACCAGTGGCCATGGGGCAAAGACAACCCAGCCACTTCTGAAGACCCCTGGAGTGAAGGTGCCCCTACCAACTGTCTTCAGGACTTCACCCTCTTAAAACAACACCACCGCTTTGTAATTCAATGGCAATGCAATACTGAAGAACACTCTCTTGCCCCAAAGATCTTTCCTGGACACTTGGTATACTGTACTGGGAGTTTATTTGCAATCTGAGGTTATGGGTGCTTGCTAGCTCTCATTTTCCTGGTCTGCAAAGCAGTCCTGCCCTCGCACATCACAGAAGAGTTCCATCACCCTGCCATAGGTGGTGGTGGGTTCTGGCACTACCCTTCCCCTTTATGGTGTTGCTGCTACAGTCCATTTGCTTAATCTCCTTCTGCAACATTTTGGCTGTGCGCTAAAGCATTGGTGAGGAAGGAGAGAGGGCAGCTAGATTGCAACAACTGCACAGCTGTGAAAGAAACAGAAGAATATCAGAGTGCTTGGGAAAGTACAGAAAAGGTCAGCCAAAGCAGTCTGGTACTTGGCACTCCCCCCCTTCCCCTGCTAACACAGGTATAGTGTTTGGATATATTTTTTCAGTTCAGAAGAAAGACATGATGGACCGAGGTTTGTAAAAGAACTAGCTGGAGGGAATGAATATAGAGAAAAGTTGCTCCCCAGACCTAGAATTCAGGGCCATCCAGTGTTAACTGCTCAGCAGGACAGGCAGAAGGAAGAAGTTATTCATATAGCACATGAATAACTTATGGAGTTCATTACTTCACGTTGTATGTTGACGGCCATTAGCTTAGCAGGCTTCAGGAAAGATTAGGGCAATATTAATGGACCAATCAATCATCGTTATTAGCCACGATAGCTAAGCAGAACCTTGATGTTCAACATAATATCATCCCCACTATTTCTAATGCTCATGTCTGAGTACTGCTGCTGTGGTCAAAATCCACCATCCACACCTAATACAAAGGTGGGGGAAAGCTAAATGAGGTGGACTGCTAAAATAGTCCAGTAAGCGGGAGGAGTAAGTATGCTCATTGGCCGCAAAATTCTGATTGACGGACTGGGGGAAGGAATGGAAAGCCAGGGGGCTGGAGTAGAGTATCCTGGAAAAGGGACTGTCTGGTTGGTATTTTGAAAGGGAACATATTCCACACTGCAAATTTTGGTTGTACCTCAGATTATCTAATGTCGTGGGCAAAAAAAACCAGGAAGGCTATCACCATTAATTCCTTGTGAGCTTTCTGGAAGAATACGGGTGGTCACTGCTGAAATGTTGGACTACATAATTCATATGTTCTTAGCAGACCCTTCAACTTGCTGCATGGTGCTTTGTCAACCTTAAAGCTCTGGCAATATGAAATTCTGAACAGGTAGACAACACTTGGGTTTAAAAAAAAGCTTAGCAAGAATTTGGCAGGGAGAAGTAGAGGAGTTAGTTACACTGGCAAGGTTAAGCTACGCCACGAAAAGTCTTGTTGTAATTTTTATTATAAAACTATTTGGGTTCCAGTCCAGTCTCTTTCTTACAGTGCCATTAGGGAGAAGCAGCTCACTTGCAAATGTTGCTCTCCATGCGTGAGAGAGAAGGTCCTGTACTTGGCAGTAAAGTATTCATACGTATGGGAGTTACAGGCATGGGGAGAGGATAAACTCTCGGATGTTTAAATTAAAAATGCATTATTTTTCAAGTTATATTTTGAAATGGTCCTTGGAGAGGGAAACTAGGAAACAAAAGTAGATTCGTTTTATGTAATGTGTATTTTTCTCAAACTACTTATGATTGCCCCAGGAGAGGAAAATTGTTGGCTATAATAATAATAATAAATTAATTACCTGCTCATATCCTATCTATCTATATCTATCTATCTACAGTGGTACCTCGAGTTAAGAACCTAATTCATTCCAGAGGTCCATTCTTAACCTGAAACTGTTCTTAACCCGAGGTACCACTTTAGCTAATGGAGCCTCCTGCTGCCGCAGCGCTGCCACCACAAGATTTCTGTTCTCATCCTGAAGCAAAATTCTTAACCCAAGGTAATATTTTTGGGTTAGAGGAGTCTGTAACCTGAAGCGTATGTAACCTGAGGTACCACTCTATCTATCTATCTATCTATCTATCTATCTATCTATCTATCTATCTATCTATCTATCTATCTATCTTTGTCAGCTTTCAGTTGTTAGTTTAGCTAACTGCGTAAGCCTCCTATACATGTCTAGTCACAAGTAAATCCCATGGACTTCAAAGGGCTTCACTTCCAGGTAAGTAAATATAGGGTTTACAGTCTTAGACTTGACAGCCACTAATATAAACGAGAACATGGTTCCTAAACACAGCCAGCTCCGAATTAGGCGTTCTTGTTAAACGCTGACAAATTATTTATAGAGAGAATTTTCTCATTATACATTCAGATGAAAGGCTTTGCAGTGCCCATTGAAATGTTTTCCTAGGAATAATGGCTGATCAGGTACTCATTAGTATCATGGAGAAAAAGGAAATGTTGAAAGGTGAGGGGGGGGAGTGAGCAAATTGATGCTTCTTAAAAATGCTTTTCCCTCAGTTTAGAAACACTCATTGACTAAAAGCCTTTCTCTTTGTCCTTTGTATGGTATAATCAAAGCTATTTAAAACCGGAGCTTTACAATAAGAGCCATTTAACACAAGCAAACCATTTTAAATCTAATATTAGGACTGCATGGAAACATGTAAGAACATAATCATGTGGCGTTTGTGATACCTTTTTTGTGTGTGCAAAACTTTTCTGTAGCATTCAAATACCCATTTCCTGGTTTGAGCTGTGTGGCGGATGATCCTTGCTCTGAAAAGTGTGGTCAAAATTAAAGGGTTCAGGAACTTGGACGGGACCAAATTTCATAAAATCATATGCAGACTTTACTAAAACAAAACTCTACAAGAGAGAAAAACTCCAAATAATTACACAGATTAAAATAGCTCAGGAGGTTAGGAAACAATGAATGCTAACTTATCCAGCTAATTAACATAAACACTTACACTTAAATCTCAGTAGGCTGAGCAACGGAACATGATGCTGCCCAAAGCTCAAATAGACATGGACCTCAGCTTGGTTGGCTGCCAAGAGCTCCCACCAATCCAGGTTTTATGGGAGCTTAGACCATGGCCGTTTACCTCTTCTACCCAGTTACCTTGTGACACCGACCTTGATGCCTAACAGGAGACAGGTATAAGCTCATTATTTCTGAGGTTCTAACTCATTCCCATAAACCACTTAAAGGGGTGATATCACCACCACCTGTCAGATCACTGAGCTCATTGTTGTTGGAATTAATCTGAGCCAGAAAATTTGCTTCTTATGCCAAAGCATAGCTCTTTGCAACCATGAACATGTGCAGAGTGCTTCCCTCTTCCCTACTAACTAGCCACAGTCAGGCATTTGAGGGACATTTATCTAGGTCAGAAGGCAGAGATGGCCGAAACCATTTAGCGCCTGGGATGGAAAGCTGATTGGAGTCCTCATAACAGTAAAAGCCTGTCACCTGAGGCAACCCGCCTCATCTTGCTACCCTTCTCAGAAGATGTGGCTTCAGATATAGTTCTGCCCTGGTGCCCAGGCTAGGGCATGCAGATGGAAAGAGTTCCTGACCTTTTTTCTTTTTTCAAAAGCAAAAATTAAAATCATTACAAAAGAAAGAAAATATTTTCTTTCTTTCTATACCATGCTATCAAGCATCCATATACCAAAGTCAAATATGCTTTAAGAAACATTATATAACTTATTATTGGGTGCCCTTAGTTACTGTTACATTTTAACAAGAATGTAAAATTATATGAGTGAAAACAACATACAAGGTTGAACATTGCCTAAGAATCTTACATTCCAATACTTAACAAACTCAATTTTTCAGTACCTTTGATGCAACTTTAATAGTAATGTGGAAGGCAGAATTGCAAAGCTAGCCACCATCAGGAATCGTTCCTGGTTGATCCTACCAAAGGAGAGGCACACTGGGCAGAGTCAAAATTGCTCCAGGTTTGAGCTCCCACATCCATGTAAACAAGAGACCTCTGCAAACCAACCTGAGCTTGTTCCAAGAGGGTATCTGGCCTCAGTGCCAAGTTCATTTGCTCAGTGCTCTGTGGAGATTTCCCTTGGTCTTTCAGGCCTGAGATTAGCAGGCTCATCACAAGCAGCACTGACAAAAAGGGCGACTTGCACAAAATAGATCCTCTTCTCCAGGGAGAGGGCAAGGTGTTGTTACCTCTTTATTGTAGCTGCTCCCACACGCTTACAACTTCTGGTTTGTGCACATAACGCTACAAGCAGCTGTGAGGAAGGTGTTGCACTCTGGGTATAGGAAGAGGTTTGGTATATGACACAAATGCACCAAGCGATAGCTGTTGCTACTGAAAAAATAATAATCATGAAAGAACTGCATAAATATAATTGGATTGAATTGATGGTGCTCACAGAGCATCCCTTCAGGCTAAAAGGGAGGGGGGCCTGGGCTGAGCCGCTGCACAGCATGGCAAGTTCATTAATATTGCAAAGCTACAGGCATACGAAGGATGCTAGTTTGAAGAGTCTCAATAGTAACATAATTAAAAGCACAAGCTTTTTTATGCTGTTTCAATGTATTACTAACTATGATAGTTTTCACTTTGTTGTAGATTTAACATGGCCGTTCCACTAAGCACATGGCAGCGGTTTTGCACGCCACTGAAAACATTATCATACCAGGTTAACCAGTGGCACAGGAAACCATGGTTTGTGCTCGTATTGAAGTGAGCACATTTTGGGTCCTATATTTAGACATAAAATGGCAGTGACAGGGATGAATGCTTTTGAAGTTTCCCCTCACAATAAAATGTTGTTCAGCCTTGTGGAATAAATTCTCGTGGATGTGTTTTTTTAATCATTATTTATTAACTCGTGTTTTAAAAAGAATCGTTTTAAACATCCCAAAGTACTTTACACATTAAAATAACTGCAGAAACCAACTAAAAGCTAAAGCAAACGTATCACAGGTACACAATGAAAAACAATTTAACAAATTAGCTACTGAAAACAGAATTGGATAGGGGCAGGGAGTGTTGACCTGCCTTTAAAAGGTTAGCTCAGCCATAAAGACCAGTGAGACTTGATTGAAATGTTTCTGATTTTAAACAACATCTAAATAAACAAAAATAATAAAATACTATATACTCTGAGGTTATGACTATATGTTTATACGGGATCAAATAGAAAGAGTATGTGAGGAATAAGAAGATGTATTTACACTATGTCTTCCTCCTTAAAAAGTTGGCTTTTAAATGTAAAGACTGTCGGATGTAATCCACTGAGAGCAGTCAAGTACAACATTCCTTTCCCCCCTAGAGTGGACATGCAAGGGAATGTTTGGTCCAACCAGTCGAAACTTCCTTTTCCTCCTGGCCTGGAGCATCCTTCCTTGCATGTGACTAGTGGGTGGGCATGACCAGGAAGACCTGGTAGAAGGCCAAGGCATGCTGCCACCATCTCTCCTTTCCATCTTCCTTTTGTCCTGCGAACTTCCTGGAATGAACTGCTGGCTGCCAGCCAAGCAGTCCCCCAGGTCATCTCCCTTATGGGATAAACCTGTTAGTATAAGTTTGTAACTTTAAGCATTAAACCTGCCTTCAGGGATCACACCGTACTCCGCCTGATCATGAGTAAACTTTCTTTTTGTTACTTATGAATAAGACTGTGGTGTATTTATTCTTTTAGGAGGGATTCAAAGGGTCTTACCAGGAAAATATTAGAACACATTTCAATCTGGACAAGCCAGATTGAATTGCGTATTGTTTTAAGAAACTCACACGAGTTTGCAACAAGTTTTCTTCTGTGTAAAGGGGAATGCACTCTGCTAAGTAAAGGAGCGCAAGTTAGGAAGGCTATTAATAAATATATCCTCTCCTGCCACCCTGAACATTCCCACAAAGACTGAAGGCAGAAAGTGTCAAGATAGTGTTTAATTGATTTTCACATTTTTGAAGAAGAAAAAAATATACTGTTTAATTGGGATTTAACCAAGGGTTCACTTCCTCCCATTAAAATAATCTCTCTCAGATGTAAGGAGGGAAGCTTGGGATCCAACCCACAACCCTTCAGAGACACAGAAGATGTTATTTTAACAGAGACATTCTGAATTGACTGATAAGGAGAGAAATGACAGGAGTCCAAGCAAGGAAGGAGAAAATTGCAGCAAAGCAAGAGATGGCCATGACATGACTAAGGTTTTATATTATGCCTGCCTCATGTGAGGAACAGAGTCCTTGAAGGGTACTTTTAATTCACTTCAGTGAGGGATAGAGTCAGGTGAACAATGAATTGCTGTGCAAATTCTGCACTGACAAGATAATAGAATTGGAAGCGAGAAGCACAGAGACTGAACTGGAAGTTAAGCCAGGAGAAGGCTCTCCTCAGAGCTTTTCCTGAGGTAAAAAAATCATGTATGGGAATGTCTCTGTGCTAAAATCTTTCCATTTTTCAAGTCAGGATGGCTGAGAAGAACATATAATCTCCATACTTTCAAACTGCATTGTACATTTAGTCCTCCAGAACACCATTTGATTTCACGGCTCATTTTTAATGCAGTCAAAGGTGGCAGGTTGCTGGTTTAGCTCCAAAACACCTTGAAGTTGAAGTGCGATTACAGCACCAGACTCAGGTTAACAACTTCCATTCACCCGCTTTAGAAGCCAAAGAATGCTAGGATAATTGTGCCGTGCGGCAATTACAACTAATTATTGTTGTTGTAGTTTTAACAAAGAAAATCTCCAACTTCATTTTAACTGTAGGCAGAAATAATACGTTTGAGTGGAATTAACTGAAGGTTGCTCTTTAAAAAGCTGAATGAGGCTTTATTTTAATGCAGTCAGACAGAGTACATTATGAACTGACAAAAGGAAGAAACTATATGAGAAAGTTGAGTAAGAAAAACAAAGTTCTTTAAAACAGCATCATCGTTGCTGTAAGCCACCCTGAAAACTCAGCTACAGGAAGGCCAGTAAATAATATTAACAAATAAATATTACTGGTTATGGCTGCCGGCTGCCCATTCTTTTGTTAGGCAGGTTCCTGGTTACCAGCGGGAGCTAATGGTTAGGAACTGTTCTTCTGCTCCTTGGGAATGTCTCTCAATTTTTGAATGAGATACAGTACTCATCAGAACTAGAGGAAGGGGAGAGGGCAACATTGTTGGCTCTAGTGAAATGGGGGCCTTGCACGGCCCTAATGTTTAATAAGCGCTTTAAAGCATAATTTGGTCAGCGGTGAGACAGAGGGCTGGAGGAGGAGCCATCAGACAGAAACTCTTGTATGCATTGTCTACTTCATCCCCCTCACAACCACATGTTTAATTAGGGTTTTAAACTATAATTAAACTTACAATTGGCAATGGTGGAAGGAAACTGCTCCCTCTTTTGACAGCACCAGATCGTTCTGTGTAGACCTAACCTGGGGGTCCAGGCCTGCCTATGCAAATCTGGGATCAGCCCAACTTGACTCAGTTTGGTTCAGGATCTGGGATTTGTTTGGACCAGATGCAGAGCCATACATTTCATCTCTTGTGGATATGAGAAATGTATAGAAATACTGTATGGCTCCAGTCTTACTTGGCAGTAAGTCTCATTGAAGTGGCGAACATGTTTTAATCCTTTTTTTTACTGTAATTTTGAAGAGATTTTTAATTGCTTTTTATTGATAATTTTAATATTCCATGTAAACCACTTAGAGGTTTCACTACCATCAAGCAGTATACAAATTTTGCTAAATAAAAATAAAATTGGAGTCAGCTGCACTTACTTCTGAGTAGCCACGTTCAGGATTGCGCTGGATAAATAATAACAATAGACATCAACAGGGATTAGAGAGCTTCCAGTGATTTGGCTTCCAAGGGTGGTTGAAATCCCTCCTCAAAGATGAACACAATGGACATGATCCAGCCAAAGTTAAGCAGTTTTAAAATACTGTTGATTTCAGTGGCAGAGAATTAAACTTAAAACACATGCATACCTCTCCCATTAAAACCAGTAGAACGAAATTGTGCTTCCCTTTAGCTGGTTTGTGCCCTTCACTGAAACATTCACATATGGCACAAATGCTGCCTAAGAGGCACATTTAAGCTTCTCACACTTATTTCAAGCCATAATAATCTAGCTTTCATATATCACTAATAATATCCATACATAATATTATTTTAAAGCTGGCTCTTCTCTGGTTGGCTTTCTTTATGAACAAGGAGCCTTTAACTAGGAAAGTGTTGGGGGGTGGGAATTTTTTCAGAGAACCATCCTTGATCATTCTCCTGCTGATCACATTTGCAGGTGTCAGAAAGATTGATGAGATCATAAATAATAAGGGTGGACTTGCTTATAAAAGAGATCTGAACTGTCTTTCAAAATGGCCGCAGCCAAATATAGCCAAGGTCATACGGGCAGAGAAAGTAACTCCGTCCAGAGTTCTTCCCTCTAACTTACCTGTGTAGTCGATGTCGCTGCTTTGCCAGCATTCTGAAGGCTTTTGAGGTTAAGGAAGGAGATGTCAGAATCAGGCCACCTTTATAGGGCCAAAAGAACTTCCCATAGGTAGAATACATTGGAGTGTCTGGCAATGGTGGAGACCATTGTTCTGCTCCATTTTGCTTCTGTTCACCTGAATATGGTTGTGGCTTGAGTTACTTTCTGCTTGGGCACTTCTACACTATCACATTATTATTATTTTTGCAGGGGGTGTTCAAATCCCATACTACATACCCTCCAATGTTTCTCTGATAGAAATAGGGACGTCCTATACCATAATAATAATTTTATGATTTATACCCCGCTCATCTGACTGGGTTGCCCCAGCCGCTCTGGGTGGCTTCCAACGTATATAAAAACATAATAAAACGTTAAACTTTTTTTTAAAAAAAAATCTTCCCTATACAGGGCTGTCTTCTAAAGGTTGTATAGTTACTTATCTCACATAACTCCATACCCTCCAACATTTCTTCAATCAAAATCAAAATTGAAATTGAATTGAAATACTTTATTGTCACTTGTACAACTTGTATACAGTGAGATTGCACAAGCACCCCCCACTCAGCTCTCTTAGTCTTAATTCCCCTCGTTCACTGATGCACACCAAACCCAAAAGTCAGTTGCCCTGTTGTTATCTTTTCATTCAGCGGCCTAACAGCCCACGGATAGAAGCTGTTCTTTACCCTGTTGGTGTGACTAATCATGCTTCTATATCTTCTACCCAAGGGCAGGAGATCAAGAAAGTGCCAGCCAGGGTGTGAATCATCCCTGAGAATTTTCCTCACTCTCCTGAGGCAATGTTCTTCCGCTATTTTATCCAGTGGATTCACGGGACAGCCCATAATATCTTGTGCTGTATTCACCACCCTCTGTAGGCACTTCCTATCAGATGATGTCAAACCAGCATTGCACACCATGGTATTAAATAAGGGTATTCTACAGAAAACCAGGATCAAATCAGAAACCAGGATGGCTTCTGTAAATCTGGGACTGCCCCTGGAAAATAGAGACACTTGGGGGGTCTGGTATTAACAAATCCAGGTTGCACAATTATAGCTGACTGGGAGCAACAAACCCTCTTCACCAAAAGATTGGACTTTTTACAATAAGGAAAGTGATGGCGAAATGGAAAGGGTAGGCTAACACTTGCTTTGACACAACCTCATCTAAACTTCCCACCAACAAGTCAAGATGCACGCTCAAGAAACAGGTCTTCTGGAAGCACCACTTGTGTGCCATTGCAGCAGCAAAGGATCAGGCTACCTGGCCTGCTCACTTAAAAACAAAAACAGCAAAGTCAGGCACATGAATATGGAGGAAAGGGGCACAAGGATGTGGACTCAGGCCTTTGTCTGTTGTCCAAAGAACTAGACTGACCACAGTATTAGAAGTAAATGACCTTCATTAATTGACGAGAGTCACTTCCCAAACCTAAACAAGCAGGATGACAATCAAAACCTCACCTTAATATCCTGGCTCACAATAGCTTGAGGCAAAAGTCTTTTGCTCATTTTCATCGAATGTTAAGAACTTTCCCCTAAGCAGTCTCTCCCTGCTCTAATTGCTGTGAGGTGGATATCAATTTAGTTCCACACAAATGAATTCATCGAGGTGGGGTCTGAAAAACAGGGCTTTCAACCTCCTGCCTGTCAAATGTTTAAAAGAACCTGTTCCCTCTGTGATAACTTTTTATTAGCACCACACGCTTCACTCTGCATAGAGCTTTTAAAGAGTGGAATATTCTAGAAGTCCAGCTGACCAAAGGTATAATGAGATCTCTAAATGCACGGTGCTACAGGAACTCTAGTTAAATCCCGAATGAGAAACCATCATAATTAAGCCGTGATGCAGAAATGGCCCTGTTTGCTGTGTGCAGAACATAAGATTGCTACTTTGTTTAGGGGCTGAAAAAGAAAATTAAGGTAGTAAAAGTCATGGCACAGTGAGTGATTGGTATCGCTGAACTCTGACAATGCTCACTTAAGTCCTGAAATTAATGACCCAAATGGCACTTAAACCACAGAGGAGTCGTTGGTTGTTAGCTATAATGTTCGGCCTCAACCAGAAAGTTGCCCTTTCCCAGATTTTTATTACATTATGATTTCCACCCACCAGCATTACAAAGCTAAGAACATTACATTAGATTGAACGGGTGAGGGGAAATATTACATATAAAGCAGGGCCATACTCTGATTTCCACCCCCCTCCCAGTAGAATTCTCTTTTTGTGTGTGTGAGTCCACTGGAAAGTATTTCATAGTTCATTAGGCATGTTATTAATATACTGCTGGCCAACTCTGCTTAACTGCTGCTACTGAGTTAATAACTATAACCATATTCTGTATAATGACATAAGTACTTTGGGAGATTATGTGTGGGATAAGAGCAGCAGGGTGATTGGCCGGATGTTTTAAATTATTAGCTAGGGTCCTGAATCCATTAGAGAGCCTGTAGCAGAGAGAACCGAAATAGAATTCTAGAAAAAGTTAGTTTTCAGTAAGAATCTAGTGCAACAATAAAAATGGAAATGATTGAACACTTTAAAATACAAAAGCAGGAATTGCATTGCTAAAGGAAGCCATTTGTCCTCTCTATGGGTTATTGTCAACTAACCTTTGCTCAGAGCAGACCTCCTGAAATTAATGGACCTAAATTAGTCATTGCCATTGATCTCAGTGGGTCAACTCTGTGTACAAGTTTGACTACAACCCAAACACCTTAGCAGGGCAACGAAAGCAATCTGTGCAGAGCACGCACCAAATGTCACCCTCTTAAAAGGACCGGAACCACGACAAAGCTGTGGCACCAACCCCTAATTCAGACACTCTCTCCTGAAGGATACCATGGTCAATGGTATCAAAAGCCACAGAGAGGTTGAGGAGAATTAACAGGGACATATTTCCCCTGGCTCTCTCCCGACAGAGGTCAGCATTCAGGGTGATCAAAGTGGTCTCTGTGCCAAAACCAAGCCTAAACCCTGATTGAAATGGATCTAGAAAATCAGTTTCCTCCTGGATCTGATCCACAACCACCCACTCAAGAAACCAGCCCAAGAAGGGGAGAGTGACAATTGGCCAGTAGTTACTTAGATTTTCTGAATACAGGGAGTGGTTTTACCTCTGCTTCAGGGATCACCCTCTCTTCGAAGGAGGCATTAATCACCTCCCTGGCGCAGGCAGCTGTCCACTCCCTGCTAATTTTTATCAGCCAAGAGGGGCAAGGGTCCACAATGCCAGTGGTCACCCTGACTAATCCAAGCACCTTGTCCACATCCTCAAGCCTTACTAACTGAAACTCACCCAACACAACAGAACTAGACAGTGCTCTGGACACTCCTTGAGATTCAAGGTCCTGATGGATGCAAATTATTTTGTCCTCAAAATGCTTTGTGTCATGGAGACTTGGATCAGGAGACCTCAGCAACCCTGTGGAACACAGAGGGGTGCCAGAAGAGCTGCTGGATGAGGGGCCAATGGGAGAGCAGGAAGACAGCATGGAATACCAGGAACACAGGGAAGAAGGGATTGCACAGTCCTCCAGCACAGAGTGGGCTAAGAACCTGGAGGAACATGACTTCTCGCCCCTGATGTCTCCAAGGGCCAGGAGGAGGATTAGGAGGGCAGAACAACTGGGACTGCCAGTAGGCAGGAGTGCAAGATTGAGAGTGCATGACTCATCACTTGAAGGTAATTAAGATCCAGGCCAGAACTTAAAGCCAATGGAGCCAAGACCCAGGTGGAGAATCTCTGCCTAGCATCTAAGGGCTATATAAGAGGAGAGGTAGTAGGCACTCAGGGTCGCCACAACTTTCCGGGTTGGGCACTTGCTCTACACAACAGTTGGAAGGGGGATGCTGGAGACCAACAGAGGCAGCTACAACAAAGGGAAGCAAGAAGAAAATTGTCTGAAAAGCAAAGGAGTGCATGGGCCATGCCAGGCAGCTTCTGTGATGCCGGATGGCGAGAGGAGACAAAGGCAAGAGATACTTTGGGAGAACCATTGTTGCTGACATCTAGGAACCACCAGGAACAGAGAACTGCTGCATAGCTAGCCACTGCATAGAAGCCACCAAGCCTGGTGTTGGGATTGAAGACATCGCCTGGGTCAGTACAGCACCTCACCCACTGACCTCAGCTCTGAACGCCCTCTGGGACACTTTGCAAACAAGTCACAGTGAACTACCTGTCACCTCCTTCAGGCCAAGACCTGCATGAGTCTACATAACAGTGGAATTCATCAGAACAGAGCTCCATATTTGAAGGCATCCTTTGCATTAACTTTTGATAACTTTACTATTTAGGTAACCAGAAAGTGAGATACTTGCGGAGGAGGAACTCATTCCACTTCTGATGCATTGTGATGCATAATAAAGGTATATGTCAGATAAGAAAAAATATTTAAGGAGGCTGTGATGACTAAGAGAAAAAGATAATCTATTTCTTTTTTTGAAAAAGAAACAACCATACTACCAGGTTTCAAAGAAGATTATCAAAATAAGTCTCTCTTAAGCAAAAGAACTAGAATAAAATCTGGCAGATAAAATCAATTTGTTTAAGAACCAAGCTGTGGCTTAACTGGGTTGTGAATTAGGGTCTTAGTAATAGGGATAAGCAGAAGTTGAGACCACCATCTGAAATGCTTCAGCATTTAACCTCTTATACAAAACTAAGACAAGCTGTCTGCATCTGCGCAAGATAAACCATTAATATAAGGGCCAAGACCTATTTCCATGTTTTTGCTGAAGGTAATGTCCCCCCGCCCCAGATTTGTCCCAATATGGAGAAGGATGAATTAGGGATGAACCACCTGTTTTCAAATACATCAAAGAACCTAACAAAGGCTTCTGTTCTAAAGGAATACACAAAACATTCAGCAATAGGGATATGCATTGTCAGAAGAAGGATTTCTGGTAACCTGTTGCATTTGAGTTCCGCCACCGACAAATGATTGTGTCATGGGATGGACCGCTCAGTCATTTAAGATCCCTTAGTCAGGGCTCCCTTCCTTTGCTTTTGTGAACATTTTTTGGAGGTTCTCACTTCCCTTTCCACTGTCATCTGAGAGCCATTGAAAGCCAGTGTGGCGTAGTGCTTAGGGTGTTGGACTAAGACCTGGTAGACCAGCCGTGAAGCTCACTGGGTGACGTCAAGTGACTAGGATGGAAACATGGATGGAGGTAGCATGCTCATCCCCACTTTCTCTCCCTCACAGCATTCTAAACACAAACAAAAATAAGTAATAATAATAATAATAATAATAATAATAATAATAATAATTTTTTATTTATACCCCACCATCTTGTTGGGTTTCCCCAGCCACTCTGGGCGGCTTCCAACAGAATATTAAAAAATACAATAATCTATTAAACATTAAAAGCTTCCCTAAACAGGGCTGCCTTCAGATATCTTCTAAAAGTCTGGTAGTTGTTTTTCTCTTTGACATCTGGTGGGAGGGTGTTGAACAGGGCGGGTGCCACTACCGAGAAGGCCCTCTGCCTGGTTCCCTGTAACTTGGCTTCTTGCTGTGAGGGAACCGCCAGAAGGCCTTTGGCACTGGACCACAGTGTCCGGGCAGAATGATGGGGATGGAGACGCTCCTTCAGATATACTGGATCGAGGCCGTTTAGGGCTTTAAAGGTCAGCACCAACACTTTGAATTGTGCTCGGAAATGTACTGGGAGCCAATGTAGGTCTTTCAAGACCGGTGTTATGTGGTTTCGGCGGCCGCTCCCAGTCACCAGTCTAGCTGCCGCATTCTGGATTATATATATATAAAGAGAATATTTTAAATTGTTAGCGACTATAGCTATTGTTTGGAGATGAGGTGGGGGTGGGGGAGGCTGGCTTTAAAAGCTTCCATTTTGCCCAGTAATGTTGCTATTTGTCAAAATAGTACATGCTGTAATAATGCAATCCACAGAAGTGCTTATGGGGTTTCCAGCACTCAAGAATTACAGCACCCAGAATAGAAACAGCACTAGCAATCTTGTTACATCTTCACAGCCTGGAAGAGAAGTGCCCTGATTAATTTGTTGTTGCCTGCATGTGTGTAGAGCATACTGAGGGAAATAAATTGATGTACTAAGATGGCGTTCTGTTCAGAAAATGAACCGGTAGGTGACAGTTCCCCTCAGGCACCCAGTTCTACAGCCTAGGGTTGGAATAGCCAAGTGGTACCTGCCAAAGGGGGCCAACAACTCTCATGAGCCACAGCCAGCATGGCCAATGATCAGGCAAAATGGGAGTTGTAGTCCAACAAAACAGAGGGCACCCCTGGCCAAGGCCTAGCTCTGGTCAACCCCCAATATATTTGAAGCAATATATATTGGAATGCCTCTCCCAGTAAGATCCTATCCAGCTTCTTTGGTCTTCATCCATGCCATTATCTGGGTGCTCCCTCTGAGGGCAGTTCAGAGGCTGGTGACAAGGAGAGGGCCTTCTCAGTTGTAGCTTCTTGTTTGCACTCTCCCCAGTGAGTTTCATCTGGCACCACCATTAACAACCTTTTGGCCCTTCTCTTCTCTCAAGCATTTGATGGATTGTAATAAATGCTCTGTTGCTTTTTGATAAAATGTTTTATGCTTCTGAAGTTTTTGCTATTTTGCTGGCTCTGTTTATAGGTTACTGTAATGGATTTATTGCAATGTATCATTTCTGACCGAGAACTCCCAGAAGTGCAAGCTGGATTTAGAAGAGGCAGAGGAACCAGAGACCAAATTGCAAACATGCGCTGGATTATGGAGAAAGCTAGAGAGTTCCAGAAAGACATCTACTTCTGCTTCATTGACTATGCAAAAGCCTTTGACTGTGTTGACCACAGCAAACTATGGCAAGTTCTTAAAGAAATGGGAGTGCCTGATCACCTCATCTGTCTCCTGAGAAATCTATGTGGGACAAGAAGCTACAGTTAGAACTGGATATGGAACAACTGATTGGTTCAAAATTGGGAAAGGAGTACGACAAGGCTGTATATTGTCTCCCTGCTTATTTAACTTATATGCAGAATTCATCATGCGAAAGGCTGGTCTGGATGAATCCCAAGCCGGAATTAAGATTGCCAGAAGAAATATCAACAACCTCAGATATGCATATGACACAACCTTGATGGCAGAAAGTGAGGAGGAATTAAAGAACCTTTTATTGAGGGTGAAAGAATGATGGTCTGAAGCTCAACATCAAAAAAATGAAGATCATGGCCACTGGTCCCATCACCTCCTGGCAAATAGAAGGGGAAGAAATGGAGGCAGTAAGAGATTTTACTTTCTTGGGCTCCATGATCACTGCAGGTGGTGACAGCAGTCACAAAATTAAAAGACGCCTGCTTCTTGGGAGAAAAGCAATGACAAATCTAGACAGCATCTTAAAAAGTAGAGACATCATCTTGCCAACAAAGGTCCGTATAGTAAAAGCTATGGTTTTCCCAGTAGTGATGTATGGAAGTGAGAACTGGACCATAAAGAAGGCTGATCGCCGAAGAATTGATGCTTTTGAATTATGGTGTTGGAGGAGACTCTTGAGAGTCCCATGGACTGCAAGAAGATCAAACCGATTCATTCTTAAGGAAATCAGCCACCTCATGAGAAGAGAAGACTCCCTGGAAAAGACCCTGATGTTGGGAAAGATGGAGGGCACAAGGAGAAGGGGACGACAGAGGATGAGATGGCTGGATGGTGTTATTGAAGCTACCAGCATGAGTTTGATCAAACTGCGGGAGGCAGTGGAGGACAGAAGTGCCTGGCGTGCTCTGGTCCATGGGGTCACGAAGAGTCGGACACGACTAAACAACTAAACAACAACAACAACATCATCATCATTTCTGACATTAAGTTATGCCTTTGGCTTGTAATCTTTCATAAATCAACAAGAGATAGATAGATAGATAGATAGATAGATAGATAGATAGACAGACAGACAGACAGACAGACAGACAGACAGACAGATACACACATACACACAAATAAGACAACTAACTAATAATACAAAATTGCCAAATGAACTTGTAAAAACCACCATTTCTCAGTCCCGGCTCTCCATATTTAAAACAGGGGTAATATAGTTTTAATTACTATGCAGAGCGGCTGATGGAAAGAATGAAGCAAACAATAAAGAAAAGTAATTTGCTTGATTAAATTCTATAAATGATTCATACAAATTAATGTAGAATTTAATGCCTCCCAATTAGCTCCTAAAATATTTGCTGTTGAAAATTAGCAGCATTTATGGCTGCTTTGTAAGTATGTTTAACCAAAAAGTCAAGTGCCTGAATGCAGGATTTTTAATAAGACAAATCCACTGCAGAGAAATTCCTGGAAAATGGTTTGCCAAAGCAAATGTCAGGCAGCCTTGGCTCCTGTTGCTCTGGCAGACAGCATTCCTTCCTCATGTCTCTTGCAAATGTTCTGTATCAGGCAATAAAGTAGTCCTTCTCTAACAAATGCAAGGGTACTCTGATAAATTAAGTCATCACCTTCACCTAGCAGCAAATCCTGTGCTTCTTCTACAGCCATTTCTGCATCCAAATGAACAGAAATAGAAACAATTAGCCTTTTCTTTCAACTGCTTGGCCATCATTCCTTTATGCACTCTTTTTTTTTTTTTTAACATCACAATCACTAGTTGTATCATGCATGAATCCTTTACGTGGGCTGCATTGTCATTCATCGAATGACAGAATTATAGAAAGTTGGAAAGTACCCTAAAGGTCATGTAGTCCAGCCCCCTGCAATGCAGGAATCTCGGTAGTGGCGCCCGCCCTGTGGAACGCCCTTCCAGCAGATGTCAAAACGATAAACAACTACCTGACATTCAGAAGACATCTTAAGGCAGCCCTGTTCAGGGAAGTTTTTAACGTGTGATATTTTACTGTATTTTTGGTTTTTATGGAAGCCGCTCAGAGTGGCTGGGGACACCCAGCCAGATGGGCGGGGTATAAATAATAAATTATTATTATTATTATTATTATTATTATTATTATTATTATTATTATTATTATCTCAGCTACATCATACATGACAGATGGCCATCCAATCTCTGCTTAAAAACCTTCAAGGAAGGAGAGTCCACCATCTCTTGTGGACGTCTGTTCCACTGCTGAACCGCTCTCATTGTCAGAAAGTCCTTCCTGATGTTTAGTCAGAATCTCCTTTCTTGTAACTTGAATCCATTGGTTTGGGTCCTAGCCTCCGGAGCGGGGGGGGGGGGGAGTAAGCTCCATCTTCCATGTGGCAGCCCTTTAGATATTTGAAGATGGCTACTATATTGCCTCTTAGTCTCTTCTTTACCAAGCTAAACCCTCAACCATTCCTCATAAGGCTTGGATCCAGACCCTTCATCATCTTGATCACCGTCCTTTGCACACCTTCCAACTTGTCAATATCCTCCTTAAATTATGGTACCCAGAACTAAACACAGTACTCCAAGTGAGGGCTGACCAAGGCAGGGCTGTTACTTTCCTTGATCTGGACATATTCTACAACATGCCCATAGAAGGATCGTGCCCATTCTGTATCCTCTGTAATCCTTCTGACCCAACAACTGCTCTTGTTACCTGTAATGTTTCATTATAGCTAGTGGGGAGAATAAAGGAGCACACGAAGACAAATAAAAAAAAGGAGGGTGTTAATATGAATCAAAGTTACTTTAGGAAAGCCAAGGCTTTGCTGAGTTTTGAATTTTAAGTAAAATAAAACAACCACTTAAAAGGAATTCAAATTAATTATATAGTTCAAAGTCAAGGGCTGTTCAGACTAATCAGATTATGATGTAACTATCTCAGTACAAGGCCTGGAGGCTGAAAAATTATTGCAAAGCAATGGTTTGGTGAATGACTTCTAACAGATGACAGTATAATGAATTACTTCTGGTAAAACATACTATTATAAGTCAACAACAAAGAAGCACACTACAAATCATTCTTGGGATGACATCCATAATAGTTCTTCAACTCTAGTCCAAATTTTCTTTCGAGACCACAGAAACAATAGCAGTTAAATGTTGAATAAGCAGAGGTTTCTTTAGCATGTTCACATCATGCTGAAGAGGCAAGCCTTTTCTCTGGTTCAAATTATTACCCACACTAGGCCTCAATAAGGAGAAAAGACTTGCTGTTCTTTAAAATGACATCTCAGTAAGCGTGCGGTGCTTAAATAAATCATTCCATGATAATTTTCTAGAGCAGCCTGCCCACATGATTTCCTTCTCTGTCACACAGACTGCTGGAATATATATATATATATAATCTATTTTTACATTTCAAAATGTAAGTTCCAATCTGCTTGGGTTTTTTTACATTCCATGCATTGAGACATATAGCCAGTTTTACAAAAGGAGCTCTAATTTCTGTTCCACCTCCCAAAAAAGAAGCAAATTATAACTCTTAGGTTAGGCCCTGATGTGCTTTGTGCTTTTCTTGTGATGTGTGCTTGTGTAAACTGAATTTTATCAGGTCTTCTCTCTCGATTAATGCCCTATTTTGAGGTATTTTACAGTGAACATAACAAGTTTCTATCTATTCAGTCATTTAATAATAAGTAGATAAATTTGCCTCCACATTCTCAGGTGAGTGAGGCCATGCAAACCAGCCTTGCCCTGATGTTCCCATCTCCATTGACTCTGCCCAAGGACTTCTGTGCTTTGAGAATCATAGAGGTGTAGAGCTGGAAGGGACCCCAAGGGCCATCTAGTCCAACCCCCTCAATGCAGGAATCTTTTTGACCTCAAACCCACAACACTGAGATTAAGAGTCATATCCTCCACCGGTTCCATTTGTGTGAAGGATTCTGAGGGTACTCAGCTGAAATAGTGTGGAGTTTCCCTTAGTCTTCCCACTAAACATGTGGAAGGAGGAGCACTGGTAAGGATCTTGGGGACAGAGTTAGTATGGATGAACAAGCCTATAGGTGTCCCTATTTTCCAGGGATGTCCCTGAATTAGAGAAGCCGTCCTGGTTTCTGATTTGATCCTGGAATGTCTCACTTTTCCTTAGGATGTCCCTAGTTTCACTGGAGAAATCTTGGAGGGTATGGAGTTATCTGACCCATCTGACCCATCTGAAGGCAATACTGTATTGGGAAGGTTTTTTTAATGTTTAATGTTTTATATATGTTGGAAGCTGCCCAGAGTGGCTGGGGCAACCCAGTAAGATGTGTGAGGTATAAATAGTAAAATTATCATTATGGAATGGGACGTCCCTATTTTCATCGGAGAAATGTTGGAGGCTATGCATCCCCAGCCTCCCATTCATGCAGGTTAAGGTTAAAGTTATATCTTGCAGTTACCCTTACCCAGGTCCTTGTCCCATTGTTTTCCTTTCACCTTCAGACTCTGTAATTTTGCTTCATTAAAAATCAATCAGTCAATCAGTCAATCAATCAATCAATCAATCAATCAATCAGAGCATGCACTTTCTCACTTATTCACTCGTCCATACTAATAGATACCTCTTTCATTTGTTTTGTTTTGTTTTCTACTTGTTTATCTATTGCAAAACCCCAGGTCTCTTTCATCTTTTGTTACGCCTCCCCCCTATGACAGCCATTTTGTGACTGGCGCCTACAGCACTTCCTCAAAATTCAAAATGTTCCCACTGGCCAAAAAAGGCTGGTGACCCCTGGACTATCTGTTTAACTGCCCCATCACTGTGAGTGTCTTTACTGGTATAATATATATACTGCGACCCTTGGTTTAGGATACAAAAAATGACTGGACTATTTACTTGCTAGCAAGAACAAGCATTCTATACAGATTATAGCTTTCTTTGCTTTGGCTCTGACAACAGAACTTTATTCAAAACCATGTGCTTGACTGCCACTTGGATTAACCTTGAGTTTGCTTTAATGGGAGTCAGCTTTGGGTTGTATTTTTATGAAAATGTCACTTTAAGGTTCCACGTTCTGCTACTGTTATTTCTGAAGCTGGGCCATCTGCCTTGAATTCAGAAGAAGCCAGAGTCTTCTGTACTTCGTGACCTCATCCTGTACTTTTAGAAATCTTGTCTTTGTGCAAAACACTACAATGATTTCAGCTGTAAAAAAGAGAGCCTGCCAAGACCTCAAAAGTACCGAAGGCTTGTGGAAGTATGAGAAACGGTATAATTACACATGAGGGGAGATTGCCAGGTAAATTAACTCTTTATGTCTCCTGCCTTCCAAACCTGCTTATAAACTCCACCAAAGCATAGCAACGAGATCCTGCTTTTCTTTATTCAAGGAGGCACAGCTATATTTAGACAGATTCTAATGAAAAAAACAGAATGTTAATGCAGACCGAAACATGAACGCAGAACCTAATTCTGCTTATTGTTATCTAGGAGACGTGGCAGACTGCTGAGGGGCTCCCCATGTTTTGCAATTAGAGGGGCTTGGTGGAGAGATAAGGGAAAGTTGCTTGCCTCCTCACAAGCTATAATGCAGAACATGGTCTCAATGTTTATTTATATCCCATTTTTTCCCTCCAAGGAATTCAATGAGACATATATGGGTTTCCTTCCAGATTTTATTCACCTGATGACCCTGTGAGGTAGGTTAGAGGATAGTCACTGGTCCAGAATCACTTCACAAGACTTATTGGCTAAGTGTCACTTTGAAACAATGGTCCCCCAGTCCTTTCTCACACTCTACGGCATCTCCCTGCTTGCTCACTACTTATTTCCCTTGCTTACCAATTCCGATGGTTCCTTTATTTCGTACCAGATTCCAGAAGAAAGTGGATGAGAGATAAATAAAAGAAGAGGGCCAAGAAGATGGTTGCAGTTCAACTGCTTCATTCTAGCCCTGAATAACTGATTCCCTTCCTTTGCCTTTCCCCTTCCATCTCTCACCTTTCCTTGTAATCTTGCCTTTTTAGTTTGTAAGCCCAGCGTCAAGGCCTGTCTCTTATTACCTCTAGTGCTGTGAGCAACTTTGGGAGACAATAACAGTCAGAAAAGCAGGATAAAAATTAGAGATATAAGAAGGCATTGTTCTCCAGGCCAGCCTGTATTTGTCACATGCAGCATCGTTTCCATTCTGCTGCAGTTTGTCTTCTGCTAACAAATATGTTATTAATCTTAGTGTCTGCTGTGGCAAAATTACATAACTTGCGCAAGTAAGTACATAACTTACAATGCTATTATGACAATATTCCACTCCATTCATTTCAGCGCAAAAGACACATAATGCAAATTAGAGGGCATGTAATCAATTACATATCCCTTGTAGATTGAAAGCAACAACAACAATGAATACCAATTGTGTTCACCTGGTTGATTTCTGTTCTGGACATGAGATGAATAACTGTACATTGTCAACTTCCACTCTTGTTTCCATTTTCACCAGAATTGTCTGACATCCCTAATAAATAAAGTAAGCAAATAAACAAAATTATAATGCTTAGGAAAGGATGTGATTAACTTTGGCTAACAAAATGAACTGGTTACCTAACGTCTCTGCAGTTTGGGTCACCAAATACTTGAAGGAAGGACAGACTGCAACAATGAAGCATTTTTGTTAGCTCTGCACCACAGGGTAGCTATTTCATCTCTCAGTATCTTTCCCAGTTGCAGTTTTTGAAAGCTCACTGCAGGAGACGTGCTCATTCTTCCTAGAGTTGTAAATTCAGGCTTTCCGTCCAAGCTTTCCATCTTTTCTGTTTTTTAGTTTTTGTTTTGCTTGATTGTTCAAATCACGGGCACTCTCCTGCTTATCTTTTACCACAAACCATAACTGCAAACGTAGGGAAAAGAAAAGTCTGTGTTTGCCTTTTCTTGAATTCACTCTCCTTGGTCTGATGATGTAGCTGGAAGTTTTTATTTCTTTAATATAAATATTTAAAGCATGAATACAGCTGAAGTCTACATAATGGCCAAGACACCAGTATGCCTAATGGGGAGGATACACTTTGCAGAGTCACACAAACAGAATATGAAACTTAGCACACACAACTATATGAAAAGAGTTTGTCTGAGATGGAGGGGAGTGGGGGAGAAGGCAGCTGGTGGTGCAGCAGCCGAGGGCTGCTTGGCTGGAGCTCTTGCAAGTCTGATGCAGCAATGGCTGAGGAAGACCCACCCTCTGCCTGATCCCAAACACCACCTGCCCTGTGAGGAGGGTGAGGAAGGCAGGCACAGACAAAATCAGGGCCTGCTCCAGAAGGACAGGCAAATCCCTACCCTCACCATCTTTACATGTTATGTAATTTGTTTTAGTCCTTTAAAACTTGACCGGTTTGGGTGCCTTTACGGAAAGGCAGCATGTAAATGCAAAGAATGAACGAATAATCAGTTCAGTGCTGTTCTGCCACTAAAAAAAGAGAGAGGAGAGGTGATGGAAATGAAGGAATGGTGAACATTTTGCCTTCTTCCTCACCTGTCAGTATTTTTTTCATTTATTGAATTTATTGAATTATAAATTTCATTTATAACCAGGGCGGTTCACAGAACAAAATCAGAATATAAAAGCACAAAATATATAATCAAAATAAAAACAACAACCCAATATGCCCCCGCCCTCCCCAACCCCCACATTTTAAACCTGTGGGTCTGTATTCCCCTTTGCTGCAGATGTTGATTTGCTGCCAATAAACAGTTGGTAGCTAGGACCACAGGTACCCCTTGTAGCAAAGGTTTCCTCTTTTTGGTTTTATGGCTGTTGTCATGATGACTTGGGTCACACCCACACCACACATTTGAAGCACATGGCTTCCCCTAAGGAATCCTGGGAACTGTGGTTTGTGAAGCGTGCTGGGAATGGTAGAGTTCCCAGGATTCCTTGGGAGAAACTCATGTCTGTTGAAGTGGTGTAAATAGGCGCAAAAAGCATAGGAACACAGGAAGCTCCCTTATATCGAGACAGACCATTGGTCCATCTAGATTAATACCTTATACACTCCCACACAGCCCTACCTGGGAGATGCCAGGAATTGAACCTGATAACTTCTGCATGCAAAGCAGATGCTATGTCACGGAGCTACAGCCCTTCCCCCTGGTTCTTGGGTTCTTTGTTCCAACTGGTGCTGGGCATGGGGGGGGGGACAGTCTGCTACAGAAACTGATGGCCAGCATCTGCTTTGAGGTTGGTGGCTGTGGGCCATCTGCTCTCTTCAAGCCATTCATCATCTGAAGTCACTGAGGGGTCAGGCTCAGCAGTTACATTGTCAGCAGATAGTCAGCCAGTGTTGCTGCACTCATAAACACCAAATTTATGGATGCTGAAAGGAGCAACATGGTAACCTGTTTAAACGCAATCATGCGTGTGGCTCTTACACTTTGTATCTCTTCTCCTTCCCCACAGCTCCTTAATTCAGGGAAACTAGAGGAAACTTAAGAAAGGAGGAAACGTGACCGTGCTACTGGTGAAACAAATGTTTGTGGCAAATGGTACCAGAACTGTATCTTGTTTCCTCATAAAGATGCTGAAGGTGACTTAAATTGCTACTCCGGAGACAGTGATATTGGCAGACTTGCAATGACAACAGTGCTCTTAGTAGGTACCATCTTTTCTATACAGGATTTTGGAAGCCATTCAGTTATTTTGGTAATTAGCATTGATGGGGAAAAAATGTCAAGGAAGACAACAAGATAGTTGACATTTATTTTTTGGTATCCAGGCCAACTTTTTATTCTTTTAAACCCAATTTATATATTGATGGATCCCTGGCCAAAAAAAGAGAATGTCCAGGACATTTTATACTTTAGCTTTAGCCAACATGCTTGCTTTTGAGGCAGATACTGGCCGCAGTTTTATATACATTTACTAGGGGTTGGAGCAATTTCCCAGTGATGAAAGGTTGCAGCACTTGTGCCTTTTTAACATTTAGAGGAAAGGTAAGTTGGTGAGGGGCATGACTGCGGAGCATAAAATTATGCATAAAATTATCCTTTGATAATACTGGAATATAGGGATTTCCAATGGAGTTGAATGATGGAAGATTCTAGACAGACAAAATAAAGCACTTCTTCAGACTGCACCTAGTTAAAGCTATGGACCTCACTCCTGCAAGAGGTGCTATTGGCCATCAACCTGGATGTCTTCTAATGAGGATTAGAGAAATTTATGGAGGATAAGGCTATGTTTTACATTCACCGTGGGAGGCAATATGACTCTGAATCCCCCTCGCTGGGAATCACAGGTAAGGAGAACATTGTTGTGCTAAGGTTCTCCTTGAAGGCTTCCTGCAGGCATCTGATTGGCTACTGTGAGAGCAGGATGCCGGACTATAGACAGGCCTTTGGCCTGATCTAGCAGGGCTTTTCTTATGTTCTCAAAGTTAGGGTGAAAGCAACTACAGTTTAAGTATTTGTAAGTTAAAGCCTTGTACAAATGTGAACACAAATCACAGGAACTACTGTATTCTTAAATGTTTTAGAGCACAAGGGGGCTTTTTCGTCCCCGCGGCCCTAAAATTATACAAGGCCAAAACATTGGCACAGCTCCTTTATGGATCCTTTCTCTGCTTTCTCCCCCCGTGAGAGAGTTCAATCCAAACTCCTTAGAGCTCTCCTACAAGTCCCCAGATGCATTTCAAATGCATGGGTTAGACTAGAAAAGGGATGAGTGTAGAGGCTTATATCTGCCTAACATCAGTCTACAAATGGCTGACAAATGGCTCCCCCAAGGAATAGCCCCACTGATCCTCTGCGACCAGTTCCAGTCAGGCTGGCAGACAGCAGTCCTGAACACCCTTCAGAAACTGGGTTTTGTCCCTCAAGCGCTTTTAAGTCTGGGGTTGGGCCAGGCAAAAGCTATGGTCAGACAAAGAATCATAGACACCGAGAGACAACAGGACTGCTCAAGGTGCCCCGACTATAAAATTGGAGAAATCAAGAGATATATAGCCGCACCAGCAGCATATCTCTTCTTTCTCTTACCCAAAAATGGAAGAAGAGCTTTTACGCTCTGCCCTTGCTGGTCCTGGAAGGATCCTTTAAAAAAGTCCCATCTGCTCAGAGACTTTGCGCCTGCCCATTGGGAGATATAGGAAGCCCAGAGCACTTGTTCTTTAGATGGCCCTTTTATGAAGAAGCATGTAGTGAGACCATTGATCCCCTGCTGGTGAGGCTCGCTGATCTCCTGGAAAAGCAAAAATTCAACCTTTTCCCGTTAGGCAAAGATCATAAGACTACCCAGATGGCTGCCAGATTCTGTGTACAGATCTGTAGGAGCAGACCATCCCCCGACTCAAGCTAGTTCATTAAGAAAATCCCCAAACTCAGTTCCATGGGTGACTCTGGGTCATCTCTCTGTGGTAGCTTATCTTAAAGTTTTATATGCTTATTGCATTTATAAACTTTAAATTTATTGTTGTACATTTTTTAAATGTTTGTTTTCCTTCTGGGATTGTACCCCCAAATGTTTTATGAGCTGGTCTCTGACCGTAATAAATTATCTATCTATCTACTTTGAAATTCATTCTGGTATACACTTCATGAACCTTTATTCATATGTCCATGTGGAAAATCTGTTTTAGAGTTCCTATTTTTAAAAAATAAAAAGGGGGGGGGGGAGAACTGCAGACAGTACAATTTTTCAGCCTGAAAGAACAATTCAGCCAAAACAGGGTGAATAAAAATCCTCCTTTGCTGAGGTAGGTGGTTTCATCTGTAAAAACACACAAGAGACACATTTTTGGCAGCTCTGGCTCTGGCTGCAGTCTACCTAGTGCAACCCACCACTGTTTTCTAGGACAGCAACTCAAGTCACAGCCAAGGAGGATGTTAGTTGAACGACCTTATACTGTCGAGCTAGCAGAAAGTTTCTGCACAAAGAGATGGCACAGTGGAGTTCCCTTGTGATCCAAGGCAATGTGCACCCAACTGCAAGGACAGGAATAGGAGATTAAACAAACAAGCTGAAGGTTTTCCTACTACTTTGCTATTTGACGCCCAGCACAAAGCAAGCATGCAGTGCCTTGCCGTGGTGAAGTTGGGAGAGAGCAAGGTTCAGTTTACACAAGAACACAGGCTTCCAGACTGCAGCCACTCAGTTAAAACGCGAGTCTCGACGTTGATAAAGATGCTTGAGTGGCACATTTAGTGCTTGCGTCCTGGTAGGAAGTTTTATTTCTTTTGCCGTCAATCTGAACTCAAAAGTATTTAATACTGATGTTACTGCTAATAAAGATCGCTCACTCTTTTGCTGGCATCACCCATGAGGCAAGGTGAGGTGACTGCCTCAGGTGGCAGAATCCACAGGGGCAGCAGATCTGGCTGGGGGTGGGGAACTGCAATTTTGGTGGTTTGTCTCAGGTGCCAAAATGTCTTGGGCCAGCCCTGTTTCACACAATGCAGAAGCCTAGCCTAACTCTTATCTCTTTTAACGTTCTTACGTTTAGGAGTCCTGCTCCTTGAACTATGCGCTGTGTGAATGAGTGCTTTTATTTGGTCTGTTCTGAACCTTCCAGCATTTAGCTGCATTGGGTGGCTGCAGGTTCTAGTATTATGAGACACACCTAAAAATTTCTCGCTATGCATGCATAATTTTATACACCCCTAACATGCCTTTCTTCTAAGCCCCAAACCACCACAAATATGCACAAACAGATGCTTCTCCAGGGAAAAAACCAAGCTAACAGTTAAAGGCCTCTGTAAGCAGTATCTTTTTTCTTATATTCCTTTAAGAGTAAAATTTCCAGCCTCAGTTAAGGAGGGAGGTCATGACTCTCGCTCCACAGAAATAAGCATCTGCATACAGGTTCATTGCTCAAGTCAATTCTTCAATGACAGCAAGATAAACTGGTCAGACAAACAGAGGAGAAATGTTTGCAGGGAAGAAAGTCTCCACCTGGGTCAAAGTCTCCTCCTCCTCTGTCTTCTTAATTGGAAATGTGCATTCAAGTGCAAGAACACAGATTGAGCAAACACTGAGCCAAAAAAGAGAACAGGATGCTTGGTTCTAAGATGGAGGGCAGGGGGTTCTGAGAGATTGCACTCAGGTTGCAAACAAAAGAAAGCAGAACAAATTCTTTAAAAGGCTATAAGCAGCCTTTGTTGATGCCTTGGGTTCCTATCTAGCCAGGTGCCTTTGACAAGGCACACACACACACAAAAATCCTGAGGCAATGAAGGAGGTAGCTGGAGTTAAGGTAATTGAACTAGACTTCCGGTTTTGGCCTGGATGTTAGGAAAACAACAATGGAAGGAAGATACCTGTACAAGTCTGCAAGAAAAGGGTTACTGGCTGCATTGCTCTGCCTTTCATCGTTTCCTTTTCCTGGTATCATAGTAGATGCTCCAGGCACAAAAGATCTCTGTTTTATCAAAACAGCATTGGTGATGAATAAACAGCACGTTCCTAAATTGCGGAAATATTTCTTCTAAAAACAAATGTTTCTAACCGTGACAGACTTGAGATAATTAAATGATAAAATGAAACTATTTCTTTGGTAGTTCACAGTTTAAGGAATATCAGTCAAATATGTAGCCAACTGAAATGGAGACAATGAGTTGTATCAAATGGTGTCTCTCCTCTGATGGAAGGCACTTCTTTGATCCAGTGAGGGTTTCCATCAGTGGAATGGGAAATCTGTTTTTGTCCATTCCCTCTTCCTCCATAGTCCCTGCCCTGCCCAAATCTACCCTCAAGCACTGGGGGATGGACGTTTTGGAACAATGTGAGAGCTGTAGAGAAGGGAACAAATTGCCAGCTCACCACACTTTTACCATTGGCCCAAATTCTTTCAGCCCTTGAATTTTATTTTCGCAACTAGCTCTCTTCTGTAGTAATAGATTTTGTTTGATGTTCCTGAGAAAGTAAGTTACCTGAAGTTTGTAGAATGTAAAAAAGAACTCTTCTGGATCAAGACAAAGGCCAATTGCCAATCTAATCCACTCTCCTTTCCTCGCAGTGGCCAGTCAGGACACCTCTGGGAAGCAGGACGCAATTCCAGCAGCACTCTTTCCATTTACGATTCTCAGGAACTGGTAAAGATTACCTATGAAGCGCTATCTATCTGCTCTCCTGAAGGAATAAAGTTTCTCTAGATCTTAACTGATAGCAGTAGAAAGGGCATGGAAATGGTTGAGCAGCACAACAGCAATTGTATCCACAACTGACAATGTATACTAGCAGAGAAATACAAGATTGCCTCAGTTTTAAAGAGAATAAAAATAGCCCAATAGATCAATTAGGCACTAAGAAGTTGCAACAGGCAAGCAAAAGCAAGCCTGCAGAATGAACTTTGTATGTAGAGGCCAAACAATATATTTCTTTTCGAGGGAAATTCCTACACACCTCCTTTCAGTAAAAAAGGTAAAGGACCCCTGGAGGGTTAAGTCCGGTCACACTTGACTATGGGGAGCGGTGCTCATCTCACTTTCAGGCTGAGGGAGCTGGTGTTTGTCCTCAGACAGCTTTCCAGGTTATGTAGCCAGTATGACTAAACAGTTTATGGTGCAACGGGACACCATGACAAGTGCCAGAGCGCACGGAAATGCCGTTTATCTTCTTGCCACAGTGGTACCAATTTATCTACTCACGCTGGTATGCTTTCAAACTGCAAGGTTGGCAGAAGCTGGGACTGAGAAGCAGGAGTCTCTGTTGTGCAGACGCAAATTGCCAACCTTCTGATCAGCAAGCCCAAGAGGCTCAGCGGTTTAAACCACAGTGCCACCTGCTCCCACTAAAAACTGTGGTACATTAACTCCATCTATGGATGAGAGGGATTGCCAGCATAACCGGGAGAATAACTAGATCACTGGATTCCCCTCAGATCATCCCCTACCACTCGTTACATTTGCTAGCTGCAATCCAAGCCCTGGAAGCCTTCAAATCTTCCCTGCAGCAAAAAGTAAGAATGATTAGGTGGTGCACTTACCCGTGGATGTAGCATACCTACCTATTCCTAGCTCTTTACATCCCCTTTGTGCTATCTTGCTATATGGGGAGGCAAACAAGTATAAGTCTGCATGTGGCCCTTGATGTGGAGCCACTATTTTTTTGACCTTGGTCTGGAGAGAGGCCTAAAATGTCTATGGCAAGTGAGTCAACCCGGGAGGGGATAATGAGGCATGCAGGTTCTCCCAGATACTTGTATGCATTTCTCTTTTCTTTTTCAAAAGCCAAAATTCTTAACCCTGTCACAACCCCCCCCCCAAAGTTGGCAGAATGTAGTAAGTTTAGTTTATTGGAATCAACAGAGGTCTCCAATCTGTAAAAAGCATAGGTCTCAACTGCAGAACAAGCACTGCCCCTGTCACCTCTACCTCCTTAGTCCTGGTAAATAGATTTCCTTAGTAAGTACTGGCTTTATGAACTTTTGAAGGGTCTATCTTTGTACTTCCGCCTCCCTTTGTCCTTATAGCTTATTTTGCTGCAGGCAAAAAGCCGGGCTATAATGGAGATTTTTGTACCCTATGTGCAATCATCATCATCATCAAACAACTGTTGAGTTTTCTCAGTGGTTTTTAACCCAGAATAAAGCAAATTGTTATAGAACCACCATAGAACCAAGAGAGACTAGAGTATTGATCAGTGCAACTGCTTCACTTCAAAAGCTACTGCACTTAATTCAAAATGTTCCCTGTCAGCACAGTTGAGCTGTATATTCAGCCCAAAAAAGACTTCATTAGAGAACTAAATTATTCTTCATACGAATAAAGCAACATACTTATGATTTATACATAGATACATTTATCTATGTACATAGTACTTCAGACTGATTTTTACCATGGAAACCTTGATTCGAATTAGGATGGGGAAAGGAACAAGGAAAAAATGTGAGAAAATACAAACACATTTATTGAAGCTTCATCCTTGCTGGAGATTAGAGGTAAGGAGCAAATCCAGCCATCGCCAATCTGGTGCCATACAGATGTTTTAGACTACAACTCTCATTTGCCTCAGCTAGGGCAAGCTGAGCTACGTAATAGTGATATGCATAATGCTTTGTTATCCCCTCTTGACACATGGCGAGATGCTTTTGAAAAAGAGAAGAACTTACAAAGGTAGAGTTTGTCACAGCATGGGAACCAGCGGCTCAAAGTAAGAAATTCCATTGAGCTACTGCAAAAACCTTGCACAAAAGGCAAGGAAAAATCTGGATCCCAACCACATTTTTCACTGACAAGCTACAGGTGGCTCATCCCTTGACCTACACACACAATAAAAAAGAGACTCCAACCCATCAAAATGTGGCTTGAACAATATGACTAAACACATAAAACATCATCTGCTCAAACACAATCCTGTGACCAAACTGCTTTACAAGTATTTCTTGTCAATTCAATTAGCAAGCTCAACAGGAGGGGACAGCATGGAATGAGAGGATTTCCATCAAAGGCATTTTGATCTTATTCCAAAATATGTTGCTAATTATTTTCATAGAAGTGTAATTTTGGAAAAGGTACATCTTATTGCATGGAAGCAACCAAAATAGAAACATTAGCACAAAAAATCATGAAATGAGAAAAGAGCTTACAAAATGTATTTTTTTATTATTAAATGAAAAGAATCTGTTTTGTAGATCAAATATGAAATAGAATGTACAAAAAACTTTACATCTGTCCTCTGAAAGAAATAAAATGCTATCAGGAATTCGCTAGCAGCAATTCCTTCCAAACACAACACAAAATGCATGAATATGTTTTATGGCAGTACAATACTACACAGAATAGCCTGTGCTAGAACTGCAATTACAGAGAAGTAAAGTTAAAAATCTAAATGGTCTCTCTCTAAAGGATACTAGTCCACAAAGTAACTTAAAAACATGGGAATCAACCATCATATATTCTCTTTGAAGCAAGTGGCAGGTAGGTTGAGTGCAGCGTTCACAAAGCTTGCATATAGCATTCTCAGTTCCTATACAAATATAAATTGTTCTTTATTTTTATTTTTAAAAATCTTTCTATTTGATAAGAATTCACTGTGAAGAAAACATATCCCATCCCGATCAAGATCCTTTGCTTCATCCATGCAATATATTCCTTAGGTATTCTTTCTGAAGCTTGGTACCCAAAGCCGTCATGGCAATAATTTTTTTAATGTTCAGATGCAAATCTTTGTACTAACGGCTCATATAATAAGGTTCTGCAGAGCTCTCACAACATGTCTTTGGCATCACACCAAGTCCCCCTTTAATACTTTTCCTTTAAAAAAGTATATATTCCTTTAGTAAAACACCCTAAAAACATCTTATTTCAGGTTTTGTAAAATAATGCATTATCACCTCCTTTGTTGCTTTGCAAAATATACACCATATTTCGGAGAGGAAAACAGGAAATGCCCACCATTGGAATTCTGAATGGTTGCAAAAAGAAACACATAATTACAAGTCCCCTCCCATATGGAGGTTACATAAAGTCATTCAGTTCAGCTTCCAGTGCTGCCGCCATCTCATCCGCTTCCGAGCTGCTGCCCTCCTCGTCGTCATTGCTAGACCCTTTGCTAGATTCGCTGGCACCATCATCTTCATCCAGCTTTCGCTTATGACCCCTACAAATTTGGACACAAAAAATGGACATGATTAAAACAAGATCCTTACGCAGTGCTATTTTTCTAGCAAAAGAGGTGCCAGAACTCACCATGAACACCTCCCTCGTTCTCTTAGAATGGCAATGGTGCCCACCCGAGAGGTACCGGAAACAAGTTTCTGTGAGTTTTGGCTTAAGAAAGCCGTGTCTTTAACTGCCTAATAGTGTAGTCTTCAAATGGAAGATGGCAAGCAGCAGAATCCCTCCCCCAAATATTTCAAAGCTTTTACACTGAGAAGAAAGGTCAATCTCTAAGCACATAACATTTTCTAAGTGCTGTATAGAGATTGAAACGACAGTCCCTCACAATATAAGAGACATGAAATAAAAGTGGAAGAAAGCAAGCAAATATAGGGACCGAATCTTGAATTTACACAATCTCAGCAGTGTCATTTACACACACAACCCAGCAACCTTAGTCCACTGGCCAATGGCAGAAGCCAATATGTGATTTATTTTAGGTCTGGAAGCCCAAGGAAAGTATAAAAAGACTGTATTCAAAAGAAAGGCATCACTTGCAGTATGATGATGCACTTTAAAAAGTTCCGAAACTGAAAATGACCCCCCCACCTCCCCATTACAGGCTATGATAAATTCGAGTTTCAGGGAGATCACTTTCTACAAATTTTGTAGCAAAGCATTTACTGTCTGACCTTGCCCTATACTGGACAATTAATATGCTCAGGTTTAGAGAGAATTGACCTTGTTCTTTTCGTCTTCTTTACGGTATATTTTGAATTTTTCTGCATTCAATTATCCCTAGAAGCAGAGCCAAGTAATGTCAAACACAAAATACCCATCATAAGAGATGATATGGATGCAACAAACACAGTGTCAAAATCATAGCAATCAAGAAAACCTCACCCTGTTACAGTTCCCCCTCTTCTCTGCTGCATCTCCCAACACTGCTGCTCTAATAAATACGCATGTTACTCTCCAATGTCTAAGGAGCCTGTGGTGCACTGCTTTAATACTGTAGGGTAAGGTTTTTTTCCAATGAATCCGGGGACACTTCTCAACTTCAGTAGGAATGATAGGATTTTGTATGGGGACTGATTTGTAAATCCGGGGACTGTCCCCGGGAAATGGGGACATCTGGTAACCTTAGGGCATGAAAGTACACGCCCTATAGAAAATTAATTTCCTTGCATAATGGACTCTTGAATAAATAGTCCTGAAACCCTAATGCTCCCTTGAGATACATCAATATTTCCATTTTAGGTTACTGCACTAAACAGAATTAGGACCTGCAAGCTCCTGAAAGCTTTACCGCTCCCCTAGTTAGGAATAAAATTTCATTTATCTGAATCATATTGGTATAGAAAACCAGTTTCACCAACTTTGCTATGAGAGTGTGAACTGTTCTTGCTGGAACTGTAATCACTGCTAATTAATGAGCCACAGAGATGCCAAGTTACAAGTGGCACTACATAATGTTCCGAAATGTAGTCCAAAAAGTCCCTACTGTACTGTCTTGCCAACATAAAAGACAAAATAAAACATGGAAGGTTTGTGCAAGTACTATTCATTACCATTAAGCTGATAGCCAAGATAAATGCGTATTTGTTCCCATGTCTGGCATTTTGCAAAGGGTAAAGCTCATGACACACTTTACACAGCACACAAATTTGCCACTCGTTTCCCTTGTGTCGCTTGGAGAGTACTATAATGCAGCCTTCACCAACCTGGTGCCCTCTAGCTGTTTTAGACCACAGTTCCCAACAGCCCCAGCCAGCAGGCCGGTTGGGCCTTTTAAGCTGTGTGTGTGGTGGATAATGTTATTTTTTGTGGTTTTTTGTGTTTTTATATTGTAAATTGCCCTGTGATCATCAGATAAAGGGAGGTATGGAAATTATAACAACAACAACGTTGTGGTGGGGTCATATAGAATCCTGTACAGTGGTACCTCGGGTTAAGAACTTAATTCATTCTGGAGGTCCATTCTTGACCTGAAACTGTTCTTAATCTGAAGCACCACTTTAGCTGATGGGGCCTCCCACTGCTGCCGCCGTGCGATTTCTGTTCTCATCCTCAAGCAAAGTTCTTAACCCGAGGTACTATTTCTGGGTTGGCGGAGTCTGTAACCTGAAGCATCTGTAACCTGAGGTACCACTGTAATTGCAAAGATGGAAGGGACCACATGGGTCACTTAGTCCAACCCCCGGCAATACAGGCATTTTTTGCCCAAGGTGGGCGTGAATCCATGACCCTGAGATTCAGAATCTCATGCTCTACCAAGTGAGCTATCCCAAAGCTGCCTGTTGCTCTTATCCAACAGACCTTCCCTTTGAGTCTCTGATGCTTAACATGAAGAATAGTACTGACTTTCAGAAAGGAGAGGATAACTCCCTCTGTTTAAAAAAGCCACACCAGTTATGAGCCGAACTCAAACTACCAATTAGTTTGGCTCAATCACCCCCTGCCCTCCCTGTTTTCTATCCAAAGCATGACTTGTAAAAAGTGGGAGGAACCACCAGCAGGGGATATTTTCATTACCTACTGTGATTCTAGTAATACAATGGAAGCTTCAGAGCATGCTCAGAAGCTTTCCACCACTTCAGACAACTATAGTTCAGTTCATTCTGGCAGAATCTATTCTACTCTTTTCTTTTCTGTCCCTCAGAAAAGAATATGAGATTTCCTCCCCTGACTGGCAGGAAGCAAGAGGAAGAGAATAAGAAGAACTGGAAAACAGTAAAGGCTTGTTTTCATTCTACTTTTCCCATTTCCTAGTGAGGTACACACAGCATATTTATTCTTCATACTCTATGTACCCTGAGAGGTCCTATATCCTCTTCCCAACAGAATTAGTGAGCTGGGCACATGCTTCTCCACCTCGCTGTCTCCTTCCTGTGTGTCAAGCATGCTAAAAAGCAAGTGACAACACACAAGGAAAGGAAGCTTAATGGTGTACATCTTCTGACACAAGTACATACTAATTGCAGTTAAATAATTTCCTGAGAAATCCAAGGGAAAATAATGTCTCCTGATGTAACTCAAATATTGTTTTTAATTATCCTGAGGTGCAATCATGCTAGGGTAGCTCTGGGAGGATGCTGCAAAAACTCACATACTTGCATATTTCAAGTGTGTACAGTCTTAGATCAGCTCCTTACAAAAGATGCAGGAATTATTGCCACAATCAGACACCAAAATACCTAGCGTGAGAAATGCAATTAACACCTTAACTGAGGTCCTTTAATATTTTGCTCATAAAGGTTTTCACAATCAAATCTCCCTTAACAATATTTTTTCTTTCCTCTGAGTCCCTACAACAAGCAAGCAACATAGTGATGAAATGATAATAAGAATGTATAAAAAAAAGATTAATGGAAATTATCCCAAGTAATAGGGAAAAATGATAGGCTCATGGCTTGTTAAGACAGCACTCCCACACCCTGTACAGCATTTTATGAGAACGGCTTTACTTGCCTTGTCTGCAGTTGCTGTTCTTTAAAAGTGACCTGTAATGCCCCCTCTGTCTCCTTCTCTATCAAAAGGAGCTGATCCTTCCTTTGCAACATGTCAGGAGAATCACAGGGAATGTGAGCTGTTCATATTTGGGTTTAGAGCTGGGATTGTGGCCATAGTTTGCCCATATGCGATTTACAGAAACAATGATGAATAACAAATGCTCACATAACTGAGATTCTGCCTCTGTCTTTATATCTTCCTTGAGTAGAGAAGAGGTCTGTATATTAATTGTAGTACTTAACTTTATCCTAATAAAAATAAACATGATAATAAAATGTTTGCCCAGAGCAGCAGTCTTCAATGTATTCAGACATAAACATCCCTGTTTAATTTATATTACTATATTTAATTGTCTTCCCTTAGGGGGTTTCTTGGATCTCTTCACATTAAATCTCTGATGCTGCAATATATGATGGAAGCACCTGGGAGTAAGACCCACTGAATTCAGCGGCTTACTTCTGAACAGACATGTATACAATTGCACTGCTATTTTCTAACTTACTCTTGTATGTGTTTTGATGTATAACTGATTTCATGTATATATGCATGGATTCACTTCAGTCAATCCCCAAAGTACAATTCAGGGCATATTACACTGAAAGCAACTAGTCCAACATCAGGGTGCAGACATTTTAAGTGTTTACTTTTGTGCCAAAGAGCCATTAAACGTTATAGTGGTCAGGATTAATGCACTTCAGTTATTACAAAGAGCTGAATGGTACATTTTAGAGTTCATTAGGAAAACTATGTTAGATGCATTTCTGATATCATGAACAATTTGTATACTACCAGTTACCAATGCTTATTTTAAAACCTAGTGGTTTTTTAAAATAAAAAATGGAGTTACAAAAGCATTCCACAATAAATGTTACTTGGAATCACTTGGAATCAGTACAATACATAGAATACTTAACGCATTAGCTTGCCTCACACAGATTACAACAGGCTACAAAAAGAGAGCAGGAAAAAGCAAATAACATGTTGCTAAGGGTCAGTGAACAGGCTTGATTAGTTTTCCAGAAAAAGCAAATCTCCATTTCAGACCAACTTATTTAAAAACCTATGCAGCCTCACAACTCATGGCAAAAATACTTCAACACAGCAAACAATAGATGGGATCTGTTCCTAACATATTTGGGCGGCTCAAGTATGATATGTCACACACTGCAAAAAATGGGGAAACATTCTAGCACCATATGCCAATCCTATCCTCACCTTGAGATCATGTTACAATGACACACTTCCTTAGCAGGGCTGACCCAAACATCAGATTGAGACAGTCACATGCTGAGGGGCTCAGAGCCAGGAGAGTTGTGTGTGTGTCACATGATCTGCTCCATATGCCCTAAGCTAGTCTGCTACCCTCTGAATCAATGGAGAAGGCTGTCTTATAATCACTGTTAAAGTAAGATTCAAGTGTCTGCCTAGTTGCTTTCTGCATACAGAATGGAAAGACGAGGGCACAATCTTGCCTTTGCCCCTGGCAGCAAGTAATATTGGGGTAGTCCGGTTTCTTTGTAATACTTTGCAACATCAGGTTTTGTTTTGGGTATTTTATTTTTGTTAGATCCCAAAAGCTACCCTTGTCAAAATCCCAGGCTTAATTTAACACTATGTCTACTGTCACTATCTATCATTCTGTAGTTTTTGACATATAATTAACCTAAATAGCAGCTGTGTCAATTAGATAGCACATCAGAGTTAAATACAAGCTGGTAACGGTAGGGGGGTGGGAAGTGTTCCTTGCATATACCTTTGACAACTTTCATTGTACTTTTCATATAATAGCAATGGATACTGAAAAGGTATTTCCATGCTTATTTTAGTGTCTTATCTCTAAGAAAATCCCAGAGCTTGTATTATATTGTTTTCATGACATGTTCCCAGAAAGAGCTTGAATAAGAATTTGAGTTTGTACTTGGGAAAACTGTTTCAGTCTCAGTTGTTCTTGGATTCATTAGGAGGTCTTGGAGAAGCTAGTTATTAGTTTCAACTTTCTGTTTCAAAGGCTGTATGATACTCAATTACCTGTTAGGACTACAATGTGAATGAAAGACACTGGGTAGTATAAAAGTATCCAGTTATCTTAACTGGTTTTTCTACATTGTACAAGAACTTTTTTTTTTAAAGAGGTCTGTGAAAACACCCAGATTTTGGAAATAGAAAATAAACCTGAAATATGGTAATCATGTTACCTTCATGTAAAGTACCTGACATTTTGTTGTCAATGCGACATGGAGCTTGCATAATACTTCAAACAAAAGTCACAGCCAAACAGCTTGTTGTTATGTCTTGGGATAATTCTAGCAATTTTAAATTCAAGGTTCAGATGGGAATCTGTGTATGAGAGATTGACAAGCCATCTCAGTCCTACTCAGCATTCAAGTAGCAGGAATAATTTTATCTAATTTAGTCTACAGAATGGGGAAAGTGGCAATTCTATTGTAAGTTAGCATTTCGGTTGCCTGTTCCTCCTACAATTCCTGCTTAAGTCCCTGATTGCATACCACTTTGTTGGGACTCCTAAAATGTATTGTGGAATTTTAAAGAGAAATACATTGCTGCTTCCATAACCAAGAAAACTATTCTGAGGAACCAGCATAGGCAGCATCAATATTAATCAATAAGGCCACCTTTCACTAAAAAAGGGCCAAAGATCTATTAAATGAACAAACCTAACACTGTTAGGATATGGTCCAATTACACTAGCTGTCTTTATGGGTATTATAACGAAATCCATACACAGCACGCCATTTTTTTGTTTCTGATCTTAAAAACTTACAAACTCTGCTAACCTGGAAGTTTGCCCCAGGATGAGAACGGAAATCGTGTGTCGGTGGCACAGCGGCAGCAAGAGGCCCCATTAGCGAAAGAACGCCTCTAGTTAACAGTTTCAGGTTAAGAATGGACCTCCGGAATGAATTAAATTCGTAACTAGAGGTACCACTGTACTTCTAAGCCTCAACCTCAGAACAAAACAATGGCTACATTCACAGGAGTTAAACAGGGGAAGCAAACATGGTGGCCTCCAGGTGTAACTCTCATCAGCCCCAGCCAGCACATAGGGATGATGGGAGTTGTAGTCCACAATGACATTGGCTAGCATTGAATAATGGTTTAGAAATGCAAGTATAAATGTTGGGCTCATGTGTTCCATCCACACTCTATTTCCATTCTTTCTTTATCTTGCATGCAACAACTGAATCCTCTTCACTCTCTCACTGCAAGGATAGCAGTTAGGTTAGGGAGAGACGGCGAGAAGGACCTCCCTTCTATTTCAGATCATTCTTTGAGATTGCCTATTATCTCTGAACATTTTGATTCTAACCTAAGGGCACAGGTTTATTTGTTTCCAAACAACGAAACGTGAGCAACACAGGACGACAGGGCTTATAAAACAAAACTTTTCTTCATTTTTTTAAAATGCAGATTTCACTTAATGTCCTGTCTGAAGAAGCCCTGCGCAAGGACAGCTGCTTGTGCAGCAGGGCTTCCCCCCACCCCCTGGTACAGTTCAAAAAAATGGCTTGGGGTGTGTGGGAATCCCTAGAACAATGTGTGGGACAGGGGTATAATTCTGTCTGGCAAGCTGGTATGGTTGCGCAGATGGAATGATTTGAAGAGCACAACACTGAATCCCACCCCCTATCTTGATTATCTAAAAGGGGGGTTTGAATCTCCCTACCCTGAAAACCCCCTAAAATGTGCTCTGGCTAAAGGACACTCATGATCAGTTTTGTTGTTGTTTAGTCATGTCTGACTCTTTGTGACCCCATGGACCAGAGCATGCCAGGCACTCCTGTCTTCCACTGCCTCCCGCTGTTTGGGTCAAACTCATGCTGGTAGCTTCGAGAACACTGTCCAACCATCTCATCCTCTGTCGTCCCCTTCTCCTTGTGCCCTCCATCTTTCCCAACATCAGGGTCTTTTCCAGGGAGTCTTCTCTTCTCATGAGGTTGCCAAAGTATTGGAGCCTCAGCTTCAGGATCTGTCCTTCCAGTGAGCACTCAGGGCTGATTTCCTTAAGAATGGAGAGGTTTGATCTTCTTGCAGTCCACGGGACTCTCAAGAGTCTCCTCCAACACCATAATTCAAAAGCATCAATTCTTCAGCGATCAGCCTTCTTTATGGTTCAGCTCTCACTTCCATAGTCAGTAGATCAGTAGAAATGACTAGGAAAAATGTTCCTACTGTGATTATCACTCCCCCCTCTCCATCATTCTTTTTGCTGGCATAGCCTTTTTCTGTGAAGAAATCACTGTTTGGAGTTTTATTTGGCATTTTTTGCCACGTCTGACCTTCACACATGCCATGACTATTGTCTCAAAGCCAAGTCATATTGAGGCTAACAACGCTCAAGATCAAGCTATGATAAAAGGGTCTTTTAAAGTTCTCTTTAAACCCATGAGAGCTTTCCTTACATAACTGAAACAACTTTGACAGCACTTGAGTCTCAGGACATTAAGATGATAAGACATATTTACGCAGTATTAAAATAAAAAGAGAGAAAATATTTTTGAAGCAACATAGCACTTAAAGTTCAAGTCATATTAACTGTACTTTTTATTCAAAGCAGGAAGTAAACTCACTATTTAGCATTGATGTAGTGCTAAGATGATAGGCATTGTAGAGAAGTAATAATTCCTGCCCTGAGGTCTAATAATATTCATGAGACAGAAAGTAGCAAAAAAGGAGATACTTGGCCATAGATTTATAATTAGAAGTAGAGACAGGATTGGGAAGAGTGACATGGGAGTGGAGGAGGTAAAATAAATAAAGGACACTTCAGAAAAGACTTTTGACTATGGAGGAGGAATTTGGATGAAACTACATTCTCCAGCAGTGACAGAAATATTATAAGCTTAAATTTCATTGCTCTGTTTCAGACATCAGCAAGACACCTAGGAATGTTATGCTGGGATGACAGTGAGGAGGAGAGAAGGGATGGGAGAGGAGACATGACATGACAGAAAACTAGACATCAGCAAGTAGCAGCAAAACACATGAGAGTGAATCAACAATTTTGAGAGCCATGACAGATGAATGAAGGGGGTAAGGACTGTGGCACATATGAGAATAAGGAAAGATGATGTGGTGGATCAACTGAAGCGTAGAATAAAGAAATCAGCTTTTGGCATATCACACATGCCAAAAACGTTGTAGTTTTTAGTGCATTTCCAGAATGGCTGCACTATTTATATTAGGCCAAGAGTTTGAAATCAGGGGTGAGGAGTTCTGATCCTCTTTTTGTCTTCGAGTAGGAACTACTGAATATCTGAGCTGGCCCTAGTAGCTTATCACTTTAAAGAATTAAGAATTTGGAACTCATGGGTAAAGCTCTACTAAGTATAAAAAAAGTTTTGCACCTGTATTTGTTCAACAACAAAAAAGAAAAATGCTGAAGAAAGATGAAAGAATATTTTAAATCTATCACTTGCGCACCATGCATACTTTAAATCGTACCATCCTCTGTCAAGTGATATCAATGCAGTAAAGAACTTAGTAGAATTCAAAGGTTAGATACTTTGTACAGATAATGAAATTCTCTAAGGATAAATCAAAGGGGATATAAGTCATCATGCTCACATTCATGACCTAGAAAGAAAAACTAGGTATGCTTTTCTTAACTATCCTACTGCAACTAGAGTGGTTTAGGAATGTTACAGTAGAGTAACATTTGGGTATCTAACTACATTTTGCCTTTTGTCTCTTTTTGTCTCTGAAAATCTTCCAGCTAAAAAATGTGTTTATACAGGAAATAACATTATTTTGACGCAGATATATTTTATCTGTGTTAAGTTCCAGGAAAGAATTTGACCTCCATTCTCATTATAAAAGCACAATAGAAATATTGATTAACAGACATTTCCAGAGTTCTGTTGCATATATTCACTTTTAGAATCTATTCATCATCCATTCATTACTACAATATGAAAAATGACCCAGACAATTATTTTTCAAATTTATAATATGGGTGCATTTTCCTGTAAAAGATGGTTCCCCGCTTATGAATTCATGAATCATGGCTTGTGCCCTATATACCACCCTATGGTTTTTCCTGCATCCAAGATCTATTAAATTACTTGAAAGGAAAAGGAAGGACTTGCTATTATTGGGGCTGGTAGTGTATATGCCATTGTTTTATGAAGCTCTTAAATCCCAACATCTCTTCCTGTGATCATTACTTGTCCAGCTCTACCACTTTTAGCTGTCCCTCAACAACTCTTGCTCTAATACTATGACCTTTCTTCCTCCTTCCTCTTCCCCCTGGAACTGCTTTTAAAGAAAACTTTCTTTACCTGCTTACTCTCCTTTCTCTGTTGCCTCCCTTGGAAGTAAGCTCCTATGAGTAAGGACCAACTGAGCAATCCATGCTGTTACATGCCTAGTTTGATCCTATATGACATGACGGGGAGGGTAGGAGAAGCTGTGCAGGGGGAATCAGGAGGAAAGGTGGGATTAAAAAACTAATAAATTTTAAAAAGTGCCCAGCCGAAATAGCTTCCTGTTCATATTCCTGGGTGAAAAGTGCTCAGCTGCCTACAACTTACAGAACTAGCCTTCCATATCAATAGTTCATTCCTGTAGTCTCTTTGGATAACTTGGCCAAGTTATAAATGGCAAGAAATGACACTATTTGAAAATCCTATTAAACATCTTGAGAAACAAAACATCAAACCAATGTAGTCTTGACTGGATTGTATAACTGCAAAATTGGGAGTCTGCTGCATGTAGTATGTAGGACAATGACCTAAGAGTATTTTTCTTATTGAAGAGGATGCTATGAAACGATTTGTCCAAAATGAGGTTTTGCAGCCCGTTGTAAATCATAACAGTATTATTCATGAGCTTTCATTCCATCAAGTTGTAGATCTATGGAAACTGTCAAGTGATAGAAGAAAGAAAAATGTATAGACAACAGACGGTGAAGTTAATAAATTGTTCTGGTGGAATACATTTGTCTTCCTTAGAAATAGCCTTTAGAGGCTATATATAGGTAACTTTTTGGTATAAGGACACTGGCAGAGAAAAGTGCAAGAGAATCTCATCCATCTTCTCTTTTTCAGCAATTTCTTTGAAGTTTCTGACAAAAGGTGAGTCTTTTTTTTTAATATGGTACTTATGACTCTTGCTGCTATTTATTTGACCACTGTTGAAACTGCAAGCATTTATAACATTGCGTGTGGAGGAGAATCCATGTATAATTCTCATGAGATAAACTTCTGTTCCATCTGATGCTGCACTCTAATTCTGCAGAGAAATTATGGAAGCGTCTCAACTAAAGAGGAACGGGGAGGAACTACCCACACAGAGAAGCATCATAGATGTTTTCCATTCCCAAGCTCTTTGAGGAACTCCCAAGAGCGCATGGGGAATGTGCATGTTCCAACATATCTTGCAAGATCCATAATGTATTCCCTGTTTTTTGTTTTCAAAAAACTAGTGCTTAATGAACTCTGACCTGGTTCAGATTAATAAATAATTAGAATATAAGAAAGTAATAATAAGTTCTGTTATTGAGCAAATGCAGCTAACTGTAATAAATAAATGTTGTATCTCGTTATGGAGAAGACTGACGTGTTTCCAACTTTGTATGCTCCACAGGCGGTGAAAAGGAAAACAGTCAGAAGTTACAGTCAAAAAGCACATGCATTTCATGTGCATGAACAATGAAGTACTATGTTTTAAGAAATGTTGAAGTACAAAGGGTGAATTCATTATTCTGAGAAATGAGAGACTAGAGCAGCAGTCCTATGGCAAGATCTGCTGGGCTGAGCAGCTTAATATGCAACAGATCTTTGGCTCAGCTGGCTGATTCCCAGGTTGGCCAGTGTTAAGTCTGGAACCCTGGCTCAGCAGAAGATATGCTGGCATAATGTGCTCATTCCAGCCTCAGTTGACTGAACCAAAGCTGGTGTAAGTACCTAAAAAGTGGTGTTCTACAGATGGAACCAGAGGGGGAGGGGAACCTAGGTTGGATCCTAGGCTCATTCAGTTCCATCATGTGACCTGGCAAGCTGGCACTGAACACTATTTTAAGGGCTTGTTTTCCCTTGCTACTGAACCAGGTTTGGATCTGGTGTAACTTTATGCCAGCTGAACTTACCCTGGCGTGCTTTACATCAGCTCTGTGTGCAAAGGATTACTCACTATGCAAATAGCTGTAACATTTCAACAGAGGTTTGTCAAATATCTTAAGATATGCAGAACTGGTTTTAGATGGAACAGCTAGCAAAGACTACCTGTAAAAAACGTAAAGGATCCTACTTGTGAATTATGATTTTAAACTCCCCAGATGTTTTAGAAGCTGTATCTGTCATCTTCACTTATGGGTTTATTAGATTTCTGTAGGTAAAAAAGCATAAGGGAGGCTCTGAGCACAGAGCTGTTAATAAGAGTGCATGCTTTACAGTGCATGATAATTGGTAGTTTGAGGTCAAGCTAGCAGTCATGAGAGAATTGTTGCCACTGTTAAGGGTACACATCTTATTTCAAAATAGGTTTGAGTAATTTTATGTACCGTATTTTTCGCTCTATAAGACGCACCAGACCACAAGACGCACCTAGTTTTTGGAGGAGGAAAACAAGAAAAAAATATATTCTGAATCTCAGAAGCCAGAACAACAAGAGGGATCGCTGTGCAGTGAAAGCAGCAATCCCTCTTGCTGTTCTGGCTTCTGGGATAGCTGTGCAGCCTGCATTTGCTCCATAAGACGCACACACATTTCCCCTTACTTTTTAGGAGAGAAAAAGTGAGTCTTATAGAGCAAAAAATATGGTATTTATTATAGAAGCTGTATTGTGTGCCATATTATTGCCCTGACAGGCAGTACTATAATTTAGAGACCTGAAAAAGCACAGTATTTGCATATCATCTGACCAAGCAAGCATTCATTTCTACAATAGATGTTAATAATATTTAACATGGTAGGAAACCTGGATAATATTCGAATATGTAGCTTTATTTGGTAAAAGCGCCATTGTTTCATGTTCTGAATTTTTAAACTACAATGTCTTCTAAAATTTAAAAAACAAACCTGTGCTCAGTTTTGTAGGGAACTCCTGCAGACTTTAGCCAAAAAGCAAAATGGATAAGGCTTCAATCTTGTAGTAATACCTTGGTTCTCGAACGGAAGCCATTCTGGAAGTCCATTTGACTTCCGAAAACATTTGAAAACCAAGGCATGGCTTCCAATTGGCTGCAGGAGCTTCCTGCACTCAATCAGAAGCCACTTCGGACGTTTGGGTTCCAAAGAAAGTTCACAAACGTTGGGAGCCAAAACGTTCGAGTCACAAGGCATTCGCGAACCAAGGTACGACTGTATATGCATAGAATTAAGCCCCACAGAACAAATTGGGACTTGACTCTGAGGAATCATAAACCAGGACTGCACTGTTTTGAGTGTGAAATTTCCTAGTCCAAACTTCACCTCGGTCATAACTTATACAGTGGCCATAGGTAAGGCACCATTTTCTCAGCCTTGGCTGTTACCACTGCAATATACCGTATTTTTCGTCCTATAGGGCACACCGGCCCATAGGACGCACCTCGTTTTTTTGGGGGAAAATGAATTAAAAAAAAATTCCCCCCCTCCGCCCTGGCTGCCGCCCCAAGCCTTGCGCTCACCTGCCCGAAGCACGGGGCACCCTCCGGAGGGCTCCCCGTGCTTTGGGTGACAGGCTGCCGCCCCAAGCCTCCCGCACCCGGCAGGACCTCCTGCCGGGCGTGCAAGGCTTGCAGACACTCGCCCAAAGCACGGGGAGCCCTCCGGAGGGCTCCCCGTGCTTCAGGCGACAGGCTGCCGCCCCAAGCCTCGCGCACCCGGTGGGACCTCCTGCTGGGCGCGCAAGGCTTGCAGACACTCGCGGGGGCTGCAGGCTGCTGCCCGCAAGCCTTGTGAGCCCGTGGGAACTCCCACCGGGCTCGCAAGGCTTGCGGATAGCTTCCTGAAGCCTGGAGAGCGAGAGGGGTCGGTGTGCACCAATGCCTCTCGCTCTCCAGGCTTCATCGAAAGCCTGCATTCGCCCCATGGGACGCACACACATTTCCCCTTCATTTTTGGAGGGGAAAAAGTGCGTCCTATGGGACGAAAAATACGGTAGGTATAATACTGCCCTAACCTTAAAGGGTTGCTATAAGGATTACTGAGACAGTGACTTCATTCAGATGCAACAGTAAACTATGATTTAGCATTATATGAATGAACCTCAGGGTTATGCATTTCTCCTCTTCCCTGCTGCTGCCACAAGATTGCAGGCATTCCCTTCAGCATTAAAGCACTCTCAGTTTATCAACAGGCAATTTTGAACGTTATCATAAACTGTGGTTTAGTGTGCCAGTAATAAGCAGCTGCAAGCCTTGGGTTCATGCACTTTCTTTCTTTCTCTTCTAGCATACAGTGGTGCCCCGCAAGACGAATGCCTCGCAAGACGGAAAACCCGCTAGACGAAAGGGTTTTCCGTTTTTCAATGCGCTTCGCAGTACGAATATCCCTATGGGCTTGCTTCGCAAGACGAAAATGTCTTGCGAGTCTTGAGATTTTTTTCTGCTTCCCCCCCCTTTTTAAGCCGCTAAGCCTTTAATAGCCTTTTAGCAGCTAAGCCGCTAAGCCTTTAATAGCCGCTAAACTGCTAATGGCGCTAATCCGCTAATCGGGTTGCTTCGCAAGACGAAAAAACCGCTAGACGAAGAGACTTGCGGAACGGATTAATTTCGTCTTGCGAGGCACCACTGTAGCTGTAATAAGAGATCAGAGGCTTTTGCATCTGTTTTTATATGTACAGAAACTGCACTTTAACATTTCATCTACACCCAAGGAACTGTAGTTAATGTAAGCCACGGTTATTTCATCCAAGTTCCAGGATCTTCAGACTTTCTTACTGGCAGAAAAGCTTTGGAAGTCTGTTACATAATTTTTATATGCACTTTAAAGAAGTAGTAGGTGAAAGAAATATAATGCAGAGAACACCAACACTATTCATTTTAATAAGGTAAAGAGCACATACCTGGGTACACTGCCTGTCAAGCTTCTTTCACTTGAAGATGTCGAAGCAGGTCTCTCTTCTATTTTTACATTTACAGTTTCTTTTGCTTTACGCTGCGGTGCTGACTTTCCATCTCCTGTCTTCTTTTTTTCACTGTCGCTGTCGTCACTGCCTTCTCCCAATATGTCATCAACCTGCCAAATGATCAAGCGTTAGTAATGACACGACAGTTTAGCAGAACAATTGCACAATGACTGCCTATCCGTATCAATGACTTTCTGATGCATCTTTTAAAATTCCAAGCTTCTCAGGGCAGCATAAGGCAATACATAAATTAATGCAACAGTCAAATGAGAATAGAATACTGAGCAATTACATCTGTGAAAAAAAAAGTATCTGCAATTTAATTTAATGTTTTAAATTGGATAAAACTGAATTAAATTAAATCACAACTTTGCCCCAATACTGGGTATGGAAAGTAAGCTACAGGAGAAGTTTCAATATGCACATGTTCTTGTTGATGTGTGGGGCATCAATAAATAATGACTGACTACTTCCAAATCATAGTTGTTTAAAATTAATAGAAAACTCTTGAAAATGGAAGAGTATATGACGGGATAGAGCGAGAGAGAATTCTACCCCCTATATATAGAGACCTATATAGAGAGAACCAGAAAATATATGTATTGAGAGATGAGTCTGAAAAAGCTCTTTAAAAGTTTTACCCACCACTTCTAAAGCATCCTTTTCTTTCAGGTTGTAGGAATGCTTGAATCAAAGACAGAAAAACTTCAAAGCACCATATTTTTTTGATTGACAGAGCAAACTAGCACAGCAAGTAGGAGGTATTTGTCTAAACTGGTATCCCATTGATGCTGCAATCATAATTATATGTACTATGAAGTTACCTCCTCTGACTTCAGCAAAATTTCAGAATAAATGTGCTTAGGATTGGACTACTGAGACAAAAAAGCCTGTGTCCACATTCTAGAGCTTGATGTGACTGATACTCTATATGGATTAACATCTAAGGCATATTTTCTAATGTAAGTAATAAAAGTATCCAAAGCTGAAGGAACAGGGATATAATAATACATGTTTGGAAATAAATGTTTGCTATAACTTGTAATTCCATGTTGTACGTTTAGGCAATGGCGAAAAACATTATTTGCTGCTATGATTAAATGCAACTGGAGGTCATACTGAGGAAAAGAAAAGTGTGGAATTGTGTAATGAGATCTAAGAAATTTTCCGTTAAACCTAAATGAAAAGCAGCTACTATGATTCTTAAAAAATGTTTTATTAGAGTACAACATACAACACTGTAACACATAAAATACAATACATCCAAAGTAATATCCCAAAAACCAAATAAGTAGTTATCCGACACAACCATTTGTGTAGACAAGAATGTAGTTTATGTTAACCAAAAAGTATTATATGTTTCATTTTAGTCATGTAGATAAAAAGCTGTACTGATCAGCTCTAAAAGAGTCTTTATCCTTTAAACCTAGTGCCAATTTTATTTTGTTAGATAATTTCCCCACAAGTGCTATTTAATAATAATAATAATTTATTATTTATACCCCGCCCATCTGGCTGAGTTTCCCCAGCCACTCTTTCCCCAAACAAACTTTATTATTATTTATTAAATTTGTGTATCGCCCTATACCCACAGGTCTCAGGGAGGTTCAAAGAAGCATTCTCCAAATTCTTGCTGCATCTTGTTATTACAAACCTGGCCACTAGTAAAATAGAAATTATTAAAGCTTTAAACCTGGCATAGGCAAACTCCAGCTCTCCAGATGTTTGGAAATACAATTCCCACCGTCCCTAGCTAACAGGACCAATGGTCAGGGATGATGGGAATTGTAGTCCCAAACATCTGGAAGGCCGGAGCTTGCCTATGCCTGCTTTAAACTGTAAGTACCTCCCATGAAACGATTGAGCAGTGCCAGCTGTGGACATTCAAAGGCATTTTGTTTGGTAATTGCTTTTATTTCAATAAATATTTGCTACCAGAACTGAGGTCCATGCCCGCCACATATGTTGATTAGAGCATAGCAATACACTGTCAATAGAGAAGGTGGGGTGGAAGATAATTCATGTTGCTTGAAACTGCAAAGTTCTGTATTTTCTGCCTTTCCCTGAATAAATGCTCCTGCAAAAGTGTTTAATGTTAATGTCTGCATACCCGAGGATGGAAACCAGTTACAAGACATGCTGGCGCCCAATGTATTCCTCCAGCACTTGAAATGCAAGTACAGAAATAACTAACATCCTTGAAGCGAACTTATGTATAAATAAAAAATAATAGTGTCTTCTTGGTTCTGCCATTTTAACGAGAGGGTGGTTTCACTAAATGTGATCTGTTTTCCATATGCAGTTTAAGAATTGAGGTCTCTCCAGCATTCATGAGAACATTCCAAGGCTTACTTCAGCTACACAGGCATCTAACATACAGACTTAAGAAGTATAGCATCCTCTCAGTCAAAGGCTTTATAATAATAGAATCTGAACTAATTTCTAGTCTTTTTTTCCTTGTATTGCCTCTATCTCCAGAGCTCTCAGGCTGGCTTCTTATATTATACCAGTAACTTTAACATAGCAGTCTCTCCACCACTACAAGGAAGACACAAAGGGGGAAAAGGCAACAAAACATCCTCTTCTCCCAAACAAAACAACCCCCCTCACTTTTGTTAGAGTTATTCAAAGGCAAAAATTAAGCATGTGCCTACAAATTATTTTTATTTTTGAAATTTTCACTCATACTCCAAGAGCCATAACTGTCCCTGCATCACTCAATATTATAGGAAAAGGAACTGCAGCCAAACCAAAACCTGATCCCTCTAGAGTCCACATGACACACTACTGATGTCATTGAAAGCCACCTTCCATCATTTCTCGGGTTAAGAACTTAATTCGTTCTGGAGGTCTGTTCTTAACTTGAAACTGTTCTTAACCTGAAGCACCACTTTAGCTAATGGGGCCTCCTGCTGCCATGGCACCGCCGGAGCACGATTTCTGTTCTCATCTTGAAGCAAAGTTCTTAACCTGAAGCCCTATTTCTGGGTTAGTGGAGTCTGTAACCTGAAGCGGATGTAACCTGAGGTATACTGGTTATACTGGCTGATAGGAGTTAGAGTCTAACAATCTATGAAGGGAACCAGGTTGATTACCCCATAGGCTCATAGGATGTGTTGGTGGCTTAGGGAATGAAAGGTTTCAGGTGCTAACTTGACTGCTCAAAGTTACTGACAGCTGATACTGCTCTTGGCCTCTGAGGGAGACTAAATTCCCTTGACACATAGGGTTCTGGTAATGAGCTCCGCAGCCCTCAAGGCTGGCACCCATGAGGATGACCAAGGGGGTGCTTGTGGTTAGGTTGGCAGGGTTCAGCTACCACTGGAGAACAGAGTGGAGTTGGCATGGCAGGACACTGGAAAGTGACTGTTCTGTGCTATGGTCTTCTGGTGGTGGTGGAGGAGCCATTGGAGTAACTGTAAACCAAAGACAAGATGCCTAGACAAGAAGCCATGAGGCTTAGTGAATGTAACAAGGACATTAGGTCTGCTGATATTCTGGCAGCCTGGGAAGAAATGCCTGGACACAGGTTCATTAACCTTTTTGGAGACAGGACTACCTGGGCTTAGGCTGTGTCCATTACGGCCCTAGGGTACTGAATGTTCTGAGAGGGCAGGATATGGCTTTTTATTTCTTAACCAGGAAGCTGTGAAATTCTAGTGTTGAAAGTGCTGAATGTCTTGTAGGCTTTCTACCTCGAAGGGAACCACAGGAGGTGGTAAACTAAAAACACCTTTCTATCTGAGGTGGAATACTTTTGTGAAGACTCTTGGTGCTGACAACAAACAAGCAAAACTTGAACTGGTGATGCTACCTTAAACAGGTATGCAAACCTGACAAACTGCCGCCTTGAAGGAGGCAATGGTGCAGCCGCTCCTGGGGGGAAAAACCACCCGCCTGGACCCAGAAATTTATTTCAACCACTCAGTTGTCAATACACCTTTTGCAGGGTCTGGTGATAACATGATTTCCTAAGCCTCCTGTAGGTAGACAAAGGAAAGACTCTCAGAACTAGGAACACTCTTATTTTTATATAAGAGAAAGGGATGGGCAGACTGGAGAATGGGTGGAGTTAGGGGCAAAAAACCATGTGCCGCTACATAGCTGCTGTTCCAGAATGACTGGAATCTTGAAGCACTCCTCTTCAGGAGCAGAATGCAAACATTTTGTTGCAGGTTACACTTTGATTTCCTGTGTTCTTCAGGGATGCTAAAAATCAACAAGCAGAATACAGTTTCCTTTTGATACAGAGAAAAGGATCATAGAATCATAGAATCATAGAGTTGGAAGAGACCACAAGGGCCATCGAGTCCAACCCCCTGCCAAGCAGGAAACACTATCAGAGCACTCCTGACATATGGTTGTCAGGCCTCTGCTTAAAGACCTCCAAAGAAGGAGACTCCACCACACTCCTTGATAAGATCTTGATAAGAAGAAACAAGTACACACTGGCTAGGTCTGCTTTGTAGGATACAGCGTGGGATAACTTTCAAAGCAAACTAAAACGAGGTTCCTAGAAATCGTCTTCCTTTTCCAGGCTTGTTATACTGCCATTGAACTATAATGATGACTCTAATTTGCCAGGATAGTGCATAGAAGTGTGGGTGGATGCAGAAGCCTCTGACTTTTGGTGCCTGGTTGTAATCTACTGGACAGAGACAAAAGCCAATCTTGTGTTCTGCCCAGTTGCATCTCTGACCCTGTCTCCTACCTGCATGCAGCTCCCACATTGTCCACAAGGGAATGCAGCCCTCCAGCTGAAATTTCAACTATTCCTGTTTTACTATGTCTTAGGGAATGCAAATATATCACAGGAAACTCCATTTCAACTAACTCTAAGTTTCAGGGCACCTTAAGACTGGGACACGTTATAAGAATCAGCCAATACAATTCTACATACATTCTGGGAAAGAAGCCATGTAGATCGCAAGTCCATTCTGCCTCCAGCAAATGGACCAGCAGGAGACCAAAACAGGCTGAAACATCCAGCACATTTGATGTGTGTGAACATAAAGACAAGTTGAGGCAGTGCTTTCGATTACTGATATTAGAACTAATGTACCTCTGCAAAAACTTGTAAGGACTTGACCATTTTTGGGGAAATTTTTATTCCAATATTAAAGTAAACAGTGTGTGGTTCTTGGGGAGTTATTCATCTTCAGATTATAGGCTACTAGCAGTTTCTCCATAGCAGCAGGGGATCCAGCCACTATTTATTTAAAAAATGCTTATGCAGATTGCAGCTATTCTTAGGAATTGCCTATACAGGACTTAACATTTTTACAATTCATACAGAGAATAAAAGCTGAGTAGATGGAAATAAAGAAATGACATTCTCTGGAGCAAGCAATTCTGACACACACATATGCAAAATAAAATCAGTATTAGTTAAGAAACTAACGAAGAAACCTCCAATTTCCCCACTATCCTTTAGCATCCAAATACAAAAGTTTTACTTCCCCATCATAAGGCTGAAGGGATACAAAGGGCATCCTTCATAAGAACACTGCATGAACTATGGGCTGCAGGTGCCACTGAGGTTCTAGTGTATCTGCTAGGATTATAGAGAGTCCCTGCATTTCATTTCTAATTGTGTTTCAACTTCAGGAATTGCAGTGATAAGTTCTGAAGTGTGGAGCAAAAATATTACTGGGTGAAAATGAGATAAAGGAAAAAATCTATGCATCAAGGTATTTCAAGAAATAGCTCAATTTCATCTCATTTGAGTGTATACGTTTCAGAATAAGACTTCATAATATTCAACTTTCATTTCATATCTGCTACACACATAAAAAGTGTTATTTCTTGTTAGGAAAGGAAAGCAGGGCCAGATATTAAGTAACTATACAATTAAAATACTTAATATCTATTACATGTTCTGCAGTATGTTCCATGTAACCAAATATAGATAGATGAGCCTCAGGTAGGAAACACTGGGTATTAATTGCAATAAAACTGTGCAGTCAAATTCCCTCTGAACGAATATAAAATGTATGTTATGCTAAGAAACAGATGATGTTTCCACATTCAAGTTCCCGATGAAGCATTATGATAACCCAGTTTATCAATGGAAATTAAAAATCTCATTTTTGAGCTTAACCCTCACTCTTCATCTTCCCATACCCTAGAGGCGCTTGGGTATCTCTATTGCACTAAAAACGTGTCATGTCACTTAATTACTTAGCAGTACACAATCGAACTCACCTCTTTATCCATACTTTCTAAATCTTCTTTACAAAGAGTGTATAGTGGCATAGTTTCAGACATACTTGGCTGGCGTTTCCGTTTAGATGGGCCAGGCTCTTCATTCTCACTTGCTGGCATCTCCTCTTCATCAAAAAGCTGTTGGTGTGGTTGAACAACTCTGAAAAAAGATTCAAAAGCTCTGTATTACATAACTGTTATGATCTGAACTGAATAGAATGTCAGGATAGATTCAGTTTGGAATACAGATCCATTTCAAAACTCATACAGTGGAAAACTTTGCCCCATTCTTCATGTTGCTCAATATGGATTTCCCTTTTCCACACTTCAAAGACTTCTGAAGGCAATGTCAAAACAAAGCTTTATCAATTAGAAATGCAAAAAGAGTGAGCCACTCATGACCCTGATTCTCACAGTAGCACTTGTTCTCCCACGGACAAATTAGGTAAAAGTTTGGGAACCTATCTTCTTTCAAATGTAGAAACAGTCCCTGCTCCTGCCAACCTAGCAGTTCGAAAGCACATCAAAGTGCAAGTAGATAAATAGGTACTGCTCCGGCGGGAAGGTAAACGGTGTTTCTGTGCGCTGCTCTGGTTTGCCAGAAGCAGCTTAGTCATGCTGGCCACGTGATCCGGAAGCTGTATGCCGGCTCCCTCAGCCAATAAAGCGAGATGAGCGCTGCAACCCCAGAGTCGTCCGCGACTGGACCTAATGGTCAGAGGTCTTTACCTTTACTATAGCCACCTCACTTGGGACTCTCACCCCACCATAACACAGACCCCAAAGAAAGCCTCTTTTTTTGCCACTAAAAATTGATCCAATTTTTCTAAAGCATTAGACCAGAACAACATTATGTAAAAAAGTCAAAAAGTGTTCAGCCCCACTGTAATTTGTTTTGGATAATATAAATGTGCTTAGCCAGAAGTTCTTCTTCTTTGGCGATCACTCGTAGCTGAGTAAGATTGTCTTACATAAACACGGTTTTAACAATGAGTCTGTGACTATGGAGGCCAAGTCTGGATCCACACGTCCTTCCACAGTGGGGACATTGGGCGGGAGTTGATCATGGTGTGGATTTGCCAAGCGTGCCTTCCTCCAAGTACGTTTCTCCCTTGCATCCTGAGTTCAAGTGTCTTCAAAGCCCATGACACCTTTGGTAAAGGCTGTCCTCCAACTGGAGCGCTTGCAGGCCAGTGATTCCCAGTTGTCAGTGTTTATGCTACATTTTTAAAGATTTGCCTTGAGACAGTCTTTAAACCTCTTTTGTTGACCAGCAGCATTACGCTTTCCAATTTTAAGTTCAGAATAGAGTAGTTGCTTTGGAAGACGATCATCAGGCATCTGAACAACATGACCATTCCAACGAAGTTGATGTTGAAGAATCATTGCTTCATCACTGGTATTCTCTGCTTCTTCCAGTACACTGATATTAGTTCTCCTGTCTTCCCAAGTGATGTGTAAAATTTTTCAGAGACACCATTGATGGAATCTTTCGAGGAGTTGGAGATGGTGTTTATAAATGGACCATGTTTCACAAGCATAAAGTAAGGTTGGTAGTACAATAGCTTTGTAAACAAGCATTTTGGTTTCCCTGCAAATGTCCCGGTCCTCAAACACTCTGCACTCCAACCGGGAGAAAGCCGCACTCACAGAGCTCAGGCAATGCTGGATTTCGGCATCAATGTTGGCCCTTGTGGAAAGATAACTGCCTAGGTAGAAGTGATCGACATTTTCCAACGTTACTTAATTGAGCCAGAAGTAACCACAATAAGGGAGAGAGTAAAGAAGGATACTTGTTTCCCTACTTTTATATTACAGGTGGCTAATCCTGTTGGGGGACTTGAACCCTACACACATACCTTTTCTGGTTTCTAAGGCTTCACTGAGTTTGGCAGCAGTGGCAGAAAGGTTTATTTATTTTAAGTAAATATGGAGCTGGGGTAGGCAGAATCCAGCACCCTGATTGGGATACAAAGCACCTCACTGTTTATCATTCCAGTTCATCACTTCAATTGTTCAACGAGTACCGAGGGAACATTGCCTCACCCTGCTCAGCTGATGGCAGGGATCAACTAAGGAGGGAAGCTCGCTGTGTGTGTACCTGTGGCTACCCCAATAGTGCATATTTTGTGTATGCGAGGGTGTGAAGTGGCCACACACACCATTGGCATGTGCTATACACACCCAACCCCCGGACTGCCCAATGGTGAATGCAGCCAGGCCAAAAAGGTTAGCCACATCTGTGTTACACTTTTCTTTAGAAAAAATGTAGCGTCATGCATGGACTCAAGAGCACCTATTGCAAGAGGAAAACACACTTGGGATTATTCTTTCACAATCCTGTTTAAAATCTTAATGCCAAGCAAAACTTGAAAATGATTTATGAAATGTTATGTTCATCTACCTGAATAAGGAATGTTCCCCATGGACGGGCAGAGAGAGAGGAGGAGCTGGTGCTTGAATATACAAAGACTGGCTGGAGCTTTGAGATCCTTTCCTAATTAATTTTCCAGTGTTGGGATCATAAAGCCGAACTTCAGGACCAGGCTGACACTTGGGATGAATAGGAGTTGGGTGGAAAAGAGCAGTCTGGAAAGCACTGTGTATATCTGGAAACATGGCAGGACTGTACTCTCTGTTAGATGAAATGTTTAAAAGACTTAAGTTAGCAGTCAACATTCCTCATATACACACATAAATACATACATATATGTATACTGTACAGTATATAAAAATGAGCACACACAAACTTGGCCCACCACATCTTCTCTCCTGACTATTTTAGTCCAGCACTGTCCCACCTGCCCTACACCTGAAGTCATACAGGGGCAGGTATGGGGCATATGTCAAATGTGGAGCAAGTAAGTGCAGGGCTTGGCTGAAAAGTGCTTTTCAAGTGCTGCTAATTTGCAGGGCCTGCAAAGCCCCTTGCACAGTGCTTCCCAAGCACCCAACAACCAGCACAGCATTGTGCACAGAACTTCCCAAGTGTTAACACAGGGCTTGAAAAGTTTGCTCAGACTTGTGTGCAGCATTTCCCAGTGTCTGATAATCAACTGGCCGGTGCACGTTTGGAAAGCACTGTGCAAAGGACTGAGAAAGCCCTTTGAACTCTCTTTTCCCACTCCAGCAGGCTAACTTGTTGACATACAGTATGTCGATCATCTAGTGTCATGATGATGCCAGATAATTGACAGGCGGGTGGTCCTGCCTCCTTGCCAAAGTTGGCCCATAGTATACATAGTGGGTTTGAACTTTCAACCACAGATCAGCAACATTTTTGGAAAACAGAAAAGCAATGTAAACACTGATTTGTGTCAGAAAACTTCTAGGTATTCAACCATTAGGTCATTAAAAAATAAATAAAGTGAGGGTCCTTATCCAAAATTCACAAAAAGAAAAGAACCACTTCTTAATGTATAGTTAGTTTTAGAACATACACCCTGGCTACATAATGCTAAATTAGGGATGGGGAACCTTAAAAGAGGAGTTATGCAGCCCCCACAAGTATCTCTGTCTGGTCTTCGGGACTCTCCCTAGGCCGCATCTGCTCCTCAGGACCCACTCCCTACTGGTCCAGCTCCACACCCTCCTTGATTGTTAGCATCTGGTTGAAATATGACCCTGAACTCTGATAAAGCCTCATGCTTTCCTGGAGTATAGAGAGGGGTGTATGAACATCAAGCCCACTGTACAAAGGTAAAAATTACATTACATTAACTGCTCAGTCCACTTTTGCCTTTGGCCCTACCCAGAACTGGCATGTGGCCCCCAGAAATTTGTCTAGAAAGTAATGTGGCCCTCGGACTGAAAACAGGACCCGTGCCTGTGCCAAACTATGGCTTAGTGCAGTGATGGAAACCCTAATTTAGACCGAACTACACAGACCCCTTCTACATTGATATAAAGAACTGTACATTAAAAATGTTCTCATTATGTCTAAAGATTTCCACATTCGTAGCTCAGCTGTAAAACAGCAATTATTTCCACAAGAATTCAGTCTTGTGGATCAGATTTTATTAGAGCACACCAAACAAAACCTGTTATTTACATTAAATAACATCAAAGCAATATTTCCAACTATAGAAAACATGCACACATATCCATCCTATTGAAACTATGGAGCTGGTCTGAAGTATCCTTACTCCGCCTAGTAAAACATAATGCAATTTATGTAATACCCAGCTTGATATTGGCCAAAGAAAAGCCTTGCCCATTCATGGAAACAACACATGTCTGGCAGCATTAATTATGCGATGGCACCCTTTAATCCATACAGCTTATGGATGTTTATGCACATATAAGAGGGGTTATTACTAAGGAAGTGTTTATAGGAATGGAGCACTAGCTCTATCTATCGGTTCTGGCTAGTTTTCATATCTGAATGAATAAAAACAAGATTAAAACAAAATGCTCCTAAGTTTGTGGTGCTCTTGGATCTAGGCTCAGACCTGGCTGTTCAAGCTGTGGCCAGGAATGCCTATGCAAAATTAAGATGGATACACCATCTGTGCCCCTTTCTGGCACCTTCTTGTCTTGCTTTGGAGATCCATGCCTTAAGTCACTTCATCTCGATTATTCTACATGCTCTATGAAGCTGCCTTTGAACACCAGGTGGTTTAGGCTTCTTACAGGTGGCTCATGTTAACCTCTTTTTGTACCAACTGCATTGTGTGCTTATTTATTTCCAGGGACAATTCAAAGTGCAGGTTTTGACCTGTTGAGTTCTAAACAAGTGGCTTGGGTTAAGGTTATCCGAAGGACCACCTTTCTCTGTACTGTATAACCCTGTTTAACTGGGATCTTCTCTTTCAGCTATTTGTAAGAATGGATATTAACCGTGAGCCCCATAGGATTTTAAACTCAAGTGTATTATTTAAATAATAAAACATTACTTTTTACCTTTGTGTTTTAAGGTAATCATCCTTCAAAGGAAACAGTTGTTCTTCTACTTTGTCCCAACGCTCCAAGCAGCTCCATAACCAGTCTGGATTTACAATATGGAGATTTTTATAGTTCTCAGCTTGCCGTACTTTTTCTGTGCCTATTTAAAACAGCCAAACATTAGCATAGGTGACAGAAAGGCTTTTCAATAAATCAGCACTGAGAACAGTTTACAGGGATTAGGTGCTGAATTCAGTGGGATTTAAGAACACAGCTTGGATGCTTTTAACATTCTCCCCATGCATTTAAAGCAGTCTGTAACATGGCAATGACTACAATTGTAAGGTCTTAGTTGTTTTCACAAAACCAGGATCCAGATGCAAAGGTAAGATAATTTTGTGTGTGCAACAGAGGCATATAGCATTATAGTTTTGCTGACAGGCCTAGCCAACTGTTCAGATAAACAACTTATGCATTTCTAGATACCAACAGCGGAAAGAAACACAACCTGGGCTAAAGGAGGAATGAAGAAAAAGAAGAGGAGGGGGATATGATACCCCGCTTTATCACTACCCTAAAGAGTCTCATTCTCCTTTCCCTTCCTTCCCCACAACAAAAAACTCTGTGAGGCGAGTGAGGCTGAGAGACTTCAAAGAAGTGTGACTAGCCCAAGGTCACCCAGCAGCTGCATGTGGAGGAGCAGAGACACGAACCTGGTTCACCAGATTACAAGACTACCGCTCTTAACCACTACACCACACTGGCTCTCAAAGTGTACGAATGTTCTTCAAAATAACTGAATCCTGATGGTGTCTTAAAATATTCATGCACAGAAATATATGAACAGCAGTATTAGAAGCTTGCTACATTGCTAGATGCTTTGTGTGACCACCTATTCACACAGAGCCCTAGTTCAAACCCATGTTTTGGATTTACTAATACTTACCAGCTCTTGCTGCAATAAGGTGTGTTGGCTTATTGGGGTCATCTTCATTCAATACTAGGTTTTTTGCAATCTTAGCTCCAAGTGCAGTAGCATGATAATGCTCCCGTGTTTTTTCTATGGGATAATTGGTTGGGTATAATCCACTAAATAATATGGTAACATCTGACAACACTTTTCGTTTCAGTTCTGGCACTATTTTTCTTATATCTGGAATTTCATCTGTTTCTTTTCTCACATATTTATCATACTTTGAGTAATAGTCCGTGTGCACCCGAACAAGAATCTCTTCGAGATATATTAAATGGTCATCACTGTCTGTATCGTCATCTTCCTCTTCCTCCATGCTTTGATCTAAAGATTCTCCCACAGTTATCCCAGATTGCTCACTATTTTGAGATTCTGTCTCTGCCTCTTTCTTGTCCACGCAACCATTTCCTAGGCTACAAAGGCTGTCTTGTTCACTCTCTTCATGTGCTTCCAGATCGAATGCCTTGGGATGTGGATTGATGCTAGGTGAGGATACAGAGTCAGCAGAATGGTTCAGCTGTCCGTCCTTTTCTACATTCGTATCAGTTCCCACCAGAGGCATTGCACTTTCCTCTAGTGCAGGCTGTTTTGATTTTCTCCAGCTTCTCTTTCCTTCATTTTCACTATCTGTAGCAGAAGAGGAGGAAGATTTCCTAGCATCCAATCCACTGTCACTTTCACTATCACTCGACAATTCAAAGTCCAAATAATTTGTAGTTTTGTTTTGAATCTGTTGTTTGCCTACAACTGTCCTATTATCATCGTCTGAAGACACATGAGATTCCTTGGCACTCATCACATCATTAGTAACATCCATTCCATGTTTAGAATCACTTAAGGAGTCTCTAACTTTATCATTGCAATTCAAATTCCAGGATGGAGTCTCACTGCCGACAGAGTTATTGCCGTTTACTTCATTTGCAGATTTTTGAATGCCATTGCTTTGTTCGTCTACATTTCCCACATTCTTTGCTTCTTCAGTGTCTCCCGTTGCTGTTGCTGGGTCCGATGCCTCCGTTACTTTTGAAGAATGATTTGCTAAATTAAAAGATATGTATGCATATTAAAATGAATCAGTCTTTGAAGCCAAAATGCTTAGTAACAAATATACAAAAGCTAAAGACACTTAATCCAATTATGCTTATCTTTATTTAAACCAGAAGCCTGGGGTTGTGGTGGTGGTGGAAATAATAGATGGTTTCACTTACGTTTTTTAGGTCAACAAATAACTAGCTCAAAACCTTACATGGAGATTCAATTGTTTCAGAGGATGAAAAAAAGGTTGAACATCCTATTACAACATAGCACTCAAACACAGGGCACAACATGTGTCCCACCTTTGGCACCCTGTGCTTGGGTAACCCTGCCCACCACCACCCTGGCATCCACTCTCACCATGCAAAAGTGAAGCAGGGCTAGCTTGTGTCTGACACACAGGGTGGCAGCAGCAAGGTGTGTGTGTGTGTTCTGTCATTGCGTAGTTCCTCTTAACACGGTAATGAATGGAGGAGGATCACAAGCTTACAATAGCACAAGAATGGGGAGATGGGAGGTCCCTTTACACAAGCAGCAAATAACAAGGCATTAATAGAGAAGTAAGGACACTTGTCTTTTCAGACTTATTGATACTCTGCCTCGGGATTCCAGGCATAAACATCCACGGTTGCAACTGAGGCCATAAGTTGCAATATTATTAATTGGGGGGGGGGGTCTGTAAAGTCTGTAAAGTTTTGAAATGAAGACAACTGCCTTAAAATAGATCTGATACAGCATGTCTGGCTTTAAAAGCACATTTACTAAATATAAAGAGGAAAACAAAGGTACCAAAAAGGTTAATGTTCTAATTTTAGCACACCCAAATAACTACACGTGGATGTGCTATTTTCTACTAAGCTACTTCAATGGAGCTTAACTTCCACTAAAGGCACTTTTAGTTTCACTGTCACCATCTGAAAACATGCTTACCCTACTTGTTAGTTTTTGTTTAGGCTGAGGAGACTGATTTGGAACTACAGTATTCCGAGTCACATTCATTTTCACTAAAGGAAGGTTCTAACAACAACTAGCCTGTGGGCAATTTATCACACTTTATCCTCTTCATGGTTGTGCTTGTAACTGAGGGGTAAAACAGACATGACATTTAAAAAGGTCTGTGTTTTTTGTTTTTGCCGTCCTTTAAAATAGCAGCTATGGGGTAGAGGGATTCATATTTGGACCATAGGGCTGAAGACCTTCCATGGCTCATTTTCCCCCAACAAAAATCTCTCCCTGCCCACAGGTCAGGTAATACTGCAGTCAATGACAGCTTCAGGAACAAAAATGGTTGTTTGGAGTATGCTGATATTTTATGGGAAAACAGCATAGCAAGAGAAAGATTTTAAACCCTGCCCTACCCTAGGAGCTACTATTTTTAAAAAATGGGGGGGGAGGGGGAGGAGAGGACCCATAAGAGTCATGCTTAATATAATGTCTAGTTTGCTCTTCCAAACTATTTTAAACTACCAAATTTGACTTGTACTGCATCAAACTGTTAAGTTTTATGGAATAAAAGCAATTTTAGTAATGGAACATTTTTCCCATGGAAAAAGATGATACAGTATTGTATTGTCTTCACAGGAGGCAAGCAAGAGGAGCCCTAACCCTGTGTTAAATAATGATATGCTCCAATTAAAGGATGTATCTTTGGAGAATGCAACTCGTGATTTTAAATTTGATTTCAACTTGAGACAACTTGGTGTATTGAGATTCCCCCAAATGCTGTGTAACAGTGCAACAAATTCTATAGACCCAGCAGATCTGCCTGAGTAGTAGTATAATGCAATAAATGAAGGTGGTCCACTATTCTTGTAAAAGGTAAAGGACCCCTGACAGTTAAGTCCAGTCACGAACTATTCAGGCAGTCAAACTGAAAAGGAATCTGAACCTGAAATCCTCACTTCTACTGGTTTTGAAAAACTGTTTTAAGATTAGTTAATGAATTGTTTAAAAATACCATGTTATCGATATGATACCTTGCAAATGAAGAGGAAACATGAACACACATTAAAATAGTTACCTGTTTTTCTCGTTTGAACTTCCCTTGATCCAGGCGGTGCATTAATATCGCCTATGCCCTGAAAGTATACGTATTTCTTCACAGTTATCAAATTAGGTGCATATTTCCAGACATCCTCTCTGTCATCAATAATACAAACCATGGAATCACCACAAGGAAATAAGTTTCTAAAAACAGGAGAAAGATTAAGTGAAATGAACTGATTAGATAACTCTTTAAAATGATTCATATTAAGGAATATCTACTCAATTAAGATATAAAATAGGAAGACATTCTAAATTCACATATTGATTACAGTCCTTTACATTATCAGTTTGTTTTCTTAAAGCAACTACGATTTCATCTGTATCATCACAATGATTAATATTTATCAGTTTTGCTTAAAACTGTCCAGAAGCTGACCAAAGAAAACAAACCATGATATTGAATTGACATACATACATATAAATATATATACACATACACAAGTCCTTCACTTTTAAATGCACAGAAAATAAAAATCAGATCCACCAAGAATGGTTTTTTGATAATCAGCTGTTACGAAGATGGGCAGTAGAAAGCATCACCTGTAACTCTGCCACCTGGAAAACAATTCAATCAATCACTGCTTTCAACTAAGCTATATTATGTGATTAACAAAGTAGTGTCAGGTACCACCTAGTGGTATGAGTGAGGCTGTTCTACTGGACAAAACGATAGAATTGGCTTATAATCCCAAGAAATTTAGCTTTAACTTTGAATGCCATTAGAATTTTCAAGTTAGGGTGCAGCTGTTTATGATAGAAATGTTGGATATGCAATGGGAGCACAAAACTTCCTTCTTATAAAGAAATCCAAATACTATGACTCAGCTTCTTTGGATGGTAAAGGTAATAGTTTCATACTCAAAGCTTTGATATGTGCAGTACATATAGAAACAGAATAACATTCAATCATTCTGTATAAGAGATTTAAAATAGACCTATTACCCATGAGAATCTGTTTCTATCGATTTGTCAGGCAGGTCAGAGATCCTGCTACACTGATGTATCCAATACAGCTCTGTCCAACTAGGACACAAGTCCTACTTAGTTGCATAGTTTTCTTAGAGCCTGTAATAAACTACCGTACTCCCCACTTTCAGCTCTACACAGAGAGACTGAAGGAATCATTGGGTTCATGCGTTTCTGCCCAATCCGCTTGCCAAATCTAGAAGATAATGTCTGCGACCAAAGGTGCTGAGAACCAAAGATGCTGAGCCTATTTGAATGCAGGCTCTCTGTTTTTCTAGATACTGAATATACTAAACAAAAATGGCTTATATCCAGGGCAGGGGAGACTTCTACTGAAATACCTGGGGGATGTTCTGCTGTGGGTGGGTGTGCACAAGTGGAGAGTGTAACACCTGAACAGGCTCCTATTCTGCAGTTCCCAAGGTCAAAATAGATATGATGGCAGCACGCCCAACCCCAGTCATGCCAAATCCCTACAAAAGCAGAAGGGGAGGGGGAGGAAGGGGGAGATTTAAAGCATGGTGTGAATGGGCAGAGCTGAACCCTTCCATCACCCATGGTTTCTCCCTGAAGCAACCTTAAAAACAACAACATATTTTTGTTCTGATTGAGCTCCATGACACAAAGTAACCTCCATTGAAACCAAAATAGCTTTAAAAAAAGTAGTAGTTTGGGGCAGGGAATTCACAGGCAGAAAAAAGATGCACTCCTATAAATAATTCTAACTCGCATTCCTGCCACCTGAAAATCGCTTCAAATGCAAATAGTTATAGAAAAACAAAAGCAAAGGCAATCTATTTTCTTATCAGTTTCTGTTAATGTGGGCAGGATATAATCTCCATTGCTTTACAATAAAAAGGCATTGAGATGTATATGTTTATGACCAGGAGTGGCAAGTTGGGGAGTTTAAAAAGGTAGTTAGATACTGAAATTATGTTATTTGTTTCCAGCAGTATCCCTCCAAATGCTTCACGAACAATATTCCAATCCCAATACATACCTAAGGTTCCCAGTTTTAGAATATGGATCAATACATTCATCCCTTGACAATATTCGATGGGAAAAAAGCTTCTTTTCGGAGTCCAAGAATGCTTTTAAGGAAAAGAAGTTCAAAATTAATATGTATTTTCCACAAGAATCATCATACTTAGTATGATTTTCTTTGGAATACCACAGGATCGTTTTAGCCAAAAACAGCTTTTAATATGAATTACTGTGCATAACTAAAATTTATTAATGAGATCCCCAAATACATTCATCTACTACATAAACCATAAATACTACACATAAATTAAGCCATTAAGGCTGCAATCCTATACAGCCTTGGAAGCAAGTCTCACTGAATTCAATAAAGATTATTTCAGAGTAGGCATGTATGGTATTGTGCCATAAATAATTGTAATAAATACTTGCTAATATAACTTGCAACATGACTGATAGGGTCACAATAACATGTCTACCCAGAAGAAAGCCCAATGGAAATCCATGGGGTTTTCTCCCAAGCAACTGGGGTTATGAGTGCCTCCTGAATGTTTTTTAATAAAATGTGAGTTTTCATTAGATGGAAAAAAAGATTTTAAGTTTATATTTGTAGTTTATTTAAGAGTAAACATAGCATATTTAGGTCAACATATTGGCCAGTCAAGCATCACATCTTGTTTTGCGATACAACAGTACACCCCGTTGTAAAAACTTCATAGCAAGTCTCAGCATTAGACGATTTCCCCCATTTGTTCAGTGCCATGTCTTGGGTTTGTAGATAGCCAAAGCAGTGGAAAGCATTCTACAATTCTTAAGCAAAATGGGCAAGTTAAGGGAAAGTTTAAATAGGAGTTCTTGTAGTTGCAGGTTTTAAGTTATACTTGTAAGATTTGAACATAAATACTTCTGAGCTACCTTGAAATAGTAACAGCCTTGTTTTTTAAAACATGGCTGGATGACAATCGTCTTGAAAAACTGATTTTAAGGACTATAATCAGGTAAGAATTCTGCATTTGATTTCTTGGCTACTTCCTCATGTTACATAAACCATTTTTAGTTTCATCAGTGGGGGAATCACATTAAAGCAGGCCTGCACTTGTGGTCTACCAGTCACATATTGCAGTTTCATAAGCCTCCTGGTTTAGCTGCTTGCCAGAGATTGCACAAATTAAAGGCTTGTCAAGCATCTGGCACCACAAAATATATGTCAGGGTCGGCTGCATTCACTTTGGTGTGTCACAGGTTGCATCATTATGTATCTGGAGAAGCCCAGTGCAAACTTTGTTTTATAAACTACACTGTCAAAATTTCTGAGAAAGTTATTTTAAAATTGTGACCCCTATGGTACCGTGCAATATCCATTTCTAGACATGACTGGTGATTCAGGGAGTGATGTGATGCACTTTGAAGGATTTGGATGTTCAGAGGCTATTGACGCAGCACTTTCTAGAATTCCCTATAAAAGGTTTCAGTGACACACTTCCCAATATCACTAGTCACCTATCAAAAATTGATACATGTGGGCAAAAACTATTGTGTCTTACAGGAATAACTTAAAACCCACAAATACAAGAAAATTTGAGAGTTAAGGATAGAAGTTCAACCTTAACTCACCCGACTATGCTTAAGAATTTCAGCAAATTCATGTAGGGTCATCCCCTTGCAGTACCTAGGCATAATGAATTGAAAGAATTAGCTAGACAGAACCATCACCAAGTAAACTTAGAAAGATGCATTGGCCTACTAAAGTGAAATAAGCCACTTAATGTAGAAAATAAAAGTGAGGTGTGAATATTTTAAGTAAAAATGTTACAACAATATTTCCATAAATGGTCTGTTGTTTTTTTCTCCATATTCATTATCTACACAAGTCAATTGCTAACTAGATTGGTCGGTGGGCTAGATCAAAACACAAGCCCACGCCTACAAGCTCCTCACAGCTGAGTGAGTTCACTTTGTGTCTCTTCCTGGAGATAAAGGTAGGACCTTGAACAACAGAAACAGGGAGAAATTATCACTATATCAGCCAGTATATCAGCTGGCCAGTCCTTTATTAATCTATATGTATCAACACATGTAGATTAGGGTTAAGGAGAAAGTGGAAAAAAGAAGGAACAGATGCTTCTTCTTTCAACAGATACCACCATTCAGAAGAGACCAATTAGCAGGAATAAACAGCTTACATAAAAGAATCAGTTGAGGAATAAAACGGGATATACTTTCTTTTTTGGTTTTCACCTGCTATTTAATTATATCAAAATAATACATTATGTGTCAACTGACACTTTCCTAAGAACATATTTCATTTATGGGTGATTTACATTTCCATGCATGAACAACAATACCCAGTGGCTCGATTAGCAACAAACTCAAAGTAATGGTTATTTAATGACCTGGTTTGCACAATCAAATCATGACTCAACTAGCCAAAATATGAATGACTCCATGCACTTGCATGCGGCGTCCATCACAGAAGTGGAGAAACAAACCAGGAAGCTGCAATTAGCTATGGCTTCCCATTATGTGGGAACCAGAAACAATAATTAATGGTTTCCAAACAAGTGAAGATTCCCAACTCATCCTTAAAAGATGTCCTAATATTCTAATTTGGTTGGACTGAATCTAGCATAGTTTCCCAGTATGCATGTAAAGGGAAACTGTGGTTAAGTACGGCTTCAATGCTCATTTGCCCACTCACATGAAAAGAGGACTTTGGGGCTGCATGAGGGTGATACAGCCTGTGGAAATCCTATTTTATTAAGCAGAGTTAACAGTGGTGCCTCGCAAGACGAAATTAATTCGTTCCGCGAGTTATGTCGTCTTGCGATTTTTTTCGTCTTGCGAAGCACGGTGTCGGGAAAGTTTTGGAAAAGCTTCAAAAATCACCAAAGTCTTTAAAAACCTCAAAAAAGGCTCCTCGAAGTCAAGTTGCAACTGTATTAACGGTGTTAAGAAAAAGGAAACAAACTTGCAAGAAGTTTCCGTCTTGCGAAGCAAGGCCATAGGGAAAATCGTCTTGCGAAGCAGCTCAAAAAACAAAAAACCCTTTCGTCTAGCGAGTTTTTTGTCTTGCGAGGCATTCGTCTTGCGAGGTACCACTGCACATTTCTTTCTCAACCCAAGAACTGCATTCCCTTATAGGGAACTTTTATGTGCACCCCATCAGTACCCATTCCCATTATCTTTCATACACATGCTTACACCCATTCTCATCCTTGACTGGCCAGGTTGGCTGGAAACTGGAATCCAACAATATTTGGAGGGCCACGGGTTTTTCATCCAAGCTCCACTGCACATTAAATGAAGTCTTCATTCAACACAATTTCTCTTTAAATTTACTGCCACCTTGTGTTTCAAGCATGCACACACTATTGTAAACAATGACTGCTATAAAAACACACAGTTGGAGAGTTGATTTTCTTCTTTCAAGCAGAACCATGACATTTCCTAGATAGATCTGAGGGGAAAAGTGAATCCCTCCACCCAGATTACATACTCCACTCTTTTCAGGGCAGTTATATATTATTCATCACTTCTGGCTTCTCATGGTCTCATGTTGAGGGACAACAGTGATTTTCAAAACAGAAGAAAGTTTGCATCTTGGAGCAAAGTCTGCAAACTGACCTCATGGGTACATTATCAGATTAGCCATGTACGTTTCCCATTTTTATTCCTCCTCTTCCTACCTCCCCTCATAGCTTTGTGTAATGCCAGATGAAGCTTCTGCGACAGTTTGGCTTGTCCCAGTGAAGGTACTGCACAATTGCAGATTTTTGGTTTTGTTCTTACAAATGAATGTTGCTTTTTGTGTGCTTTGCAAAACTGAGGGCAATATCCAACGAAGTAGTTCAGTTAGTGCATGGACCTCTGGCTGTGCAATGGAACTTCTCCCTGTCTTCTCCCTCAGCAAACTCTATGTTTGTTCTGGGGGTTCCCCCCAAACCTGCAGAACAGATATGGGGAGGGCATGGGGGGCATCAGGGAGAGATGACATTCTATTGAGAAGCCAGAAGTTCTTGTGCTAACGGAACTACTTCATTGGATACCACCTTGAGTGCTTTAAATAGCCCAAAGTAACAAGAAGTCAATGGTAGAATGCAATAGGATAATAATGCTTTCAGCACCAAAGAACTTTAATTTACTGCCTGTTGGAATACAGTGGAACCTTGGTTTTCGAATAATAATCTGTTCCAGAAGACCGTTTGACTTCCGAAACGTTTGAAAACCAAAAACTCAATACAGAAGCCTCAATACAAAGGGGAACTCAAAACGGAAGCCGCGTGGAATGTTCAGCTTCCCAAAAGCATTTGAAAACAGAAGCAGTTACTTCTGGGTTTTTGGCATTCAAAAGCGGAAACGTTTGACTTCTGAGATGCTCGAAAACCGAGGTTCTACTGCCTTCATTCCTCATGTAAATGAAACAATGCACCTAGCCACAATTTAGCTGGATCAAAACTCTAAATAAAAGGGATGATGAATCAATTCTCTCAATCCCATGCTAATCTCTTATCCTGTTGTAGATTAGCAGATATTATTGTCTGACTGTTACTCTCAGAATGATTTGTTTAAGCCACCTTGAGTGCCAATCAGGGAAAAATGCAGGGTGTAACAAGAATACCTTTGAACAAGATTTGAAAAGCAATTTGGGGACAGCGCTGCAGCCACTTGGTAGCTTCTATTCTAAGTACCATAATAATAATAATAATTTTTAAAAAAGAATGCCCTATATTATGGCATTTAGAATAGAACCGTAGAGTTGGAAAGGATCCTGAAAATCATCTAGTCCAACCCCCTGCGATGCAAGACTCTCACCTAGATCATACATGGCAGATGGCCATCCAACCTCTGCTTATAAACCTCCAAGGAGTGAGAGTCCATCACCTCCCATGGAATTGCTTACCTGCAATTGTATGTGCATAAAGTCTGCTTCCAAAGGTAAACACATGTAGTTCATACAACTTGGCAATCTTTTCTAGGAACTCTCTGCAATGAGGACGCAATCGAGTATGTAGCATAGGCTCCCCTCGACCTAACTGAAAATGGAATATTCCCTGAAAGGGAGAGATAACACTGGTAAGACGTAAGCTATAACTCATAAATAAAACCCATTTTCTGGCATATACAGAATGATTTTCAGCTTATAGAAGAATTTAGTTTTCAACTACTATTAGGTGTACCAAACTTTTAAAAATTAGCAGTTTGTATATACTTACAAATATACATTATAAAGTTCAAAAAAAAAGAGCAGCTCAGCCTTTACATTTGCTTGCCATGGTTTTTATAATATCTCACGAACTACAACTTCAGTCAAGGCCAAGCCAATGCCCAGTAATCATGAGTTGTAGTTCAGCAACATCTGGAGTCACAGGCTAGACCACCTTATCATAGAATGACTGAAAATAGTCACTATATGATGGAGTAGTACAGTGGTGAGTTTTTTCGTCTAGCGAATTTTTCGTCTTGCAAAGCACGGTGTCGGAAAAGTTTTGGAAAAGCTTAAAAAATCACCAAAAACCTCAAAAAAGGCTACCACACCGCGTTCTATGAGTTGCTCCTCGAAGTCAAGTCGCAACTGTATTAACGGTGTTAAGAAAAAGGAAACAAACTTGCAAGACATTTTCGTCTTGCGAAGCAAGCCCATAGGGAAATTCGTCTTGCGAAGCAGCTCAAAAACGGCAAAACCCTTTCGTCTAGCGAGTTTTTCGTCTTGCGAGGCATTCGTCTTGCAGGGCACCACTGTATTAGCTATTTATCAAGTAGATCGATTTAGTTAAGAATATTTGGGAGCTAGCTAGGTAACTTCAGTTTCATTCCCATTTCTCTAGCTAGGATCCAGAAAGCCCACATGGGCAGCAAGTCTTTTCCAGATCTATCAGTTGCTACACTGGAGAGTACACCAGATCTCAGAGCAAATTTCGTAACAGCTGAAGTAGGAGAGGTTCCTGAAAAGTCCCAACCTTTATACACCTCTAGTTGTGTGGGCAAGTACTTTCACTGAATATTCACTAGATGATTATTTAACTAAGTTTCACTCAGAGAAGATCTATTGGAATTAATGGACCTAACTAGTTTTCATTAATTTCATTTAGTCTATTCTGAATTAAAATTTAGTTGTCTACCACCTACTGTTCCTTTTCTGGCAAAAAGCAATACAAGCAGATTTCACATGATTTTTATATTATTGATTTTATCTTGTCCCATCCTGAAGGCTGTATTTCTTATTTTCAATGCCTGGACATCAAACTCTAATGGTTGTTTCTTTGTAGTTACTGCAGATTTAGAATGTATGCCAGTATTTTTATTTATTATTGGTTTGTTTTATATTTTCTCTCAGTGCTAGATGCCTTGAATTTCTTCTGGAAGCTAGAATAATAAACAAGGGCTTAGGATCTACTATATATTTTGGAAAGTTTTTTTTGCTATGAATTGGATGCCTCTTAGTTTATGAACTTTATAAAACATTTCATTCTTGAAATATTGAACAGTTTTAATGTATTTTGGCAAAGAACAATAATCAATAATGTTGCTTTACTCGGTTAGACATCTGTTGGCAGTGCTGTTCTGTTGTATGGATCAATGTCTGGTCCAAATCTACCATTAGCACCAGTTTTCGATTTCTGCGTAGCCTCTCCTGGTCTTCTCTTCCCAACTGCTCAGCTTGCTACAATAAAAACAGAGTATCCCATTAAGTGTATTTGAAGCATAAAATGAGGATTAACTTGAACAGATCTCAGTAGACACAGTGCAATGTACAGTAATTTCAAAGAAGAAAAACAAACAACAGCCAGCCAAAATTCAATTGACTAAATAGCTCCTTTCACTCATATTAAAGAACAAATAGAAGTGGAACATCATCTTAGAGTTACCCTCTAGGCCTCCAAAATCCTAGCAATTTGTATGTATCAGACTCACTGCATCAACATGTTTAATTAGTGGATTTTGCAGCAAAGGGTTTATTTGAACTTCTGGTATGTGGCAGATGCAGTGTGCATTTTTCCCCTACAAGCAAAAAAATAAGGAGTGCTATCCAATGAAATACTTCTGTTAGTGCAAAGACTCTGATTGCAACAGAACCTCCTTCTCTTCTCATGTGCAATCTAAATTTGTCTTGGAGATTCCTCCAACCCCCCCCCCCCGAGCCAAACCCTCCATTTGTGCAAATGGAAATCTTTATGCATGTTGTACAGAGTACTCTCGTTATTTCCACTGCTCTTCACGTACTGTAAAAGCAGCTGGTTTCCTGGGTATAACATTCTACTTGCACCCAAGTGTTTGATGGCCAAAATATACTGTTCGTGGCTACATTTAAAATATTAGCTGTGAGGGTATGTGACTGATATACACATTTTTTTTTCAATTTCAATAGTATTTTTAATTGTGTTGCTTTATTGCTTTTGTGTTTGGCAAAAAGACTGGGATATAAATTTAATAAGTTTGCCATCTAAACTTGTATTGGCAGGATTTGTGCAAGAAGAATATAGAGTGAAATCCAAGGGAGCAGGCAGTAGTTCTCTCTTCAAAACTAAATTTGATCACAACACATCAGAAACATGTATAGCTTAGGATTCTATCTACTTAAAAGAGTTGCTTTCAACTTCAAATTTAGCTAAGACAAACTTGCTGTATTACATGCGTTCATAATGAAGAAATTCTGCTAATTAGATCTGCTGAACTTTGGGCCCCTGCCAAAAATAAGGGGAAGAGTAGGAGTATACTGTACTTACTTCAGAGCTAACCATCAATTCTGGTACACTATGAACCATTGATACAGTTGCTGTGGATACTGGCATATTCTGTGTTCCATTCTTGCTTCGTAACCTAACAACGTGAAAGATATCAGACAAATTTTATTAATAACAGTTACCAAAAAAAACCTCTAACAGGACTGATTTGTGCTATAAGTTTTAAAGACAACTACCTTATTTATCACTTGCGCCAACCAGCCTTAAACAGTGTACACAAACAGTAAATTTACATGATGTTTAACTGGCAAGCAGAATAATATAATTTAAGAACAGGAAAAATGGCACACCTTGGTACAGAGACCAGAGTCATGCTTTTTAAACCAAGTAAAAAGTACCCAAGTACATATTCTCATCTATGTACTTAAATTATTGGCATCCTAATGAAGCATATAGAAAAATGGTGAAAAGGATTAGGATTCATTTCTGTTTATTGAGAGAAATGTTAGGCTTTTAGAAAGTCTTAACTATTTACAACAAATAACACATTTCTGTTTTGCAATATAAAATTGTTTGGGTTTGGGTATGTTTTGTTTTACTTAAAATTCCAAAAGTGAACTGCATTTGCTCTCAGAAAGAATTAAACTGGAATATAGGAATACAGGGTGGCAGCATCCCAATATCTGAATAAAACTGCTTTCAGTGTAATGTAGGTATTAGAGTGTTGGATGAAGACCTGGGAGACCAGGATTCTAATCGCCACTCAGCAATGAAGTTCGCTTGGGGGACTTTGGGCCAGTCACTGTATCTTAGCCTAACCTACCTCCATAAGGTTGTTGTGAGGATAAAACGGGGAGGGGCAAAGCCATGTGTGCTATCTTGAGCTCCTTGGAGGAAAGGTGGGCTATAAATCAAATAAATAATAATAATAATGGTGCATGAGCAGTTGTGCAATACTGATTACGCTTGGCTTCAAAGTGTTGTTCTTCATCCACCCTGCTTCATCTGCACATAAGCTGCCATATGACATCAGTGGGCAGCAGTGTATTTTGATAGTTATAGCAAGAATACCCTGTTTGGCCTTTGTGAAGACAATGGACACAAAATGGATATTTAAACATGAAGGTTTCTTACAGGGAACAGCCTTAATCTTTATTTCAAACCCCCAAGACACTCCCATCAATTCTATTAATCAGAACTATTTCAAGAGGTTTAACAAACTTGACTGTATTTATGGAGACCTGAACAGGGAACAGTTCCTACTACAAAAGAAATTTTACTGTCACGGTTTTCTATGTACAACATTGTCACTCATTTGGTTCTTTATTGTTACATTCATGCCCACTAGTTCAGCAAGTATGTTTTACGTTCCTTTTGAAAGAATGATTCTTTGGTTTATCCATCAATAAACCTGTGCTCATACCTACCAATGTTTTAGTCCGCTGCATACATTTTATGAAGAATGCCATATTTATTATAATCAAACTGATGTTTATTTCTATTTTGTAATATTATGCTGGTGCAAGTTCGCATGCTCCATATTCCCACTTATTTCTGGCACAGCTGGGCATACAATAAACATAAATTGTTCTTTCCAGGTATGAAGAGCATTATTCCAGTGCAACACAATTGATTTCAATTTAAGTTCCTCAAAGGTGACAATCCTCAGTTTAATGCAGCACCATCAGTAGAAGTCAAAGTCCATACAACAATACTCACTGTGTCAAATCCTGGCCACACTCTGCACATAAGCCTTTCATAACAACTGGATGGCTGCATCCTTCCAGCCGCACCAGGACACCTCTGGAAAGCAAAGAAAAACCTTATCTAAGGAAAAACTGATTGCATTATATTATATTCTGTATCAGATTAGAAGTAGGGAAATCAGGGTTTACACTGACTGTCACACTGAATACTAGAGCAGCAGTTACCAACCTACCTCCTTCCCCCGGACCACCTGAAAATTGCTGGGGTGTGTGTGTGCATGGGGGTATCTCAGTAGACCACTCAAAATTGTTCTGCATATTAAAAGCACATATAATGCACATTTTAATATTAGTATTCTTGCTTTTCTAACGGGATGGATATGCCCGTTTTGTGAATGAAGTCCTATGAAGCTAAATGTAATGTTTGTTAGCCTCTGATCAGGTTCAGTGTTAATTTTGCTACTGCATTTGGAAGTATGGTAGCTGTCAACTTTTTAATACGCCATCTGTGTGGTGGTCATGGAGAACCAGTGATCCATAGATCACAGTCTGAAAATCTTGGCAACAGTTGCTTGGTGGACACAAACATAAAAACTATCCATGATATTTCACAACTTTCTTATGTGGATTCACACAATACAGAATGTGTTTGTTTAATAGTTTTCTTTATGCTTATTTCTATTTTTTATAACAGCTGAATCTATTACTGTTCACTTTAGTTATTAAAAAAGCCCTCTTTTAAAGGATTTAACTGATCCCAGAAAGCATACATTTTAGAGAGATATTCTATCTGGGCACAATCCATAGCACAAGGACTGTGCCGTAGTGCAGTGGTAGAACACCTGCTTTGCATGCAGAAGGTAGGACAAGGTATCTCCAGGTAGGGTTGGAAAAGAACCCTGTCTGAAATCCTGGAGAGCCAATCCCAGTCAGCATACGCAGTACTGAAATAGATAGACCAATGATCTGACTCAACATAGGGAAGCTTCTGAATGTTCCTAATTCATTGGGGAGTTCTCCTGAACAATGTATATGAAATGAATGGATTGTTTGAAATGAATGCTTGATTAAGCTCAGGGAAATGGTTTACGGTTGGGAGAGGGCTCATAGCTATCTGAAGTACTGGTTGACAGGTCATTTTAGTTTCACCTCATAGGAATAAAGTGCTTGTCTTGAATGGGTTTTTTTGTTTTTTGTATTTAAGGAGATAAAAATGTAGATCAATTACTATTTTAAATGGTTTAACAGCATGGCTCTCTAGAATGGGCTTGTAAAAAGTATTCACAATACTACAACCTAACGTTTTGAGATGATGTGAAGTTCTGTGCATTTAGTTTCACTAAAAGGCGCATACCTCTAGAAAATCCCAAATAGCACATTTTCAAGACACATTTCAATCTGATTTGCCAGTTTTAGAATTCAAATTGGTTTGGTTGCTCAGTGGATGATCTTCACTGTGAAAAGGACTGTGGAGTGTAACTCTGCTAATAATCCTGTGTGCCCTCAAGGTTTCTTGGTACTCTCTCACATTATGTACCGTATTTTTTGCACCATAACACTCACTTTTTTCCTCCTAAAAAGTAAGGGGAAATGTCTGTGCGTGTTATGGAGGGAATGCCTACGGGTGGCATGCCTACGGATTTTCCTCCTCTAAAAACTACGTGCGTGTTATGGTCGGGTGCGTGTTATAGAGCGAAAAATACGGTACTTCTTATCTGCTTGTTCAAAATGTGAGATGAGGGCACAGCACCTTGGTGATTCCACCTACTTATAAGGGAGAGCCATTACCACTGGTCCAATCCATTACATATATGCTACGGGGTGACACAGGGCTATATCTTGTTGAGACATTTACATGAAACTGTTGCGGAAGAGCGTACATGCTCTGGAGTAAAGTGTTATCAGTATGTACAGTCCCATCCAGGTGAAATGGTGGCATTTTAGCCAAGGTGGTGCCTTTCAGCTGTTGTAGGACTCTAACATGGCTCAATTCTAGGCAGCAAGGCCATCAGGATATCATGCTGACCACTTCTGTTTTAAGCTACTGCTTTGACTCGGTAATACGATGGGTGAGGGCTAATAAGGTGAAACACTGTATTTGGCTTGTCCTTGCACTACTTGTTAGGGATGCTTAGGCCTGCTCTCAACTCTTTTGTTTATGGGTGCCTAAGTGATATCTTTGCTTAAAGCACTCTTTACCAACTTAGATTAGTGTGCAAATTGTGGCCTTCCAGAACAAATGCAATATTCCCATTGTTATCCATGGGCTTTCTGTGAAAGGCATTATACTCCTGCAAAATGGCAGTTCAAGTTATTAATAGATACTCAGCATGCTAAGCATATTTTGCCTGTTTTGACAAAATGTTGTATTGAAATTGGCTTCCAGTTTGTTACCAGGTATATCTTAAAAGATATTGGTTTTTAAAGCCCCAAACTGCCTGGAAGTGAGGTATCTGAATGATTGTATTATCCCATATGAATTCTTTTGTTAAGGTCATCTTCTGGGTGTTTCCTCCTTTCAATAACTTTTCACTTTATAACACCCTGATTGTGGAATGCTCTTCCCAAGGAGGTTCAGCAGGCATCTCTCGCAATATGTTTTAGGGAGCAATCCTAAGTATGGAAAACCAGTATGATTTATGCAGACCTAAGTTAAGTCACATAAAGTACATCATTTCCAAACTCCATTCAGGAGCAGCCTGACAGAGGGAAAACAAGCCTTTAAAATAGTTTCCCATCCCCACCATTTGCCTGGAGCACTTATTTTTCAGGGCTCACAATAGTGTAAGTTTGGTCAAACTTGGCTCAGTCAGCTTAGCTCTGGCTGAGCAGGGATGCGGGAGTTATTTATACCTGCGAATCTCTGGCTGAGTCAGGCTTGGGGACTTGTGCCTGTGTAGCCCAGCTGAGCTGGGAAATGGCTGGCTGACCTCGAGATCTGCCACATCCTAACTTGCTCATCCTGATGGATCTAGGGTTAGGACCTTGCCCTTAGGCATGAAGTAAGAACTATTCAATTCTCAAAAGCTTTGTCTACAGTGTACTTTCGATAATCATGCTTTGGTTGATGCTTTGAATTGGCTTTACTTTTACACATACACACACTTAAACAAACAGTCAGGATATTCATTACATTTTAAATAAATAAATAAGACATGGTAGATGCTTTTATCCACTCCAAAACTGAGCTCAAAACAAAAACAGGCACTGAATACTAATAAGGCCATTTGCAGAAGGACATCTGCAGGCAGGTAACACCTAAACTACTTGTTCAGAGCAACATAGGATCCTTGCTGCATGGGAAGAAAAAAGGCTAACTCAGAGACAGACCATTAACATGCACATTCTTGTGTGTATATGTCTGGTACACATAGGAAACAAGACATATCATAAAGGCAAATGAGAAGATGGGGCAGATTTGATATACTTGAATTCTGTACTAACCACAGAAGGAAAAAAGCCCCTTCTTTCTCAGCCAGCATGAAAACCAAGCAGGCACTTGGAAAAAGGAAAGATCCACCTGTCCTCCCTCCACCTGTATTCTTGATAGTGCATCCACAGTGCAGGTCAATATCACATGTAGTTTGCTATCCCAAGGTACTATGCATCTCAGGATCTAAATGCACATCCCAAACTACATAACAGCATCTTTTTGCATACATATATCTCTGGAATGAAGTTAGAGCGTGTAGCTACTCTGAAATCTTCTTTAATAGATGTTCAGGGATGACAAGAGTTAAGGTCCATCAACTTCTGGGGTGTGATTCCCCACCCGAAATTTAATGTCTAATTAATTTGACAATAGTGTTTCCTACATTTTTTGTGTTCAGGCACAACATAGGTTGAGAAATCATCGCTGCAAATTAGGAATTAAAGAAAAAAGTAACCAAGATGAAAAACTGTTCTGAACTGGATCAGACTTGTGTAATTAGTGTAATCTTGGGTATTAGAATGAGTGTTTCATTTGTATAAACAGACATAAATTTAAGTGATAAAGTCCAACATATTTAATTTTAACATTTCTTCTACATTTTACCAAGGCCTGCTTCCTCCACACAGTCTACACTCATGACTGCAGCTCTGACTTATTCAGGTTAATTAAGGTGTCTCTAATCACAGGCTGTTTGTCTTGCTGTCACTCACTTTGAGCCCTTGGGCTAGGGTGTACTACAAATTTAAACACAAACAACACACACTACATCAGGTTTACATCCCACCCTTCCTTCAAGGAATTCAGGACATTCTCACAACAATCCTGTGAAGTAGGTTATCCTGAGACGGCAACTGGCACAAAGTCACTCAGTATGCTTTGCAATTTGTACTCAGTTTTTTCCAATCTATGCCAAATGCTCTAACCATGGCACCACATTGTCTTTCCATAAATATATAGCTCAAGTCACTGTATTTTATGGGACTCCCCATAATTTGTCCTCCTTTCCTCCTTCTCGCCTTTTATCATCTCTTCTGCTGTCAAAGTTTTACTATAAGGTCCCCAATGGAGAAACCTTGAAATACAACAACTGGTGGGCTTGAAATAGAAATACAACCTTGAAATACAACAACTACAGGTTTCCCAGCCCTATATTACAGTAATTAGTTCAGGCAAAGCATGCACGAAACAGTAAGTAGCTAGCCAAGCTCTACTATGATGTCACAACAAATCACCAAATGACATAGAAAGAATTAAGTAAGAAGGGTCTTACGAGAGCTTGGAGATTTGCTGAGGAGGCCCTTCTTGTAATACCACCATACACTGAAATTTGGGAGCCTATGACTAGCCTAGAAAACCTTCTGGGCAATGGCAAAGGCTATGGAAAACTCTCATCCCTGATATATACTGTCCATCTTTCTCCCTCTTCCCATAGTTCAGTAATGTAGTCAGGTGGAATAGTTTCTTTAAACTGGATTGTGTTCTTTGGGGCTTTTAAAAGCTCGTTTTGAATTCCAATTACTTGTTATGCTCTGTGAGCTAAAAATAAAAGAAAGCTCCATTTTTGCCCCTTAGTTTCAAAGATCGGTTTCCTAAGGCGCTTCAACCGAGACCCAAGGAAGGCGGGCGGGCGGGCGGGCAGCCTGAAGCGCCGGCCGAGCTCACCTGGCTGCGGCGCCTTTTTAAATCTGGGGCCGCATCTGAGCCAGAGGAGGAGCGGGGCCTGGGCTGTCACAGGCGCCGCCGTGGAAGAGGGCGGGGAAGGCACCGGCTGCTCCTCCCGCGCTTTCCCGCCTCTCATCACCCTGTCCCGGATCTTCGCAGGAGAGGGCAGAGCGGATACCGGGAGCGCTTCTCAAGTCCAGGCGGAGAAGCCGAGAGGCAGAAGCCACCGAAGGCGGCGCTTTCCCGGGGCCCGGCCCACCGCCCGCCCCGAGCCCCGGACGACCCCTCTTACCCGGGCGGGATGACTTGCCCGCGCTGCGCGCACAGCTCCCGCACCACTCCCGGCCGCTCCGCTTTGACCTTTCGCTCGGCTGTCCGCTGCGGGCCGGTCTCGGCGGCCGAGACTCCAGGCCGGGCCGGGCCCACGATAGGCACGCAAACCGCCAGCACCGAGCCGATCTTCACGGCCGCCCCGGCCGACACTTTCCATTCCAAGAGCCGCAGCGGCTGCGGGCCGGAGACGCGGATATCCGTCACTTCGGACGCGGCGGCGGCGTCCCCTCCTGAGGAGGAGGACGAGGCGGCCGCTCCCGGTTCCTCCATGGCCTCGGCCGCTGGGGCTCCCTCCCAGGCCGGGCCCGACTCGGCTAGGGACAGGTCGCTATGGCGACGGGGGCGCCGCTGCCGGTTAAATGAGGAGAATCGAACGCGAAACGTTGCGCTTCCCCCTCCCCCACCCACCAACTACCACATTTTTTTTAAAAAAAAATAACAACAAGAAGTAGTCACGAGCAGCGCCAACTGAGCGCGAGGTCAAGGCTCCGTTGCGCAGGCGCGGGACAACCTTTTTTTTTCTGGCGCCTGGGCCAGCTTAAAGGGGCCGCCGCGTTAAATCCGGCCCGCCTCTGGAGACAGCGAAAGCAATCGGATAGTATAGTACTGGAGCCTCTTCAACGCGCTCTTCCAGCTCCTGGGCGGGGCAAGTTTCAGCCCCCGCCTCCCGGTTCCTTCCGGCATCGCGCGCTCCTACCTTACTGGAGACGCAAGCGCGCGTTCGCTTACACGCCCCTCCGCGTGCGCTACATAACACTGCCCCGTGTTTTTCTGCCCCGTCGAAGGGGATTGTGGGATATAGATGCCGGCTTGCAAAGCTCTTCTAACGCTAACTACAAGTCCCAGCATGCATTTCTCTGGCTCTTTGGTGCATATGTAGCCGGCTACAGCAAACAAGACGGCAGCGGTAGCTGTTTGTTTGTTTGCTTGCTTGCTGACTGACCTGGTTTCCTGGTAGTTATTTAAAGTGGTAGTTGACTACAAGGGACCCTACAGAAATTCAGCATTCCAAATAACAAGTCCGTCCTTTATCAAACTTCTGGCGTGGGGATGGAGAACCGCAGTAATTCAAAGTGTCAAATGGCAAAACAAAGCTGAAAGATGTCTTGTTCTACAGGCATTATCTTCTGCAATTTGGGCCAGTGCAAAAACACAAACTACGTAATAAGCAACAGCCTCTACCTGTTGTTACCTAAAGCTGCAGTCCTATACATACTCAAAAGTAAGATGGATTTAAAATCAGTGGGACTTCTGAGAAAACGTATATGAGGTTGCAAATGTACAAGAGTCAGTCATCAAAAATAATTTCCCAAAATCTCTCCACCCAAATTTAGAATGTAAACAAAAGGAAGGTTAAAGTTGAACCAAAGCCAACCCATTTTATTTGCACTTCCTTAATTGCACTTCACTGCTTCACCATGGGCTGGATCCTGGCCAAGTTACAGAATAATCCTAACCGCGTCTACTAAGAAGGAAGTTCTATTGACTTCAATGAGTCTTAATAATTGAGGTTATAATTACAGCCAGGAGTCACATTTAGGTCTCACTGAAATCAACATGGTTTCGGTAGTTGTTACTAATTTTTCACATTGATATGAAAGATTCCTAAATACAACTTGGTCTGGATTCTGTCCCTGTGCTTTTCTTTAGCCTACTCACTTATTCATTGATTTCCCTGATCCTTTCTTATCAGAATTGACTACATGAAAAATTGTTTATTTCATATAAAACCCTTGACCTATCAAAACTATTGTTTATTATTATTTATTAACTATACGCCAAACACACATACTTAGACATGTGTTTTAACTCTGTTACACAAACTGATCATTCTAAACAGTGCCATGCCTCACTCTATGAAAAGATATGGCTAAATAAATATAATGATAGAATTAATTGTCTGTGCAAGCTATCTTCTGGTTGTCAATAATTATTCTGGTTGACAATAAACAGCTCCCTAGATGGTGATCCATGCTTTTATCGTGTGCAGTGCTGACAGTATATTATCCTGGCATAGTTTCATTAGGGAGCTCAAATAAACTTAGTAGCTACAACCATAATATCATGACTGTGGTTTCAGGGAGGGGAATTGACAATGGCTCATATAAACAAGGAGTGGGGCATTATGATGGAAGCCTACGTAAGATTAAATGAGAGAAATAGCATTGAAAAGAATGAAACCTAACAAAGCAAAGCTCTCTATTAAAGCAGCAAAAAGCAACCTTACTAGCTTTTGCTGAAGTTGTTCAGTAATAAAGCAAATAAATTCCTGGAAACCAAAGCTGTTTGCAATTAGATCCTTGGCTGCACTGATGGCCCTCTGTAATTAGTGCCATAAAAGATGCCCAAGTGAAATATTTAACAATGCTGAGGTTGTTGGAGAAAATGCAATCTTTTTCCTGGCCCGAAAGGCTGTTCTGCTTGACCAGAAGCACCCATTTGATCAATTGGTGGATTTTTGTTTTCGGAAATATGTGCTGTGGTTTCTGACATGAAACCTGGGTGAATATATTTTGTCGTTTCATTGAGTCACCAGATTCACCTTCTGGTCCTCAGATTCATTCTTCACTGATATCGCAAATTCTATCCTTATCCTTCAACTATTACAACCCCAGAAACTGACCCAAGAACCCTGGCTCATTTGTGCTATCACTAACACAGCAAAGCGACAATGGCATGTGTATTACCTTTCCCCACAAGATGGCACCACTCCCAAGTTTGCATATGTTGTGCCCCCAAGAACTTCTTTTGTGTGTACTGAGTGAGGGGTGTGTGTTGTGCCTATTGAGTGCGTGTGTGAGCAGTTGTGTGTCATATAATATTCTTCATATCCTTTGGCAACCCTATGGAAAAAGATGAAAGATGGAGACAAAACAGCAAGATCCCTTGGTATAAGGTTGGCTGTTAATCTAAACGAATGAGCAAATCACGATAAAAGGATAGGGCAGAACCTTAAGACATTCTATATAGTACAGCTGTTGTTGTTTTTCTTAATGGTATGTGGGACATAAAAGAAGTCGACATAATCAGATGTCTCCAGACATTAAAGGAGTGTTGTACACATATGGGAGGAGAGGAACAAAAGGCACACAATGAACTCACATCCGCAGGTTTGAATAACTGAGACTGACGTATTCTGTTGTGCTGCAGCAAGTTTGTCAAAAGGTGCACAAGATTAAAAGCAATATCAAAGGGAAGAGAAGATCTTGGGATTCTGTTCAAGATGCCCTGAGCAGAGAGTTTGAGTGGGGTGGGTGTGGGTGGGGGGAATGGAAAGTTTGAAAAAGAAAAAGAAATTAAAGGGATGAAAAGAGAATGATTTGTGGTCTGGACCTCAGAATGGGCCTTTAATCATGAAGAAGTCGCAGTCCTCTGAAACACATGAAGAAAACCAGGCCAACTCTGATCAATGCAACTGGAGAGAGAAAGAGAACAGAAGATGATATTGAAGTGCATCTGTTCTTAACCCAAGAGGAAACGAAGCTGATGACAGGATGTTCATTAGGAACTGAAGGGAAGATAAACAAGAGTTTCGTTTTTCAAGAGGAAAGACGCACATTTAGCAGACATGATGTTTAAAATTATAGTTCATTGGGAGGCAGGCAGTACAGTGATGCTGTTCTGCAGCAATGCTAAGGGGCTGGAGAGGATGCTTATTGGTTTAACAGTCACCAAAAAACCTCAGGCTGCATACACACTGCACATTTAAAGCAACCCCCCCCCCCAAGATCCATGGGAACTGTAGCTTGCACACACAGAGAGCTACAAGTCCCAGCACCCTTAGTGAACTACAGTTCCCTGGAATTTTTTTTGGGTGTGCGCGCTTTAAATGCACTTTAAACATATTGTGTGTATGCAGCAACATTGCAAGAAAATAATGTTACAAAATCCATAGCATGGCCTAGATTAGTGGTTTCCAATTGGTGGACCCTAGGATGTCCATGCTACCAATCCAAGGGGCCCCTGGCACCATTCACACAACAAAAACTACCATAGAGGATCAAGATTTCCAAAAGTAGGGGGCCCATGGCTTGGCTTTTGAAAAACACGGGATCCACAGTTCTTAGCTAACTGGGAACCACTGGCCTAGATTCTTCCCTTACAGTTCTGGCTATAGAGGATAAGATCTATAGCCTTCCTTTTAGTTAACTAGAGAAAGCCTGATATCATGAACTTCATATCACCTTTCTTAGCGTAAATATTTTTTTAAAATCTGAAAAGAATAAATGTGTGCAATACCCCTATTATCAAGGTCAGGAACGACTCTTCCTAACAGGTCACTAAGCTAGATAAGAAGGGTGTGCCTGAGGTCCAGACACAGAATTGCCACTGCTGTTTTCATTCTGCTGCCCCACGTCTGGGGTGTTAACAGCAGCCTCAATTACTCCACAAAGCAAGCCAAATATGTAGGCATGGAAATTTGTTATCCATGCTCTTAAGTACAAGGCATCAAAAAGCTTCCATCTGGAAGCAACCTCAGTTGTCTGAGATCTGAGCATTCTCAAATGAAACGATTCCAAAGCTAGGAGAAAGTTTCTCGAAGTTTGGCCACAGTGAATCTTCATTTGAAAATAAAAACTCACAGCATACAAGCCCATGCATGTTTACTCAGAAGCGAGTCTTATTATGTTCAGCAGTGGACCTTACCCTCAGGTAAGGATTGCAGCCTCAGAAAGGAAAAGCATAGAATCATAGAATGGTAGAGTTTGAAGGGACCCCTAGGTTCATCTAGTCCAACCTCTGTAATGCAGGGATATTTATGTTTAGCCCAGCTTCTTTACTCCTTGTGGCAACCTTGCCAATAGTTCAAAAGCTAAGATTGCAGTTCATTATATGCCCAAGTCAGCTGCTCTGTGGATGCTTACCTACTGTAAGCCATCAAAACTAACAGAGCAGTCCTAAGTGGGGTGAGAGGAGGGCATGGAGTGGCAGATTCTCCACTGCATCCACAGACCTCCTGGCTCCTGCTGGCCAGGGCGGGAGGTGAAGGGTTGTTTGTTTCCCCCACCAGAATATGGGCTGGCTTTGGCTCTCGCATATCCATCACTGGTTTGGCTCTGCTCCACCCACAACTCCCTGCTTTGGGACCTCATGCCAACTATTCAGCAACAGGAATACCACTGGCAGTAGGGTGCATTCTGCCACACTTTCTGCAGGTGTGGAGAGGGCCTCTGTGACAACAGGCACCCACCCGCTCCTCCCTGCCAAGAGAACCCGGAAGCAGGGCAATGCCCCTTTGCTAGCAGCACAGATCAGGATTTGCCTCTAAGAAAGCACAGGATTTCACTACAAGCCCCACTGATGTCAACAGATAGGACTCAGGTGTGCTGGATTATAGCTGAAGTGTTTGAGCAGTGGTTGTGTGCATAGTATTTGCTTGGCTGACCTGTTTGCTCATGTGGAAACCGGTGCGGTTTTGCCTTCTCTTAGTCAAAGGGTGGGGGAGCCTTCTCATATATGCTGCTTCAGAGAAGAGGAAGATTTTTATTTTATTTTAAATGAGGCATCCCTAGCACAGTCAGCCAGCCAGCGCAACAACCATCAAAACTGGTCCTTAAGCGAACAGGGCGCAGTCCCACTAACTTCAGTCTGACCTCAGTCAGATGTTAGCTGTCTGCCTTCCTGCTCACAACCACCTAGAGCATAGAAGCCAACTGCTAGGGGCCGAGGCGTCTTTGCCCCCCAATAAAATATTTGATGAGGCTGTGGTTCCCCGAAGTTGATGGGCATTGCCATGCAAATGGTGTGCGTGCACCGTGTCATGTGATCAATTATGCAGGGTGGGGCTTACCTGGCCCTCCAATATTTTATTCAAGTAGGCAGCTTCTTCCTCCTTAGTCTCAATGCTGCTCTTCTCGCACTCATCAGGGAGAGACAGGACTCAGCTACATTTGTAAAAATAAAACGTTATAAATGTGTTATAACACTGTGCCACCAGTGTTATAGAGCTGAAATTGGACCTCTACTCCATTATGAGCTTTAAAATATCTCCCCCCAGAGCATTTTCAGAACATTTTTTTAAATAGCTGTGTAGATGCAGCCAAGGGGGACCAAAACCAGAATTAGTTGGCTCCACTTATCATTGGCTCTAGCTCCACCTGCTGTTAACCTCCTGCCTTTATGCCTTTCCAGTTCCACCGCTGTGTGAGAGTAACAGTGGGAGGGAGAGACTCAGTCTGAGAGTTCACTCCTTCTCCCAGACAAGCTCCCCGCTCATATATAGCAAAGTCTGCCTCCGAACAGAAAAAATCCCTGTAACTGTAAAACTCTGCTCTGTTAAACACATGTTTATGTTATGATATAAATAGCAGAAGTAAATGTACACGTTTATGTGCATAACAGAACACACTAATGAAACTCAAGCCTGCATGCAACCTAGGGTGAGTACAGATGGCCATTTACCAGAGAATAAATTACCACTGCATGCACGCAACTCATCTATAAGGCACTGACGAATGGCGAGGAGAGGTTTTCCACACATCTGCAACCAGTCAGAAATCTGAGGAAGTCAGGGAGTGGTAAATTCTTCCCTCTGCTTGGCAGGACCTCACATATGACTGCATTACTAATACATAGTTACAGGCATATAGGCAGTAATTCCCATTCAGTAAAGGATGGCCAGGTCTTCTTTGTTAGCAGCTTCCTACAATATACCTAGTACAGTGGTACCTCGGGTTACAAACTTAATTCGTTCCAGAGGTCCATTCTTAACCTGAAACTGTTCTTAACCTGAAGCACCACTTTAGCTAATGGGGCCTCCTATTGCTTCCATGCTGCCGGTGTGCAATTTCTGTTCTCATCCTGAGGTAAAGTTCTCAACCCAAGGTACTACTTCTGGGTTAGTGGAGTCTGTAATCCAAAGTGTTTGTAACCAGAGGTACCACTGTAATCAGAAATATCCAAGAATTCAAATTATCTCAATGGCAGAAGGTTAGTAGATAAAGTGTGACACAATCATACATTGGGGTTAATGTTTCATATCACACTATTGGACTGTTCTTTGCATTTCTGTTATTTTTACGCCTTGTTCATTTGGTTTATTCTCTCGTTATCTCAAAACATCACCACTGTTGGCAACTAACATATACATGAAATGCAACCATGTACTGTCTAGTCTAGCCTTAAGACGGAGCACTAACCTGTTTGTCGCACAAAAGTGTAGTTTTACTCAGTCTGAATTTTCCCCTGCTTATCCTCAAGATGCTGCTTTTAATCCAGATTGATTGTAGACACTTCCATCCAGAAGGGCGGTGTGATTACTTGATATGGGTTTGAAAACTTTCCCTTTTATTAGGTTATCCACACCTTTTCCTCTCTAAGCGTTCCCCTGATGAATGAAGAAGGAAGATGTAATTGCAATCTTGGTATAAACCCACTCACAATGTCATTGTGAGCATGGGTACATTTCCATTGCTGTGGCCACCTAGATCTGTTTTGGTCAGTTTTCAAATGGACACACTGTAGAGTAACACAGACTCAGTCTGCGATGAGCTTCATTTTCAGAATGAAACCATTTTCTCAAACAGTGTTTTCAGGAACAAAAACTATGCAACACATCTGGATTGTGTAGGGCTATGTAGAAAAAAGAACTATTCAGTCTCCACTGAATCTAGAATAAAACATTGTGTGTATACAGCCCAAGACCCTTTGGTGCGATAGACTAACACAGCCACATTTCTAGAAACCATGTTTTTCTGTCTTTCACCACATGATGGCACTGCAAGATTTAAGTTTTCTGCCTTAGTGCTGGAGTACACATTGCTGTCTGTGTTCATGTTTTCATGTAGTTAGTCCAAAAATTAAAAGCAGCATTGAAAAATATAGACTCAGGGGCTAGGTTTCAGTGTTCCCTGGCATGAAAGGGAACAGTGCTGTCTCAAAACTCATTCCTAAACATGAAGAGTCTGCAGTTTCTGTAAGATTTAGGCAAGTAGTCTGCGTAAAATCAGATATAAAAGGATGTGAGGCTACATTCTGCTGAGGGCCAGTTCTCACATTACTTTGGATATTGTTTGATTGCAAAATTCTCAATTACAAACACCCTTCCAAAGAAAGAGAAACAAATGACAACAGCAGAACCTTTTCATTTTCCTAATTTTAAATACCTGAAGCTATAGATAATGTTCATTCCAAAAATTGAGATGATCTAATTTAAAATCAAACTCTTATAATAGTGGCCCTTTCCTTACCCACTTTAATTAGAACTGAATGCATAAACATTATCGTTTATACTTTATTTCATACTCTGGACATTCTGCAATTTCTCATTTATTTGCTACCGCAGTTTGAAATGTAATCATTAAAAGCGCAACCCTATAATGTCTACCCATAGGTACGTCCCTTTGAGCTCAATGGGGCGTGCTCCTAAGGGGGTGTAGGATTGCAGTGTAAGTTCCCCACCAATTTGTGTTTTTCAGCTGATGTTACATCCTGAAGGTACCATAGAATACAGTGGTACCTCTGGTTACATACTTAATTTGTTCCGGAGGTCCATTCTTAACCTGAAACTGTTCTTAACCTGAAGCACCACTTTAGCTAACGGGGCCTCCTGCTGCTGCCGCGCCACCGCTGTGTGATTTCTGTTCTCATTCTGAAGCAAAGTTCTTAACCCGAGGTACTATTTCTGGCTTAGCGGAGTCTGTAACCTGAAGTGTCTGTAACCTGAAGTGTCTGTAACCCGAGGTACCACTGTAAATCCTAGCAGTGAGAATGTGCAGTAATTCATGTTACCTTTTGATGGAAGTCTGATTTGAGCATACATGCGCTTTGAGTCAGGTGCTTCCAGATGACCTGCCTCTTGAGCATTCATCCTGATTTGTTCACTGGGAGATTAGACGATGTTGGCTATTTAATGCTCCTTCACTCTGATCTCTTTTCAGAGAGGCTAGATGACATTGTATCAAAGCAAGTGTCATTACCCCAGTAAGGAACCTATCAAATCTGCACTCTCGGAAACAATATGCAAACCAAAATGCAGCTATCTTTCAAAATGTTCACTTACCTGAGTTTTGCAATGCAGCTCTCTAACTGAACAACAGTTACAAAAATGCATATATTGGTGTGCACAAAAACGTGTACATTAGCCAAAACTGCAAATAAAAATGTGTTTGAGATATACACACAAAAATGCTGGTGAAAAAAAAGAATTCTTGAATTGCTTCAGAAATGTGGAGAGCTGAATTGAAGATTGGAAAAACAACAAGCTAAGAGAATAGAATAGATGGATCTTTGCACTCCATCCCACACTTTCCACTGTATTTGCCCATCGCAAAAAGTTCAGTCCTTGGCGGAACTGGGTTCGTCACCAAGAGTTCCTGATCAGCATTAATTGTGCATCCTTAATTTGTCCGTATATTCAGTGGTACCTCGAGTTACAAATGCCTCAGGTTACAAATGTTTCAGGTTACAAATGCTTCAGGTTACAAACTCTGCTAACCTGGAAGAGTCACCTCAAGTTGAGAACTTTGCTCCAGGATGAGAATGGAAATTGTGTGTTGGCGGCACAGCGGCAGCAAGAGGCCCCATTAGCGAAAGGACGCCTCTACTTAAGAACAGTTAAGAATGGACCTCCGGAACGAATTAAGTTCGTAACTAGAGGTACCACTGTAATTGAATCCCACCTGAAAATAGTGACACTCTGGAAGCAACTTTGATGTACCAAGTGCATTGCTTCAAAAATCTTGCATGTGTAAAAGAGAGGGTCTTCAGACTCTGCGAAAAAGAACTCCCTCAACATGGAAATCTGAACTGGGTCTCGTGCCATTACAACATGTACTACATTGGGAGAATTGGGTTATAGTGGGGTTGTTAAATGTAAAGACGATTTGGGACCAGGAAAAACCCTGGTTTTTCTGAACCCTGAAGGGAGAAAGCAGACAAAAGTTTGAGGAGCAGAAACCAGCAGTGTAGTAAGCTGTGGCGCTTAGATAAGAACTGTGTGTTCCAATTAGAATTAAATATAGCATTACGGCCACTGCCTGGCCTCCCTTTGTCAGGGAGTTTGCTTGCTAATTAATAATTAAGGGTTAGACGGCTGGTTCTTTTTTTCTTCCTTAATGGGAACTAATGTTTGGGGAGATATGGGCAATCTTCCGTGCGTCTGAATGAAATAGCCATCAGCGTGCAGGTGACCCCCCCTCCCCCGTCTTAAGAAGGAGGCTGATAGAAGCCATGGGTGGGTGAAGACACTGGAGGTTTGTAGTTCCAGAGACAGAAGGGCTGCATACACGCCACACATTTAAAGCACATGACTTCCTCCAAAGAATCATGGGAACTGCCATTTTTCTACCACAGAACTACAATTCCCAGCGCCCTGAAGGAACTACAGTTCTCAGAATTCTTTGGCGGAAAGGCATGTGGTGTGTTCGCAGCCAGAGAGTGTATGAGATCTCTGTCTGGGGGTTTGATGTAGGGTAATGGATCTGCTGCCTCGCTGGAGTACATACTAGTTTCTTCCACTTATGCTCTACTTGTCCTTTCATAAATAAAGCATATATTATAAAGATGGCCCAAGTGGGCTCTTTCCTCTGAAGGAAACTAAGCCTGGAATGTCCCACTGAGATGTGGGGAGGCTGCGACAGCTTATCTAGAGAGTCTTATTCTACAATCTTCTACCACAGGTCCACATGTGGTGGACCTGTAATAAAATTAAGAGCTTCTGGGATATGGTATATGAAGAGCTGCAGAAAATATTTAAACAAATCTTTATTAAAAAAAAAAAACCAGAAGCTTCTCTGCTGGGTATATTAGACTCAGACATTGCAAGTGAAAATAAGAGAATATTCCTGTATGCAACATCGGCAGCGAGAATCTCAATTGCAAAAAATTGGAAAAAGAGATAGCACCCACAAAAAAAATAGTGGCAAGATAAATTATTTGATTACCTTGAACTGGCCAAAATTACAGATACATTTAGGGGACAATCTAAACAAAAATTCCCAAAAGAAAATATAGAGATTCTCTAAAAAAGCAGCACCCTAAAATCAATACCTGGGCTTGCTCTGTGTAATTTTTGCAAAACAAAATATGGTGTAAAAGTATAAAATATAGAGAAAAGTAGGAAAAAGGAAATGAGAAAGAAACAGTTTACCAAATATGAAATTAGGCCCGCGTTGAGGACGAAGGAAGTCAATTAGAAAAGAATAAGAATTGAAATATGGATATACGTTTATTATTTGCTTTGTATCTGTATCTGTATTTTTTAAAAAGTCTGTTCATTGTGTGTGCTTGTGTTGTAATAATAAGCTAATAAAAAGCATATTAATAATATTCTACAATCTTCTGTGTGAGAAGCTGTTGCTCCTTACCAAGAGAAAGAGTAGCGATTCAGCTGATAACTTCCATGCCTTTCACAATGAAGGCAATCAAGAGTTCTCCGCCACCTTATAGCAAAGTACACTCAGGCAGCCTGGGGACATTTATTGCAGAAGAGAGAAATGTGTGGTTATCATATGAATCCCAAGGAAGATTGGCTCAATTCATCACAGTGAAGGAAAAGCAAGCTAATGAGAGATTAACATGCAGGCGGCAGTGTGGATATCAAGACAAGATGACTTTCCAGACAAGCTGAGTAAGAAATTACAGAAACAGCTTCCCACTTTGTCACCTTCTCATCACCAGCACCATCCGCAAAGTCATTTCTAATTGTCTCAGGCGGCACATGTTGCTTGCATGTGGAGTCCTTTCGTGGCAGGCACAACTCTCCCAGCTGTTTCCACCTGGAGCTACACACAGTGAAAACGATGCAGTATACAATTAAAGGTCAACAGCGAAATCACCATCCCGATAGCCATGTCAAAATGGGAGGGCAGCTCACCCATTACCGGCAAAGTTGGGAAACTTAAAATACGCTTTAGCAGCTTTTAGAATGGCACTTTTGTGCTTCCTATAATCTTCTGGGTGGTGGGGGAAGAGCACACAATGAATGGAATAACACTGCAATATCCAGGTGTTTGTGGTGTCCATGGGTAGGTCAAAAGGGATGAGTGTGATGCTAGTGATGCTCCCATGTGCAGCTGCTGATCCAGAGCCTGGTTATACGTGCTTTGACTTCAGGAGAGCCTAAGCAGGCACAGCTGTGTGCCATCGTCCAACTCATGCCACAGTCTAACCAGTGAAATGCTAAGTCCCATGAAAATTACCATATTTTTCTGTGTATAAGATGCCCCCGTGTGTAAGACGACTCTTATTTTTTGAGCCCAATATTAAGAAATAAATATTTTCAACATTCTGTGTATAAGACAACCCCCTTTTAAACTTAAAATTGGTTAAAAATATAGTCTTATACACAGAAAAATACAGTAATTGTTCTAGGATTGAACTACCCTTCTTGTTAATTTTAATGGGACCTAAGTGTGCTCATTGGGACTTAAACCCAAATAAGTGTGCAAATTATTTCTGTCTAAGGCTGCAGTGTTATGAAGTTTTACTCAGCAATGTTTAACTGAATTGAGTAGTACTTCCTTCCGAGGAAACATTTAATTGCCAACTGTAATATGCATAGCTAGTGGCTGCTCTCATGTACAGGGTTAGCTAGAATGATTGTAGTTTTTTTACATACTTAAACTCAACCTTGCTGATGCAGCCAATAAGTGCTAAGATTGGGATATACTAAACAAATTGCTAGCCTGATGTCACTAACCAATGAAGTTACTCCAGCACTGAAAATGTTTAGGATCTTCATATTAGGTTCCCTAACATGTTTTGATGAATAAAATGAACAAACTAAATTTCATAGCTGCAGTGCAACAGCTTGTAAATGTAACTGCAAAGTTAACCAGGGAGGGGAGAATTCCACCATTTAAAAATATGCTCTTAATCTAAATCTGATTTTATGAAATTGTGCACAATTCTGATTGACTTAGAATTCTGTTTTGCATTACAGTCATACCTCTTGTTACATTTGTTTCACATTGCGGCTTTTCAGGTTACGAATGCGGCAAACCCGGAAGTGTTTCCTTCCGGGTTCGCCACGTGCACACATGCAGAAGTGATCTGTGCGCTTCTCGCATGCGCTGTAGCGGTTCTCTACTTATGGACTTTTCAGGGTGCGACCAGCACCCAGAAACGAATCACGTTCGTAAGTAGAGGTGCCACTGTATAGAGTTTCTTACGGTGCATTAGCAACCACCAGTTCCTAACTGAGATAATGTCCCAGTTCAAATGGTCATCTGGAATGATTTATGACTGAGAACAAACCTGCATAAGCCCTGTGTTCACACACACAACTTTGCCTCCTTTGCTTTCACTCCAGAATACACCATGGTTTCTTGTTACGTACAAACTCGGGGCACTTTGTTTTGTTCTAATCACAGTTAGTTAAAACCAACAAGGATCAACTCACTGTAAAAAGTGAGTGAACAGAGCACAACTATTGCACCATAAATGCCTAGTGTGGAAGCAGCCTTAGCATTGATACACTAATCCTCTTTTAAACCATACAAGGGCTGATCCACACTTACATTTCCTTTGCTCTTTCCAGGCACGGCCTGTGCTTTAAAGCTCCATGTCAACACCCTTGTTTCCCTCAGGAGCTTTCTCCACAAAACCCCACTCTTTAAAACATACAGTGTATGGTAATTCACTTGAAACTCAAATTGACATTTGCTCTGATTGAGTGCTAAAGAGCAGCTTTTCATGGGGAAAACTTTGGAGGAAAACAAAACCATGGGTGGACGCAGAACTTTTAAGAGCAGACCTGTGCTTGGAAAGGTAAGTGTCGATAAACCCCAAGTTGGTGACCATCACGACTTCTTAGGAGATCAAATTCCATACACTGGGTGAGGTACTTCCTTTTGCCTGTCCTCAATATTTCAACATTCAATTTCATTAGATACCCACAAGTGCTAGTATTATGGGAGAAGGAAGGGGAAAATATCTCTATCCTTTCTCCACGGCCATGTAGCACTTTTTTTACACCTCTATCATATCCCTGCTTACTCACCTTTTACGTAAATGAAAAAGGCCCAAATGTTATAAGTGAAAAACTGTTGACTAAAGTCTCTTGGAAGTGACAACAGTTCACTGGAACTGAAAAAGTTGTCTATAGTGTCTTAAATAATCTTCAACATAGATTTTTAAAAATGTATATTGTTTGTCTGGTTTATTGTGAACTTTTTGAACTTTTAGTTTTTCTTCTTCTTCAGTATTGTTTGGAAAGAAAGGAAATTCTTTGATTTCTTCACAATCTAACTTTTACCTTTGGTCATCAGTCGCCTGTTCCCATGACCTATTATCCTGTATTTCTTTTCCCTTGACAATCCACTAATAGCTTCATTCCCTTCCCCTATCATTGGCTCATCTTTCTTCCTACGTACAGGCATAAGTCAGCACCAATGTGCATATCTTCCTTGTCTTCCCCCAAGATCTGATTTTTTTTTTAAACATCACCATTAACTTTCAAACATACCTGTGGAGAAAAGTAAATGATCGTTTAGTTGTCATTTGTTCTAGGTTTAGAAGCTAACTGGAAATCCATTACATCCCTGTATAGATTTTTATAGTTTAGTTTCATTTGTGTTATAAATGAATGCCTAACTGTACTTGGCACTGCATATATTGGCTAGTGAATAGACCTTCCACAATAAATGCCTGAAAGTTTAATACCATAGTTACTGGGCTGGATTGCAGCTGAAATCTATTGTTTATGTCAAGTGTGGTTCCTTTCAAAGTAACTAACCAGGTGTCCAATGTCATGGCAGCAGTTATACATTGCATACTATTGTTGACCTACTTACAAAAACCCTCATGTTTTGGGAAGGATCCAGTAGTTTCTTGTATTTATTGTGGTCCTACATGTGAACCTTCAGCTCAGTCATGCTTATTCTACATCAGCCGTGGGGAACCTTCCAGATGTTGCTGGATTCCAGCTCCCATCAGCCATGAACATTGGCCATGTAGACTTACAACATCTGGAGGGCCACGTGCTCCCCATCGGTGTTCCGTACGTCAGGAATAAGGAACCAGGTAACATCCAGATGTGTTGGACTCCAACTCCCAGCAGCCTCGGACAGCATTGTCAACTGTCAGGAATGGAGGGAACTGTAGTTCAATACCACCTGAAAGTTCAGTTTATCCATCCTTGTTATACATGAAGACCCTTCATGGGAGGCCAGCATTGCTCTGCATTGTCATGTTTTCTCCTTGCTAATCTGTTGCTGCCTTCCTTGCACTACATTACAGCTACCACTGGGCCCCACACTGATGTATTTGGTGACACATGCCTCCCCAAACCCCTGATATCAAACAAACACTCAGTAGAAGTAGAAGCAGAAGTAGTGTGCTGTATCAGTGTACAGTGGTACCTTGGGTTAAGTACTTAATTCGTTCCAGAGGTCCGTTCTTAACCTGAAACTGTTCTTAACCTGAAGCACCACTTTAGCTAATGGGGCCTCCTGCTGCCACCGTGCCGCCAGAGCACGATTTCTGTTCTCATCCTGAAGCAAAGTTCTTAACCCGAGATACTATTTCTGGGTTGCGGAGTCCGTAACCTGAAGCATATGTAACCCGAGGTACCACTGTATAGAGAAGAGTGAGCTTCAGGGACAAACCACCTGTGACTGGAACTTCTATATTTTTATGCTACAAAATAGCAACTAAAAGGGGGATTAGGTTCAGGGAAATGGTGCAAAGTCAGAGGGTTATAGCCTCTTCCTCCTTTTGCCTCACATATGTACAGGATGGAAGCATGCCTAACCTCTCCTAAGCAAGGGCTGTCATACATCTGGAATAGCGGGGATTCGTCCATCAAAATTGGCGTCTGGGCGGAATCTTTGAAATCGGTTAAAATGTCTGGGAAACCCCATATCAGAAGTGTTGATTTTTCTGGCTAACCCCACCCATAAAACCCCCTTCATTTTGGGAGGAGTTTTTGCAAGAAAAGCTTAACAATTTTGCCACTCCCCCCCCCAAAAAAAAGCTCAACAGATGTCCGGATTTTCACTTTTCAAAATAAGGCAACCCTACCTAAGCCAGGTGATTTCCTGCCCTGCAAACCCTCCCTCCTGCTTTCCTCCTTCCAGACAGGTTTGTTTCTCATTTTAGATTCCAGTTGGGGGAAAATGTGTTTAAAATTGCTCAGGGGAGATACACGCAAAGCGAATTTGTTCGGTGCAGAAAGAATTAAGCAGATTCTTCCTTCTTGCTAATTCTGTCTCGAAAACTGCATCTTGAAGCTCCAGGTCAGAGTAAAGAGGCAAAAATTAGGTTGCAAATGACACATCCCCTTTATAATAGCTAATAATAAGGAGTGGAAAGTATTTTTTTAAAAAAGGGGGAAAAAAAAGAAAAAGTAAGAAGAGAAAATGTGAGCTACTCAGATTTCTGACGAAGCTACCAAATTCTCCAGGAGATATCAGTGCTCACAGATATTTAACCCATAAATATAGGCATTTCTAGACTCCAATAGTATTCATTCCAAGAAATACCTGAGCAATCAAAATGTCAAATTGCACAGTTTAAGGTAAGAAGGCCGTGTTTTTTCCATTTAGCAGAATGTGTTTAAAACCTTTGTCTCTTTGGGCCATCATTATATTCTGATACTGCCTGCATCAGCATAACCAAGAACCAGTCAACCATAAAATGTTTCCTGTGTGGCGTAAGATGCATATATTCACATTAAGTGAATGAACGAGGAAATTTCTGCTGTCTTACAAATGTCTGGATGAGAAACACTGTCGTGAGTTCTGTGCTAGATCTAGTAAACAGGCAGCAGGTTTTTTAAGCAACCAAGATTAAATGCCCAATCATGCCTGGTTTACTCAACTCTTTACTCCAATGGGTAATTCCACATTTACTAACAAAGGAGAGATTATTTACAAGGACAGGTACAGAATCAGGACTTATATATCAAGTAAATTGCAACAGCTCAATTCCTGTACCCTGTAACATGTTGTTAATGACTCTTCAAAAACAAGGGAACTTAAGTATGACCAAGGAGACACATGGTTGCAGCTGGGGAGCACAAGGCCAAAACTTAAAAGTGATTACATTGAAATCAATGGAATTCAAGCAGTGGCGTGGGGGGGGGGGCAGAGGGGATGTTGCCCCTGGTGCATTTTTGGGGGGAGGCCCCACAAAATTTCAAAAGAAAAAACGCTTTGAGAGTTTTTAAAAATAACAATCAAGCAGTGTAAAAATTTCATGAAATAAATAGTAGTAAAATATATGGCCTCCGCCGCTGTCCAATCCCCAGCTTCCCTCTGCTGGGAAGACCCTTCCACACCACCATTGCCACTGCTTGGTCCTGACAGGGGGCGCAATACTTGCTGTGCCCCGGGTACTGGCAACCCATATTACACCACTGGATTCAAGCATGCTTAACTGATTCTGGATACAGCACATTGTGCATATTTCCCAATCGTATGTTCCTAATATGTCAGCAAAGCCAACCTGTTTATTGAATCTATATCTTCACAACAATATTTATTATGGGCTGTCAATAATGTTCCTTTCAGAAAATTATATCTAAATAAAAAAAATCCCAAACCAGCACATGATGATAGTGAAAGCGTAATCCCCATGGTACTTAGAATCATAAGACTGTAGAGTCGGAAGGGACCGCGAGGTTCATCTAGTCCAACCCTCTAATCCCTTTCCTTTGATATTAAAAATACAACAGTTAAACAACTATCAAGTTGCAGCCTTTTCATAACACCCAAAAGCAGCTGCCTGAGGTGGATGTCTAACAGTAGGGCTGGCTCTCTCTGCACACAGAAGAAGAAGAAGAGAAGAAGAGTTTGGATTTGATATCCCGCTTTATTACTACCCGAAGGAGTCTCAAAGCGGCTAACATTCTCTTTTCCCTTCCTCCCCCACAACAAACACTCTGTGAGGTGAGTGGGGCTGAGAGACTTCAGAGAAGTGTGACTAGCCCAAGGTCACCCAGCAGCTGCATGTGGAAGAGCGGAGATGCGAACCAGGTTCCCCAGATTACGAGTCCACTGCTCTTAACCACTATACCACACTGGCTCTCACACAGTTCACATAGAACTGTCCATGGAAATGCACCCACAGAACACTGAAGCAAATGGAAAGCCCTTTACACAGAACTTACTATTAGTGTTGGCCAACTCATGGATTTATGGACTGGACAGAATGTTTGAACTGGTAGTGTTTGGCTCTAATTTTATTACATATGTATGACATCTCCAACCCATACTGGAACTCTGGGTTGCATGGCTTTGGGGTGGGGGGACTACTGTATGTTATATTTACCCATGTTTGCGGCCACTGGAATAATTCCTGCATCTGCCAGCATAATTAGAATGAGAACTGAGAATTGTAGTCTTGCCTTTTCCAAAATTAATACAAATTAATTTTTAAAAAACCCCTCAGCCGGGCTTTCTAGAATTGATATGTAGAGGGTTGCACTGTAAAAAAACAGAAAGCTGAGGTTCTTGTGAGACTAACCAGCATCAAAGGGTGAGATCTATTTGTACTAGAAATTCAGAATATGCAGCCAAAGAACAAACTGTGTTTAACTGAGGCAATTTCCACTCTCTTCCCAGGGAAAAGCAGCCTTGGGAGAGAAAGTGAGAAGCAATCCCACCTATACCTGAGCAACCTTAATGCATGGAATTACACACACACAAACACACACACACACACACACACACATATGAGAAATCTCCTATCCATCTTTCACTATATACCAGAATTTTTACTAGAAATTATAATCTCAGTGGAGGAGTCTCTCTCTCCCCCCCCCCCCATTTCTAGCCTGCAAATATTAGGAGCTAAATTAAGCAGAGAAACTAGTCATACACCTTGTATTCTGGAAATATTGCTTTGTCAGCACGAGTGTGATGCCCAGGAAATGTGTCCTTCTTGATCAGAACAAGAAGTCTGTCTCAAGTGACTAATGGGAGTGGTTGCTCATGGTCCTTGAGCCCTTGCTTTCTGTCCATGAGTCTTCCTTCTCAAAGAACACATGGCAGGATGTATTCCGCATTCACGCATGTTATCCTTAAAAATATGGGAGGGACAGGGCTTTCTAAATTTAAAAAGGGGAAGTTTGGTTCAGCTGTGCTTCTTTTCGTCCCTTTTGAAACATACCATTTCCCCCTTAAAAGCATCGTCTGATACATGTATTTGTAAAGAGGTGAAGAACACACTCAGCCAAGGAAACCCCCGCTTGTGGTTTGGAAATCACACTAAACTATTTCAAAACCTGCAGTTGAGGCATCAATAAAAAGGAGCTAGGCAGAAACGCTTTGCAGTAAATTTCAATCTCAATTGCAATTGCAATAAAATAAAATAAAAAAAAAACAAATCCTGGTTTTTGAATGGATTCTGGACAATTTGCAGGCTCAGATCCAAATCCCAGTGAGCCTTGCATGGTTTAGAACCTTGTTATCAGGTGAACTGACTCTTCCCAGGCCCTGACATCATCAGCCCAGGACTTCCTTGGAGTTTTCCCTCAGTCCAAGCTAGGGAGGGAGGCCACAGGTGGAGACCTCTTTGGAAGTTACTCCATGGTTTTGGAATGCCTTACCTAGAGAGGCTTATCTGACTTACTGTGTTTTGAGCAGCAGACAAAAACCAAAAACAAGCAGGTCTTCAAAAATCTGCCTGCAAATCGGTTCAGAATTTGAACATTCAAATCATTGCATTCATTCGTTATATGTTTTAGCTCTATGAAGCAGATTTTGTGGCTCTTTTCATTGTGATTGTTTATGACCAGATCTCTTTTAATTTCTGTTCTATAAATTGTTGCTGTGCTTTACAGTGTGGCTATTATTTTCTAGGGTGGTAGTCAACTCGGTTTTACTCATATTAAACCTATAGAAATTAATGGATTTAACTTAGTCACGTTCATCACTTTCAGAGGGTCTACTTTGAGTAAAACTTGAATACAGTATTGCACATAGTGTGCAGATATTTGACTCTAGCTGGATCTACACTGATCTGTAAAAATGCTATTAAATGCTATAATGTACCCTCTGGTGTCACATTTTTATAACGCTTTTTTAATGTTAAAACTGACCAGTGTAGATTCACCCTCTGTGTTCTATCGGATTTTCATGATACTAAATTATTTTAATTGTTTGGTCTCCAGAAAACTTTTGTTAAGGGACAACTAAAACATGTATTTATTTCATTTCATTATTATTTTAAAAATATTTCCTAATGGCCTTTCCTCAACAGATTCCAGGAACAAGTACAAAAGGGTGAATAAAATCAATTCACACAACATAACCATACATTTCAAAGTCAACAAATCAGCATAAAACTGAGCGTAACTGACAGGTTCACTCACCTCTAGTTATCAATGCATCCGAAAAGAAGTGGGGTGCCATCTCATCTCTCTTAGAGCATTGGGTAGCTGAAGTATCAGAATGGAGTCTGGTTCAGCATGGAGAGCACTAAAGAACAAATCTAATCAATGTTGCTCAGTGAGAAATGTTCTCATTAAAGTACATTTGTCCTTAGAGACAATCACTGAATGTTTATCCCTGCATTTGATGCATGGAAAAATAGAACCTAGTGCTTGGGGAACATACAGACCCAGTAAATAATTTACAGGTTCTGTGTGGGTACAAATAATGGACAGAGGAGCAAGTGGCTGAATCAAGGAATGGTAGTTCTCAATCTGCTAAGTGGGGTCACTAGGCTGTTGACATTGCATCCAATGAGCTAAGTCAGTCTTCTCTCAACCTGGTGTCCAACAGACATTGTGGCCTCCAACTCCCACCATCCTTGACCATTGGCCATGGGATGATGGGCATTGGAGTCCGACAACATCTGGAGGTTGGGAGAGGCTGAACTAAGCACTGGTGGCAAGTGACTTCTACTCAGTTGTTGGGGGGGTCCCCTTAAAAAAATGTGCAGGAGCCACTGCATCAGTGGGAGGGAGGAACCTTTCGGCAAGATATATTAAAGTGGTGTTAATCGATAGTCATTATGTTTGTAATAGAAACAAAGCATGTGACTGGCTGGCCATGGGCAAAGAACCGACACATGCAGCCATTTTCAGCCAATGCCACAAATCTAATGATTGTGTGAATCACTCCTGAACCCAGGCAGGGGCGAACGAAGGCTAACTGACACCAGGACCACAGGCTGCACAAGTGTGGCGTCACTACGGACAGTGCATGTGTGGCGTTGCTACGTAGGGTGCATGTGTGGTGTCGCTATGTACAGCGCATGTGTGCGACACCTCGCATACATTGTACATAGTGGTTTGCTGCCGGCGCTGCCCGAGCGCCGTACAGATGGTGGTGGGATCCTTCACATGCGGCTGTGGCTGCGCGATGGCTGCTTGTGCCGCCGCGCCCAGGGGTGGCAGGGCGAGCACCCTGCGGGGTGCCTTCTTGTCACCCCTCCAGACACGGCACCCAGGGCATACCACTCCCTGCCCCCCTTGCGACGCCACTGAACCCAGGAAGTAGCAGGGTGGCAAACTTAACCACCCCACTTTGCTTGATTTAATACAGTGGGTGTAAAACCGTGGGCACGTCTGAAGGCCTGTGAGAGCAACTCAGCCCCCATATCTGAAGCAACATTCAGGCTGCAGGAGAAGAGGTGAGTAGCAGCACATGGCAGAGGTTTAGGGGAAACTTTTCACAACTACTAAGGCAGCAAAATAAACAGAGAAGAGGCAGTTTTTAGGTAGGGGTGGCTGAAATAGAGGACTGAGAGTGGAGTGACTACACAGTCCTGGGTCCTGGAGATACTCAGGGGGAAATGGCTCTAGACTCTGGAGGTTAATTAACACTCTACAATTAAGCCCCACTGGAACCTTATGATGAGATGAGTCCCAAACCTCCTTAACAAAGGAATGAGGGACTCACAAGACTGCTGTACAGTAGTGAGTAGACTTGAGGTAGCGTCTTTCTGGGCTAAAGACACCTGAGTTTTATTTATTTCGCAACATTTATCTTCCACTTGATTGCAATAAACCTCAAAGTGGTTTGCAAAAAGAATAAAACAATAACATTATCACTAGCAGTTAAAAACAAGTATTTAAAACATTTTAAAATATAATATACAAATTGGCAATAAGCTAAAACCAAATTGAAACACACAACAGCTTCTACATGTCTGGGTACCTAAACAAAAATGTCTTTAGCAGGTGCCGAAAAGAGTTTAATGAATGTGTCTATCTGATGTCAATCAGCAGAGAGTTCCAAAGGGTCGGTTCTGCCACACTAAAATATCAACTTCCTACACGTGCAGAAGGAGTACTGTGTGGCACCTGTAACAGTGCCAGTTCCACAGACTGATGTAGTCGAGTGGGCATATATGAAGTAAGGCATTCTTGCAAGCAAACTGTTCCTAAGATGTTAATTCTGCCTAATAAGCACATTTTGGAATTTTCTTTTTTTGGCCAGGATAGTGTATCTCTCCCCCCCCCAATTGTTCTCCCTGGTATACAGATTTATGTGTACACTTCCTATAATATATTCATTTTTGTAGGATTATTTTTTGGGGGGGTGGTGGTTGGATACCTGTATTGCAACAATTCAAAGAAGACTGAAGTGGGAGTTAGTTGTGTTTACCTTGAAATGGAAGTGGAACGTATTTCTCTAACATCCCTATTTTCTCTCACCCTTGCTACTCTCCCCCCCAAAGAAAACCATGAAAGGATTTGCTCAAGTTTACAAATCGGCAGTTCTCAAAACATTAGGGAAACAGCCTGTTTGCTAAACTTAAAAGGCCCTGTGCTATTATTGTGCAGATTGTTTGCATTTGAGAAAATTATATTCACACTAGTACAAAGGAAGTTTATTTGCAGTTTTATGTTCTTTTTAATAAAACTTGCAATTATCTATAAAAACTGTGTGTTCCTTCTGCCTGCCCTACATTACCCCTCTCCCTCTTTAAAAAGACAGGGCATGCAATTGATGAGCTGGCAACAACACTCAATGCCTCCCCATCAGCATGTCCGTCTAACAGACAGCTGGATCACCATAAATATGACGAGTCCAGCTTACAGGAGCCTGCTTCTGTATTCCCTGTGTTCTTCAGGTATTGATCAGTTTCAGATTTTCCACATTACATATAATGAGTCTTAAAAGACTACCCAGGGGAGACACTGCATTCAGAGTTCGCAGCACACACTAAATGGGGGGCAAGGTGTGCTTGGATGAGCAGGTTAGGATCCGGTAGGTCTCTGGGAAGTTATTGGCACAGCTGAGCTGTGCCAGCTTAACTCCCTCATCCTTGGCTCAGCCAAGACCCATCTGGTGGAGCTGAGCTCAGTGGATCTTAAGCTGGCATGTAATACCTCTCAGCTGTCCAGCTAAAACCAGGACATCCCATTTTTTTTCTTGTGAGAGCATGGCAGCTGTTTGGGGCACCGTGATCTCAGGCCATGATCTTGCCCCCTCCCCAAGTGATTTGTTTTTGGGCAGCGATCTCATGCAATGGCCCAAAATGAGCATTTTAGGGCACCATGCCTTCAAAAGAGCTTTGTCGGAGCTGCAATCTCACACATGTCATGTGACTTGCGCGGCAGTGAGGCCCAGTTTTGGGCCGCATCATGTCGGAGTGTTTGGCACACGATGTGAAAAAGGGGTGTTCCAGGAACATGGGGGCAGGATCAGAAAGGGAACACTTAGGTTGGATTTTAAGCCTGTTCTCGGTCACGTGATCTGGCAACCCAGTGTAAACTAAGCTGGGGAAAAGAATGCTGTAACTCAAACAGTGTTTTGGGCAGCAACCCTATACACAAAATGCTAGTGTAAAGCTAATAATAATAATAATAATAATAATAATAATAATAATAATAATAATAATAATTTATTTATACCCCGCCAATCTGGCTGGGTTCCCCCAGCCACTCTGGGCGGCTCCCAACAGTATATTAAAAACACGATAAAACATCAAACATTAAAAACTTCCCTAAACACTGCTGCCTTCATATGTCTTCTAAAAGTCAGATAGTTGTTTATTTCCTTAACATCTGATGGGAGGCTGTTCCACAGGGTGGGCGCCACTACCGAGAAGGCCCTTTGCCTGGTTCCCTGTAACCTCACTTTTTGCAGTGAGGGAACTGTCAGAAGGCCCTCGGCGCTGGACCTCAGTGGGGGTGGAGATGCTCCTTCAGGTACACTGGGCCGAGGCCGTTTAGGGCTTTAAAGGTCAGCACCAACATTTTGAATTGTGCTCGGAAACGTAGTGGGAGCCAATGTAGGTCTTTCAGGACCAGTGTCCTGGGAAGTTGAGCTGGTATAAAGTTACACCAGATCCAAACTCCATTCAGCAGTGGGACTGCTATTGGCCGAGCTGGCCTAAACCTGGCACAGGGAAAACCAGCCTTTAAAATAATGCTTTAGTTGCATCACTCTTCTTACGAGCTTAACTTATGCCAGTTCACCAGGTCATATGATTGGGCTTAGGAACCTGCACAAACCCCACCTCTGACTCCACCCCTCCAGGCCCCCCCCCACACCCTTTTTCCAGGGTTAACACCAGATGACTGGGTCCAGCTAAGCCAGGTTGGGGAAGACAAGCTGATGTATCTCCCGCTGAGCTGAAGATGAAGTACTGCCTCGCTCAGCCAGAGATTCACTGCATCCTCACCCACTCCTCCTGGTAGATCTTGCTATAGGATTGCTCCCATAAAAAGCTTGTTTCCCCCCTGCCAAGCTCAGGCCAGTATGGGCAGCAGTGGCTCTGCTCCTGAATGGTTCTGGATCTGGTGTGCTTCACGCTGGCATAACTTACAAGGGGCTTGCATTACGGCAACTTATTGCATATAGGATTGCACCCTAAGGTTCAGTTATCCACATTTCCACATCAGTTTGCATTTTTTTAAAAAAATCATTATATAAATTCAAAGCCGTTTAATGCAAATTTCTTTTCACATATGCACTTGGATGCAATTTTGTCTAATACAGTGGTATCTCGGGTTACAGACACTTCAGGTTACAGATGCTTCAGGTTACAGACTCCGCTAACCAGAAATAGTACCTCAGGTTAAGAACTTTGCTTCAGGATGAGAACAGAAATCGTGCTCTGGCAGCATGGCAGCAGCAGGAGGCCCCATTAGAGAATGAATTAAGTTCTTAACCAGAGGTACCACTGTATACACATTTTATGCAAAGCAATTTTCTGTAATCCAATGCACTCTTGTGCTATTTTCATTAATATGTAAGTGCCTTTTTTATACACCCCGTTACAGGTATTTTTGTACATGTTACAAAGCATGGCAAAATTCAGAGAAGTGCATTTCGGTTCTCAGGTGGTTTCGAAAAGTGTGAACTAGGTAGATTCATGTTTAAGTGTGAACTGAATCATTTTTCTCCCCCATTCCTAGATAAAACTACCATCCTCTCTGACCATATTGATGAGTAAGTATGGAAGCTGAACTCCAGCTTTGTCTGGGGGCATCATGGAAGAACCTTCCTCCCCACAGCACATTCTCAGCCCAAATAGCACAAAGACACAGGGAATTACTATTAGCTGCGGACGGGAAAATGTGCAGGCACCATTCTCTTTCTCTCATTTCCTAGCAAGATATTATTTGCTTTTGAAACCAGGTCTCCCCACCCCCACAGCATTCTGTAGAAAGGAGCCAAGATTTAGAGGAAAGGGCAGAAATTACTTGGCTATATTATAAAACCAGCAAAGTATAAAATTTCTCATTATTTCGGCTGGCACCATGAAGTTTTCGCACAGTAGTCCCACATCTCGAGGTTTTCCTGGGCATGTTGGGCTACATTAACTGGCTGAGACTTTGAACTATTTAAATGCATCCAGGGGAAAAAAGCTCCATGGCCCCTTTTATTCATATAAACACTACCTCTATTTATTAAAAAGTGAAATATGGCTTCTCTTTTTACATCAGATGGCTTTTACAATACAATTCTACTTATAGAAAAGTCTACGGGGAAACATTGTCTTCTTATAAATGGGGATTTGTATGATACTTCAGAGACTTTTAAAAGCCTCTATTGCTGGATTTTCCATCCTCCAAAATAGATTCTTCTGACTACAGCCCAGTTTTGGGCTCAAACAAGTCTGGTGGACACTGCTGTGAAACTGATGCTTTTGGATTTTAAGTAGTTCTGTTCTGAGATGCCGTTTGTGTCTGCTAGCCATGCATATTCTCCTGTGACCACAGCTCAGTGGCAGAAAACATGCTCGGCACCAAAGGCCCCCTGGTCCAATTCCTGTAATTTCTACAAAGGTCTGAGAAAGACTCCTGTCTTGAAACTCTGGAGAGGCAATGCTAGCCCAGTGTAGTGAGCTAGATAGACAAATGTTTTGAGTTTGTATAAGGCAGCTTCCTATGGCGCTGTTCGTTTGCTTGCTAACACTACATTTGAATGCATTGTTTTCCATATCCCTCAATAACTTCTCATCTGCTGATATGAGTGGTTTGTATTGCAATATATCAGCAGCTCATTAAAAAAAAAATTGGGGTGGAGATGAATCACATATATTCCATGAGATTGTGTTTATTATACCACATTTAAGATGTATTTTTCTACTGATTCAGGTAAAAAAGAAGAAGACAAGAACAATGCACAACACATTCATTCTGAGATTTCTATTGTCTCGTATCCTGAGCTGAAGTTCTTTGGAGATCTGTCTGTAGATGTGGCAAAGGCAGTTAGAAACAAAGTATTTTTTAACTGAATAAAGCAATGTTATTGCAGAGCAGTGATATTGCCATGCAACAGGCCGTAAACAAGCAAACAGATTGACAAGAATGTTACAGTTGCTATCATATATACAGTGGTACCTCTGGTTATGTACTTAATTCGTTCCGGAGGCCCGTTCTTAACCTGAAACTGTTCTTAACTTGAAGCACCACTTTAGCTAATGGGGCCTCCCGCTGCTGCCGTGCCGCCGGAGCACGATTTCTGTTCTCATCCTGAAGCAAAGTTCTTAACCCGAGGTACTATTTCTGGGTTAGCGGAGTCTGTAACCCAAAGCGTATGTAACCTGAAGCGTATGTATCCCAAGGTACCACTGTATATCACTTTTAGAACTATTGTGTCTGTTATATGCACTACTCTTACAGACTTTAATATTGGTTGCACCACCAACAAGCAAGGCTAATTTCAGAGCCGCAAACTTGCCTGTATCTCTCCTCATATAGTTTAGTTTAAACATTGCAGACCTGCAAAGGTGCATTTTGACCATATTTCTGCTTACTTGTACAACAAATTCGTGCAAATTTGGAAGAAGTGAAAGGAAGGTGAGGCCTGTAATTTCATTCAAGCAGGGAGTGCTTGAAGACCAAGTGCAGATACTGTATCGTGTTCAATCTACACCAAAACATTTGCGCTGGCATTAAATGGCCACTAGGGGCCCTACCAGCACTTTAGCATAAACACCTTGAGGCATCAATGCAGCTACATATTTTAAAATAAAAGAAATCCTTATTAACCTAGTCCATCCTCTTCCTTTGCTGAAAATGAGAATTCTTCCTCCTGTTCCACTGCTTTGATATATCATTTCACAGGAGATGTAAAGCAGCAGCATTTTCCCTTGACCTAGCACAGAAATGACAAACTTTCATGCAAAATATGGCAGGATTGTACGTTTTAACTTGCTTCACATCTGATTCAGTTCAGATGAGAAGTGGAGTTTTAGAGAAGCACAAATATTCTTCCACTCCTTTTGTAAAATGCATGTACCCAGGACACAAGACACACGCAGGGAAGATTTGCACTGGGTAACTCCTACAGGAACACGGAGAGCCTTTTCAGATTACAGTGGTACCTTGGGTTACATACGCTTCAGGTTACATACGCTTCAGGTTACAGACTCCACTAACCCAGAAATAGTGCTTCAGGTTAAGAACTTTGCTTCAGGATGAGAACAGAAATCGTGCGGCGGTGGTGCGGTGGCAGCAGGAGGCCCCATTAGCTAAAGTGGCGCTTCAGGTTAAGAACAGTTTCAGGTTAAGAACAGACCTCCGGAACGAATTAAGTACTTAACCCGAGGTACCACTGTATTGGTTTATAACCTTTTTTTTGCTGGGGAGAGGTGGATATAGAGCAAAAATGACAATCTAACTTAGCACTGTTCTCTTATAGCAGTAATAAAAGTCAGACTTCTCATGTATATGCAGGTCCAAGTAAAAGGACATTGTGGGCCTATCCTGAATCCTGGACTCTAACCCCTTAACCATGCCACCTTTTGTATCAACAAAGGCAGCCCTATTGGGCAATGACACACAACCCATGGGTGCAGGCCCACAGGCACAACAAGTGCCAGAAGCTCTCCCAGAACTGGAATTAAATAAGGTGTGTTTGTATTGAAGGAATGTAGCATGTCAAGCTGTCTACAATTTAGGGGTTCTGTTGCTGTTTTAATTGCCCTGCTTAAAATGTTGCAAATGGCTTCTAACCACTTTCAAGTTATGTGTTCGGTTTTTTTGTCGATTTTAAATTAGGGCTGTAAGATGTGCCCAGAAAGACAGCAGCTGGGGAGAGCAGGGGTGACCCCAATCACAGTGGTTCTAGGCAAGGGGAGACATACCATATATCTTATACTACAAGTTCTTAAAGAAATGGGAGTGCCTGATCACCTCATCTGTCTCCTGAGAAATCTCTATGTGGGACAAGAAGCTATAGTTAGAACTGGATATTGAACAACTGATTGGTTCAAAATTGGGAAAGGAGTACGACAAGGCTGTATATTGTCTCCCTGCTTATTTAACTTATATGCAGAATTCATCATGCAAAAGGCTGGGCTGGATGAATCCCTAGCCAGAATTAAGATTCCCGGAAGAAATATCAACAACCTCAGATATGCAGATGACACAACCTTGATGGCAGAAAGTGAGGAGGAATTAAAGAACCTTTTAATGAGAGTGAAAGAGGAGAGCGCAAAATATGGTTTGAAGCTCAACATAAAAAAAACACGAAGATCATGGCCACTGGTCCCATCACCTCCTGGCAAATAGAAGGGGAAGAAATGGAGGCAGTGAGAGATTTTACTTTCTTGGGCTCCATGATCACTGCAGATGGTGACAGCAGCCACGAAATTAAAAGACACCTGTTTCTTGGGAGAAAAGCAATGACAAACCTAGACAGCATCTTAAAAAGCAGAGACATCACCTTGCCAACAAAGGTCCGTACAGTTAAAGCTATGTTTTTCCCAGTAGTGATATATGGAAGTGAGAGCTGGATCATAAAGAAGGCTGATTGCTGAAAAATTGATGCTTTTGAATTATGGTGCTGGAGGAGATTCTTGAGAGTCCCATGGACTGCAAGAAGATCAAACGTATCCATTCTTAAGGAAATCAGCCTTGAGTGCTTACTGGAAGGACAGATCGTGAAGCTGAGGCTCCAATACTTTGGCCACCTCATGAGAAGAGAAGACTCTCTGGAAAAGACCCTGATGTTGGGAAAGATTGAGAGCACAAGGAGAAGGGGAGGACAGAGGACGAGATGGTTGGATAGTGTTCTCGAAGCTACCAGCATGAGTTTAACCAAACTGCGGGAGGCAGTGGAAGACAGGAATGCCTGGCGTGCTCTGGTTCATGGGGTCACGAAGAGTCGGACACGACTAAACGACTAAACAACAACAACACCACACACACACACACACACACACACAGAGAGAGAGAGAGAGAGAGAGAGAGAGAGAGACAGACAGACAGACAGACCGACAGACAGACAGACAGACAGACTTTGGGATGTATCTAATGCTTGTCTTATTCAGAGTCGACTAGGGTTAAAATCCACCTTCGGCTATGAAGCTCACTGGGTAACCCTGGGACAGTCACTGCCTCTCAGCCTTTCCCACCTCACAGGGTTGTTGTACAAGTCAGATGGGGGGGGGTAGGGAAACTATGTCTGCCACCTTGAGCTCCTTGGAGGGAAAGATGGCATATAAATGCAATCAATCAATCAATCAATCAATAACCCCGTTAATTTCAATGGGTCTACTCTGAGTACAACTCAGGTGGCTTCAACCCTCTATTTTATAAAGCTGTTCATATGTCCTGTATTTTATTTTTGTTGCTGTATACGTCTATGTTATGTTATGCATGGGGAAGAGTAGGTGAAAATATTGTTTTAAATTCTTTAGAAATAAAAAGTTCATTAAAATAGAGAGCGAGAGAGCGATACCCTTTTTTGAAAAGGGAAAGATTGCTGTGTAAATCATAGGGTATCCATTTTTGACTTGTGGATCAAGAAAGGAGGCTGGGGAAGGGAGAGTTTATCAGCAGCATAAAGTTTTATATACAGCAATTGAATGGCTCATTGTGTTAATTTCAAAGAGGCAGGACAGAGGCTCTCCACTAAAACTGGTGGGGACATGAGAGAGATAGAGCACTGCATCTATTTCTGTCAGTAACTAACTCCTATTCCGGTTTGGAGCTTAGCTTTGATAAGGCGGCTCTGACTCCTGACAGGCAGGAAGAGAAACAACAACAACACAACCTGTCAGAAGGCAAACCGCAGGTAGAGAAATGGAAAGTAATGGCCTCCAGAGATCTCTAGCCTTCCTTGCCCAGAAATTAATTTTCCATTTTTGATACAATGAAGATTTGATTTTCCCACAAATGAGAAGACAGGCAAAATGTTTTTTAAAAAATCAAACGTTTAATGCAGTTGCGCTCTCTCACTGGAGACCAATTTCCAACTATTTCACAAATTAATAATGAATGATAGAGCATCTTTTCATTGCTCAGTGCTTTGGTATGTGATTTTTTAAAAATGAACTGGATTGCGAGGGGGGAGGGGGGAGCAGGAGGAAGAGAGAAGGGAAACCAAGAGAGTTAAGAGATACAGCAAGTATACAATTGCAAAGGATAACTCCAAATTCAGCTGAAACATGTGAAAAATTCAACCGAAGTGTGACAGAGGGTGCTTCCTTGCGGCTGTTTGTTGCCAACTTATTGCGGCTCATGCTTCACAGCATCTGCATGACGTCATTGTCATCAATATGCAAGCCTGTACTTTTTCTTTGTTTAAGCCAGATTTCCCCTTACCACAGAAAATCTGAGGTAAAAATAACCTGTTGTACATCTGCAGTCCCTGCTGGTGTGGAAGCTGTTCGTGGGCGTATGTGGCACCTATTGCCACCCCCTCCTAATTCTGTTTGCTCCTCACATAAGCAGATTTGTGGAAGACCTGAAATAATAAAGAAATAAATGTTTGAGGTTGTTTAATGCTTGGGGGAGGTGGGGATGTGGCAAGGGAATCCTGGGCCTCTTCTTGCTTTTCCTCCTCTGAGGGCGCTTCCAGACTTGCTATTTTCAGGTGGGATTCATTTGTTGTTGTTGGCAATGTCGAGAGACAATGGAGTTCATTAGGGGGGTAAAGGGGACCCCTGACCATTAGGTCCAGTCGTGACCGATTCTGGGGTTGCAGCGCTCATCTCACTTTATTGGCCGAGGGAGCCGGAGTACAGCTTCCGGGTCATCTGGCCAGCATGACTAAGCCGCTTCTGGCGAACCAGAGCAGCACACAGATACGCTGTTTACCTTCCCGCTGGAGTGGTACCTATTTATCTACTTGCACTTTGATGTGCTTTTGAACTGCTAGGTCGGCAGGAGCAGGGACTGAGTAACGGGGATTCGAACCGCCGACCTTCTGATCGACAAGCCCTAGGCTCTGTAGACCACAGCGCCACCTGCGTCCCGACCATGGAGTTCATTAGCAGCACCAAAATGACCTCCCCAAGGTACATGTCTGGGCAGTGTGTATGGAGGTCCTGGGATGCCCAGACGACAAGGCCCTCCTCTCAGCTTCACTGATGTGGTCCAAAGGAAAGCAGAGCGATACGTACAAAATTACATTTTATTGTATTGCGATTTTAATTCCATAGATCGAGAGAGAGAGAGAGAGAGTGTGGCTGACCCAAAGTCACACAGTGTGTTTCATGGCTGTTTCACAATATCTGAAGTACCTTTGTCCAGCGCAGTAGCAGAATAAATTGTGTCTGCGTGTGCTGTGCTTGTTGAAATTTGAATCTATGAAATCTATTGCAGTTCCACCTATGCAACTTCCAAGACGTGGCAACTTTCTTTGTTGGTGTTTGGAGCTTTGTAGGTGGTCTATTCTACTGATATAAAGGACTCTGCCAAGACCTGCCATTCATTGTGGCATTCTCTACCCACCGCCACAGCCATTGTTTGTTCCATCGGTTTTGGAACCCGCTCTAAGTCTCTCTAAGAAGTTACTCTTCAAAGCTTTCCCTCAGAGATCACTCAAGCCAGGACATTTTCTTAATTTATATTTCGAACTGCCGTTTTCTATTTGCCTCTGGTATTTACACTTCTGTGTTTCATTTTTTCACTGCATATCGTGAGCTAGTTAACCACCTTTTCTCACTATATTATATAGAAGCATGGGCCCTGTTCCCAACCTCAAAAATGTGTATTCACATGAGTACATTCTGCCTGTATCCCTCAGCACATTTTATAAAAAGGGTCAATAGAACTCCTATTAAAGTCAGCCTAAAGATTATTTATGGTACCTGGTTCAAATCCAGGCAACCTAGCATCAACTCAGACTTTAAATCCCCCCTTTTAAAAAAAGCAACATAAAAGTTTAGAATACTTGAGAGAGCCTGATTTCTTCTTGCTGCTCTTTAGAGAACAGAGTCATAAGCTCTCCTGTCTTTTTATCTTGCCTTCCTTTGAACAGAAAGCAAGGTAGATTACAAACTCAAATAAATATATGGGGTGGCATCTGACTCAGTCATTCTTAGAGTAGACCCAATGGAATCGCTGGACTGTTTCCAACGTTCTCCATCTGCTAGCACAAGGGCTGTTGCGCAAGCAGATGGAATGTTGCGCAACGAGGATACCAACCCAACAGTTGCACCCGCAGAAACTTGTTGCATATCAGCTCATGCCATCTTTTGTGCTACAAAGTTACCAGCAACCTGCATATGCATTCTCCTGCGCAACATTCCACTAGTGCAAAACACTTTGCCAGCAGAACAGCTATACTGCCAAATGACAACTTCACGCTATCATTGGATACAACTCCCTGGACTTAAATTAGCCACCCTGATTAATGAAAGCCCTTTTGTTTCAATGGGTCGAATCTGAATATGGCTTAGTTTGATTCCATGAATGTTAGCACAGCATGGGAGGGGAAAACATCATAGTTAAACTTGAAAACTTTTTATATGGGCCAATAAGGCCTACTTAGGAAAAAGTTTGAAACTAAAAGGCTAAAACTGTTGGATGCTGGTAGAATATAGGTTCTAGTGAAAGGCATAAAGGAGGCAGTAGGTGGCAATAATAAGATGGCTGCTGTGTGTGGTTTTTGGAGTGGAAATTACACACATTGGGTGCTATTACTTGGTGTAGGGGGTATATAATAACCCAAAGCAGGACTCTCCTGAAGAGAGTGGTCAGATTCATTCAGAAAAGACCTATATTCATGAATACATATGCCTCACTGGAGGCCCAAGTGCTGGACATGGATTGCCCATCCATCCCTGGAAGAAATATTTATTTGCAGATGCAGGACCTAATCCAGAAAGGCAATTCAGTCAGGAATGTCTAGTATTGACAGCAGCGGAAGACCTTTGCTGTACTATCAGGGTGATATTCTTTGTCTGCACTCATAGGTATTCCAAAGTCCATATTAACCTGTTCGCCATCCTTACCTGCAGAGGCAGAGGCTCGATTTAGTGCATACAGTTCCTAGTCGTGTTGATGACTTTTGCCTTGTCTTTTGAACTTTTTAGCAGTGTGATTTGCAAATCCAAGCCCTGTTGTGAAATATCCGTTGCTGCAACTATTTAAGCAACTTTGGAACGGACCTGTAAGAAACTACTGAACTTTGTATAGCTAACATATGTTAGGAATGCGATCCGATGTTTTGGAAGGCTTGCCTTAGATTATGGGAGTGGGAAATACTTTGACCTATCAATCCAATAGCACCCAATAATGTCTCTTTGAGGACATCCAGTTCGGCTGCTACAGGACTCGCTTTTGAAGCCATTTCGCATGGAAAGACCCATCTTACTTTTGTCGTCTTCTCCTAGGCACTATATTAAACTTATCACTTCACTAGCCACAGCCTTGCTCCAGCTGCAATGGAGTCCTGGGACTGCAGATTCTGGTTCTGAGACATGGTGTAGCGTCTGTCTAGTGGATTTATTACGGAGACTAAATCGCCAGCTATACTCAAAGAAGCAGGTGATTGTAAAGCCCTGCAAGGTGGTGAAGGGGTCGCAGGGAGGGCAGCAAATAACACTGAAGCCGCTTGGAGAGTTCATCTGCCCCACCTTACACTTCCACCTCACACCCAACTATTTATGATGACATCATTTATTTAGCCTCACAAGCAAGTAGAGCTTGTACTAGCCGTGTTTTTTTAAATAAAAAACAACAACAGGGCAAGCTTGCAAGGCAACATTACTTCTTGAACTAAAAACCATGTCCTCTAATAAAAGCCAATTGTGTCGAACTTGTAAGATATATACAGGAAAAAGAAACAAGAAAATTATGGGTCTTCCCTTTGTATTTCAAAGGTCCGTGTGAAGTTTTCCTTTAGAACTTTCCCCTCTTTTCCCCCAGTCTCTTTTACGCATTCCTCCCCACTTTATCATCCCTCTCTCCCATTTTCTATCACATTCATGATAGCCAGCCCTTCTTTCAGGCTTTCTCCCCCTTCCTCTTCCAGATCTTTCTTGCCTCTATGCTTCACCAACTCTCCTCTGAATTTTTGTAGGTTCCTAGTGACTCAGTCAATGGCTTTATGGGAGCTCGCAGTGTGTCAGGTGACAACTGGCCATCACCTTGAAGCGAAGATATTCTATTCTTCACCACCATGTAGGGCTGCAGTAGTTCTAGGCAAGTAAATTAACTGGCCCTTCGAGCAGTGAAAAAGAATTAGAACCCAAGGAATTCCAAGGGCAGACTTCCATTTATTCTGTGCCATCCTATAATACTAACAGCAGATTCGGTCTCTGAGTCTGTTTCCTTATGAAACCAAAATGGCACCATCTAAGCATGAGGAGAAGGTCTGGGGGAACTTAAGTTTGGAGAAGTACGAAAACAATCTTTTAAAAAAATAAATAAATTTTTTATTGAAAATATTTCAGTTAAACAAAATAAAGTGAAAAGCAGATAAAAAGAAACAAAAAGCGTATTAAAAACCCACAAACCACTATAATTCTTTTTATACTTAGCTAATACAATAGTATATAAATGATTATTGTTCTAATGCATATAAAATAATTCATAACCTACTATATATTTTATTCCCCCCAAATATCATATTTGTCCATACACAGAGAGACATTGCGCGTTCTTTTGTAATTCATAAAAATCTTTAATAAAAATTATTCTTTTAAAAAAATATTACTTCTTGCCATTTAAAATCAATCAATAACTTATCAGTAGAAAAAAAAGCTTTAGGAAATAAATCTGAAGGGGGGAACCCCCAAAAACTGCCCAATGAGAACTGAGCATATTCAGATGACATGGAATGTTGACTGAATGTTGGGGAAAGGATGAAAAACTGGGGGGGGGGGGTTAAGAAAATAGAAATGGACTATCCTGAAAGAATGGTTGCTTAGGTGGAACTCCACCCTACAGCATTGTGTTGCAGGCCCCAGTTGTCCCGGTATATTTTCCACCAGCATAGTCATTTTCTTACCACATTTTGTGTCCAACAAATGTTGCACCTATCTGCCTGGACTGCTTTTGAAGCTTTCATTTCCTGCGTTTATTATCCCACGGTGCAATACCTATTAGACCAAGACAAGCACCCGAGCAATCAACAAGAAAAACTATACACCACCCACCCACACAAATTTCTCACAGTTTAGCTGCATATGACTCATGAGATATGTATTAAGCACAGTGGGTGGGGACTCTTAATTTCAGCATTTCTCTGCTTGTTTTTATGGGTCCTTGCTAATGATGACTTTGGCCGCAAGCCTCAGATCATTTACTCTAGAGTAGGTCAGTGGAAGTCGACTAGCTTTTACATCCAGGCATGTGCTAAGTGGATTCCAGGTTTGAAAATCTGGCAAAATGTAAGGCAAAAAAATAATAATGTTGGAACTCTGACATAGAAGGCAGCTGCACTAACTCACCTGATGATCTGGGAATAAGGGCGGAAATCGCTGGGGAGAGTCTGCCCCTAGCCATTCCCATTTATGAAGCAAAGTGAGTAGTTGGGCATGTTTCTTGCACGGTCATCTGCGTTGCATCTCCTTGTCGAAAGATCTGCTCGCTTAAATGGGCTCTGTTTGTAAAGGTTTTCTTTTTAAAGTACAAATTAAAATGGTTAATATTTTGTAGCTGGAATCTTTTTGAATGCTTGGTGCTTCGCTCCATTTCTCTTAGTAGGTGGGGATCAGATGGGGGTGAGTTATTTAAAGCTGAATCCAATCAAGAGGGCTGGCATCAATAACTGGCTTGTTTGGGCATCTGCTGAAGGCCCACACCAGAGCAAGGACTCCACTTAATAGAGGCCCCAGGACCTGCTCCATCTCTGCACCACAGCAACCTGCTTGCTTGTTCACCTTCCTCTTGCTCTGGCCCAGTGGTGATGAGATGGAGGAATTGCTCGTTCAGGGGCTCTCCGCCTGCCAAGGAAATAAGTGAGAGGCAGGGAAGAGCCAACTATGTCCACATCTCCACATCAGTTTGTGAAGATTTAAAGGTCCTCCTGAAAATCCACCAATGCTCTAGTGCAAATTTCTCCAAATATACACGTTTCTTATTGCAATGCACACATTTTCGCAAAACACTTTCTCCTCCTATAAAGCATTTATATGTATGTTATGTTTACTAATACATGCCTTTTAACGCATACTAGTAGATGCTTTTTTGTACACGTTGCTTAGGGCTACCATATGTCTGGATTTTCCTGGACATTACCAAGATTTCAAAGGCAGAATTGATGTCAGGAAATTTCTGAACGCTTTGTCCTGGATCTTAGGCATGTTAATTGTGATTTTTTTGCGTTCTTGTAAAAAAAACCTGAACAATTTTGGGGTCCTTCCTAAAAAAGGATCAACAACTTTCGGGGTGTCCTGTTTTTGTTTTTTCCTTTTTTTTAAAAAAAATATGGCAACCCTAACATTGCTTGGCAGGAGAACTGCATCACCAAATTCAGAAAAGTGCAAATTTTGTAATAGATCCCCGCTGTCAGTTTTATTAAAGGTTTTCAACATGTAATACAATAAAAACCAAGAACAACTAAACCAAACAGATTTAATCTGAACAAACAATGCAAAGAGAAAAGGGGAAAAAATAAAAGGAAAATGGATATATATATATATATACACTTCCATCACCATTCTATCTTAATTTTCAATTTACACACAGAGATATGAGTCCTCTTAGCTCTCACCTGGGATAGCTTCCACCTTTCTCAGCCTCTCATCCTGAGAAAAACCACTCTATCCTGTCTCCTACACAGGTCCCCTCCTCTTCTGTCCATCTGGAGAAGTGTAGTTTTTGAAGGATGGCTGTGTCTTGGTTTGTGTATTGTTTTGGAAAGTACAAATCAGGTAGGCTCACCTTTAAATGTGAACTGAATCAAATTTGTCCCCCATTCCAAGTGGTAGCAATGATCAGGAGAGGAGTGACAGTAGCTGGCAATGATGGTGGTGGGAAGAAGGACTCGCTCAGAAATGGGGACCCATGGAAGGGTCCTTGCCCAAGATCTTCTAAAACATGGAGCCAGCCACGCCAACCAAAATGATGTTTGGGCAGGCTCCATCATATCACCAAGATATCATTAAGGAAAAGGTTGTACCTCAGTAGGAGAGCACGTGCTCTGCATGCAGAGGGGGCCAGGATTAATCCCTTGCAACCCCCAGTGGAAAGGATCAGGGGAGAAGCCAGTGGGAAAGACCTTGTGTTTGAAACCCTGGACAACTGCTCCCAGAGTAGACAGTGCTGGGGTATCTAGACAGACATAGGGTTGCTATATTTAAAACAATCAAACCCCCAAAATTGTGATTTTAAGCTTTCTGGGCTGTTTCTGCTGCTTCTTCCATTGTGTTGCCATACATCCAGGTTTTCCCTGACATTTTGCTAATTTGGCAAAATTCCCCCCTGACGCCCAAAAACCAAGACATGTCAAGAATTTTCCTGATGTATGACAAGCCTAGACAGACTAAAAGACCAACCAGATATAAGGCAGATTCCTCTGCTCCTGTATATATTGTTTTCCATTTAGCAACACAATATTAAGTTCATTATATCCTCCTTCTCTTGCTTTGTCTAGTCTTTCAGGTCAATATACATAAAATATATGGATCAAACTCAATTCAAATAGCCACTTTTCAATGGCAAGGGAAATACTGCTCTTTTACTGAAACTTAATACACCTACAGTGCCCTCTCTGCTTTTTCCATCACAAGGGTCTTCTCATGAGAAACCCAGCCTTGATGGGTTCCATAGACATTGCAATGGGAGTTCATCATAAATAATTTCTGGAACAGAATCTTCCATATGCACACTTACTGAGACATTATATCATGCTGGCAGTGCAAGTGGGATTCATGGCAAATGGCAGAACGCAGCAGCCGATGGAGTTATTTTCTTGGTTTCATGCACTTGACAAAAAGCTTGGAATGGATCGACCATGGTCACCAGGGGGGATGTATTGTGGTTACACCTTCAACTTGCTAAATGCCAATAAACTTTAAGATGAAGGAGTGCATTATTAGATCATGCACCATTAAGAAAAAGAGAGTGCACTGATTTAGACCTGCTGGCCTCATTACAGTGAAGAACACCAGATTTGTAATCCCTGTGCATCTGTTGATAACTTGCAACTTTTCTGATTAATACAAAGATTCTGACATGTAAGTACTTGTAATGGAAATTGCAGAAGACCAACATGATCTCAAGGAGTTAGTGTGGTGTATTGCAATTATTCTCTTCAGTGCTTAGTTCTCCAATTCTTTTCCCCATTTCTCCCCTGTTATAAAACTGCAGAGGGAAGCTTTCTGGACAGCTTCAGGCAACTCTAGGAGTTATCTAGGAGTCTTTCAAGGCCAGGAGTCACCTGCATTCTCAAGGACAGCGGCTGCTTGCATTGTGCTTGGCAGATCCTCCAAGGCCAGTGCCTACCTACCTTCTCTGATGAATCTACCTAGGTACTGTAGTCCAAGATCTCAAAGTTAGTATCTATCACCTAGTCACCATACAGCAGAACCTCAAGGTCACCATACAGCAAGGCCAGCCATCTATTGGAGGGGCCTGGTGTCAACTCACATAGCCTTGGGGAAGATGTGTGCTTACTTAGTGTGTAGCCTTTTAGTATAAATAAAGGTAGGGGAACTTTGTTTAGTGAACCTCATTGCAGATCAGGGAAGCTGACTTGTTGCCATTTTTCAGGGTTCACCTTGAACCTGGCCTAGTAGCAAATCAGCAGTCACATATACCCGTAACCCACAGAGCAGCATTGATAGAAATCCAACCAAACAGTTGGTAACGCATGGTAACTTTTTGGACATGCAGCTGTGAGTAGGAAGGCTGTTCAGATTTTGCCTCTGCCACAAACTCACTAGGTAGCCTTAGGCACACAACTATTATTATCTCTGCTGCAATATAGAGATAATAGCGCTGACTTAACTTACAGATTTGTCCTACGAAGATAATGCATTGAATGCTCTAACGCTAAGTATTCTGATTGCTGTGTAAGAAGCCATTTCAGAAATCTAAAAGCTGTTATTTGGCACTCGCTGATGTGTATATAGGCTATATATTTTTACTCATGATGCGAGTGAATCCATGCCTTATTTCTATACCCAATTGTGATCAATGATGTTTACAGGAATTTTGGCATGCAGAGTGCTTTACAACTCTTCTTTATTTCTATTCATAATGCATGGAGGTGATCAAATCCAGCTGCTTGCATATGGTATAGAAAAAAGGAAGGGGGAATTTTGAAAAGACTAGTCATCCACAAAGACACTCCACATGGTGGCATGCTGCTATTGAACTTTAATTATGTCTGTGATCACTTTGGAGAATCTAATGCATTGTGTAAATTGCTAACCAACACACAATTCTGATGTGTGTGGTTTTTATTCTTTTTAATCGTTGTAGAGAATTAAGGTGAATAGCTTTCACAGCAAGCTTCTGTGCCATAGTGGGGGTCAAATGGGTAGTCACTGAAGGAAATCCACTTCATAGTCCATTTTGACAGATTCCCCTAACATCCCTAGTCATTAAGTAGCAAAATGTATTGCATGTGCCCCGAGGAGGGAGACGCTGGCTCCTCACTTTCATCCTCCCAATATGGGGGCTCTTGGCTAGATATGGAATTGTAGTCTCAGTGTATGCCAGAGCCAGGATTTACAGATACCTAGCAAATTGGCATCTTGTTCGCTGCGATAAACTAGGCAGTACTGCACACAAGGAGATTACCTCAGTTGGGAGGTGGGAAAAGGTGGCATCCAAGTGATTTGTATCTGCTTCTTATGTTTCAGCATCATGTCAAAACTGGACTTGGACAACACAGTCCTCCAGACATTGGACTGTTTATGGAAAGTACAAGTTCTGAGGCTTACAACAATAAAAAAAACCCCAAAACTAGGTTGCAAATCAAAACCTTGGGAAGCCCTTGATTTCAAGAGGTGAATAAGGGGTTAAAATAAAGAGAATGCAGGGCCCTCTGCTGAAATGTCTCTTTTCTGCTAAATTATCTCTTTTCCTTATAGGATAAGGGATAAATTATATTGGGGGGAGTATTGAAATCATGCACCTCTCACAGACCAATGAAACTCCTTGTGCACTGAATGGAGAAGAACATCTTCTGCCACCTATTAGTGACTCCAAACAATCAGGGTACATCCAGGAAGCTGCCAGCAGAAACATCAGGACGTTATTAAATATTATTCATTACCTTCCATGGAAAAGGGGAAAAAAGAGAGAGACTCCTTAATCCTTCGTCTGAAGTCCAAGAAAGCATTGTAGTGTCCCTTGGGGATTTTTGTTCTCTCCTTTAGAAGCCTTAGGTTTTGGCTCACCGTTAGGTTCATGGATAGAACTGGCTCGTTGTTGCATTTTGTTTTCCAACAAGGTAATGCCTTGCTGCAGGGATGGGCAGAAGGAAGACTGGGATCTATTGCTTGAGTGATTTGCAAGAGCCTGAAAGGGTTTCTGACTCCTAATGGATTAACAATAGCAACTCAAATGGAAAGGGTTTTTGTTGCTGCTTAAATCTTCATTTCTGGCCTTGTGCCAGTCATTTATCTCTCAACCTCAGTGTTTGTCATCTTATTTTTTTTATTTTTTTTTAGTTTATTGCATTTGACCAGGTCTTTTGAGAGTTATGTGTTGGAATCCATAATTTACCATACTTCAGATGTATGTTTGTATTAGTATATCCAGTGTGTAGGGTGCAGCAGGTAATTGAATCCCCCCCACAGCTTGTACTTTCCTCTTGGCAGACCCTGGGGTCTGGTAAAAAAAACAAAGTAGATCATACAAACCCAGTCTCTTTCCAGCCCTGCATAGAATCAACTTCAAGTATCATCTCGAATGCCTCGGTTCAGCAAAGAAGATCTGCATGTGTAAAGAACAAGTTTCTGCAAAAGCAGCTGAAGTATATCCAAAAAGTGCATCATTATAACCAGACCCCATTGAGTTAGCGTCATACATTTTTTATTGTGCTTTAAATACTTTGTTCGGAGCGGCCCAGAGTGGCTGGGGCAACCTAGTGGCATATAAATAATAAAATTATTATTATTATTATTTATTATATTTCACTCAGGGATGCGGGTGATGCTGTGGGTTAAACCACAGAGCCTAGAACTTGCCGATCAGAAGGTCGTCGGTTCGAATTCCCATAACGGGGTGAGCTCCTGTTGCTTGGTCCCTGCTCAAAGTGCAAGTAGATAAATAGGTACCACTCCGGCGGGAAGGTAAACGGCGTTTCTGTGCGCTGCTCTGGTTCGCCAGAAGCGGCTTAGTCTTGCTGGCCACATGACCCGGAAGCTGTACGCCAGCTCCCTCGGCCAATAAAGTGAGATGAGCGCAGCAACCCCAGAGTCAGTTACGACTGGACCTAATGGTCAGGGGTCCCTTTACCTTTACCTTTACCTATATTTCACTCAAGTGGGGTTGCTTCTTTCTGAGCAACTAGTTGTTGTGTTGGAAGTGACTCAGATTGTACCTTTAGTACAGAGTCTATTAAACAATAGATAGTCTAAGTGTCATACTAATTTTGCCATAACATAAAATTCAAGATGATTTTAATTATAGATGCGAGACAACCATTTCCCAGATACTTTTTTTATGGAAATCTGTATCAGAACTGGGTTGTGTTTTTTTTTAAGTCCCCTTTGTCAAGTAACTGTACCAAGATTAATGTGAAAAGAAAAATCAGCTAATGAATGAAAGCTGATTTACACAGGCCCCCTGATCTTTTATAATAGTGGTGGTATACAGCATGGCTTACATCAGGAAAGAGGAAACTGTGTTTCTCCAGATGTCTCCCATCATCCTTGAGCATTGGTCATCCTGGCAGGGGCTGAAATGAGCTGTAGCCCAACAATATATGGAGGGCCATTGATTCCCAATCCCCATCTTACATCATCATAGCCAAAGCTGCACCTTCTCCAGACCCTGGAGAGTTGCTCTCTGTAGAAGATACTGAGCTAATTGGACCAATGATCTGATTCAGGTCACATTCATACCAAACTCTTAAAGCACTATGATACATGGTTTCCCCCAAAGAATTCTGGGAGCTGTAGTTTGCTAAGGGAGCCGAGAGTTGTTAGGAGACCTCTTCTCCCCTCCCAGAGCTACAATTCCCAGAGTGGTTTAACAATCAACCCCTCTTCACAAGGAACTCCAGGAATTGTAATAAAGAATAATCAGAGTAGACTTATTTAAATTAATGGATTCATATTACTTACATCTATGGCTCTTAATGAGTCTACCATAAGTATGACTTAGTTGGATATCACTATTCAACTATCTAAAGAAACTTAATTGTTGTTTTTCAGCCCTTGTTGTAAGGACTATTTTATTGACACCACCACTGGAGCAGAAAAGCTCTGCTGATATCTGATAGTGTATTCCAGGATCTGGTGTGTTTATGAATATTATGATAAAATGAAAGGAAAGGAATAAAAAGAAGGCTGTATGTTTACAAAGTGATATGGTAGCCTTACAAACTCTTTTCTTTGGCTGCTGGTCATACCATGTGGAACTAATGACTGCATAGCTTATGTAATGTTAGAGCAATATTTAAGATTTACCCTCTGAAATGCTTCTGATTACTCCATGTCATCCTTAATCAATAGTTTCTTATTTAAAATTCCAAATTAGTTGTTCATTTTCTTGGCTCCAGTCCAGAGCCAAAGTTAGTTATGTGTGCAAAAGTCCTGCCGAAACTGATGGGACAAACAGGCGTGCCTGTGGCTTGCTGACATCCCATTGGTTTTCAACGGATTTAAGCATGACTAACGTAACCTGGATTGGAGATCTAACATTTGGTTGCTCCACATTTGTTGCTATATCAAATATGCTATGTGGCAATTGCCTCTCAAAAAGGCTTGTGTTGAGGGTGGGGTTTGCTTAACCTTTCGTAGGCAACATTTTATTGGTACCATGGAAGCTGGAGGTATGATAGGTAAAGGTAAAGGGACCCCTGACCGTTAAGTCCAGTCGCGGACGACTCTGGGCTTGTGGCGCTCATCTCGCTTTACTGGCCGAGGGAGCTGGTGTTTGTCTGCAGACAGCTTCCGGGTCATGTGGCCAGCATGACTAAGCCGCTTCTGGCGAACCAGAGCAGCACACAGAAACTCCGTTTACCTTCCTGACGGAATGGTACCTATTTATCTACTTGCACTTTGACGTGCTTTCGAACTGCTAGGTTGGCCGGACCAGGGACCGAGCAACAGGAGCTCACCCCGTCACGGGGATTTGAACCGCTGACCTTCTGATCAACCTTCTGATCGGCAAGCCCTAGGTTCTGTGGTTTGGACCACAGTGCCACCCACATCCACGGAGGTATGGTAGGCCTCTTAAATACACTGACTCCTAGGCTCAGCATGGTATTTGGGTAGGATCTTTGTCTCGTACCTTGCAGATGTTCCTGTTTGTCATTGGAAAAGAAATCAAATAACTGTCTTTAAGAAATACAGAAGGGTCGTATTAAGCACCCCCATTGAATATTTCTTGGGGTTTGTGGGGGCAGGGGCGGAACAGTATTCTGCAACAGGTCATTGACACAATAATAGTTAATTGGTGGGGGGATATATGTATACTGCCCCCCACATCATTTTGCTCAGCAATGGTTCCATAGCGTTATTCCATGATTGCCATTTGGAGGGGGAGCACTTACACTATATGTGGTTTTAAAAGTTACATGATATCTGCAAGAGGCTAATAGAGAAGTTTGCCAGCCCCGAAACCTTTGCAGGCTCAAGCATCACTGAAAGTGGCACAGCCGCCCCAATATCACCACAAGCATAGACCATCATGAATGCAAAATAAAAAGGATGTCTGGAGGGGCCCAGAGTTTTATCATGTGGGAAAGTCATTCTTATTCCACAAAGGTGGCTACTGATGGATCAAAAAGAAGAAATGTCTTCCCCACCCCCAAAAAAAGATGACAAAAGAGAATGCAGATTTGCATGAAAAGTGCATGTCCTTTTTTGCATACATAGTTGCACATTTACAAGTAATTACCATAATTTAAATAGAAACACAACATCTCACCATAGTATGGAAGATTGTGATCAGGTGACTTGGGTTTCTGTTCAGTTTGCAGTCAAGGTGCTAACTGCTGATGGGCATTGCACATCCAAGTTTGACTGGTGCCTAGCTGATGATTTGCCAGTGTAGATTGTGTCGATTGATTTCTTGCATTTCTTGTACTTTTATTGCATCATTATTTATTGAATTAATGTTCAGTTTACCACTTTAGGGCCCCAAAGTAGTGTATAAGCCACATAACTTCAAAGGTCCTGTTCTTCATTCTTACGATATATGAGTACATACTGTGTAATATTAGCTCTCCCAATAGAGGGCTGACCTATGTTAAGCCACCCTATGGCCACATGAGTTTGAATGCCTGATTCTAGTTTTATTTCCGGTCTCCAGGCAATGGGACTTTGTAAGACCTCACTCTTCTTGTTGAATGAATTGCCTGGCTACACAACTCGAGATGCTGCATATAAACTGATAAGGAAGCAATAGTGATGGTCCCTTCCAACTCTATGATATGCAAGATCTGTGATTCAAGATGATGCAGCTAAAGCAGGGGTCAGCAAGCTTACCGCGCCTCGGGCCAGTGTCTCCAGTGCCGATCCCGTGGCGGGACGGAGGGCGGGGGAGCACGTGCCCATACGCATGCGCACATGCTATTTCCGGTGCACTTCTGGGTCGGAGGAGCACCGGAAATAGCTTGTGAGCATGTGCACAGGCCTCCTCCGACCTGGGTGTGCACCAGAAATAACACTTGCACATGCGCAAATAACGCCTGCGCATGCACACAAGCTATTTCTGGTGCTCCTCTGACCCGGAAGTGGGCAGCCGCGCAGTGCAGCACCTGTAAGAGCGGGTGGCGGCAGCGGGGGTTGCTGCCTGGCCGGATAAATGAGTCCCTCGGGCCTTATCCAGCCTGCGGGCCTAAGTTTGGGGACCCCTGAGCTAAAGCAATCTCTCCCCTTCCTGTTCTTTGTCTGGCTCCTTTGTCCACTCTCTACCTGCACTAAGGTCAAAGCAGACTTAAGTTTGTTGTAAAGGCATGAGTGGAAGAACTGCAACAAACAGAATGAAGACGGAACAAAGTGGGAGAAGCCACAGCAACACAATCTCATGCTTTATCAATAGAGGCTGGCCCATTAAGGTGAACAGGGCACTGTTTCACCAACATCAATATGCCCCACCTGCCTGCCATCTTACAACCAATCAGAGGGTGGCTCCGCCTGTCAATGGCCCAGGCTCCGCCTCCTGCTCGTCTCCCTACCTTCCACCTGACTAATCCCAATGGGCAAAGTCACCATTGAACTTTACACAAACAGGCAGTCTTAGTGGCTGCTATATGTAGCAAAAAGCATAGACTGGAGAAGTATACTGTATCTCACCAGTCATGTGAGCTGATGCAAATTAGGAAAATGTATTAGATTTGGATAATTGTCTTGTGTTGGATGATTGTTTAGTTAAATAAAGCAAGGATTTTTTTTTAAAAAAGCTTGAAGTTTAATATTTTTCAAACTTAATTTTTGCCCTTTCTAGCCAATGAACCTGCCCACTGGAATACAAGGGAAATGAATAAATACATTTTTTGGGGGGGGGAATGGCTTTGATTATGTAGAAGAAATAACCTCCAGGCCCCTCATGAAAGAAGTACATTTATTTACAATTTGGCTTGATTTTCAAAGGTGTTGAGCACTTAACTCTCACTATTGTCCATGTAAATAGTGGCTGGTCAAAGTCTTTGAAAATCAGGCCAAAATTGCCTTTAGACATTCATCTCTTCAGGGCAGGCTCTTGATGGTTGTTTGATAAGTGTGCTGTAGCACTGTCTCCCCAGACAGCAATATATGAGTAATAATAATAATAGCTAGCAGATTGGGGCAAAGAGTTAGGGACATTTGATGTGGTTCTGCAAGGGCTTTCATGGTGCATTTTATTTCTTTTCAACAAAAATAAGCTCTTGTTTTACAGGCAATATACTAGCGGAGCATGATAGAAGCAAGATGCCTGAAAACAATTTGGAAACAGGAAGGTGTTTGCCTGCTCATGTGCAACTTGGATACTTTTCCATAATTTTTGATTTCATTTTCTCGAAATAACTTGAATAAAACGCTGCCAACTGGCAGCCTCGGCAAACTAAGAAGGGCTTGTTTGCTTGCAATTACTTTTGTATCGCGATGCCAAATGACCAGAGTATTTCACTTTAAGTGCATCCATATGCGAGCATAGACACATACCTGCCAACCAGAAGTCGCCACTTTGTTCTTTCGATCTTGTCTCTTTTGTGGCGTCTGTACATGGCAAGTGGCTCAAGCAGAGCGGCAGGCAGGCATGCAGGGCAGGCGCAGCTCCTTGTTGGATTGGGCCCTGCAAACAAAGGAGATAGCTGAGAGGAAGCGCAAGGGATGAGCCCCGACATAAGCCAGTGAGCCAGTATTTTTACTACAGGGATGGGAAATGGTGGTGGCCCTCCAGACCCCCATCAGCCCAAGCCACCATAGCTAAGGAGAGCTGGAGCCCAACATCTGAAGCGGTACAGGTTCTCCAGCCCCCAGTGGGTAACCTGTAAGATACAAGAAGCAGGCAAAGTCTTAGAAAGCATTGTAGGGTGATTGGCTGTATGTGGTCAGCTGACACTGACGATGCTGGTGCAGATTGTGGTTGAGATGGGGCAATTTCCCTGATATGTACTTAGATAATGGAATATTAGAGACACGAGGAACTGTGGTCATCCAGATGTTCTTGGACTACAACTCCCATCACCCCCTGACCACTGGCATGCAGGCTGGAGCTGATGGGAGTCGGAGTCCAACAACATTTGGAGGACCACCAGTTCCTCATCTCCAGGCTATTGTCGCACCAGGAGCCTGGGTGATGCAGAGAGAAGCGTGGATTTTTGGAAACCTCATCTAGGAGTATGGTTTCCAGCGTTGCCTTACTTTCCAATGCCAACTAATTGGAAACAGATGGTTCTTTGCCATGCAATGGCTGCTTTAGAAATTGTGTGGCAGCTTCATGAGAAGAGGCAATAATCTGCAAGTTCCAACTGTGCAGTAAGCCAAATCCTACCACTCTCTGAGATTGAAAGGAAACCAGGGGTGGATGGGAGAGCATTGAGATCGGATTCTTGTGCATGTGATGCTACAGAGATGGGCAGTACATAGGTGCAAATCCCAACATAGATTAGGGGAAGCAGCTGGGGAAAGGGGTTGGAAGGGAAAGTCATTGGCCAAAGAAGAGTTATTATCTTTCCTCTGCCTGCTGCTGTTTCTCCCTTGCAAATTGTGTTCTCCCCATAACCGCTTTGTAGCTTTTTACTGGTGTCTGAGATTCCAGGACCTGAATCTGCTGCTAAACATTTTTTTATAACTTTTTTTTTTTTAAGTGTGGGAGTATTTGGGACTATTTAATGTGTGGTTCATGACAGTACGTTTCTGGGCACAATTCAAAGTGTTGGGGCCCTAAATGGCCTCGGCCCAGTATACCTGAAGGAGCGTCTCCACCCCCATCGTTCAGCCCAGACACTGAGGTCCAGTTCCGAGAGCCTTCTGGCAGTTCCCTCACTGTGAGAAGTGAAGTTGCAGGGAACCAGAGAGGGCTTCTCGGTAGTGGCGCCTGCCCTGTGAAACGCCTTCCCATCAGATATCAAGGAAATAAACAACTATCTGACTTTTAGAAGACATCTGAAGGCAGCCCTGTTTAGGGAAGCTTTTAATATTTGATGAGTTATTGTATTTTAATCTGCTCCAGTTCTGTGTGGGGAGGAGTTGTGGTGGACCATGTGGCCACCCACTCTCCTCCAGGGCGGGGGACGTAGTCCCGTGTTGCCCGGGGGATCCCGGCCACGTCAGCTGGAGCCATTTAAACAGAGGCACGAGCTGGAGGGCTTCCTCTTTGGCTCGCTTCCTCTCTCCCTCCCTATTTTGCAGGTTTTAGTCATTGGCCTTGCTATGGACTTGGTTGGTCGCTGTTGAGGGGCCTGGTAGGAATTTTTCCACTTGGCAAATAAGCATTGGCCATTTGGTTTTCGCCTACCTCGTAGCAATCGTCACAACTTTGTTAGGGTTGCGGTTAGGCATTGTTTGACCTTATGATGGGGAGGGGAGGTGTGGTCATCACCTGCCCCTCCAAGCTTAAGGGTATTTCATTAAAGGAATCCTCGTGTGTGGATCTTGTCCGAAGCCCGGGGCGGGGCTAGGGCCATGACACGACCCTGACGGGAACACCGGGGGGAGCTCGAGTTGGTATGCATCGACGGGGCTCCCCCTTTCGGTGGTTTACCCTTACTGGATTCCCTGCACAGCGGGCAGGAGTCAGATATAGTCAGATATAGTCGGGTCCATTCAATGCCTAAGCCAATACCGCTCACATTCTGTAATCAATAAAGTTGTGGTCTTCACCCAAATGGTAAATGATGAATAAATCTCTACCTGGTGATTTTTTTGCCTACTATGCAGTTGCTACTGTGACAGTCATTTTGCCAGGAAAAAGTGAACACGAAGAAGAAAGGAAAACAGGGAAAAGCAACCGATTGAGAGAGATCCCTGTGTGGATCCTGACAGCAGCAGACTTTGAGCTTTAAAATTTCAGCAGCTCCCTAGTGCGACGCCAAAATTCAGCGCCCCCCGCCTCTCGCCTTCTGCAGTTTGTCATTGTTGCAGTGTTCCCTGCGGAGCCCCCTTGGCTCAGTGCCCAATGCAGGTGAACCGATTGGGCTCCTCTAAATCTGCCTCTTGTCCTGAATGAGGTGCATAGGGAACCATTTGCTGCACATTGGCAACTTAAGCTAGCAACACCTTAGCAGTCAGTAAGTCAACTTGATTTACATATAAAAGAATAATTTAGTTACATAGCACCATCAGTGTTCATAGTGCCTTATAGAGAGATTCATAGTTAAAAATGTGAGCAATCCCTGGTCTTAAGGATATTAAAATCTAAAGCAGACAGTGGGGAAAAACAGGGGGTGGTGAGGACCTGAATACTTGTAGATTCCATAAAGGGAGCTGCAGGTACTTGGTGCTTTTTTTAAAAAAATATCTGCTTAATTCCCCTCATCTGTTACTCATCAATAAAATGAGATAATATGGTCGAGTTTTGCAAAGTACCATTTGAGCTCCATGATGAAGAGTGTCATTATATTATATTATTCTAAAACTGATTATGCTGAGATGAGACATCATCACATGACCTCAGGTGGCTGCTGTCAACAGATGGCAAAGTGAAATCCTTTGGGCTCGATTATTTACTTATTCAGAAGATTTGCAATTATGAACAGTGACAAAAAAATACATACCAGGTCTTTCTGATTTTATTTTAAAAGCCTATTTTCTACGTACCATATGACATAAATCATGATATAATGGCATACGCTTGAAACTTTAACTCATCATGGTTGAAAGGTCTGTCTAGAATGTTCACTTTTGGGTTAATTTTTACTTGAGTAGACAGTGTAAATCTGAGGATGATTTTGAAAATAGAAGTTTCATCGCTGTATTCTGCTTCATGTAAATTGGCATGTGTGTGTGATTCAACTTGGAAAAGTTTGGCAAATCCAATTAGTGTCAATAAAACTGCTGGGGTTCCTAAATTTATCAGTTTAATCTAAAGGGTGAGGGGAAAGCAGAAGGGCTTGAATTTGGAAATATCCCCACTTTTCACTTGAAGAAAGGAGCAGCAGGGAAAGGAGCAACAACAACAACAATAATAAAAATGTCACAGAAGTTAAAAAGCAGTCCACCAAGTCCATTTTCATTGGCAGCTTGCTTTTCCTCCTTCACTGTAATATTTTGTTCACTGGAGTTCTCTCTCTCTCTCTGCATACCTCTAAAAAAGAAATTCTAACAGAGTTGCTGTTTGTAAAGTTTAGGGCTGTGCCCCAACGCCTCCCGCTTCTAATTGCATAATTTGATTTGCCAATTGCGAGGAGAGACTCTGGTGGCGTACTTGTTTGTTTTATCTCCCTCTTTTGGAAAGGTCACTATCCCGTCTACGCAAGTCGCTAGCAGAAGAACTGTAAATTAATTCAATCTAGTGGTCAAAAGAAAACACGAAGCTCCTACTCCTTGGCTTCCCCTGTCCTGCTGCAGATATTTCCACAAGTTCCTCCAAGTTACAGAGTCTTCCCTGAGGGAAGCACCTCTCCTTCCATGACTGAATCGCCAAAAGCCTGGAGAGAGCAGGAGTGAGTTACGTCCCCTTCTGGAGTTGCCTGCCAGTGACAAGCTGAGCAGAGTAAATAAAAAAGCTAATTTCCTCTTTCTTTCTTTTTTGAAAACTATGTAGCTTATTGATGAAAACACACACCTATGTATAATCTTTTAAAAATATTACTGAAATATGAGTGTTTTGCAGGAGTTGCTACAGAAACACGTAGTGCTATGTAGAATCCAAAATAGGATGTCTAGACAAACTCCTACTGTCTGACCTTTTATGTATTTCCTAATCCAACCAATCTTGCCAACCAAATTGGTGACTAAGCAGCAATTCACTTTATACACTGTCATAAAGACCTGACAGGGCCCAGGTCACCATTATAAATTTCAGTCTGGCTACTTCAGCAACTCTCAGCTTCCTTTACCAACACAACTCCCGAGTGGTTTCCAGCCTGTGATGTGTGCACTGGATCATCGTGAAGTAATTTTTGGGGGCCGTAAAATCCGAAAGCCACAACTCGGCTGGGAAACAGAGAGCACTTTCATCCAGCAGGACCCCAGAGTTTATATTAAACTGTAAAAGAAAGACTGGAGAAAGTCTCTGGTGAAAACAAAAATTTAAAAAGCAGTGACGTTAAGGTCAAGGGCAGCTGACTGGTTGGGCGAAGGAGATCAGCGTTTGCATCTTTGTAATATTAAACGTTGAAATGGGAGTAAATAGCTCTAGCCCATATGAATCACAACCCCTCCTCCTCCTTCCTCCATAGTCAAGTCATCCTTCACCGTTCCAAGCAGCCATGTGTAAAACAAGCCAAGAGCATTTAAAATGGCACTTAACCAAAAAGTTAAAAGGAATGTCCAGTTCCAGATTCCTTCCACACTGAACATCCAAAATCGAGCTCCCTCAGAAATCCTGCAAGGTATCTGCAGCCTACAGGAGTCTGCAAACACCCCCATTGTTGTTAATATTAATTTCATTTATGAATCGCTTCCGTGATTCAAATGTCAAAGCGATTTATAATACATCAGTGTTTCTGCAAGTTCTGTTGTGAGTCCCATGGTATCTACCAGGATGGGCATGGCAAGATTTGCTGGAGGAGGAAGAGGAGTGGGGGGGGGGGGAGCTTGAGCAATGACATGGGAGCAGGACCCGCCATGTTGTTGCCAGATGACACAGAAGGGGAGGGAGAACCACCTGAGTCAGTCTCCACTCCACCCAGCAAGTTCAATAAAGTCAGCTGATCTGGGTGGCCAGCATTGCTTCATGACCAGGCCACATGCGGTGGAAACTGCAGATGACCTCAGAGTGAAGACTCTGCCACATATATTGCTTCAACACATAATTCTGTCACCTGTGGTAGGTTTCCCCAGCCACCTTATCTCTGAAAAGATTGCTGACTACTGAGGCAATTAACACAGCATAATCTGTTTGCTTAGCTAACGGTAAGGGAGATGGAAGCTGTAGCCAAACAGTATCTGGAGAGGACATAACTTGCGCCAGCTTGCTTTACACCAGCTTCTTGTGTGTAGGGTTGCTCCCTTATTCATCCTAACTGTACCCACACAAGTTACTAATAGTGTGATGCAAGCAGGGCGTGCAACAAAAGCTTGCCACGTAGAATGCTCTTCTTCAGGATACTCCATTCCATCCCCTGTCTCAGTTGGTTTTCCATCCTTCTCTCCCACAGAGGAGATATTATTTTGCTATGTATTGCACTTGAAAATTCCTCTGCAGCTGAAAAAGATAATCACTCCGTGAGGTCTCAGAGGCACAATAAATTATTTGTGTGTGAGAGAGAGGTGTTTGGGGAGGTTTTTATATTACGAAGAAAAAGAAAGTTACTGTTTCCCCCCACTACTCCCAGGGGTGCCCACCCCCAAACACATAGACATCTGCATAATTTCAAAGAGAAGCCTTTCCAAAACACACACACACGGCTTCCAAGAGGAATTAAAAAAAAATGCCTCACCTTGTAAAACAATTCGTAAGGCATGTAATTTTTCTACAGGCATTTTTGTTGTTGTTGTGTTTTTCTATCCTTACATAGAACTTGTAGCTTTGCTCCTTTTTAATAAAGTTTTAGGAGTTTGGTTATCATCACAGTTCTGCACTGTGGGGGTTTGTACATTGCACAAGACCCCCGAAGGAAGACTGAAATTTACCAAGGACAAACTGTATGCTCACCTTTCATTCTAAGTGTGATGTGCACCTCACTGCTCCAGGTAGATTCTTCAGGGATGCAAGGCAGAGTGAGGTGACCCACTCAGGCAGCTGCTTTGGGGTATCATGAAAGGAAATGGTTGTTATTTATTATTGCTGTATTTTTACTGTCGGAGAAAGGAGAGCTGCTTGCAGGATTTTCTGCTGCAGGTGCCAGTGTGACTTGGCTAGCCTTGGGCACCTTGACCTGGGTTGGGTAGGAAGGGGCACTATTTGTTGCCAGCCCAGCAGTTGCATAGTGCTAACCAAGGCTTGAGTCCCTTCGGAAGGAGGTCATTTAGCTTTTTGTAGCATCTGTATTTGCTTACAAATATACAGGTTGAACATAGGTGGAAGCACAGCTTGAAACACTCTGATCGACAGCCCAAATCCATTCCTCCCACATAAATGCAACCTATGCTTACAGCAGGGGTTTGCAACCCCAGGCACTGGGGCCAATGGCATTTCTTCCTCTCTCAAGCCCCCTGGACTGTCACCAGTCCTGCCACCCACACTCCTCAAGAGCATTTGCCTGGATGAAATAAGCTTTTGAAGAGTAATAATAATAATAATAATAATAATAATAATAATAATAATAATTTATACCCCGCCCATCTGGTCGGGCCTCCCCTGCCACTCTGGGTGGCTTCCAACAAAATATTAAAACACAGTAATGCATCAAACATTAAAAGCTTCCCTAAACAGGGCTGCCTTCAGATGTCTTCTAAAAGTCTGGTAGTTGTTGTTTTCTTTGAGATCTGGTGGGAGTGCGTTCCACAGGGTGGGTGCCACTACCGAGAAGACCCTCTGTCTGGTTCCCTGTAACTTGGCTTCTCGCAGCGAGGGAACCACCGGAAGGCCCTCGATGCTGGACCTCAGTGTCCGGGTAGAACGATAGGGGTGGAGACACTCCTTCAGATATACTGGACCGAGGCCATTTAGGGCTTTAAAGTTCAGTGCCAACACTTTGAATTGTGCTCGGCAACATACTGGGAGCCAATGTAGGTCTCTCAAGACCAGTGTTATGTGGTCTCGGCAGCCACTCCCAGTCACCAGACTAGCTGCCGCATTCTGGATTAGTTGTAGTTTCCAGGTTACCTTAAAAGGTAACCCCACATAGAGCGCATTGCAGTAGTCCAAGCGGGAGATAACCAGAGCATGCACTGATGGTGCCTCCTAATTGCATTTGATGGGTTAACCCTCCAAGGAGGTGAGCAGCAAGGGATCTAAATTACTAAACAGGTAACAAAACCAGCAGCCTTTCAGATCACACCCACACACCATACATTTAAAGCTGTCTTACAACCCGTTAAAAGCTGTCGCTCCCTTTTAAGAATCCTGGGAGCTGTAGTTTGTTAAGGGTGCCATTAGGAGACCCTTAACTACATTTCCCAGGATTCTTTAGGGGAAGCTGGTGACTCTTAAAGGGATAGGAGAGTGTTTCAAATGTATGGCTTGGATGTGATCTCACTCACTTCAACAGGAGTTACATCCCAGCAGCAAGAGTTCAAATGAGGAGCCCCACCTCTTAAGCTGAAGATGCTCCAGGATCTGTTTCTGTTGTCGTCCCTCAGGCCAGGGTGAAATTAGGATCCTGTGCTGAGATATCACGTGACACACAATGGCTTTTGACATACTTTGTGGTTTATTTATTGCAACATTCACAAAGCGCCACTGAAAGGGAACTGAATTATGTGAAATGATCTGGAATCCGACCAGCTCCACACTCAGTGCACTTATTCCAAACATGAGTTTGGTTGATGAAGAGCATTTCATATACTGACATGGATCCTATTTCACAGTATTTGAAACAAAACACCCTTTTTTGTTTCATTGGGAGGTGGAGGAGCTTAACTTCCGAATCCCATCTTAAAAGGGCTCACTGTTAAAACCTGTAAGAAAAATCAATTCTGTTTGTGTGAGATGGAATTGGTCAGAGTTTAGTTCTACAGGATATGTGAAAGCTTGAAACGTGCCATTGTAGTGATGTTATTTCCCTTATGATGTGAACCCTACTGATGTACACATAACGTAAATGCACCCATTAGTGAGAATGCCTAGGTATCAGCTATGATATGGCAAAGAAAGGCACAGTGAATTATCCCCCCCCCCCCGCATTTAGCAGCAAGCTATTAATTGATAAAGTGCAATTAATAGGAAATTCCCTCTTTAGATGTGCTCCCACTTCCATTCAGACCGTTCTTCTTAGGGATTGACTGTGTGTGGGTGAGAGAGGAAGATGCAATAAGATGGTGGAGATTAGGCTTACTGAGCGGCCGCCGAGCCAGTCTGGAAAAGCTGTCAAATCGCCCCATTTAGCTCAAGGGGGAAAACAGTCTTTAGCTGGTGGGTGATTCAACGATCTGAAGAGCCAGCTCATGGATGCTGCTTTCCTGGAGCAGCTGTGGTTTGCATTCCCACTCCTTTGGTTAATTCTGGAAGTGCATGTGCAATTGCAGTAAGTTCTTGAAACTGCTTCAGCAGATACTTCTGTAGCCTGGAACAGGGGAAGCACTCGAGAGGAAAAAGAGAAAGGGAGGAAAACTCCTGGCACAGAAGGGAGGAAACTCCTTTGCTGAATGGTTTCTCCATTTCCAGAGTGGGAAGAGCAGGAAAAGCCTGAAACTTGCTGTTGCCGTTGCTGCTGCTTTGGATGAGTCATAGTGGAGGGTTTTCTGGTCACTGATGTATTAGGACACATTTGCCTTTGGAGACAGAGATGTGCGCTATGTGGGCAATGGAGGAAAAAGTATTTAACATATGTTGTGCTGTCAGGTGGGAGCAATGTGTTGAAGCTGTAGGTGTGAAAATGATCCATGGGTCAGTGATAATGCTAATTGTATGTTGTTGTTGTTGTTGTTGTTTTGAAATGGAAGCAGAAGATAGTTATTCAAAGGGATTTATCCTCATGGGATAAAATCCTGATATTTTTGTTTTGTTTTGTAGCGTTTTGAAGCCCTGCACACTCTTGGCCAGAGGCCAGAAACAAAACGTTTGCACAGACATTAGGAAATGATGCCACTTTCAGCTCTCTTGAAAACTGTTGTCTGTCTCCAGACTTGGACTGTATTTGCTATGTGTGTACGCACCACAACTTGCCAATAAAAACCAAACCAAAACAGGATGTGTCTGCAGTGTTGCCTTTGTCACACATGGCTCTTTAATCATTTGAATTTGAGCTCGCGCTTTAACTAAAGTATTTGCATGAGGGGCAGCAGTTCAGCATTACTGTGGTTCCTGGTATTATTTGTGTGCCATCTCAACACACATTCTCCAAGCTGCTGGTCACATGTCCCTCTGGCTCTCCTCTGCCTGCAGCCTGTGCTTCCCCCCATTTCTTGCTGCAATGGCAATGAGTTCTTCCTCATCCTGATATGGAGCAGTGCATCTCTTGTGAGAGCTTATGCTGTTTTAGTTTTATTGTTTTCAGAAGCTGATCCAGAAAGTTGACACCCAAGCAGACCTTGCCTGCAGGACAGCCCAGTTCATCCAGCATAATTAAAAGCATTCAGAAACCAGGAAAAATAAACTCCATGTCACTTAGAACAGCAGTGTTGCATTGCTAAGACTGTAGTCCTGTACACATTTACATGAGAGTAACACCTTGCCAACAAAGGTCTGTATAGTTAAAGCCATGGTTTTCCCAGTAGTGATGTATGGAAGTGAGAGCTGGACCATCAAGAAGGCTGATCGCCGAAGAATTGATGCTTTTGAATTATGGTGCTGGAGGAGACTCTTGAGAGTCCCATGGACTGCAAGAAGATCAAACCTCTCCATTCTTAAGGAAATCAGCCCTGAGTGCTCACTGGAAGGACAGATCGTGAAGTTGAGGCTCCAATACTTTGGCCACCTCATGAGAAGAGAAGACTCCCTGGAAAAGACCCTGATGTTGGGAAAGATGGAGGGCACAAGGAGAAGGGGACGACAGAGGACAAGATGGCTGGATAGTGTTCTTGAAGCTACCAGCATGAGTTTGACCAAACTGAGGGAGGCAGTGGAAGACAGGAGTGCCTGGCGTGCTCTGGTCCATGGGGTCACGAAGAGTCGGACACGACTAAACGACTAAACAACAACAACAACAACACCTTGCATAGTATTCTGCATGGAATTGTACTTAAATCAAGGGTGCAGAACCTGTGGGTCTCAAGGTGTCACTGGACTCCAGCTCCCATAATCCCTGAGTATTTACCATGTTGGATGGGGCTGATGGGAAATGAAGTCTACAGGCTCCTCACCTTTGACTTCTAGAGATATTACTGTAATTAAACAAAGGACAAATTAAACAATGTTAGGACCAGGGTGCAAACCTGAACTATATTGACACTTGTGAGCCAAACCTGACCACCTTATTCTGAAATCCAATTCCCCTTCTTAGCCTCTTAGCGGCAGCTCCTCATGTGCAAACTGAAAACAACAGTCTGTCTTGCAAGTGACAGCAAATTAGTGCGGCAGCATTTTGCATGCCATGGGAGGGCATGTAGAAGTAATAGCCAAATTCATTTCCATTTCTGAACCTATTCGATGGCTCTGTGCACCACAGCTAACTGCACAAAAGGCATGATGGGAATGCTTCCCATTTTAGAGTCTCAGGACGCAGAGAATTTAATCTTCTGTGACTGCTGGTCTCCAAGCACTCCTGCCAACTGAAGGCGTTGCTGGCACAAGAAGCACATTTGCCAGGTCTCCAACTAGCAAAAAATACCCATGGCTTGTAGTATTAATCTTTTCCTTTGGGTTTCGTTCAAGTAAGGTTGCCAGGTCTCAGGGTTTTATTAGCCTCCTTCTTGGGGACTCCAGAGAAAGGGGTTAAAGCTCAGGCTGAAAAGGTGGAAGTCAGGGTGCAAGCTGTCTTCCAAAAGGCTGATCTCCAGGTATCCCCTCCCCTAAATAGATCACACCACTCTTTCCCAGCATCTTTCTCTGAGTGAAAAAGAGGCAGCTACCAGCAAAGGCACAAAACATGTATTATGAAAATATTTGGGAGTGAAAGCAATGACCCTACACTGGAGAAGGGTAAAAAAATTAGTAAAAAAACAATGATTTGAATGTGTTATAAACACACAACGCTAGATGGTGCCAGAGAGCACAAAACCTTTCTATAGCATTTTTACATAGGGTTTCTTTTGTTATCATGATTTAATTTCTGACTTCTTTATAGTTCCCCTCCCCCCATGTGTAGATCCAGCCTGAGTCAGTCAAGCCATGGGCACATCTTGCCCATTATGGCTTACCCGGACTAATGTGCAAATTATATACTCTACTACTAAGCTATGGCTCCTCCTCTAAACAGATAAAACTGAGATTTCTCTTTTTTCAACAGAAAAATCATCATGAGCCTTCTCTGTCAAGGTCCACCTTTAAGCTCCAAGACTAGTGTGGACATGGAAAATGGCACCAATATCCTGAGAGTGGGAAGGTGCTTGGCATTCCAGGCATCTTGGGGCTAAGAGGATATTCACAGCTTGGACCAACATTTGGAGCAGGTCTGCTGCTGCCCTAGAGTTCTGAAGAAAAGCTATATGCAGCAGAGTTATAGGCAGCAGATATGAGTGACCACTTCACACCTGCTATTCCTGCAAGAAGGGAGGGTTATCCATCAGGTATAGCTCAGGTTTGACCTCAGTAGTGTCAGGGGATATCATGGCTGGCCTCAGTGAGTGTCTTGTAAGGACAGCTTAGAACTACCTTCTCCACAGGGATAGCCTGAGACCTATTGCTATTTGAGGTGAAGGCAAAATGGTGGACCTCCCATTTCTTGTATAGAAGCTGCCCAGACTGGAAGTTGAATCTTAGGCTGGGTAGACAACAGGGGTGTCAACTTGAATAATTTTTTTGGGGGGGCAGGTAAACCCCACCCACATAACTGATCACATGATGTGGTACACACACACACACACACACACACACACACACACACACACACCATTTGAATGGCAATGCCCATGAACTTGGAGGGGGGCAAATATTGGAGATCCCTCGGCCCCTGGGAGTTGGCAGACAACATACATTTAAAGCAAACACCCTCTGCCCTCAGGATTCTGGCATTAGTTAAGAATGTTGGGAACTGTAACTCTGTGAGGGGCAATCTATAGCTCCCAGGAATCTTTCTGATCTGGATGTGCTTTAAATGTATTGCGAGTATGCAGTCTTGCTTGAACACTGCCTGTGTACTTCACTGCAACCGAAGAGATCAAGTTTGTTTAGCGGGTGCAGGGCACACTATCAGGCCTGTTTTCCAGCTCCACTTGTCCCTGCTCTCCCCCGCCACCCCAGTCTTTGCTGCCTGAGGCAGCCATCACAGACGATCTAATGGTAGGGTTTTCCTTCCCCCTTCACATTGGTCTTAGCTGATGGAATAGGCCATGTGCCTTCAATCAAACTGTGGCTTTGTTAATCCCATCTATTGGTTTCTTTCTTGCTCAGACGGCAACACAATTAGAATACAATGTTCAGCTGCTAACCCTTAATGATGCTACCCCACATTGACAAAACTCAAGGGAACTCAAGGAGGACGTTTAGAGTCATGGTGCTGGTACAGAATGTGACTGAGAGAAGAAGAGGGAAGTGGTTGTCTTGGGGGGAGGAAATTACTGAAAAGCGTTGGTAAACTGCATTCTGTGGGTGGCAGGCTTTCTAAAATAGCTCTCCAAAAGGCAGAAAAGGAAGCAAAGATGAAGTAGAGGAAAAAAGTGAAATGTGAAACTGGTACAGATGCAAATGAAATGTAATAAATGCATGCCTAGACATAGCAGTTCTTATGGTGTATGTTCCCTTTGACCTACTTAGCTGGAGCCCCAAAACTGCCGCAGTCAACTTTTTCATGTCCAAATCCTAAATTATAACACGAGACAGTTTTTTTTAAAAACACACACACACAAATATATATCAAAAAATCACCACCCTGAAAATTGGGTCTTTGGTCACAGCACGGCATTTCTGAAGCACAGATCAAATCGCTCATGGATCAAACTACACTGCAGGATGACTAATTGTGGGATGACTAATCCCCATTTCCCCTCCAAAACTCTATTTCATAGTGGCCCAGAAAACACAACCATCGAGATGTTGTTATCTCATCATGGGCTTTTGCATTGAAACACTCACCCCTTTGCAAGGCACCCAACAGAATAATTTCTAGCCCTGAGAATAAAGAAGCTGCAATCCTGCACACACTTATCTGGGAGAAAGCCCCCTCAAACTCAGCGGGGCTTATTTTTAAACAGACATATGCAATATTGTGCTGCCAGTCGGTCTAGCATTCACATTTTTAAAAAGAATGCATTTATTTATAAGACATTTCTGAGCTGACACTGCGTAAAAAGAGGAGAAAAAACAACAGCCCTCCTCAGAAGACTTGTAGTCTACGACAAATTCAATGAACAGAGACTGAGTGGAAGAAATTGAAGGCAAGGCCATTATATGCTGGGCAGAATATTTTCTTCTTATAGTTGTGATAAAAGTGCAATGCCACCACCGTGGCCTGTTTGTGATAGGGATGGTTGAATAAATCAGTTTGCTGTTTCTCCCTGATTCTCATTTTTTTTTCATTTCTCCCAAGTTCTTCATCACTATCAACTTGCCACAATTGATGTCTTTCAACTGAATTAAAGGTAAAGGTAAAGGGACCCCCTGACCATTAGGTCCAGTCGTGGATGACTCTGAGGTTGTGGCGCTCATCTCGCTTTATTGGCCAAGGGAGCCAGTGTACAGCTTCCGGGTCATGTGGCCAGAATGACTAAGCCACTTCTGGCGAATCAGAGCAGCGCACGGAAACGTTTACCTTCCCGCCAGAGCGGTACCTATTTATCTACTTGCACTTTGACATGCTTTCGAACTGCTATGTTGGCAGGAGCTGGGACCGAGCAACAGGAACTCACCCCGTCACAGGGATTCGAACCGCCGACCTTCTGATCGGCAAGCCCTAGGCTCTGTGGTTTAACCCACAGCGCAACACGCATTCCTGTCAACCGAATTAAGTGTGCCAAAACTTGTATATAAAGTCAAATAAGCATTACTCAGTTTCCGGTATTCTTACTGGGTATGTGAGAGGCAAGCTTTCTGTACAAGAAGTGCTATTAAAGTGATACTTTACACTATCTTCAGACATAAGGGATGTGAAGACAGTGTGGCTGTAGTGGCTGAAGTACTGAAAGATTCCAAAATGGGCTCCTAGTCAGAAGAATCCCTTTCACTCTCTCAGCTGACCTGATCCTTTGCATTTGAAACTAGTTTAATATCTTTGCTTCAAAGAAATGTAGGAAACTGCCTTGCACAGGGCCACAGCAGTGGTTGCTCGGTGTTGCCTACTCTGCATACCCATGGCTCCTTAGGATTTCAGTATTAGGGCCCTCACTCACCGTGCTGGTTATCAAAATCTGCCAGTGAAGGCAGTTAATCCAGTGTCAAGTTTCTGACACTAGATTTGCTGCCTACATTGGCAGATTCTCCACTCCACGCTAGATTATCTGCTACAGACATTTCTGAGAATCAGTTTAAGATGCTACAAGTGCAATTACATTTGATCAAGATGCAGAGCTGGCCCTAGCATTAGGCAGAGTGAGGCAGCCACCTCAGGAAGCTGAAATGGAGCGTCGCGAAGGGGGATAATCTATTGCGGCTGGATTTTTAGTGGCACAGAAACGGGAAAGCACTTGTGGGCTTTTCTGCCTCAGGCGCCAAAATAGTTACCCCAGGGTTTTACGCCCAAAGGGGAGGGCTCTGTTTTCTGCTCTGCCTCAGGCAGCAAAATGTCTTGTTAAAGTGCTTGTGTGAATGGTCTTGAAGTTCACAAAGTGGTGGCGATGCTGACATTGTCGCCTGTTGCAACTTCTAAGGAGAGCGTTCATGCTTTGGGTGGAAGAAGATTATTCAGACTGACAGCAAATGAAAAACTTACCATACTCTTGGTTTCATTAGTCTTCATTATATGACCACGACAGCTTTAATTGCTGCCCTGCATACATAAGTAATAAAAATGTAAAATGTTTAAATGAACTGTGCCTCCCAGAAGCCATTATAAAAGATTAATGACAAGCACTCTTTGCTAATTTAAACGTCTCTAAAACCCACATCCGTGTAGCCCTTGTGGTTATGATGATACTAGAACAATATTTGCGAGACCTCTTGTCTTGAGCTATTATGCACTGAGCTTTGATGACTTTGATTATTCCGTCCTTAGTGAGTCTGACTTCAATACATATTTGACTCCCATTTACTCAGCCTGACAACCCATCTCATTCCTGAGGTCCAAAGTGGCTTCAGGTATTGATAGCAGTCTGTCTTGAAGAACTGCTGATGATGCTCCGAGGCCTGGAAGTGCAGGCATTATTAGCAGCACTCCAAACTTTACCTCTTGCAAATTTCACTTCTTGGGCGAAGAGCTAGAGAAGAAAACAGGACGGAGCTTTTCTAACAAGCTTGGGAAATGGTTGAAGCCCTGCAGCCCTGTATCTAGCTCTGCACCCTGTTCTTCCAGCAGGACCTGAACCCAAGAGCCTTCTCCCCTCCTGCAGTTTCTAGCAACCAGAATTTGATCAAGATGCAGAGCTGGCCCTAGCATTAGGCAGAAGTATTCAGTATAACCAGAAGTATTCAGAAGCATAATGCCTCTGACCATGGAAGCAGAGCATAGCCATCATGGCTAGCAGCCATTGGTAGACTTATCATCCATGAATTAGTCTGATCCTCCTTTAAACCTATTCAAACTGATGGCCACTACTGCTCCTGTGGGAGCAAGTTCCATACTTTAACTATGCACTGCACGAAGAAGTCCCTTGTACTCCTTTATATCTTCCAAATCCTACTGACCTCATAAAAGTAATGGAGTACCAGCTGGTTGGCCTCCATTGCTCTTCTGGCTTCCCAACACCAAGGGTCTCTGGTGCTTACTGAGAGGGAGAGGGTAACATGCCCGGAGCGAGGTGTGGTGCAGCATTGGCAGCAGGTATGTCAGATTGGCTACTCTGCTATACCTGACTCCATGCCTCATTTCCCACACTTCTCCCTTTTAGGAAATGGCAGCAACTCAGTGTGTTGGGAAGCTCCACCTGCACCACCTCATTGGCTGCTACTGAAATAATAGCTGACCAAGCTTAGCGGATGAGCCGAAAACTGTCCTGGCTTCAGCAGATACAGGAGATTATAGCCAATGCTAGCTGTACTCAGAGTAGACCCACTGAAGTTTATGGGCATGTCTAACCTGGGTTCATTAATTTCAATGGGTCTACTCTGAGCAGGACTAGCACTGGTTACAACCCCAAGTAGACGTGGTGATCCCTTTTCACGAATCAGCTCCTGTTTGTGCAAAGGGTAAGCAATCTCTCAAGAAATACAGCATGCAAGCAAAACAGAGACGCAGTTAATTGTCATCTAGATAAACAGAGACCAAAGTTACTCCCCAACACAGATATTTTTAGTCACTTTTGGTAGCTACCCAATGAAAAGATCGTCTTACCTATTTTGTATCAGTTATTCCATGAGTCCAACACAGCAACAGTTCTCCATACCAAAAAACAGATCATGTTAGAAAAAAACCCCTCACACACCAGATATAGTTAAGAATGGCTCATGTTTCTGGAAGAAAAGTGAACAGGATCAAGGGAGGGCTAACCTCAAAACCTTGGATTTAGCAATTTGGCACAATATCCTGTAAGAAAGAAAGGAATGCGTGCCATGACTCCATTTTCTTCATTTCTCCATGTAACATAGTGAATGAGAACCGCTAAAAACATAGAAAAAACAATACAGTGGTACCTTGGGTTACAGATGCTTCATGTTACAGACTCTGCTAACACAGAAATAGTACCTCGGGTTAAGAACTTTGCTTCAGGATGAGAACAGAAATTGTGCAGCGGTGGTGCACATGGGAGTGGCAATGGGAGGCCCATTAGCTAAAGTGGTACCTAAGGTTAAGAACAGTTTCAGGTTAAGAACGGACCTCTGGAACAAAATTACGTTCTTAACCCGAGGTACCACTGTAATTGATATATAATAAAACAATAATACATGTATAAAAATTACTAAAACCATGCAAATAATTGCAATAAAACAGCTTTAATTTATCGCTTGATATCATTTGACAACTTGCTAAGCTATAGGACAAACAGTGAACTAGTTCGGACATAAAGATCAGCCTTGGTTTAGTGTAACAAAAATGAGTCACAGCAAGCATTGGACTTGTGTGCCTCCACATATCCTACTCTAGCAGAGCTGAGAGGATATCAGAAGCTTTCATTCCCATTTTTTGTAACCACAGTTAACCACATCTGAACCCTAAACTGGATAATCTTAACTGTGGTTCCTTGAAACAACCAGATTCATAACTCAGGTTTAGGAGCTGGTTTCTTCCAAACTAGTCCCCGTTATGATCAACCAGCTTGTCAAGTTCAGACCAAACAACAAGCTAAAATAGTCACCAAACTCTTTTTTATAGCAGCAGTGGAGGACAAGGGGGTGGGTAACACACAAGCCTAAGGCCTCTCGTGGCTCATTCTTGTGAGGTCTGAACTCTTCCAGTATGTATTACCACCAATGGATCCCATACCTCCATCCCCACTTTACTAGCAACTTCTATCAGGGACAGAAATTTCATTCATTCATTCATAAAGGCAAATAGAGACTAAAACAAGCTGGAGACAGGAAGTGCCATGGAATATATGCTCCTTGCATACTTTCCAACAGATTTCACAGATGGCAACAAGGACAACTATGTACAGTACTGTACTACAAACAAATAAATTCTTGGAACTGCATGCCTCATTGTGCATTGCTGCAGGCTTGTCTCTGCTTACTGTACACTGCATTAATTTATTCAGCAATAAAGCGTCCTGAACTGACTTCAGAAGCAGGGTGAAATCGCCCAGACAATTTTATTTAAATCTTAAGTACATTTTTAATATAATGAATGCTTGCAACCCAGTCATTATGGACATTTATACAGAAGAACGCATGCACAGAATTACAGCCTTTAGTGAAACAGGAGGTGCCATCGCATTTCATCCCATGACAAGAGATCATGATGCCTATAATATTCCGCACACTAACTCTACAATAGGGATGGGTAAATTCAGCAGTTTCTGTTTCTCTCAGTTTCTCATTATTCCAATCTTAAATTCAGTTCCCTATGTTTCGACATCAATTTGCGATTTTCAAAAAGTGCTCCTGAAAATTCACCAGCTTTTTACAGGGCATATTTCTCCCACGAAACACCTTTTTGTATGCAATTTTGCCTATTGTACTTATTTTTTGCAAAGCAATTTCCCCTAATATTAATGCATATTTTTTTTTTGCACCTATTACTTAGCTGGAGAACTGAATTGCAATATTCAAAGAAGTGCAAATTTTGAAGGGTTGCTTTTTTTTTACTTCACATATTGTTTTGAAAGTGTGAACGAGGTAAATAAGAACTGACTTGAATTTCTGTCCCATTCCCACTCTGCAGTGTGGCATTCACCTCAGTGAGCTTGCCTCCAGTCAAAAAGGAAGGAAATCAGGATCTCCAAGATCTGAATCTGTATTAGTGATCCCGAGAGCAAGAGAATGTTATTACCTTGGGTTATTGAATCCCTCCAAAGGGTCACTTCGTAATACTAAATTCCTACAGGGAAGGTAGTTTTCAGCACAATCCTATACCTGTCAGCTAAGAAGAAAATCCCATTGAGTTCAGAAAAGTAAGTATAGGAAAATTTTGGGATTGGGATTGTAATGTACAAGAGTTGTACCCTGGGATTCTTTCCATTGCAAGTGAAAAAATAGCAATCAAGCATCTGTTTATAGGTGTCATACAGAGGAACAGGGAGGTCAGCCAGAAATCTGGTGTTGTCCAGGAATCTCCAGCTTCCACCTGGACACACAAAACTACTGAAAGCCAAGTTCGAGTCAATTTTGTGGCTTTCATTTTGATCCAAATAGTTCAGCCACATTACTGAGATAGAAATCAGGGTTACATGGCAAATAGTGACCCCCTCTGTGTTCTCTGTCACCTTACAGAAGTGATGAACATTTCATTTTGAGGGGTTATGCTGCAATCTCATTCCTGTGTGTAAGTGCGTCAATCGAAAATGGATGGAATGTTTATTATTTCTAAATCTCATGGTGCTGGGTGTGGGGAAGGGAAAGGGAAATGTTGGGGTTTTAGGTCAATTACCAGGCCTATAGGTAGCCACGCTGACAGATGAGCCCTTTGTTCATTTGTACTCTTTAAGTACTACACCCAGCACTGGATATTTTTTGTTCATGTAAAACATCAAATGAATATATATCTTAATATGCAACCATTCCTGACCAGAAGCCTGTGTCCTAGGAATATTGCACTCACCCCAGCGTTATTGATTTGGCTGGACCATGAAAAAAAGCAGAATAAATTCTAGGCATTGCAGAGAGTTCTGCAATGGGAGGTCCAGGACAGCTCACACTTGCTGGCCACAGTGATGGAATTTGGGCCAATTGATGGTGGAGATGCTTCCTTCACTCAAATTGGCTCATAGAAACTCCACTTCTGAAGTGGAAAGTTTGGTTGCCATGATGGGCAAAGGCTCTAGTCCCAAATCAGAGAGCACTGCATTCACAGAAACCTTTGGAAAACTGAAATTATTTCTACAAATTCATGTCCAAATCCTAGAGAAATGATCAGAGACAGGTGATGTCATTTTTAAATGAAGCAGAGGCTGAATGGTTATTCATGGACTCAGTGCTTTTTTTTCTTGGTGGGACGCAGGGGGTACACATACCCCTAAACATTTTGTGAATCCTTGTACTTTTGTCCATTTACTGTATTTATTTTTCCTGATTTGAACTATAAAATGGTGGTTTCCTTGAGTCAAAATGAGAGTACAGTGGTGCCCCGCAAGACGAATGCCTCGCAAGACGGAAAACTCGCTAGACGAAAGAGTTTTCCGTTTTGGAGGTGCTTCGCAAGACGATTTTCCTATGGGCTTGCTTCGCAAGACGACAATGCCTTGCGAGTTCCTGCGGGTTTCCCCCCCCTTCCCCCTTTTTCTAAGCCGCTAAGCCGCTTATCAGCTGATCCGATCAGCAGATAAGCCGCTAAAAGCTGCTAAAAGCCGCTAATAGCGCTAATAGCGCTAATTCGCTAATCCGTCAATGGGCTTGCTTCGCAAGACGAAAAAACCGCTAGACGAAGAGAATCACAGAACGGATTCTTTTCGTCTTGCGAGGCACCACTGTATCCCTAAACACCTGCATAGACTTAAGCTTTGGCTTTTGAAAAGATGGCAATAGTTTCCCCTTGGCCAAAATAGGAGTACCAAGTGCCCTACAAAGCAGCAAACTTTGTAAAGGACTTTTGCAGTTTCTAAACAATAAATGGCATCTATATACCTATGCAGTAGTCATGACCTTAGGTATCAATATTCCAGGTTAGGCCTCAAGTTGCATGTGGAGCATTAATTCTTCTGCAGTGCCAGCGTATTGTAGTTAAACAGTTTAGGTTTCTAACAGTTGGGTGGGAATGGACCCTGTGAATCAGCTATGCTAACCCTTCGCTCTGAGGCTGGCTGTTCTGCACTTAGCAGTTCACAGGTGCTTGCTGATATTCCTTTGGAATGGGGATTCTGCAGGCTATTTGCAGATGGTGTGGTTTGGCATCTGGTCTTAAATCAATATCCATAGGAGCTCCTGCTGGCAGACCAGTCTCTCCAAACACTATTGCTTCTCCCTGCTTTCAATAGTCCCCTTTCAACAGCTACCCTATGACCAAGGAAATTACCGTGGTTATGACCTGATATCACATATGCTGTGAAGAGAAACTGGTCTACTTTGTAGCTTGTATAGTATTCTAGACAATGTTCTGTACCTCTTGACCATGTAAAATGGTATCTGCCTCATGCAGAATTCTGAAATTCTGGGCTCTACTTTAGGTCCCTTCTGAAATAACTTGACAGCTGCTCCTATATCTGTTATGGAGTTAACCATCGTCTGGCAAATAGTTGAGGTTTTTCCTCTGCTAAGAAAAAATGGCTGTCCAGAGCTGTTGTCATTTCTTGCACAATCTGCCTACAATACAGGATAGTAAAAAAAAAAAGCCCTGTTTTTAAACACTTACTGCTGGACAAATTTGTCTAATGTTGTGGGGGTTTTTCCCTACAGCTTGTGCATGCTGTCTGAAAGGGTGTGTCTTTTTGCCGTTTTCTTCCAGGCTTCAAATGCAGAAGAGGACAGAGAAGCATGGCTCTCTGATAGGCATCCACCATGGAATTTAGCAGCATACATCTTGCCTTTGCACTCTCAAGGAGTCACTGCTTTAAATGCGCCAGTGTACATGCTGGCAATTTGCTGGGGGCGGGGGAATAATTTGCTATGAGCTTACCACCACCCAAGTACAAATCCTGTATTAATCTAGCATGTTGTCCTATACAGTGGTACCTCGGGTTACAGACGCTTCAGGTTACATATGCTTCAGGTTACAGATTCTGCTAACCCAGAAATAGTGCTTCAGGTTAAGAACTTTGCTTCAGGATGAGAACAGAAATTGCGCCGCGGCAGCGCAGTGGGAGCGGGAGGCCCCATTCGCTAAAGTGGGACCTCAGGTTAAGAACAGTTTCAGGTTAAGAACAGACCTCCAGAACGAATTAAGTTCTTAACCCGAGGTACCACTGTATAAGAATGACACTTGTAATTAAAGGGAAAATCACTGATTTATACACATGAGCACTGAATGGGAAAGGTTTTGGCACTTGCATGCATTTTATGTTTACAAATCTGTGCTCCTTAAAGCTGTCTCACACAAAACCAGACCAGAATAAATATCTTACAAAACGCAAGGGAAAGAAGAGAGACCAAAACAATGCCTGACTTGTTAAATAATTGCAAATCTGACCCTCCAGATGTTTCTGAACTACATGACCATGCTTGATGAGCATGAATGGAATTGTAGTTCAGCAGCACCTGGAGGGCCAAAACTTCCCCACATCTGCAATTCAGCATTCCCATGTAGCTCAGATTTTGTTTAGACATTCACTTCATTTATAAGATACGTGCCTTTTCTCTTAAAAAAAATATCAATTAAAATAGATACCAGGCAGGTATTAAGTGCTACATATGCGAACTATAGGCACTAAAATTTCTATTAGTTTTGCTGTTTATTTTGCATAATCCTGAGTCACAGCTATTATATATAACAAAAACTGAACTGTAATTATATGACAACTTATATGCCTGTGGTGCTGTGTGGTTCTCCAAGGCCCTTGGCAGAGCTCTTTTCCAATCCTTTTAACTGAGATCTTTCAAATGGGGTTTGAAACAGGACCACTGTGCATAGGAAATATCCATTCTGTCTTTGAGCTCCTTCCCTTTCCAAAATGTTGTCTGGAGATGCTTGGGATTGAACCTGGGATAGGCTGCATTCAAACAAAGTTATCCTGTTCATACAAGGGCTTTCCTTTTCACAATAGAACTTCCTCTCCATCCTCTGTCTCCCCAAATGTTCTGGAGGTTTGAAAGAACTCCCAGAACAGATAGTGGGCACAGGGGGGGAGAGGGGGGGTGCTCTGTTGTGCAAGCGGAAGTCCTTGCCTGAACAAGATGACTTCATTGGATACAACCCAATGTGTGAGCACAGACTAGCATCACCCCTGATGTCATGCATGTAGGCTCGCCCTGGTTCCTAATGCAATGCAACGTAGAAGACAGTGCACATACAATTGTACACACACTTTCTCACTACAGACATTAAAATACGAAGCATTCCTGCCTTGAACTGGGACTTAATTACCCTGGTAAAAACTGCTCCCATAAATATCAATCCCAAGAAACCATAGATGGGATGCAATATCAGGCATTTGTGTTGGAGGGTGGGAGGCTACCTGGAAGCTAGAGTCAGGCAGGCAGAGGGCCAGACCTCTAGCACCCTTCTGGTGTCACCCGACCTCCAGAGACAGGATGCTGATGGGCTGTAGTATGACTGTAACTAGCTCTGCATTGTGAGCTATTACACACCACTCATACCATGTCATTCTGTGGCATGCATAGATAGACCAGGGCTCAGTAATTCTTTCTCTGGCAGAATACAGCATGTTGTTTCAAGTTCAAAATGTATGCTGGACTCTCATCCCTTGATCATTAGTTCCAGAGCTTCGTGGATTTGCTTCGTGACAACATGAATTTGTTCTAGTATAGCAGTGTGCCAGCTGATGCTACTCATTCCAGATAATTCCCAGTCTTACCATACAACCATTGATTATCAGGGTATGAGCCAGAAAGAACTCTGTGGATCAGGCAGTGACTTAAAGTCAGGAATGCCAGTTTGGCATGCTTCTCTCCATGAAAACACACACACAAAAGCTAGCATATCCTGGAGATATCAGCCTGCTAGTTTTGTTCTTGGAATACTCTCTCCCTCCTTTCTTCACCTATGGGAGCATCAAAAAATGTGCTTCTTTGTTTGCACTGCTGTAACCCATTCTACATTTTTAAGATGTTCCCACCTTGTTCCCACCCCATTCTGCTGCATATTGCTCATCTACCCTAAACCAACAGCATTTCTGCCAACAAATAAGCAAAAAACACACCACAAAATGAATGTAAAATTCTTATCAGATACAGGTTTTTCATACCAGGTTTTTTATTATTACTATTCATGGATACATATACAAGAGATGCATAGTTTTTCAGAGCTAGGGTTGAATGTAACAAACTTCCAAGACAGCTCAAAAGAAATGAAACAAACAAACAATGACAAATAGGGGGTGTGACATACCGGGAACAATACATATGATTATCTTGCTAAAGTTATTGCAGAAATGCAAACATTGTGGTGCTTGTGTGGTCAGCACCTCGCCCAAGATATTTCTGTATCAGAGTCAAAAATCCTTTGGCCTGCCTGAAGGTTCCTCCACTTGCACTCTTCTGACATTTCAGGAAAATTGAGAGAAATGGACGTCTGAGAATTACACTGGAACTCCATGTCTTTCTTGGCAACTACATGTTTTAAATGTAGAATACATGAAGAAAGAGCAATTGTTGGCAAGGGGCGTCCAAAAATATGGTTTAATCTATGGAGTGCTGCTCCCGCACAAGTTTCTGTTGCAACAAATGGAAATTATACAGAAGCACTTCTTGATGAATGGTACAATTATGATATTGGAAGACTGAAAGTTGCCTGAAACGGAAGTGCCTGCAATATACAGAATATAGATGCTAACATATGACATTTTAAAGCGTATCATTTTATGAAAAATCCCCCTCCCGCAGGAGTCAAAAACAGTTGAACCAATCTAGCTTTCTGTGGAAAGTTGTGCTTCGTTTGATGTATTTTCTAGCTGCAAGTTTAGCTGAAAACTGTCAAAATTTATATGTATATATAATATGGCAGTCTAGGAGAAATGCATGCAACTGCTACAAAGCTGAGTACAGGATAAATATCTCTTGCTAAGCAGTTGGGAAGTCACCCAATTAGAAGGACCAGTAACGTTATAATATTTACATACAGCCATATTATATTCTTATGTTTTCACAGTAATGTGCAAATGTTACAAATATGGCTTTTCATTTTTTAAAAAAAGTAAGTAAGACATAATTGTACAGAGTAATATTTCTAAATGTTTAGGACTGTTTCACCTTTTTGTGAAACCTGTTGAGTTTGCTTTAACTGTACACTGCACTCAGTCACCACCTTAGTAACTGTGGAGTAGTTCACTCGTATTTCCTAAGGCACAATATTAATGTTAAATGCTTTAAAAAATGGAGCCATGCTTTCTTTTTGTCTATGTGACATAATATGCCATTACTAGCTATACGGTAACAACATTATTGGTTGTACGAAATACCATGTCAAAGACTACATTACATGCTTAAGTTTCATATGTACTCTATAAACTTGAAGCTGCTCTGAAAACACACTATACAGCATTGCATATTAAAACATTTGGTTTTTTGGTAATATTTGTTGTACACAAAGCAGAGAGTTATAAGGCTTCAGTGGAATAATTATCTTATAATTGAACAAATATTTTACATTCTTTGAAAATGGTATTTACATTTGCTTTTAACTCATCTTTTGTCATTTGGTAATTAATACATGTTTCATATGCATCCTTCTGGACTGTCTAAAGTGCTTGCTTATCAGCTTGAGGAAAGAAAATGCATAATTGTCTTAAACATAACAAACCCACAACATAGTAATGGCAAGAGTATTTGCATGGGATCAGGACTGCATTCTCAGAAGCAGAAATTATTGCTGAATTCAAAGCCTCCACAAGGCATATATATATATATATATATATATATATATATATATATGCATAAATGCTAGTTTGTATGTATAAGCATAAGCATAAAACAGTTGAGGAAAATATAGGTATCCACGTTTTTGTCCATCAACCTTAATATTTTGTGCTGTTCAATTTTCTTGTGCTATGTCTAGAAATTGATTTAAGTCAAAGGATTAACATGCAGTCCTATGATACATGAGCAAAGACCTGCAATAGGCTGAAAAGTGTAGAACTGAGATGACAATCTGGGTTTGTTTTAAAAAAAAATGCATCAGGAATAAGGCAACAAGATGTAAAATACAGTTCAAAAGTGAAGAAATCCAGGAATTCAGACACGTATTTTACTTTCCAAGGCTTGTAACTAACTAAATCATACTCAGGGTAGACCCACTAAAATCTTGCCTATCATATGAATGAGCTGATACAACCCAACAGGGGGTTTTATACCCATAACAACAGACAGTTCCAACACACCCCAAGTTCCA